>NC_092751.1:50661347-51261347 GCF_047496795.1 Chiloscyllium punctatum
TGATTATAATCTGATCAAAACCTTGCAACTCTGATTGAAGTTCGATTTTCTCCTTCCCTATTTTATCCAGTAGTTTCCTTAACAGTGATCTAATACTCGCTCGTCTATATTTCCCTGGTCTATTTCTCCCACCCTTACTGTGAAGTGGAATCGTATTAGCAGTTCTCCAGTTCTCCGGCACATCCCCTATGGTCAGATTCTAATTAAAATATTCAGTCAGGGTCTTTCCTCCTTTGACCCCAACAGCCGCCTGTGATACAACTCATTCAGACATGGAGATTGGTCCACATTTGTACAGAACAAAACCTCAAATCCCTGCTCATATTTTACATCAATCTGTTCAAGAGCTTCCTAGTCCATCTTCTTGAATTCTCTATCTGCCGCCTCCTTCTCCCAAGTAAAATAGATGTGAAGGTCTCATGTAACAATCCATCAATGTTCTCCAGCTTGACCCAAAGATTACCCCTTTGGTTTCTTATGGACACTAACTGTTTGCTGATTATTCTGTTCTGCTTGTCCGTGTAGAATATCGTTGGATTCTCCCTTATCTCGCCTACTTGTACTTCTTCATGTCCCTCTGTTATTCAGTCCTTTCGATGTTTCTAAGATTCACTACAATCAACTCTCATGTTTTGAAACTCGAGATTACAGGCTGAGGTTCCCCATCAGACAACCTTGCCATTTTACGGATTAATCTGGATAATACCTTTTAAATTTCCTCTGTAGTCAATGTATTCTTTCTTAGATTGGGACTACAAATGATACACAATATTCTACGTTTAGTCTCACCAACGGTCGATGCAACTGGTGCACTATATCCTCTATCTTCCAATTATATTCACATGAATGTAAACCTAATTTTTACTTTCCCATTTGCATATGTTCTTCCCAATGCCTCTCGCTTTATTTTTTCTTATGAACTTCCTGTGAGTTCTTTAAAAAAACCTCATGAATATCCAACTATACTTTATCCAATGGTTCATCATTGCCTATGTCCACAAGAATCATCTTCAAACCATTCCAAAATTATGTTTGTCACTTCTGGTTTTCAATCCATTGGTACATTCTCACACTCCCCAGTTATGTTATAATCTTCTAAATATCTAGTAGCATGTTCTTTGTAATCGAGTCCAACAGATACCCCACTGCGGATGACAAGATAACTGGTCTGTAGTTCACCATTCTCCAAATCCATCCTTTCTTAAACTGTTGGATAATATTTATAATCTTTGCCTTATCCAGATTGGCTATATGCCTTTCGGGAATGTGCCGGAAAATAAAGGGAATATCCGCAATGCAATCAACATGTCTATTGCTGCTTCCTCTGAAATTCTTGTATGATGTGCATCTAGTCTGTCAGACTTATACATACTCAATCCAACTTTCTTTTCAAAGATAACCCCAACACTGATAAGAATGATCTTAGACTTTACTTACACAAGTCCCAGGGTCACTTGGTATTTCTGGGAGAAAATCTGGACATTCTTCCATGAAGATCGACACAAAGAAACTGTTTCTTTTCCCTGCCATTTCTCTGTCCTTTGCAATAAATTATCCTGAAAACACACCAACTGTTCCACATTTGGCCTTATTTTTTTTCGTACATTGATAGACGCTTTTTAGCAGTCTTTATGTTTTTCTTTCGTTTGCACGCTTTTTCTCTTTGTAATTTTCATCTCAGTTTCTTGGTCATGCTTTGCTGGGTCCTACATTTCTCTGAATCCACTGGTTTACTGCAACACTTGGCATTTTCTTAAGCTGCCTCCTTTCATCTAATAGGTAGATGAAGGTGGGGTTGAAAGTGATAGTCGGAGAGGAAGGTGGGTGGACCAGATTGATAGGGAGGAAGGTGGAAACATAGGAACGTTCAAAAGGGCGGTGCTGATTTGGAAGCTTGGAGTAGGATAAGATGTGATTAGGGGAAATGGGGAAATGGGGAAATCCACTATGATCCCCTGTGGTTGGAGGGTCCCAAGGCAGAAGATGAGGCTTTCTTCCTTCAGGCTTCTGGTGGCTTGGGTTTGGCAATGGAGCAGGCCCAGGACCCTCATGTCCTTGGCAGAGTGGGAAGGGGAGGTAAAGCGCTCAGCCACAACGTGATGGATTTGTTCAATGTGGTTGTTCCAGAGGTGTTCACTGAAATGTTCCACAAGTTGAACTCCTGCTTCGCCAATGTAGAGAAAACCACGTTGGGTTTAATGGATGCAGTAGATGAGGCATTCTGTCTCCATTTGTCACCTATCACTTCCAACCCCACCTTCATCTACCTATCGCAATCCCAGCTACCTCCCTCCACCCGCACCCCCTTCACATTTATCTCTCAGCCCCCTTTGCCCAGAAGATTGATTCCTGATGAAGGGCTTATGCTGCAAACATCGATTTATCTGCTCATAGTATGCTGCCTGACTGTGCTTTTCCAGCACCACACACTTCGACTCTGATCTCCAGCATCTGTAGTCCACACTTTCTCCTCATACCTTAATGGCTTGCATGACTCAGATTTATAACGGTTTCTGCAAATAAAACAAAAATTGCCTTGTACTCAAACAGCATGAAAGAAAACCAATACATTGTGGTCACTTTTCCCAAAAGGTCCTTTACAGCAAAACGTTCATTTGGCTCTTCTGATCACTCAACACCAATTCCTAAATAACCTGATCTCCAGCTCGTTGCTCGACATAATGTTCATGTAAACTATCTCACACGTGGTCATGAGATCCATTTTTCCCAACATTAGCATTCAATTGGGTTAACACAATTTAGATATAATGTAAGCAGTATATTATTACTGCAGTATCCACAAATGTGTATATCACGTTTCCAGTTTAATAACATGTCCAGCATTTGTATTCCAGCATTCACTTTGATATATATCTCCCATCAATGTTTGCTCCTCCTTGCTGTTTTTGCGCTCCACCTTACTAGATTCTGTGGAATCTGAGCGATGTGGGGTCTGGGGAGATTAATGGTAGAGATCATCTCGCCACATCATTTATGATCTTCTCAAATTTAATTTCTCCAGATCTCCCGTTATGCTGATGGAGTAGAGAAGGGCAATGATCTTCCAACAATGCTCTGTATTCCCCCAGACAGCTGGGACTGCTCTAACCTGGGTGGGAACTTTACAGCAGGCTGGTAAAGTGTTGCTGCTGCGGTACAGACAGATCATATCTGGAGTAGTGTGTACAAATTTAGTCTCTTCGATGAAGAAAGGGTATTGCTTTATTGGAAGCAGCTCAGAGATGGTTCCCTCAACTGATTCCTGCAATTAAGCTGCTAGCTTATAACGAAAGGATGATCAGGTTGACCCAGTAGCCATTGGAGTTTACAAAAAATAAATATGATTTTATTTGAACATAGCTGACAGAAGGAGTTAACAAGTGAAGGAACAACAGAACAACAGGAACAACAGAAGTATATTCAGGCCTTCGAACCTGTTACACCGAAATAGAACGAGGCTCTTCAGCCCCGATACATTTACAGAAAGAGAACAATCAGACACTCAAGCCTATAACAGTAGGCCATGCTGCACCAGTATCCTGTTAAACAGCAACAGGATGAGTCCATTCAGCCTCCTCAAATCTGTAAATTAGGAACTGGAAGAGGTCACACATTGACTGGAGATTGTTACACAGAAATAACAGGAGGCCATTCAGACCCACTGAGCCTATTGCAAGGGAATTGGATAAGGATAAAAACTATCTGAGACTTCTTTTATGAGAAAGAAAGAGGTAATTTCGACACGTGTCTGTTGTATGGGAACAAGAGAAGACCAATCAATCCCTCGATCCCATCTCTGGGATACATGAGGAGACCGTTCAGTATACCCACCTGTTATGGAGAAATATGAGAAGATCCATCAGCCCCTCAAAATGTTACGCAGCAACAGGAAGATTCCATAATCTCCCAATCCTCTAAAGCATCAACAGGAGGATGTCATTCTGGCCTTGGAGATGGCAACATGGGAACACCAGAAAGAAGTCAGCCCATCGATATTGTACGCCAGCAGGATGATGAGTCCATTCAGCCACACGTAGCTCTTACTCAGCATTTGGAGCAGATCTCTTAAAGCCTTGTGCCCATGAAACAGGAATCAAAAGAAAACGTAAAGGTTTCCAAAAGGGAAGAGCTTGTAATAATGGTATACATTAGGGAGTAAAGTATAACAATAAACTATTGTAATTTCAGGCAAATTGTTAGAGTCCATTGTTCAGGACATTTGCAAACTCAAACCACAATTTGTCAGAGTCAACATGGTTTTACAAAGGCTAAATCGTGTTTGAATTGTTTGCTTGAGTGTTTTGAAGATGTCACTAAAAAGGTGGATAGTGGTAATCCTGGAGATGGAACATATCTGGTCTTCCTGAAGACATCAGATATGTCGCTTCTCCAAAGAGTAAGTGGTAAGATCAGACAACATGGGTTTAGGAGTAATTTATTAGCTTGGATGGAGGATTGGTGAACCAACAAAATGGAGTCAGATGGGATAAATGCGTCATTTTCTTTTGGAAAATGCAGTTTGTGCCATTGATTTCAGTACTCATGCCTCAACCATTTGCAATCGATGGTCCTCGGTTGACGGGAGAGAAAATACCATGCCAATTTTTCAGATGACACTAACATTGATGGGAAATTACTTCGGAATAATGATGCAAGAGATGTTAAAACACATGGATAGGTTGGGAGAATGGGCCATCATTTAGCAAGGAAAATTAAAGTGAATAAATATGTGGTTATTCAAGTTGGCCAGTATAATAGAAAGACAAATTATTATCTAAATGGAGAGAAAGATCAAAGTGTTTAGGTGCAGAGGGATCTGGGTGTCTGCTTGCATATCACAGAAAACCTGCCTGCGGGTACTGCAAGTAATGAGAATTGCAAGCATAATTCCAGTGTTTATTTATAAAAGAATAGAGTAGAAAGGTAGGGAGTGTTGGTGTAGCTATGCAAGGCATTAGTGAGGTTGCAACTGGAGTACAGTTTGGGTGTCCTGCAGAATGAGGTATTTCCATTGGAGGCAATTCAGAAGATCTTCATTAGATTGATTCCTTATTTGAAGTATTTGTCTTATGAAGAGAAATTGAGCAGTTTAGGCCTATACTCTCTAGTTTATAAGAATGAAAGGAGATCTCATTGAGGTCTGTAAAATGCTAAAAGTAATTGCAAGTGTAGATGTGGAGTGGATTTTTTTCACGTGGAGCAATCTACAACAAGAGACTAGGGTTTTAGGATGGAGAGATGGCAGGAAAGTGGAAGCGAGGCTGCGTTGACATCAGCCTCATCGAGCGGTTGGATTCCTCACAGATGCTCCTTGTTCTTATTCAACTCTTCGACTGTGTTGCACAGGAATGGGGGAGGACTGGGTATCATACAGGAAGCAGTCACTCAGGATATATCAATTAGAGAGAACGTAACCAGTAGGGTCACACAGTGACCAGCGCTGGGTTCTCAACTATCTACAGTCTCTATTAATGATCAGGAGGATGGAACAGATATACCGATGCTGAGTTTGGTGAGTCCATAAGACCATAAGACGTAGGGGTGGAATTAAGGCCATACGGCCCATCGAGTCCACTCCGCCATTTAATCATGGCTGGTGGGCATTTCAACTCTACTTACCCGCATTCTTCCCGTAGCCCTTAATTCCTTGTGACATCAAGAATTTGTCACTCTCTGCCTTGAAGACATTTAGCGTCCCGGCCTCTACTGCACTCCACAGCAATGAATTCCACAGGCCCACCACTCTCTGGCTGAAGAAATGTCTCCGCATTTCTGTTCTGAATTTACCCACTTCTAATTCTAAGGCTGTGCTCACGGGTCCTAGTCTCCTCGCCGAACGGAAACAACTTCCTAGCGTCCACCCTTTCCAAGCCATGTATTATCTTGTACGTTTCTATTAGTTCTCCCCTTAACCTACTAAAGTCTAATGAATACAATCCAAGGATCCTCAGCCATTACTCATATGTTAGACCTACCATTCCAGGGATCATCCGTGTGAATCTGCGCTGGGCACGCTCCAGGGCCAGTATGTCTTTCTTGAGGTGTGGGGCCCAAAACTGGACACAGTACTCCAAATGGTGCCTAACCAGAGCTTTATAAAGTCTCAGTAGCACATCACTGCTTTTGTATTCCAACCCTTTTGAGATAAACGACAACATTGCATTCGCTTTCTTAATCACGGACTCAACCTGCATGTTGACCTTTAGAGAATCCTCGACTAGAACTCCCAGACCCCTTTGTACTTTGGCTTTATGAATTTTCTCACCATTGAGAAAATAGTCCATGCTTCTATTCATTTTTTCCAAAGTGCAAGACGTCGCATTTGCTCACATTGAATTCCATCAGCCATTTCCTGGACCACTCTCCCAAACTGTCTAGATGCTTCTACAGCCTCCCCACCTCAGTACTACCTGCCTGTCAACCGAACTTCGTATCATCGGCCCAGATTATTAATATATAATGCGAACAGCTGCGGCCCCAACACTGAGCCCTGCGGGACAACGCGTGTCACTGGCTGCCATTCTGATAAAGAAGCTTTTATCCCAACCCACTGCCTTCTGTCAGACAGCCAATCCTCAATCCATGCCAGTAGCTCACCTCTAACACCATGGGGTCTCACCTTATCAAAGGCCTTTTGGATGTCTAGATAGACCACATCAACTGGTTTCCCTGGTCTAACCTACTTGTCAACTCTTAAAATAATTGTTATGTCGCTGTGATAAGCAAGAGAAAAAATTATCAAGAGAGTGTGGAGAGTCTGCAAATGAATCAGAGAGGTAAAGACAATAGATAATAGTTTGGCAGGTGGAATTTAACATGATATAACCTGTCATTCCATTTACAGGAATAATGGAAGGCAGTATGTTACTGAAATGGAGGGGGATTACATGCCTTAATGATACAGTGTACTGGGGGGTTCACTCAAATCCGTTCAGACATGGGAGGTTTTGCTCCATCCTTGATCATCAGCTCCCAGATACTCCAAGTGACCCCATTGCTTGAATACTTTGATGTGGTTGATTGGTGGTGGGGATGTTGTTTTGACACATGCATCAAGGCGACGGCCTTTCTCCAAGGTATATTCATTTCTTTCTACGTGGAGACCCGATGACGATGGGAATGGCTGACTGCTTCTGAATGAAGAGACCATGACTGCTGCCAGGACAGAGGGTATTCAACAATATGATGTACTGTGATGGTTACACTGTAACATTAATAGAGAGAGAGAACTCATTCAGTTCCTCTACCTCTCTCCATTGACATGGGTACTCTGCAGATGCCATGTACACCATCAGGAATCCCATTATACTGGATACACCTGGCAGAGTCCTGCTGAGGGAGAAACAATCTATTTACCTCATCCACCATATATACCCTCCATCATCGAATGGTGACTTCAATGTTGAGACACTGGGAAATGATGGATATGTCACCTAGTTCTGCCTAGAAAGTTATGGATCATAGAAGCTAAATGAAACAGTGACCCTAACAGCCTCTGGCTGCACCATCCTCCCCCTGGTGTGAAGCTGCAGGTCGTGTTGAAGGAGGTGATACTGTTCTGTGACCAGCTCCTTGTTCAGTGAGGGTCCCCTCACTATCTGCTCCTGGGTCAAGTGGAGCTTGGGACGCTGTTCCTGGAAAACCCAGGGTGGATACAGCAGATCCCTTTCCCCCCACACACTCACTACATGGTTTCAGAGTTTCCCCTCTCTGCAGCCTCTGCTACATTTGTTTTTCATGTTGCAGGCCCAGATGCTGTAACTACAGTCCCCATGCTCCATCCAGAGTTGGGTCACCAAATCCTCAGGTCTCCCTGAATGTCAGAGGCAGCTCACAGCATAACCTCCAGCAAACCATCCCCAGCATCACCACAAGATTTGTCTCATGCATGTTATTCACAATTGAAATGCTGAAATGTTGTAACACCAACACAAAGCTCAAGGCCTCCTTCCCCATTGTAGAATAAATCTGTTGGTGTTTCCACTGGACACTCCAACCACACGTTACATAATGGAGCACTTCTCATCTCTCCAATAGTCCTTCTGAGTGACATAGCTCCTCGTGTCTCAGCATAAAAGAGTTACATGCTTCTGTACCTCTTAATGCTCTAATCTCTTTACCTGCTACTCGTGGCCTATGCCAGTAAACCTTACTCTCACGGGTATATACTTTAAGAAGATTTCGCACATTTTTCTCAATCTCTCACAGAAACCAAATTTTGATTTCTGAACTCAATCATCATCATCAGCTATTTCAGCTTCTAATCTTCCCATTGTTACTCTCTGCTCTTCCACATGAGTTGTCACGACTGCAGGAAGTGAATTGTTGAACTTCTCCAAAATAAGAATCTCTCTCAGAAGGTCATAGGTTTGCTCTGATTTAATACCCTTACGCACCTTTCAAAATTACTTTGTTTGATCCTTTCAAACTCAATTTGCGTTTAACCAGGGACCCTTTTTTAGATTCCTGAAATGCTGTCTGTCGGCTTCTGGCCCAAGCAAATATGCACTTCAGATGGCTTTCTTCACCGCCTCATACTGGGCAGATACCGTCTCCAATAGGGATGCAAATACCTATCAGCTTTGTTTGGATATACTAAATCCACGTGATCACTTGCCACTGCATTAGCCACTTTCTCAAATGAAATTCAAAAGGCTTCCCCATCCTTCTCATCAAATTTAGATAATGCCTGGATGTATTTAAACAAAACCCCATTAGGGAATTGGTTACAATAGGGTTGCTCAACCTCACTAACCTCCTCATCCTGCCGAACGTCTACCTTCATCTCCACCTTCTTTGTCAACTTTCCTCTCTAACTGCCAACTGTTTAAGTTGAAACTCTCTGCTTTTCTTCTCTCCCTTTTTCTCTCTTTCTTCTTCATTTCCTTTTCTTTTATTTCTACTTTTCATCATAATTCAAACTGTTTCAATTCCTTCTCATGTTAAAAGTGCCTCATTTGAAATTGAATTCTCGCCATTCCCAAAGAGTCTGATGGCGTTTCCACAACACGCAATTGCTGAGATATAGCTGTAATTATCTCTCATTTTCTCACAGACAAACGCAACCCCAACTCCAGATTGTCTGTCAATTCCTGCAGCTTTGCCTCCATTACCTTTTGTAAAACCTCCAACTTCACTTCTTCCACACCTAGAGAATTCTTAGTGACTGAAAGAATCTTTATATGCAAAACACTGTTTAAACCAACCGAATTCAACATCTGGAACAAAAGACGCTAACAGCTACCATACACGACCTTTGAACCCAATAGCCTCCCGTTGCATACTCTCCAGTGTCTGCATGAGCTTATCCTGGATTATCTGGTTTCCTCCCACAACCCAAAGATATGCATGTCAAGTGAATTGGCCGTGCTAAATTGTTTGTAGTTTTCAGGGATGTGTGGGTTAGGAGCCTTTGTCGGGGTAAATGTGTAATAATAGGGTAAACGAATGAGTCTGGTTAGGTTACTTCTCGGAGGGTTGGTGTGGACTTGTTGGGTTGAATGGCTTGTTTGCACACTGTAGGGATTGTAATTCTAAACCCAATTTATTGTTACCAGACAAGAGTTCCCAGTTTGCTATAGACCAACCAGACTGCCTCGAGCTATTTTAAGAGGGTAGCTTGGATGCCAAACCTTCCTTATTTTAAAGGTAGACGTGAAGTGGGTGTTCCAGATGTGATGCTACTTGTCACACCACTCACCATTAGCAAAACACAACATACTCAAACACTCTTATGAAAATCCATACAAAATGAAGAAGAATTTAGATTAATTTAACTATTGGAAACCATGACTGAACAATGGATACAGTACCTTCTACTAACGAACTGTTCCAATACACCAACATCCCATAAACACACCCCTTGGCAAAATGGAACACTCAGACATACATTCTTGCATACAGTTCTCCAATTCAGGAGGAACCAGCATCACGTCAGGTTTCAGAGAGACTAGCAACTTGGGATAAGTGAGAGGCCGTTGTTACTACTATTTATGATAAACCGTAAAAGCGTCGTCAGTTATTTACTTGAGCCGTTTTCAGTAGGCAGTTTGGCCTTTAAGAGCTCTTATATGAAAAAAAGAGAAATTAATCTTTTTTTTAAAGTGACAGCATTGTCACACACTTTAGATGGCTGGTCCTTTACTTAAGGGGCTTCCTTGATCGCAAGATCACCTGCGAGTGACAAATACAGGGACAGAGCAAGTTACAAGGATGTATCTCATAACTTCTGAAACACGCCTGTCCATAGACCATCACATGGGACATACCAGGAAATGAACAACAGCCTGACACACACCATTTCACTGTTTTTGAGCTTCACAATGCCAGCACTCGATACACTAGGGAGCCAAAAACAAAAAGGGCAGGGAAAGATACAGAGGGACAGAGAGATTCAAATAAAGACAGAAAGAGACAGTTAATTAACTGAAAAGATTTTGTGGAAATATGGGGAAAAAGACAGGGCAGTAAGACTAACTGGAGAAGTAAGATCTTCGAGAGTAAAATTACAAGAACGAGAACATTGAAGAAAGGCATTGTCAGATCAACTGAAATGGTTTGTTACATCAAATTCTGAATCTGCTTAACAGAAAAAAACCATAAACAACATAAACTGGGACAAGATGACAGCCCAGCATGGAGAGCTGTGCAGAGCATGCTAGTGTGTTGCTCAGTAAACTGCACTATCTGCCCAGCATGGAGAGTATTGCAAACTTTACTATCATATGCTAACTATACTCGCATCAGATTACTATAATATTTACAATGAGAAGATTTGCTGTGTGTGTGTTCATCAGAGACTGAGAGAGAGTCCGTGTGTGTGCGCGATTGGCGTGGTTGAATGCGAAACTCATTATTTGAGAAGGAACACACATGGAGGAAACTATTTTAAATACGAACAACTCTCTGTTAATTGACAGAGAGAATGAGGGAAGTTTCATGGACAAATGAGGTAAAGTGTTTGAGAATGTTAAAATAAAGACATTGCCAGACACAATAGCAATATACATCGGCGTACACATGAATGAGTTTGGTGTGTGGTCGAATCAGATTTGTTTCGGCAGGGTTGAAACTGGGAGTGTCAGCAGCAGATTTTTGGCTTCATTAAGACTGTATTTCATAGCTCAAGGTTCAAACAGCAGCTGGACTAAACCAGTGAGATATATTCTGGGGTGGTGAGCCTTTCAAGTTAGAAATGGTCAGGGTATGGTGTCATGAATCAGCTCATTGTCAAAGTGATCTCCCACAGTTGTGACTGGTCTGCTTCAGTCGCAGATATTTGCCAGGGATGGGATGGAAACAGTGGAAGGAAGTGGAGTTTGTAACCAGAACAGTAGAGAGTGACCTCCCTGCTCTTAATATTTTAATAACAAAGGCAATGATACAGTAAATTGCAGTTCTCCGCTGGACCTGAGTAGGTCAACACAGAGAATAACAATGCCAGCTCAGAGAGGGAGACAATCATTGAACACATTCATTGATGTAGTTCGTAGTGGTCTGTAGATTGAATATATGGAATGAGAGTTTCAACAGAAAAATAATAGTGACAAGAAGTGTAGACTATATAAAAGAACAGTACTACAATCATAACCGGTTTATAGAACAAAAAAATCTGAACAGTGACACTTACCAGGAGCACCAACGATAGCTAGGAAAGGATAATAAAAATATTGAATAATGAAAAGAACGTAATAGATCCACAAGGATAATGGCCACCAATTAAATGCAGAAAGACGCCAAACATAATAGGATAAACTCCTGTCTATTGTTGGAACATACCAGTCGAATGTTCCCAGATTCTGATACATGTTTGGAACATTCCAGTCTAATGTTCTCAGATTCTGATCTCTCATCCCCCTCTCTCTGGATCTGCTGATCCCTGTCAGTGCTGTCGGTGATGCTCCCGCTCACGTTATGGGACAACACATTGAACGGAGCCCATTTATCATTAAAAGATGGAAACTCTCCACTGAGATAATTAGAATCCATGGAGATTGGCATTAAGCACAGTCACTGAACAAACACTGGGAAAATTAGCAAAGGCTACAACGGAAGAATGGGCACAATCAACAGACAAGAGTGTTCCCTTCCAGTTGGGGAACACTTCAGTGGTCCCGGACATTCAACCTCGGACCTTCTGGTGACCATCCTTCAAGGAGGACTTCAGGACAGGTAGCAGCGAAAAGTGGCCGAGCAGACGCTGATTACAAATTTCGGTACCCATTAGGAGGGCCTCAACTGGGGCCTTGGGTTCATGTCACATTGCAGGTGACCACCATTGCACTATGCACACACACACGCGCACGCGCACACACACACACATACACAGGCACTCCTATACACACACGTACATACGGACACATATGTACACAGACACGCACAAAGACACACACACACACTCTCTCACAGGCATCCGCTTAGAGACTTAGACCACTCGACACTCATGGATACACATATATACTCTCTCTCACTGATAATCAAACCCCCACCCCAGACACACACACACACTCCCACACTCACACATGCACCCCCCTCACAGTCTTAAGACACTCTACATCACTACACGCACATATACACTTCCTCTCACACTCACAACCCACAACCAAGACAAACACACACACACACACAAACAGAGAAAGACCCACACGCACGCATATATTTTGTGGGGTGAATTTGTACTTGCAGAGTTACATTGTACTTTCCTCAAAAAACTGCATGCATTCATGTAAAACTCTGTTATCTCACTTTTCAGATTAGAATCAATCTAACATTATGGTATAGACAAAGAACACAGGGGCTAACACCTTCAAAATATTGTCTAACTAACACTCGTTGTTTCTGCTAACCTGAGAATGCAACTTTAAAAGAAAAAGGTTTTGTGATTTACACATGAAAGAAGTGAAACTATCATAGTATTCGAACAGATGAAAGACTCAACAGACAATCAAGGTATTTTTCAATGTATAATTTCAGTTACATCACACTGTAAATTTTTGCCATAAATTCTGTGCCTTAGAAGTGTGTCCTCCACTATCACCTGATGAAGGAGCGGCGCTCTGAAAGCTACTGTACTTCCAATTAAACCTGTCGGACGAAAACCTGGTGTTGTGTGATTTTTAACTTTGTAAACCCCAGGCCAACACCGGCATCTCCAAATCATGACTAAACAAACAGGCTCAATTAACCAGTTCCACACATCACTTTTCATATCACTATAAAAGGGAATATTTACCGGGTTTGGATGGAATGGATAAGCGTTGCTGAGGGATGGACGGAAAATCTTTAAATCTTTTGATTTTTTTTTAAAACTTGTATGTGAGAGTATTAAAAGGCACTGCAGGGTTCTCACTGTGTTCCACTCTGTTTATGAAAGGAGGCAGTTATAAAATAACAGATCGGTTGCATAAGAAAAAGTCGGGTGGGCAAGTTTCTAGATACCTTAACCCAAAGTATTTTACTTATTGACCAGTGTGAGGCTCCTCCTGGTTTTAAGTGCCCTTTATCAAATTCTTTCAAAACCTTGGGACAGAGTATTGAGATTGATGCTCAGCAACAGGCCAAAGCAATTCTGTCTCTATGGGCCTCTTACAGAGGGATAAGAGAAGGCCATTAAGCCCATATTAGCCTGTTGCTACTTGAAAAGGTGGAAATCTAGAATATTGGCACATTTGCCAACAGAATCATTCAAAACAAAGAGATGTGTCACTGCTGCTCTGTGAAGTGTTACTGAGAGAGCACCTGGAGTACATTGTGTTGCCTGTGTTTCTGTAACTGAGAAGGGATGGACCTCCATCAGATACAGTTTACTGGCTGCTCGTAATCCACGGGTTGCTGTGTCATTTAATATCTCGGGTCTACATAAGGACAGGAGGAGGCCATTCATGCTTTCCAGTCTATTACAAAAGCTCACGAGGAGCCTATTCTCGAGTCTGTGACAGAGGGGCAGGAAGTGTTTCTTTAACTTTTTGTTACGCATAAATATTAGTTTTAAATTAGTTTTGGAATAGTAAAGACCTGATGAAAGCATTAAGGTTCTAACTTTGAATAAGACCAACTTTCAAAGTGTTAGGTGAGCCCTGTGAAAGGCTGATTGGAATACCCTATTCACAGGTAAAGGGATGGTTGGAAAATGCAAGGCCATCAAAACCTGGTTTCAGAGTGTCCAGAGCCAACGTGTTCCCATGAGTGAGACGGGCAAGGCTGGTGGGTGCAGAGAGTGCTGGATGGCCAGATATATTGATGCTCTGGTCAAGGTAAGGAAGGAGGCATATGTCAGGTAAACAGAGCTGAGATCAAGTGAATCCCGAGAGGTAAATAAGGGCAATAAGTGTATAGTCAACGGGGAATTCGGGCCAGAAAAATGTGGACATGAGATGGCTTTAGAAATAGGGTTAACGAGGCATTGAAGAAATTATACAAATCCTTTAATGTCAAAAGATTAACTTGGGAGAGAATAGGGCCCCTTAAAGATCAGTAAGGCCACCGATGTGTGGAACCATAGGAGATTGGAGGGATACAAAACATGTATTTCTCCTCAGTATTTAGTGTGGACGAGTTGACATGAACGACAGAATGAAGAAATATATAGTGATATCTTGAAAGTGTCTATATTACAAGGAGATGTCAGACATTTTAAAACATATAAAGTTGAACAAATCCTGGGACCTGAGCAGTTATATCCCAGATGTTTGTGGGAAGCTAAGAAAGAGATTGCTCAGCATCTTGCTGATATATTTTTAACATTGATTTCCACAGGTGAGGTGTCAAAAGACTGGAGGACTGCTAACATAGTGTCATTATTTAAGAAAGTAAGGAAAAAACAGGTAACCATAGATCGGTGAGCCTGAGGGTAATGGTGACTAAATTGTTGGAGGGGATTTCGAGGAAAAAAAATCGATATGCATTTGGAAAGACAAGGACTGAAGAGGGCTTTGTACTTTGGAGATCACATCTCACAAACTGGGTGGAATTTTTTGAGGAAGTGATGAAGATGATTAATGACGGCAGGACAGTGGATATTGTCTTTATGGAACTCAGTAAGAAAGCCAAAATGTTCGACATGGTAGACTGGGTGGCAAGGTTAGACTGCCAGGAATCCAGGGAGAGCTCGTCATTTAGATGCAAAATTTTCTTGGATATTGGAAACAGGGCATGAGAGTGGGCATTTGTTCATTAAACTTGGAGACCTATGAAGAGTGACGTGCTGCAAAGATCAATAGTGGGTCCACTGCCTTTTGTCACTGATACAAATCATTTACATTTGAGTATATGAAGTATGGTCAGTAAGTATGTAGATAATAACAAATTTGGTGGTGTCGTCGACAGTGAAAAATTAACTCTCAGACTATACTGGGACGTTGCTTAGGTGAGCCGAGGAGTGGCAGATGGAGTTTATTTTATTTAAATGTGAGGTATTGCATTTTGGCAAGACAAATCAAGGCAAGATATATAGGTAGGGTCCTGTCGAAAGCTGCCAATCAAAGAAAACTCCATGGAAATGATTGAATCCCGATAGTGAGGAAACAGCCTATTCGGCCCATCGAGGCCACACTGAACCTCAAAACAGTATCCCACTGGACAAACCCCTCCCCTATCACTCTGAGCCTGCATTTCCCATGGCTAATCCACCTCGCCTACACATCCCTGGGTACTTTACGCAATTTAGCATGGCCAATCTACCCTTATCTGTATATTTGTGTACTGTCGGAAGAAAACATAACATCCGGAGGAGACTCATGCAGACACGGGGAGAATGTGCAAACTCCACACAGGCAGTCATTCAAGGATGGAGTTAAACCCAGATCGCTGCGCTCTGAAGCAGCAATGCTAGCCACTGAGCTACTGTGTCACCTTGTGGTGCAGGTTCTCTGTTCCTTAAAAGTGCCGTCACAGGTAGACAGTGTAGTGAAGAAGGCACTTGGTGATCTTCCCTTTATTGGACCGTGCTTTGAGTCTAAACATTTTCACGACGTGTTGCATCTGTACCGGACATTGGTTTGGCCACTTTTGTAATATTGCCCTTAATTCTGGTCTCCCTGCTGTCGGTAAGATGTTGTCAAACTTTAAAGGGTACATAAGAGATTTAAAAGAATGTTACAGGTGTTGGAGGGTTAGAGTTACAGGGAGAGTTTGAATAGGCTGGGACTACTTTCAAGTGTTGATGCTGAGGGGTGACCTTAAAGAGGTTTATAAAATCATGAGGGGCAAAGATAGTGCAAACAATCAACGTCTTTTACCCAGGATAGGCGACTCCAAAGTTAGAAGACAAAGATTTAAGGTGAGAGTGGAAAGATTTAAAAAGGAACATGAGGGACAACATTTTCACATAGAGATTGCTGTGTATATGGATTGAAAGCAGTGGTGGAGGCAGGACCAGTGACACCATTTAAAATGCAGTTAGATTGATACATGCATGGGAAGTGTTTAGAGGGAGATGGGCCAAATGCTGGCAAGGGGGACGAGATTTATTTCGGATATTTGGTCGATGTGGGCAATCAGACCGAAAGGTATTTTTCCGTGCTGCGCATTTCTGAGACTCTATTGCCTCTTGAGTGGACAACACAGGAACAAGAGGACGCTATTCAACTTCTGAATTCTGTCAGGCAACTTGTTTGTTCAATTGCTGAGAGTAAAATACAAAAATACATCATTCAGATCTTGATGGTGTTTTACAAAGGCTTTTATTAAAGAGAAGCTGTAAGGAACGTGAAGAGGCCATTCAGGCCCTCGACTCCATTCCACAGCAGCAGCAGGTGAGCACAGAGATATTGGAACCTGTCAGTCAGTAGCAGGAGGGGGACATCTACTATCGCAAACCTTGGATCAGGAGGCAGCCACACAGCTGCTCAAGATTGGGACACATAACAGGACGCAGTCATTCAACTGCTTGAGACTGTGACACAGGGAAAGGAGGGAGTCACTCAGAGCTCGAAACTGGGGCACAGGGAAATCTGGAGGTTAGTGAGGCCCCAGAATCCTGTTATGCAAGGACAGCAGGAGGTGACTCACTCCCCACAAGTATGGGACACTGGGAGAGAAGGGGAGTTTGCTTGGAACAAACAGAAATATATGAATATGTTGCATTAGTGGTCCATTCAATCCTGCCCCAACATTCACTAAGACCACGGCTGATCTGATGGTGATTCCCTCATTCCATTTTATGGAGACTCCGCTCACTGCATCCTCTGCGCCGTTTCTTGGTCGTGTTGCAGACTCAGGTGCTGCAAGAACACTCACCATGACTTATCTAGAAGGATGTGTCTAACAGGATGAGTCAGGATTTGAGGGGTCCAATGACTAGAATGAAAACAAAAAATAAAGGTATTGTCAGATGTTTCGTACTCTCACATAACCAGCCCATCCATTACATATTCAGGATGGAGCCCTGTGTAGATCCGGCTAGTGTACAGCTGTATGCGACCCAGCAATGTCCAGAGTGAAACACTATGCAGCCCACACCAATGCTTGATCTATAATCCTGGACTAAATGTCCAGCGTGAGGAGCTGTGCAGTCCGCACTGGTTCATTCATATATAAACCCAGGCTGTTGCATTGCTCGGTAACACTGTATTAGATCACTGCCCAGTGTGGGGAAAAATGTAACCAATGGTGTTAGTGACAGAATGTGGAGTTCCCATCCATTTACGGCTTCATATCTGCACTGTACCTTGACAAGGGGTGCTGCGAATGTGAAAATCAATGTGAGGAAGAGATATAAACGGAAACAATTTAAATACCAATAGTTCTGATTGAGGCGCATATCTCTCTAGTATTTAAAGTTGAAATAACTGAGATAATATCCAATAAGGTTTTGTGAACGGTGCAAAGAATTAAGAGGGGGATGGTGATGTTATAGTGGTTGCACTATAAGCCTCCAAATAATCAATGAGAATTAGAGGAACAAATATTCAGAGAGACTGGCGAGACTTGCAGGAGCAATAGTGTTGTCATTAAAGGTGATTTTAATTTTTCTAACATAGACTAGGACTTCCAGATGGTTAAGAACTTAGATGGAACATAAGTTTTTAAGTGTGTTCAGGAAAGCTTCCACAAGCAATATAGAGAGGTTCCTATTGGGGAAGGGACAAACTCGACCTACTGTTGAAAAATAAGGTCGGATAGGTGACGGAGGTAAAGTGGCGAGCATTTTGGGAATAGTGACTAGAGCTGTGTTAGTTTTAAAATAGTTATGGTAGGGACAAAATTGGTCCACAGATACAAGTTCTAAATTGGGGCAAGGCGTATGTTGTTGGAATTAGACAGAGGATTGCAGGGGATGATTGGAGTAGTTTGTTTCGAGGCAAAACGATCCCAGGCAAGTAAGAGGGCTTCAAAAGTGAGATAGCTCGAGTTCAAAGTCTATATGTTCCTGTGAGGGTGAAGGGAAAGTGAGGCTGGAAGAGAGAACCCTGGATTACAAGAAATATTGAGGCTCTGATCAGAAAAAAAATGAGGCATGGCTCAGGTACAGGCAGTTCGTATCAAGGGAATCCCGGGAGGTACACAGGGGATAGAGGAGTTTACTGAAGAAGGAAATCAGCAATACGAAAAGGGAGTATGAGATAGTTTTGGCTGAGCAGATTCGTGTGAATCCAAATTCAGAATAGTAAAGAAAAAGAACAACCAGAGAGAGAATAGGACGTCTTCAAATCCAAAATGGGCACGCATGTGTAAAACCTCAAGAGATGGGTGAGTTCCTCAATTCCCCATCTGTGTTTATCATGAAGAAAGACATGAAGACCTGTGACCTTTGGGAGGTTAGTTGTGATATCTTGGTACAGTCCATATCACAGTAGAGGTGCTGATGGACATATTAGAATGCATAAAGTCAGATAAATCTCTTGGTCCTGACCAGATATTTCGAAGACCACTGCAGGTGGCGAGAGAAGACAGTTCAGGGGCCAAGGACCCAGAAGACTGTGTGGTAACAAATGTGCCCTTATTCAATAAGGGTTGAAAAGAAAAGCCTGGGAAAGATAGACCAGTAAGCTTCATATCTGTTTTCACTAAACCGTTTGAGAAGGTTCTGAGATATTAGGTATGCATGCATTTGGAAAAACAGAGTTTGAGTTGGAGCAGTCAACATTGCTTTGTGCGTAACAGATCGTGCCTTAGAACTTTTGTTAGAGTTTTTGAGGAAGTGATCAGGAAGGTTGACAAGGCAGGGTGGTGGACATAGTCTATATGGATTTAAGTAAGGCCTTTGATAAGGTTCCACATGGTAGGTCGATCTGGAAGGTTAGATTACATGGACTCCAATGTAAACTGGCAAATTGGTGACACAATTGTCTTGACGTTATGAAGCAAATGGCTATGGTGGAGGTATGCTTGTCGGACTGGAGGCCTGCGACTAGTGGAGTGCCTCAGTGTTCGGTCCTGGGCCCATTGCTGTTCGTTGTCTTATACCAATGATTTGGACCAGAGTGCACAACGCAAGGTTAGTAAGTTTGCACATGACTCGAAATTAGGAGGCATCATTTACAATGAGAAACATTATCAGAAATTGCAGCAGTACCTTGGTCAGCTGAGGATGTGGGCTCAGAAATAGCAATTTGAGTTTAATACAGATAAGTGTGACGTCTTACATTTTGGAAAGTCAAATCCAGGTAGGAGTTTAATGATGAATGAGAGGGCCTTAAGGAGTGTAGTGGAACAAAAGGACGTTGGAGATCAATTGCACGGATGTCTGAAATTTGAGTCACAGATACACAGGACAGTGAAAAAGGCTGTTGGCACACTGGCCTTCATCAGGACATTGAGTATCGATGTTGGGACGATATATTGCAGTTGTACAGGATGTTGGTTCGGTTGCAGTTGGAGTATTGTGTTCAGTTTTGTTCATCTTGCTCTAGAAAGGATATTATTGAACGAGAAAGAGTGTAGAACAAATTTCCAAAGATGTTTCCTGGGCTAAAGGCTCTCAGTTATAGGCAGAGGTTGGACAGGTTAGAACTTATTTCTTTTCAGCGTAGGATACGGAGGGGATTCTTATTGAAGTGTAACTCTTATAAAATTATGAGAGGTGTGCATGGGGTGAATACTTCAATTTTTTTCCCAAGGTTGATGAATCGAGGAGTAGAGGACATCCATTAATGTTTGGAAAGGAAAAAAAAAGTATATAAAAAGGAACCTGAGGGGCAACGTTTTTACACAGAGTGTGGTCTGCATACAGACTGAGCTGCCAGTGGAAGTGATTGAGGTGGGTACAACAACAACATTGAAAAGGCATTTGGACAAATACACAGATAGGTAAGGATTAGAGGGATACAGAACAAGGGCAGGGGAATGGGGTGAGTCTGGATGGACATTCTGGTTGCCATGGTCCAGTCATACTGGGAGTCTCGTGCAATATGTCTGCAAATGAGTGCATTTTGGAGTGGAAACAGAGTGGGGGAGACTGAGAAAAAATGTCATTGAAGGATATGTTCACAGGTTTCAGAATGCTGAAATGAAGACATTTCGATAGTATCATGCAACACGGGTCAGTACTTTGAAGAATGATGAGTGAAAGGGATATTGCTGTGAGTTCAGACAATGGAGACTTTTGGATGAGCATTTGTTCTGCAGCTTTGTAACTAGGAGTGAGGACAGCAGAGTCTTCACCTCGCTGGGCTGAATGTAACAAAAAACTGTCTCAGTGACATTTTCATTAATTGTGACAGAGGGATTGTCTGCACGAGGCTGAACTACTTTCCTGGTGCTATCTTACCAAACTCATCTCATTAACTACTCACCCCACTCCATTGTGTCCCTCTCATACAATGCCAGCTCGATTCTCCCACCCATCATGACTGGAGGTACTCAAAATCGCCCGGATGCTCCTGGATATTCCATGACCCCTGACACTGGGGCCATCTTTAAAAGGCCAAGGGGCACATGGTTGAGCTTTCTCAGTTTGCAGCTGCCCTGCACAGTTTACCCTGAGCATGGCAGATAAGGGGAAATTACATCACGTTTTTCGACAGGGGCACGGAGGTCCTGGTGGATGGGCTAGTACAAAAGGGGACCATTCTCTTCCCAGAGGGATCACACCACCAGACCCACCGAGCCTGGTCTGAGCTCACCACCCAGCTCAGTGCAGTATCTGCGGTCTGAGTAAATGTCCAGCAAAACAGGACAAGCTTCAATAACCTTCCCCGCTCTGTTAGGATAAGGGTCACCATATTCTCTCTGCTCCCTCAGACTCACTCTATGTTTGGTATAACACCTGTTCCCGAACAAGTCTCATGCTCTCCCACTCTCACTACTGCATACAGCACCATCCCTCTCTTTCTCTCTGCATCTCTAATGCCCCCCACAGAGTTATAGAATATTCTGGAGAATGCCAATTATGGAATTTTCCAGATCATGTTCCAAGTTTCAGTAAAGTGGCTGTGCCCCAGTGTGTGACATGTAAGAGTATGGAGTAGATGTGTACGTTTTTCAAATCACACACAATTGAAATCCATCATGAGGCCATTCAGTACTTCAAACATGCTCCAACATTCAATACGTTTGGAGGTGAAATGATGGTTTTCTCAGCTCCACCTTACAGGAACTTTCAGTCATTTGACCCGCAGGCTCCTGTTACCGAGCAGACGATTCTCAGAAACTTTTTACCCCATGTTTCTTCTTGCATGTGTTCCGAAGGCATTTCCCATGGGGACAGACTCTCCTAACAATATATTTCATCTGCTTTCTAAATTCATACAACAGTCAGCATGCTTTCCGCAGACCAATCAAAAACATGCACTTATTTTACGGTTATCGATATCCAATCACAATTAGTCATTCTGATTATTTCACTTGTCTCACCTTATTGTATTCAGCCATAGAAAGCTTCCAAACACTTGTCTCAATGTAAAACACAATTTCAAGCAGAGAACGTTTTTATCCTCAACCGTTATCATGACCGTTATCTCAAATATACCTTTTTCCTTGTCATGAATGTTTCTCTTGACCTTTGTCTGGGACTGATTCTGTGTGTAACAGTTACACAGTCTCCCACTCAGTTGGCTGGATGGTTGATTTGTGATGCAGAGGGAGGCCACCAGCGCAGGTTCAATTCCCCACACTGACTGAGGTTACCATGAAGGGGATGCTCTCTCAACCTCACCCCATCACCCAAGGTGTGGTGACATTCAGCGTAAACCACCATGAGTGGTCTATCTAGTGAGAGCTCTTTGGGACTCTATTCTATCAATGTTAGCATTTTAATTTTTTTTTAATTTTTTGACTGAAAATTAGATTTTTATTATTATATTAAAACAATAACAAAACAACTCAAATAACTGAACGATATTTCACCCATGTGCATGTACATACAAAATAAGTTAAAGTCTATAAACGGACAGAAGAAAAACAAAAATAAACAATAAATAATAAATAAATAATATAGGTCAGAATAAGAAAGCGATAGCTCTTGTTCTTCAAGAGCATTAACTGATACACATTCATATGTTCACAATTCTTCATATTAGATTCATTAGACAATGTCTTCATTGCTTTATAAAAGCCATTTTTAGAGTGGCAGATAAGCCTAATCGTGGTAATCCAAAAAAGATTGCTATATCTTATATAAATGTCTGCTTTCTGGTGCACCATACAGGTGAAAACGTCCAAAGGGATATTCTCCATGATGAGCTTACGACGATCCAACAGACCCAGGGGGTGGGGGGGGGGGCGGGGGTGTTTCAGACATCAGACACCACACAATAATTTTCCTAGCACAGGAAGTGTTGGGGAGATACTAAACGAGTATTTTGCATCAGTATTTACTGTGGAAAAGGATAAGGAAGATATCAAATGTAGGGAAATAGATGGTGAGATGGTGACACCTTGCAAAATGTCCATATTACAGAGGAGAAAGTGCTGGGTGTCTTAAAACTGTTAAAGGTGGATAAATCCCCAGGACCTGATTAGGTGTACCATAGAACTCTGTGGGAAGCTAGAGAAGTGTTTGATGGGCCTCTTGCTGAGATAGTTGTAATATGGATAGTCACTGGTGAGGTGCCAGAAGACTGGAGGTGGCTAACGTGGTACCACTGCTTAAGAAGTGTGGTAAGGACAAGCCAGGGAACTATAGACCAATGAGCCTGACGTTGGTGGTGGGCAAGTTTTTAGAGGGAATCCTGAGGGGTAGGATGTGCATGTATTTGGAAAGGCAAGGACTGATTAGGGATAGCCAACATGCCTTTGTGCGTGGGCAATCATGTCTCACAAATTTGATTGAGTTTTTTGAGGAAGTATCAAAGAGGATTGATGAGGGCAGAGGGATAGATGTGATCCATATGGACTTCAGTAAGGTGTTTGACAAGGTTCCCCTTGGGAGACTCATTAGCAAGGTTAGCTCTCATGGAATACAGGGAGAACTAGCCATTTGGATACAGAACTGGGTCAAAGGTAGAAGACAGAGGGTGATGGTGGACGGTTGTTGTTTTTTTAGACTGGAGGCCTCTGACCAGTGGAGTGCCACAAGGATTGGTACTGGATTCACTACTTTTTGTCATTGCCATAAATGACTTGGATGCGAGCATATGAGATACAGTTAGTAAGTTTGCAGATGACACCAAAATTGGTGGTACAGTGAACAACGAAGAGGTCACCTCAGATTACAACAGGATCTTGACAAGATGGGCCAATGGGCTGAGAAGTGGCAGGTGGAGTTTAATTCAGATAAATGCGAGGTGCTGCATTTTGGGAAAGCAAATCATAGCAGGACTTACACACTTAATGGTAAGGTCCCAGGGAGTTTTGCTGAACAAAGAGACCTTGGAGTGCAGGTTCATAGCTCCTTGAAAGTGGAGTCACAAGTAGACACGATAGTGAAGAAGGCGTTTGGTATGCTTTCCTTTATTGGTCAGAGTATTGAGTACAGGAGTTGGGAGGTAATGTTGCAGCTGTACAGGATATTGGTTAGGCCAGTGTTGGAATATTGCGTGCAATTCTGTTCTCCTTCATATTGGAAAAATGTTGAGAAACTTGAAAGGGTTCAGAAAAAATTTATAAGGATTGGAGGATTTGACCTTTCGAGAGAGGCTCAATAGGATGAGGCTATTTTCGCTGGAGCTTCGGATGCTGAGGGATGACATTATAGAGGTTTTCAAAAGAATAAGGGGCATGGATAGAGTATATAGGAAAGTCTTTTCCCTGGGGTCAGGGAGGCCAGACGTGGAGGGCATAATTTTAAGGTGAGAGGAGTAAGATATAAAAGAGACCTACATGATAACTATTTCACATAGAGGGTGGTACGTGTATGTAATGAGCTTCTGGATTAGTGGTGCTGGAATCATTTATTCCTGATGAAGGGCTTTTGCCCGAAACGTCGATATC
The DNA here is from genome assembly GCF_047496795.1 of Chiloscyllium punctatum. Classification (NCBI taxonomy): domain Eukaryota; kingdom Metazoa; phylum Chordata; class Chondrichthyes; order Orectolobiformes; family Hemiscylliidae; genus Chiloscyllium; species Chiloscyllium punctatum. The sequence goes on from NC_092751.1 coordinate 50,685,657, forward strand.
GAACTACTTGGATGCTGCCTGAACTGCTGTGCTCTTCCAGCACAGAATCCAGAATCCAGAATCTGGTTTCCAGCATCTGCAGTCATTGTTTTTACCTATGTAATGAGCTGCCAGGTGAAGTGGGGGAGGCTGGTACAAGTGCAACATTTAAGAGGCATTTGGATGAGTATATTGAATAGGAAGGGTTTGGAGGGTTATGGGCCAGGTGCTGGCAGGTGGGACTAGATTGTATTGGGATATGTGGTCGGCATGGACGGGTTGGACCGAAGGGTCTGTTTCCATGCTGTACACCTCTATCAGTCTATGACTTATATTAATCTGTTTTTTGGGGCACCATACTGGTGAGAAAGTCCAAAGGGATATTCTCCATGATGAGCTTACAAAGACCCAACACATCCTGGGAGTTTCAGACATCCAACACAACAGAATATTATTTCCTAGCACAGAAAGTAAGGATACATTTTTTTCCCATGTGCATCTGCGTAAGATACTCTGGGCAGGCGCAGGAAAAGAGAAACTATCTCCAATTCAGTCCCCAAGACCCACTCTACTACACCGAACACAGTGATCCAATATATCCAAAGCCTGCAGCAGGACCACATACAATTAGTAAGAGTGTCTGTAGTCATTCTGCATTTAGGACATGCTGAAGATAATCCCACATTGAATTTTGAGAGAAAATCTGATGTTAGATAGACCCTATGAAGAATTTGCAACTGCATGGAAAAGGTCCTATTAGAGATCAAAATCCTTCGAGCATTTTCACAAATATCCTCCCATGTCTCTAAAGAGATCTAAACCCCCCAACTCTCTCGCACGGACGTCACGAAGCTGCACAGTCTTTTCTGAGGGGACACTCTCCAACAAATGATAAAGGGTACTTACGGTAAGACTGTTTGTTCTAACTTTTGCAACAAATATATCGACCTGGACCCAATATACCGGCTACTACAGCGGACAGCTCGAACTGACAACCGGAAGCGGCAGAGACAGGCCACTATAAATGCCGGAGGAAACATCACAGAAGTGCTTCACAGGAGACTCCCAAGCACTGAAGATGTCACCTAGACAGGGGACGAAACGCTTGCAAGACAAATTCCCAGCTCGGCGAACAGTTGTATCATTTTATCTAAGAACAACAGACTAATAAGTGTTCACTTTGTCTGAGACGGCTGAAGGTCTAGCCGTATTGACGCCGAGGCCTCTGCGGCCCAGGCACGAACATAGGATGATAAAAAAAGCTTAATTGACAGCTTTTAATCGGGGAACTCTACACCCCACAATCTGTGGGGTAGCTGCAATTTTGTTAGTTTGATAAGGAATCGCTTATGGTGACAAATAAAAGACCTAAACCAGCCATTAAGTATCCTAAATATCTGTCTGGGAAACATCAAAGAAAACATTCACAAGGGGTATCGGAAATGAGGAAAGACATTCATTTTAATAACAGCTATCTGACCTAGCCAGGATATTTGAAATGGCTCCCATCTTTGAAGGTCTTGTTTAATTTTGTCAAACAAATGGACACAGTTCACGTTAAATAAATGATCAAAGACAGATGTAATGAATATACTGAAATAGGGAAACCATCCCAGTGACCATTTAAAAGGAAACCAGGATTTGCCCTCAGTATCAGGTATTTCCCTAAGACCTCCCATAGGCATGGCCTCCAACTGTGTAAAATTAATCTCATCGCCCAGAAAGGCAACAAGCGAATTAATGCATTGCATCACATGACCTACCGAAATTACGGGATTTGACAAAAAACATAAGACCCTCATCTGCATACAATGTAATCTTACATAACTTCTATCCCACCTCTGGGGCAGATATGTTGCCCCCCCCCCCCCCTACGGATGGCCTCCTCCAGTGGCTCAATCCCCAACGTAAACAACCATGGTGAAAGGTGTCAACCTTGGCGGCTGCCTGGAGAAATATTAATATTACTGGTTGGGAACACCATTAGTGAGAACCACAGCCAGAGGATCACGGTAAAGGATCCTCACCCACTTGATAAAAACTTTGCGTATACCAAATCATTCTAATGTACAGAAGAGATAAGGCCACTCAACCCAATCAAGTGCCTTCTCTCATCTAAAGAGATCAGTAATCACTGGATAGATTGTTGTTGACACTCTTGGATCATATTGAGTAAATTCTTAACATTGTAGGAAGATCTGCGGCCCTTTATAAAGCATGTATGGTCCTCTTTGGCAATGGAAGGCAGCAAAGTTTCCAGCCGAAATGCACGGGTCTCAGACAGGATTTTTGAAACCAACATTTAAAAGTGAGATTGGCGTGTAAGAAGCACAATCCTCCAGGGTCTTCCTTTCTTCATCATCATAGTGATATGAGCCTCTCTTAAGGATGGAGGGATGGGTTCGTGACTGTATGAGTGACGGAACATATTAAACATCAGTCCTGACAATAGGTTTATAAATTATCTATAAACTTCACGAGGAAATCTGTCAGGAACGTGCACCTTTGTATTCTGAAGCTGCTTCACACCCTCCTGCACTGCCCATGGTGCATTAAGGCACACCACTTATTCAGGGTTACTCCTGAAAAATGTAAAGTGAATCAATTTTAATCCATCTGTCCTCATAATGCTCAGTCTGAAATAATTCGGAGAAAAATCTTGGACAGGAGACACTAATCCTTTTGGAATTGAAGGTAAATATCCCAATATTTTCCCTAATTGAGGTAATGGCTTAGAGGGGCGCTCGTTTTCCTGGCAAGATAGAATAAATACCTGCCTGACTTATCATCATGTTCAAACAGCCTTTGTTTTGCAAAGGTATGTTCCTTCTTGGCTGTCTATCTGAGCGTGGAATTCACCGTAGACCGAAGCGTTGTGATCCTCTGCAGCTTAGCCACTGAGGGACAATCACAGTATGCACTCTCGGCTGCCCTCAGCTGTGCCTCAAACCAGCGTTCCTGCTTCCCCTTCTGCTGCATCCTAATGGATAATTATTCCCTTGGCATAAGCCTTTTCCCATAGTATGTATGGGTTACTGGTTGAATCTGAATTAATAGCTAAGAAAGATCTGAATTCGTGACAGAAATACTCAATGAACTAACTAGAATTAACAATAAAGGGATCCATTCGCCAGTGTCTCAAATCTGTTATATTTCCCTAAATCTTTCTCAATAAGTATGGTCAGAAATGGTAATAAGTATGGTCAGAAATGGTAATTGTGCAGGATGCCTCCGAATCTAAGATTGTTGCAGGGATGGGGAAGACATCAAACCTGGTGTGGCATTTCTGTGGGTTAAAGAAGATATTAAAAGCCCTACTTGTGAGGTAGATGTGCCTCCAGACATTCACCAGCTCTAGTTCTGCACACAAATCCACCAATTGGCTACATTATAACGAGGGTCTTGAGGGGCCTTCGGACATTCTGTCCACCGTGGGTTCCATAAGACAGTTGAAATCTCCTTCTACGATAATGTGCCATGATGCAAGATAACTGAATTTGGAAAATGCATCTCCCAGGATTTTAAGAGGGCGCGCCGGGGTGGGGGTGGTGTGGCGCAATTACTATTCAAAATATTGGATTATTTACCATAGTTCAAGGCTTGGGGGATTATGATTCTTCTGTGAGTATCAAATACAATCTAGTAATTTAAACAAAAGATGGTTCTTATCTAGTACGGCTTCTCCCTACTCCTAGTATTTTAAGACGAAAATAAAAACATTTTCAAACCCGCCCTGCTATAACGTCATATGTTCCTTGTCATCGAGGTGCATCTTTTGCAATATGACAAAATCCACCCTCTCTTTTTTAAGACTAGAAAGTAAGTTTTCCTCTTGACTGGGCAATGGCGTCCCTTAATGTTCCAGGTGCACCATTTAAGCATATCATTTTCCAGAACACACTGTAGCAACATTTGAACTCGAGATTGGAAGAACTCGAATTACTGAATAAACTCGAATAAACAAAGTCTTATAGAGCTTAAAAACCACACAGTCTAAAAGTGTTACAACTGACAAGCTCTCAAAACTTTACAAAACTAAACATATAAAAAAAACAAAAAACTAAAAAAATCAATAGGGGAATTTAAAATTTCCACAAAGTTTTTGCTTTCTCTGCCGAGTCAGACGAGTTCATGGATCCATTAAATGCAATAAGGAGAATCGTTGTGTACCAGAGGGAATACTGATTCCCAAGTTCCCTTACTCTTCTCTTGATAGGTGTTAGACTTGGAAGCAGGTGAGCACTTTGGTGATAGCGATCACAATTCTGTTATGTTTACTTTAGTGATATCAAGGGATAGGTGTATACCACTGGGCAAGAGTTACAGCTGGGGAAAGGCAATGACGATGCGATTAGGCACGATTTAGGAAGCATAGGAGGGAGAAGGACACTGAAGGGGATAGGCACATAAGAAATGTGGAGCTTATTCAAGGAAAACTACCGTGTGTCCAAGATAGGCATGTACCTGTCAGGCAGGGAGGAAGCTGTAGAGCGCGGGAGCCATAGTTTGCAAAGTAAATGGAATCTCTGGTCAAGAGGAAGAAGAAGCTTTATTTTAGGATGAGATGTGAAGGCTCAGTTAGGGGGCTTGAGGGTTATAAGGTAGCCAGGAAAGACCTAAACGGAGAGCTTATAAGAGCCAGTAGAAGACATGAGAAGTTGTTGGCGGATAGAATCAGGATAAACCCTAAGGCTTTCTATAGGTATTTAAGGAATAAAAGAATGACCAGAGTAAGATTAGGGCCAATCAAGGATAGTAGTGGGAAGTTGTGTGTGGATTCAGAGGGGATAGGGAAGCACTAAATGAATATTTTTCAACAATATTCACTCTAGAAAATGACAATGTTGTCAAGGAGATTGCTGAGATACAGGCTATTCGACTAGTTGGGATTGAGGTTCACAAGGAGGAGGTATTAGAAATCCTGCAGAGTGTGAAAGTCCCTAAGTCCCCTGGGCCGGATGGGATTTATCCTAGGATCCTCTGGGAAGCCAGTGAGGAGATTGCCGAACCTTTGGCATTCATCTTCAAATCGTCATTGTCTACTGGACTAGTGCCAAAAGACTGGAGGATAGCAAATGTGGTTCCCTGTTCAAGAAGGGGAGTAAAGACAACCTGTTAATTATAGACCAGTGAGCCTTACTTTAGTTGTTGGTAAAGTGTTGGTAAAGATTATAATATATAGGATTTATAATTATCAAGGAAAGAACAATTTGATTAGGGATAGTCAGCACGGTTTCGTGAAGAGTAGGTTGTGCCTCACGAACCTTATTGAGTTGTTTGAGAAGGTGACCAAACAAGGTAGATGAGAGTAAACCGGTTAATGTGGTGTGTATGGATTTCAGCAAAGCGTTCGATAAGGATCCCCATAGGAGGCTATTGTACAAAATGCGAAGAAATGGGATTATGGGAGATATAGCAGTTCGGATCAGTAATTGGCTTGCTGAATGAAGGCAGAGGGTCGTGGTTGATGAGAAATGTTCATCCTGGAGTCAAGTTAGAAGTGGGTCGGTGTTGGGTCCACTGCTGTTCGTCATTTTCATAAATGACCTGGATGTGTGTAGAAGGGTGGGTGAGTAAATTTGCAGATGACACTAAAGTCGGTGGAGTTGTGGATAGTGAGTAAGGATGTTATAAGTTACAGAGAGACATAGATAAGCTGCAGAGCTGGGCTGAGAGGTGGCAAATGGAGTTTAATGCGCACAAGTGTGAGGTGATTTACTTTGGTCAGAGTAACCGTAATGCAAAGTACTGGGCTAATGGTAAGACTCTTGGTAGTGTAGATGAGCAGAGAGATCTCAGTGTCCAGGCACACAGATGCTTGAAAGTTGCCACTCAGGTTGACAGGGTTGTTAAGAAGGCATACTGTGTTTTAACTTTTATTAATAGAGGGATCAAGTTCAGGAACCATGAAGCTATGCTATAGCTGTACAAAACGCTAGTACGGCTGCACTTGGAGTATTGTGTACAGTTCTGGTCACCGCATTATAAGAAGGATGTGGAAGCTTTGGAAAGGGTGCCGAGGTGATTTACTAGGATGTTGCCTGGTATGGAGGGAAGGTTTTACGAGGAAAGGCTAAGGGACTTAAGGCTGTTTTCATTAGAGAGCAGAAGGTTGGGAGGTGACTTTATAGAGACGTATAAGATAATTAGAGGGTTAGATAGGGTGAGCCTTTGCCTAAGAATGGTGACGGCGAAGATGAGGGGGAATAGCTTTAAATTGAGGGGTGATAGATATGGGACAGATGTCAGAGGTAGTTTCTTTACTCAGAGAGTAGTAAGGGTATGGAATGCTTTGCCTGCAACGGTAGTAGATTCGCCAACTTTAAGTACATTTAAGTCGTCATTGGACAAGCATATGGACGTACATGGAATAGTGTCGGTTCGATGGGTTTCAGATTGGTATGACAGGTCGGCGCAACATCAAGGGCTGAAGGGCCTGTACTGCGATGTAATGTTCTATGTTCTGTATCATCAAAGTATTTTTTTCTGAATCACCGCCACTGAAACGTTCCGAAAGGACATAATCCTGGACCCTGTGAATTAAAGACATTGGATCTTTCCCCTGAGTTCTGGAAGCTTCCATTCGTCTTTGTTTATCCCCATAACTATGTAACCGCACGCAGACAAGGCGAGAGCGCTGGTCAGAGCCTGACCTGTGCACCGTAACCCAATGAACTGTCTTAGTCTTCACCCGACCCTCTTCAGTTTCGAAGTGAAGGAATCACTGCAGCCAGTTCTCAAAAAATACTCACTGGCTGACCACCTGCTGTCTGGGCCAGCAGACCGACGATTCTTCATCCTGCCCCTGTTCTCAAGGTCATCATCATATTCAATTAAGATACGGACCTGTTTTTCAATGGTAACGATCCTCTCTTGTGAGGGATTTATCGCAGACTCTGTCATGCAGTTCAGCGCTTGACATCGTCCATTTTGTTTCCAAGGCTGTCAAGTTGCTGCTCATGTTTTTGGAGCGTGTCTGAGAGTGGTAGTGGTTCTAGCCACGGCTGAACTTTTCTTTAATCATGCCTTCAATCATTTCACAAAACTTGGTGAACTCAGTGACCTGGTGAGTAACTGGGTCCATGGAACGAGCAGAGTGGGTTGCAGCTACAGCCTCAGGTATGCTCGATGCTTCTGATGGCTGCACCACTTGTTGGGACTAAACCGGGATCAGTAAAGATTCTATTACTCTTTTAGGGTTGAATTTTAAGGAAGTTGCTGGGGTGTAGTGCATTAGGGAACCACTTTGCCCGTGCTGTGATGCAGAGACCAACAAAGCAAACCTTCCGGATCGCCGCCATCTTGGATTCCCCCTTAACATTTTATCAATATTATCATTTCGGTTTGCATTATATTCCTGGATGATCTGGAGCAGTGTGATTTTGTATCACTGTCTACATTTTCCCCTACACTGTAAATTGCTGCCCATTCCTCGATAATCCTTGACTCTGTTGTTACTTATGAACTCTGTCTGTGCCTCAAAAATATTGAATATCTCTTCCTCCAAACCTCTGTGGGGAAGAGAGTTCCAAATACTCTCACCACTGAGAAAACAAAAGTTAACCTCAACTGTGTGTGAGATCATTTTTGCCTCCTTAGTTGACAAAAGGATATAATTAATTTGGAAGCAGTTTTGAGATGTTTCACTTCATGTAATCCAGGAATGAGGGTCTTATATTATGAAGGCTTTAACAGGTTACTCTTGGAATGAGAGGTGATCTTATTGAAACATACAAAACCTAGAGGAGAGTGATCAGATAGATACCCACTGGGTGTTTGTATCGTCCAAACTTCTTGTTGTTTTTTATAGAATTTTTACAGTGTGGAAGTAGGACATTCCTTCCATCAAGTCCACATTGACCCTCGGAACAGTATCCCCTCCGGACCTGCCCCCATACTCTATCCATGTAACCCTGCATTTCCCATCACTAACCTATCTAACCTACACATCACTGGGCACTATGGGCAATTTAGCATGGCTAATCCACTCTAAGCTGCACATCTTTGGACTGAGGGAGGAAACTGGAACACTGGTAGGAAACCCAAACAGACATGGGGCGAATGTTCAAAATTCAAATAGAGGGTTGCCAGAGGTTGAAATTGAACGCAGCTCCTTGGCGATGGGAGGTAGCAGTGCTAACCACAGATCCACTATGTGCATCGTTAGTTCTATTAGTTACTTGTGGCTGACTTAAGAAATCTGTCTGACTTGTTCCTGTCACTGAACCTCACCCAGTCTGAGAACTTTATCATCGGCAATATTACCAACCTAGTTACATTTAAAATTTATTGTAAGCAGTGGAAGATTGGGACTAGAAAAGGAAAGAGTGACACCCTCCATCCTCAATCACAACTGGAGTGAGAAAAAAATCACAAAGTGGTATTTCATTCCAGTGGGAATTCTCTTTCCCAGAATTTGGTCTGGCCAGATATTTATATTATACCGAGGCTGGCTTTGTCTATAGACAGGTGAATCAGGGAAAATGGTGCATGGAGAGCAAAGTGCAACTGGGACCACAATGAGATGAGCCACAACCTTATTTACTGGTGAAGTAGTGAAAAAGGGCCGAATGGCCCCCTCGTGTTCGTCAGCCCTGTATTCTAATATTCCATTCAGACCTTCGGACCTTCTACACAGGGGCAGATCGAGGCCACTCCGATGGTTAGGTGCAGTTGCGGAAATGTACGTGGAAAATGCAGGCTGGGCCAGAGAGTGCTCCCGCCACTCCCCCCACCCCCTACAATCCCTGCTTCCAGGCTTCCCCTCTCTGTAAGTTCTGCTCCAGATGAGGAGCATATTGCAGCCGCAGATTGGCTGGGAATACAACCCCATACCCTCCACGCAAGGTTAAAACAACAAATCCTCTGTCCTCCTTGAATGCAACATTTTATAACATGATTTCCATGAAAATAGCCCGTTACTTTCCAAAAGCATAGCATGTGAAATGAATAAATAGGCAACAGGAGTAGGTCAATCGGCTCCTCAAGCTAACTCTGCCATTTAAAAAGTACATGGCTGATCTACTCCAGGGCTCAACTCCACTTTCTTGCCGACTCCTTGTATCCGTCCACACCTCTCTGGATTGGGGAATTCCAGGCATTCACTACCTTCGGAGAGAAGACATCGGTTTGCATCTCAGATTGAAATCGATGTTCCTTATTCGGTATCTATATCCTCGAGTCCGACACTTTGCCGAGGAATGGAAACAACTTCTCATTATCTAATTTCTCAAGCTCCTTCCGTGTCTTGTATGTTTCAGCAGTATCACTCATCATTCATTTAACGTTGTTACATTTTCAGGCATCTCCAGACGTACTTTGCATGATTTTACGGGCAAAATATAACTTCCCTTTCACAGACCCACACTGACTCTGCGTGAAGCTTTTCTAAATGTCCATGCTGGCCAGGTTTTCCAAACTATACTAGTCCCATCTGCTTTCCTTTGACCCATATGCCTCTAAGTGTTTCCTAGTCATATATTTGTCCAAATGACGTTAAATGTTGCAGCTGTACACGCAATCTACAACTCTTCCTCTGGCAGGCCATTCCATACCCACTCTGTGTAGAAACGTTGTCCCTTCGTCCCTTTTAAATATTCCCTCTAACACCTCTCTATGCTTTAACCCCCGCAGCCCGTGGAAAAATCTTGTCTATTCACCCTGTCCATTCCTCTCATGATTTTATAAGCTTCTACAATGTCATCCCGCAATCTTCTACACTCTGTCAGATACTAACTTCAAAAACAAGCATTTAAAGATAAGCACTGCAAATTTGAAGTGATATTAAACATCTCAGGTAACCAATACTCAGCCCAATCTTCATACTGTTATTTGTTTTTCTCCATGTTACAATACTAAGGTGACATGAAACGCTTACTTGTGCCAATAAGAAGTTAAGCATCTGAATTCCTTTGTCTAAAGGGGATGATGATCACTACACTGAAAATGTATCTGTGGCCATATCTATATAATACCATATGGTCAACATTCACCCTCCTGGCCTCCCTGTGACTGTTTGTGGTTGTGTCTTCTTTATCTTGCAATCAATAGAGAGAACCCCTTTCCCCTATTTACACCTTAATTTAAACCCCTTTTACAGAATCTTCTCATTCACCGTGCTAAAAGCCCGTTGATCTTTTGGCACACCCTCTTTTCCCTGCCACCCATCCCCCACTTCTGGCAAGGGATGAAAAGACTATTTTGCAATGATATTCAGTTTTGAAGAAGTGTCACACTAGACTGGAAACTCTAACACTGTTTCTCTGTCTCTGCAGATGCTGACTGACCTGCTGAGTTTCACCAGAAATGAATAGGCACAGAAAAAAATTCAATTATGGATTGAAACTATGGATACTGGAAATGAGAGTACAAAAAATGCTGGAGATACTGTTAGCTTTATAGATGATTAACTGGACCTGAACGTTTAACTCTGTATTCACTCCAGAAGATGCTGCAACACACCTTTAGCAATTTCTTTATCAATTTCTGTTTTTGAACAATTTCCAATGACGTATGTCAAAGATGCCTAAACATCTTGTGCAACATGGAGCGCCGTACACTGGGAACTGAACAATAACGCATTGTGCAGAAGTTCGTTGACTCTGAAATTGCATCAGGTTGGCATCACTGACACTACAGAGCTCTGAATCATGGTCAGGGAGAAAAACAGAGGGAAACACGTTCACTTCAAATACAGAAGATGGCATTATGGAAAGGAGAAGATTCAGATTAGTACCTTAAATTGATTGAATTTATGCAATAAATTGGAGGCGTGGCACCAAGGATAGACTTCCAGCAGAGTGAGAATATGAAAATGGAAGCATTTCCGCATCAGAAACCAGAGTAGGTCACTGAGTACAGGGCTGATGGGTGAATGGGTCTCGGTGTGAATGGGGAACAGTCAGTAGAATTGAATTGTAAATATTGCAGCTAAAACTGGGTTATCATCTGATGCTGTAGATCACAGCAACAGAAGAAGCAGAATTGTTTTCAATGACAATCTGTAACATTTTCCTGACGATACTTCATCAGTCTACCATTACCATCAAGCCGATCCATGGTTCAGTGACGAGTGTGGGTGAACATGCCACGATCGGAATCACGTGCACCTAAGCCTGATGATAGCCCATTAATGCGACCACACTTGACTGGTTACACTCCAAACAGCAGGAGTAACATCTGAAACAGAGGGAGAAATGATCCCAAGACTAACAAATCAGATCTCAGCTCTGTCGGCCTGTCAAATCCATGCATAAATGTCGATGGACCATTAAACAACTTACTGGAAGAGAGGACTCCACAAATATCCTCACCCTAAATAATGGAACAGCCCTGTACGACAGTGTAAAAGGTGCAGTATCTGCACCATCCTTATCCAGAAATGTTGAGTCGATTATCCACCTCACCCTCACCATGATGCCCACAGAATCACAGATGGCAGTCTTCAACCAATTCAATTCACTGCACGTGACATGAAAAAACAGCTGGACACTGGAGATAAGGCCCTGGCACCATTCCTGCGATCGGACTGAAGACTTGTGCTGCACAACAAGCCGTGCCCCGGGAAAGCTGTTTCATTCCAGCTCCAACTCTGACATCTCCCTTGCAATATGGAAAATTACTCAACTGTATCCAATCCGCTAAGAGTACGATTACTGCAATCTGACTCTTTACTAGTCCTTCAGTCCCATCACGACAGTTAAATTGGTGGGAGTTCTACTTGACAGAGATGCCAAGCAACACAGAAATAATCTGCTCAGTGTGGTTTCCGATAGGTCCCCATGTAGAGATGGTGCTGTTTTGGAAATGTCACTGGATTACTAACCTAGACCAGGCAAATGCTCTGGCAGCTGGTGCAAATTAAAAACAATTAATAAAATATCAAGATCTAAAATCTGGTGTCAGTAATAGTGATCTTGTGTTCAATATCAGTTGTAAACTTCGATTTCCTTCCCCAATGTACTTTCAGGAATTGAATCTCCCGTGCTTTCCTGGTCTGGCCTAAAAGTGACTCCAGACACAGAGAGGTGTGCTAAACTCTTCAATGGTCTCTGAATCGGCCAAGCAAGACACTCAATTATATCAAACTGCACTGAAGTCTTAAAGGATAAACCCGTACCGAACACCAGGCCCCAGCCTCATTAGTAGAAAAGGGAATGGGAAACACAATCCTGTCGACCCTGCAGAGACCTCTTTCCTAACTGTTGAGAGCTTGTGACAATATTTGCAGAGCCTTCCCACACACTGCACTGAAACATGGTGACAGGAGTAGGTCATATAACACATTGAGCTTTCCCTGTGCTAGTTAATGGCCGAACATCTCCTCAGTGCAGTTTTCCCCATACAATAGTCATATCCCTTAATATATTTAAACTTTGTGATAGCTTCTCCATAATTTTGCTAAAAGCCACTTTCTCAAGTATGATTCCTATTTCATAAATCTCTGTTGACTTTGTCTATGCCCATTAATTTCAGTCCGATACTTTCTCTAAACTCTTTAGTTGCTAATTTCATTCTATCCCCCTTATCTCACCAGACTAAAGATCCCTAGTATTGCTAGGAAGTTTTTTTTGTTTTGTTTTATTCTGTGAAGGCATAACTGAAGTATTTGCTCCATAGTTCTGCTATTTCCCGGTCCTCAATTATCTGGTATCAAATTGTAGGAAAGCTGCACATTTCTTTCGCTTAATTTTGCCATTAACATATTTTCAGAAAATATCACAAGTTCTGTCTTATAAACTTTGTTAAGACATTCTTCAGAAACCTATCAATTCCTATTTTAAGATACTCCGTGATTGGCCTTCCACAGCCATACAATCGCAGAAGCAAAGACTGTACTATCAGAAATACAGCACTGTCTACATTAGTCCCACTTTCCGACACAATACTCGTAGCTGTGAATCTTAAGGCATTTCAAGTGCACATAATAGTTTTGAGGTTACTGTGACAACTCGCCTCTCAAGAAAAACATTTCAGACCCCAACACACTCTGGGTGAAAAGCAATCCTCAAATCTTCACTAAACCCCAAACCCTTAATTTTAAAAGTGTGGCCCTTTGACTAAAAGGAACAGCTGCTGTCCGTCCACACTGTCCATGCTCCTCGTAATCCTATCCATCAGAATCACGTCCCCCTCAGCCTCCTCTCCTCCAAACTAAACAACTCAAGCTTATCCAGCCTCTCTCCATAGCTGATATGCTCCATCCCAGGGAACATCCTTGTGGATCTCCTTTGGACCCCCTCCAGTGCAGTCACATCCTTCCTGTAATGTGATTCCCAGAACTACACACAGTATTCCATCATGGCATCACCAAAGTTCCGCATAGCTCTTTTAATCTGTGCCTCAATGAATCAAGGTTATGTTTACAGTCCCCTATGCTTTCCCAAATTGTGTATTAACCTGTCCATCACATTCAGGGATGTGTGGAGAAGCACCCTCTGAGCTTACTAGTGTGCTGCCATTCATTGAGTCCTTCCCTGCCTGGTTCCTTCTTCCAAAGTGTATCACCTCATATTTATCAGGGTTACATTCCATCTGCCATTGATCTTCCGAGCTGACCATTCTATCTGTATCTTCCTGTAATTTAAGGCCTTCCTCCTCACTGCCAACCAACCGGCCAATCTGTGTATCAAATACAAACTTACTAATCACACTCTCCACCCCTCGTCCATATTCACAGCGACATCATTTATGAGTACCACAAATATTAAAGTTGAAAATCACACAACATCAGGTTAGAGTGCAACAGGTTTATTCAGAGGCACTAGTTTTTGAAGCGCTCCTTCTTCATCAAGTGATTGTGCGCTTTGATGAAGAAGCAGAACTTTGAAAGGTAGTGCCGCCAAATAAACCTGGTGGACTATAATCTGGTGTTATGCGATTTTTAGCATTGTCCACCCAGTCCAAAACCAGCACCTCCGAATCACAAATAATAAGGGACACAGCACTGATCCCTGTCGTATACCATTGGACACTGGCCTCCAGTCACACAAGCAGTCAACCACCACCTCGTGTCTCCTACCACTAAACTTTATTTGGATGCAATTTGGCAAGTCACTAATGAGTCCTACCTGTTCCCTGGTCATTCTGTTCCGCTGGACACACTTGTATATTATCTGCGAATTCTCCCTAATCTTGCCCTGCCAGAAGGTTTCCATGCCCTGTGTTAGTTAGTCCCCCACGCGTGCAGAATTTCCCCCTTATTGCAGTCTTAAATGGTCTGTCCTTTATCCTGCCATTATTTCCCTTGATTGTGTATTAGGCAGCCGGAGAAACATCCTGTTAATTTCCAACTTGTCACATGTTTTGTGAATTTTATACATTTCACAGTGACCCATCTCTAATTCTTTGAAACTCTGGAGAACACAGGCCGAGTTTCCTCATCACGCAATCTCGCCAATTGAGGGATTAATCTGGGGAATGTCCATTGAACTTCCTCTGTGGTCAGTATATTCTTTCTCAGATTTCTTGACCAAAACTGTACTCAATATTCCAGGTACAGTACTCACCAACACGCTGTTCAACTGCTTCAACATGTCTTTACATCTATATTCTGACTCCCTTAAAGGAAGGCAATCCAAACTTTAACTTACCACTTGCATATATTCCTCCAAATACCCTTCACATTCATTGCATTTATGAACTCATTGTGTGAGTTCTTACAGAAAGCCTTCTGATAATCTAAAATATGCCAATTGTACTGGTTCCCCATTATCTATGCTGTAAGAATCAACTTCAAACAATTCCAAAGCTTGTCAAGTATGATTTCCCTTTCAGAAATGCAGACTGATTCTCTCCAATGTTGCTGTTAATTTCTAAATAACGAATATCACATTCTATATAATAGATTCCAACAGTTTCCCCACAAATGTCAAGTTAATTGGTCTGCTGTTCTCCACACTATCTCTTCTTCCCTTTGTAGATGCTTGGATCGCTACCGTTCATCCATAGTGCTTGGTTCCAGACTATGCAGAATGCACTGGGTAATAGAACACAGTCATCGACAGTGCAACTAATACTTCTATTAGTGGTTTATTTCTGAAGATTTTGGTATTAAGTACGTCTGGTTTGTCAAGGTTAGCAATGCTCAATCCATCTGCATGTTCAAGTCAAGCCTTGTTACTAATATAAATTGACTTTATGTCTTTCGATCCGCAAGTCCTATGTGATGACTTCGAATTTCTGGGTGATTTTCTGGATGTTCTTCCATGAAGACAGATGCAAAGTAACTGGTTATTTGCTTGGCCACTTCCCTGTTATCCATGCTAAGCTCGTCTCTCCTGATTGCAGATTTCCACATTTGACCATGCTTCTCTCTTTCCTTTGAAATATATATCATAGATTTATGTAGTCTTTGAGTTCCTGTTTTTTTTCATGCATGGTCGCTTTTTGATTTCCTTACCCGTTTCATGGCCCTGCTTTTCTGGATCGTAAATTTCTGAGAATTCTCAGGATTCCACAATGTCTGGAATTCTTCTGAAGTCACTTCCTGTGATTAGTATAATCTTTAATTTATTATGCTAATCATTGTTAACTCACTTTCTCACTCTTGGGTGTTTTACCTGAAATAAATAGACATATTTTTCAGACTTTGTAGTATTTCTGTAAATCTCCTGGTCCTGACCAGATATATTCAGGAACACTGCAGGAGGACAGGAAAGAAATTGTGGGGGCCTGGTTGGTACTTTTGTATCATCGGGAGCCAATGGGTGAGGTCTTGGTGGAATGGAGGGTAGTGAATGCTGTGCCGTTATTCAAGAAGGGCTACAAATAAAAACCGGGGAACTTTCGACCAGTAAACCTAAAATCTGTAGCAGGAAAGTTACTTGAGAAGATTCTGTGGGAGAAGATATGCATACATTTGGAAAGACAGGGCCTTGCGAATGGGGGATTATGGCTCACAAATTTGTTAGACTGCTTTAATGAAGTGACCAGTAACTTTGGCAAGGCATGGTTGTATATATAGTCTATATGGATTTCAGTAAGGCCTTCAATAAGATTCCACATGGTACGCTGCTCTCGAAGGTGAGATCACATGGAATTGAGGGGGTGCTGGCAAATTAGGTCCAAAATTGGATTGATGATAGGAAGAAGAGGGTAATCGTGAAAGGATGCTTGTCGGACTGGAGGCCTGTGATGAGTGGAATGCCTCAGGGGTCGGTGCTAGGACTATATATTCATATATTACACATATCTATGATTTAGATGAGAATGTACAGGCATGATTTGTAAGTTTCAAGGTGACACTAAAATAGGTGGTATCGTGGACAGTGAGGAAGGTTATCAGAAATCTCAGAAATTACAGCAGTACCTTGATCAGGTGGGGAAGTGGGCCGAGAAATGACAAATTAAGTTTAATTCAGATAAGTGTAAGTTCTTGCATTTTAAAAAGTCAAATCAAGGCAGGGGTTTCATGGTGAATGGCAGAGTCTTAAGGAGTGCAGTGGAACAGAGTGACCTTGGAATTCAGGTGCACCGTTTTCTGTAAGTGGAGCCCCAGGTAGACAAGGCACTGAAAAAGGCTTTGACTCACTGGCCTTCATAAGTTAGAGCACTGAGTATCGAAATTAGGGAGTTATGTTGCAGTTCTACAAGATGTTGGCGAGTCCATACTTGAAGCGTCATGTTCAGTTTTGTTCACTTTGCTCGAGGAAGGATGTTATTAAGCTGGAAAGAGTGCAGAAGAAATTTACAAGGATGTTGCCAAGACTCAATGGTCTGAGTTATAGTGAGAGGTTGAACAAGCTAGGAGTTTTTACTTTAGAATGTATGAGGCTGAGGGGGATCTGATAGTAGTGTATAAGGTCATGGGAGGCATGGATAGAGTCAAGGCACTCAGTCTTTTTTTTCCCCAGGGTTGGGCAATCACGGACTAGAGGGCATCAATTTAAGGTCAGAGGGGAAAGAGTAAATGGGAACCTGAGGGACAATTTCTTTTACACACAGGGTGGTATGCATATGGGATGAGCTGCCAGCAGAAGTAGTTGAGGCATGTACATTCACAAAATTTAAAATGCATTTGGACAAATACAGAGGTAGGAAAGAATTAGAAGGATACACGGAAATGGCGGGGAAATGGGGTTAGTGTGAATGGATATTTTGTTCGGAATGGACCAGTTTGGGCTGAATGGCCTGTCTCCGTGCTGTAAGATTATATGGGTCTAACAACCATTGTACTCCTACTGAATGTTTATTGTACTTTCCCAATTCACTGGAGCGAACTTGACCCTCTAACCTCTGGGCTTCCATGATGTTTGACCAGAATGTTCACACATCCCACATTGAATGCAGACACCGTGTAAAATACAACATATTAATGTCACTATTCCACCAAGCTTCCGAGCAAGGTTAGTAATTAGTGCTTCCGACCACACAATAGACAATAGACAATAGGTGCAGGAGTAGGCCATTCTGCCCTTCGAGCCTGCACCACCATTCAATATGATCATGGCTGATCATCCTTAATCAGCATCACACAACACCAAATCCGAAATAACCTGCTCTCTAGTTTGGTTCACAACATACTCTTCAAACTACCTGATATATACTAAAGGAATTTATGTTTCACAACATTAGCAGTCACTTAGTTAACTCAGTTTCGATGCAACTTGACACCATCCATTATTACTGCAGGACCCACGAGTATTTGTTACTCATTCACAGGATGGGGGGCTTAGCTGGATAACCAGCATTTACTGGCCATGCCAGACGGCAGTTAAGAGTCAACAGCGTTGCCTTGGATCTGGAGTGAAATGCAGGCCAGACCAGATAAGAACAGCCGTTTCCTTCCCTAAAGGACATTAGTGAACCAGATGAGTTTTTCCAACAATCAGGAATGGATTCCTGATCATCATAAACCATCGATTCCAGATACTTATTGAATTCATATTCCACAATCTGCCATGGCAGGATTTGAAACCATGTCCCTAGAACATTACCCGGGTCTCTGGGTTAAGACCCCAGCGATAATATCAGTATGTCATCGCTTCCCTTTGCATATAGTTGCATATATAATTTCCACAGCATATGATGCAAAATATTTGCGCGACAGTTTTGGTTCAGATATATAACACAACAAGTAGTTTCTCCTTGCTATTTGTAAAACCCACCCAAATCCATTCTGTGGAATCTGAGGGACAGAGCCTGTGTCGTTATTAGTGATAGACTTGGATAAGACATTCGGGGAGGCTCACATCGATGCTGAGATGATCTGAAGACATGTCCAGCAATACAGGACAAGCATCAATATCCATTCCGCTCTGTCAGGATATGTATCACCATATATTCTCACTGCTCCCTCACGCTCACTGTATGTCTCTTATAGCACCTACCCTCGACCAAGGCTCACACTCTAACTCCAATAAGGCTCAAGCACGACCACTCTTACTGATGAATTCATCACCTTCCCTCCCCCACATTTTCTGCAACTGATGCAATAGCCCCGCACACTAATTGCACTACATGGATACAACACTATAGACAGACTCCCTCCGGCCACCTCACAATGTCACACCTCACCTAGTCCAGCACGAACAGCAGGTCCATCCACTTCCACCCACACTCATTCCTTCCCTTTCTCCCATTCCAGGAGAAACAGCCTGGAATATGACAGAAAGGGCCAAGCCATGTGGTGGAGTGCCGGATATCCGTTCCCTCATACCCCTACCCTGATATGTGGGGTGGATCCTGGAGAGAGCCGGAGAGGACAAGGAGGCCTTGTGTGGAGATTCTGAAACATCCACGTCCCACCAACCAAATAAGGAGCAGTGTTTAGTAAAGAGCAATTCTCAATTCAAACCTACTTACAGTTCCAACCTCATCTCTCTCACTCGCAGAAGAACAGATACCCCATTGCACAGAGATGCAGGCATTGAAATACACAGACGTATTGGTAAACACCTCAATATGCTAACATACACAATGCATACAAGGAGATCAGCATGCACACACGGAGACATAAACAGTCACACACAAATAGACACAAACACAGATAGAAACACACAGGCTGATACAAAGACAGACAGACATAGTCACACAAATACTGTTAAAGTGTCGGTAACATTCATGTAACAGAACAGCCAGGCACTGCACATTTCCACAGTTAAAAGAAGGAGCTCATTCACCACCTCAAGCTGGTTACACCCGGATATGTGGAAACAATTCAGCCCATCAAAATGACTGAACAAGAAGAGGGACAGCCCATTCAATCCTCCTGCCTGTTCCGCAGGGAGAGGAGGTGTCTGGTCAGTACGTTAAGCTGTTAACCAGGAACAGGCAGAGTCCAGTAAGAGCCCTAAATTTGCTCTATTGAACCAGGAGGAGACCATTCACCCCTCGAGACACTTACACAGGGAATAGGAGGGTGTTTTTGATGCTCCAACCTGGAAAACGAATGGAGCAGAGACGGCACTCATCGACTGCTCACAATATTCCTCGTGGGTCTATTGCCTGTGGAATAATGATTCTTTAACATGTTTTGCTGGCAATGAGGAAGGAACGCAAATGTTTTGTGCCAAGCCTCAAGGAGGCATCTTCCATCTCCAAGAAGGCAGACCCATATTCTCCGTGGGGGTCAGAAGCTGGTGTGGACAGTTAACTGTTTTAGAATGAAGGTATTGTGGCTCCTGTTGCGATGGTTAATAACGTGATGTTCTATGTATGATCACACACCAAATGCACTGTATTAATGTTGGAAGAGTTTAGTTAAAGACTGGTTTTGTCTCTCTCTCAATCGAAATGGAAAGTGGCGTGGAGTGAGAGGAACATTCTCAGAGTCTTTTAAGCTATCGAGAACAATGTAGACCAAGTTAAAAAAAACATGGAAATGATCACCGTATTCGTTCTGTTTGAAATATAATGAATGACTGTCCATCACCTTAAGTTTCAATGCAATCACCTCTTATTCTTCAAAGCACAACAGATTAATCCTCATGCATTCCCGATGGTACAATCATCCCAACAATTGTTCTGGTGAAACTCATTTGCACTCTTTCTGCCAAGAGGATTATTCCTTATAAAGGAGAGAAACCTTTTGCACAATACTTCAAATATTATCTCAACAACACTCTAGGTTGATCACAATAATTATCGTCCCTCACTTAGCTGTCTCAGCTTTTTTCCTGTGGTATAAAAAGCTATTACTTCTCTCTGCACTGCGAATAATGTGGAATTTTGATGTTTCTTACATCTGTGCGTCAGTCATCACCAGAGGTGTCGATGGAGATGTATATCACGTTCAGAGGGAGACTCAATCAGAAAGAATTCTCTTGAAACAGGGAATGGTCACCTCCCTGAATTGAAATGACTTGCAGGAACATGGAAATCAGGCACAGAGAGGGAGCTATCTTTCCTTTTGTTCTTCCCTCACGGGATGTGTGCAGTCCTGGTCAGGCCAGCATGTTATGCTGATCTTGAACTGGGTGGCTGATTCAGCTGTTGCACAGGATAATAAAGAGTAAACCACATTGCTGTGGGTTTGCAGTCACACAGAGACCTGAACATGAAAGGATAACGCATTGTCTTCTCTAAAAGACATGAGGCAAACAGATATGCTTTTGTGGAAAACTAGTGGTGATGCTTTCATTTGGATTCCATCAACTTCCTTCAGGAGACACCAAAAGATTATTATTCTGTGCCGCTTGATTATGAGTCAATGAATTGACCACCATGCACTGTTTGTCCATCTGACAGATTCTGTGGAGAGGACAAATTAACCAGCTCAAATGCAAATTTTTGTGACGCAAGCATAGTTAGAAGGGACTTGAAACGGTTATATCTGGATTTACCAAAGGTACAAACGATGGATTATTCAGCAGCTGCATTGAGGCTGAGAAGGTGATTGAAATATCCTGATAGTGGTCTTGGGCAGGATTGGTGAGTGGGGAGAATATGTAGAAACGTAAATATGAAAGAAGAAAAAAGATCATGGAGATTAGGAACAGTCTGGTTTCTCCTCACATATTGTTGAGTAAGCTGTGAATAGTAAGTTGCTAGCTATAATCAGTAAGGAATAAAATTTTTGACTGTATCTGAAAATGATGACTTCCAAATTTTAAAATTTGAATATGAACAACAATTCAGTTCAACTCAGTTTAATGGTCTGATGGAATGACTTACCAGGAACACCAACTATAGCGAGGATGGGATGGTAACCACTCTGTATAATCCAAAGGATATCTTCGATCCGTGATGGTAATGATATCCAAGGCTGAGAAAGGTAGAAAAGACCCTCGGATAAACTCCTGTCTGTTGTAATATTCCAGTCTAAGGTTCTCAGATTCTGATCCATTAATGGAACATCCCAGTCTAATGTTCTCAGATTCTGATCTCTCCTCCCCTGTCTCTCGAGGTACTGATCCCTGTTCGTCCAGTCATTGATCCTCCTGCCCATACTGGGATAACGCATTGAACCGAGTCCTTAATTAATATAAGAGGCAAACCCTCCAGTGACACATCTTGGATCCACGGAGACTGACATCAATCACAGTCACTGAACAAATAGCTCCAGCCAACATCTGTCAATTCAATATTGTTTTATTCATATTCAAAACAATGATTCAAACTGTCATTTTCTGGATGGGCTATGTGAGGGTGACTGATGGAACAAATCTTGAGGCCGGTGGATAAATTGAGTGTAACCATTCAATCTGTCTTGGATGCAGGAGTAATGCCATAAGTTTATCAGAATGTAAATATGCGTCTCTGATTATTTATGGAAACATACATCCTGGAACTATTGATCAAGCATCATAATTTCAATTAAACATTGAGACAATTTTTATTGTTCATGATCTGAGGTGAATGTGAGTCTGAGAAACGTGGGGTTGTAACAGACAAGTAGCATGGATATGTTAACAGAGAATTGAACGTGACAAATGCAATTCAGATTGTTATTCCAGGTTAAGAGAGAGGCAGATGAGGCCTGTGCTATTGATGTTATCGATGTTACTGAACTGTGATGAAATGTCATTTACAGGACTTGAATTACAGTGTGATTATGGCATTGTGGAGGAGACAGGAAACAGAGAGAATTGTGAGACATGGCAGTTCAGACAAGAGGGAGGGACAATAATATTCCTCAGTCATCATTATTGGAATGTTATTCTTTATAACTCATATGAAGAACAGATTCAAGGATATATCTAAAGTGAGGAAGGAGGAGTAAAATCTGTTTATTGAACACAAAATACGGGGACAAAATGATTTTCTGTCAGGACTAAACTTTGGGAAGTACAAAGAAATAAGATACACTCATGATACTGAGCGACATAAATTGAAATTATAAAACCATTGAAGTGGTGTGCAATCTTTATCAATCATTATTTGGCTCACAGCTGAGATGCTGATTTCGCTCTGTCAGTGATCCCCCTCATTGAGATTCTTTGGCGCAGAATCTCAGTATCGAGCACGATTCACAGTTCCTGCTGTTGTTCACCCCGTCTATTTAAATTAAATCACCTTCTCACTGTAGTGAAAAAACAAATCAATTGGCCTTTTGGACTCTGTTTAACTGTCAGCAACTCAGCTGTGTGATATTATTGGTGATAAATGTTCTGGGACCACAGCCAGTATCCGCACAGTGCTCAAACGGTATGGCAATAGATAAAGGCCTTGCAGTCTGTGAGAATTTCTAAATAAAACTTCCATTTTCTGTCCGTTCCTGTCTATCTCCCCTCATGCTGTCTTCTGATCTATCCAACTCACCCTCGTTTAACATCCCTCCAATCACTCCCTGTTTCCAAATTGTGCAGTTGTACAGCTTGATGTTTTGGCCATTTTGGAGAAATGGATAGAGCAGGGAATGGACTGATCGTTGGAGGGTCCGGGGTTGAGATGCTTCAATAAGAACAAGGAAGGTACTAACAGTGGGGCGGGGGTGGGGATTGGGGTGGGGGAGGGTGCGGTGGCATTGAAAATCAAAGACAGCATTACGTTGGTAGAAAGGATATTTGATAAGGGCTCGTCTAGTGAGGTCATATGGGAAGAGGTTAGAAACAAAAACGGAGAGGTCTCCCTGTTGAAAGTTCTCTATTGCCCTCTGAAAAGTTCCAGAGATGTAGAGGAAAGGATTACAAAGATGATACTGGATAGGAGCGAAAATAACAGAGTAGTTGTTATGGAAGAATTTAACTTTCCAAATATTGACTGGAAGTGCTGCAGTTCACTTACTTTATATGGGTCAGCTTTTGTCCAATGTGTGCAGAATGGTTTCCTGACACAGTACGTAGATAGGCCAACAAGGGTTGAGGCAAAATTGGATTTGGTACTGAGTAATGAACCAGACCAGGTGTTAGATTTGGAGGTAGGTGAACACTTTGCTGATAGTGACCACAATTCAGTTATGTTTACCTTAGGGATGGAAAGGGACAGGTGTATACCGCAGGACAAGAGTTATAGCTGGGGGAAAGGCAATTATGATGCGATTAGGAAAAGTTTTAGGATGCATAGGATGGGGAAAGGAAGTGCAGAGGAAGGGTACAATTTAAGTGTGGAGTTTTTTCAAACAACAGCTTCTGTGTGTCCTTGATAAGTTCATACATGTCAAGAAAGGAGTACGTGGTCAAGTGAGGCTGCTGTGGTTTCCTGAAGCAGTTGAATCGCTTGTCAAGAGGAAGAGGGAGGCTTATGTAAAGATGAAACGTGAAGGCTCAGTTCGGATACTTGACAGTTACAAGTCAGCCTGGAAGGACTTTAAAAAAGAGCTAAGAATAGCCAGGAGACAGCATGAGAAGTCTTTGGCAAGTAGGATCGTGGAAAACCCTCAAGCTTTCTATCAGTACGTCATGAATAATAGAATGAACAAATGAAGATTAATGGCAATCAAGGACAGTAGTGTTATGTTGCGTGTGGGGTCTGAGGAGATAGGATAGGCTGTAAATTAATATTTGAATCAGTATTCACAATGGAAAAAGAAAATGCTGTCGAGGCCAATACTGAGATACAGGCTATTAGACTAGACAGGATTGAAGTTCGTAACGTGGAGATGTTAGCAGTTCTGGAGAGTGTGAAAATAGATATGTCCCCTGGGCAAGATGTGATTTATCCTAGGACACTCTGAGAAGCTAGGAAGGAGTTTACGCAACCATCTGTTCGGATTTTCACATCGCCATTGTCTACAGGAATAGTGCCAGGAGACTGGAGGACAGCAAATTTGGCCCTTTGTTCAAGAAATGGAGAAGATACAACCCTGGTAATTATATACCTGTCTTACTTTGGTTGTGGGTAAAGTGTTGGAAAGGATTATAAGAGATAGGATTTACCATCATCTAGAAAGGAATCATTTGATTAGGAATAGTCAACAAGGTTTTGTGAAAGGTATGTCATGCCTCACAAATCTTACCGAGTTCATTGAGAAGTTGACCAACCAGGTGGATGAGGGTAAACTGAGGTATGTGGATTTCAGTGAAGCGTTTGATAAGGTCCCTCAAGGTAGGCTATTGAAGAAAATATGGAGAGCGTGGTGTTGGAAAAGCCGAACAGATGAGGCAGCGTCCAAGATGCATGCACGTTGATGTTTCTGTTGTTAGCCTTTCATCAGGAATCAGTTTTCTGGTCTGCAGCATCTGCAGTCTTCATTTTCTCCTCGTTCCTCGGATGTTGCCTGACCCGATGTGCTTTTCCAGCACCACAATCTCGACTCTGATTTCAAACATCTGCAGTCTTTACTTTCTCCCAGAAAATATGGAGACATGGAATTGTGGGCGATTTAGCGTTTGGATCACAAATCGGCTAGCTGAAAGTAGACAGAAGGTGGTAGTTGATGGGGAATGTTCATCCTGGAGTTCAGTCGCTAGTGGTACACTGCAAGGATCTGCTTTAGAGTGACTGTTGTTTGTCCTTTTGAATGACCTTAATGAGGGTATAGAAGGATGGGTTAGTAAACTTATGGTTGACAGTACAGTCGGTGGATCTGTCGGCAGTGCTGAAGGATGTTGTAGGTACTGAGCTGTAATGTTCTATGTGCATCGACCTATAATGCGCTAAATAGCTTCCTTCTGTGATGTAACAATTGTGAGGTACTCTGACCCACAATAAAAGCTTTAGGTGCCTGGAGAGACAAGCTGGTCCAGTAAAGGACACACACTGCACAATCATCCATCATCTCGTCCTGTTCTCTGATATGAAGCGGCATCAAAACATCTGCCCAAACAAAATAGATTGATTCAAATTCACGCAGTCAGGAGGACGTTCACCCGAGGGGATTACCGTCAGGGGATTCAATGAATAATAAGATTTCAGAATAACACAAAAAATAAAGCAATATCACAGCAGCATAATAATTGGCAGCAGAGTAAAACTTACAGTTCCAAATATTTCCATGTTCAGCATTGTGTTCAGTTTTGGTCACCTTGCTGTAGGAAGGATGGTATTAAACTGGAACTTTACAAGGATGTTGCCAGGACTCAAGGGTCTGAATCATAGGGAGAGGTTGGATAAGCTGGGACATATCTCTTTAGAGCACAGGAGACTGAGGGGAGTGAAGTGCTTTGAGAAGCTCGTCATGGTGCACATCAGTTCCAGTCTCCCAGCCTGCCTCGATCCCCTACAATTTTCCTACCCGTGGAATGGGTCCATCGCGGGTGCCATATCCCTGGAACAGCTGGACAACAAGGACACCCACGTCAGATTCCTGCTCATTTACTATAGGTTCACCTTCAACACCATTATTCCCTTCAGACTGATCACAAAACTCCCTTACCTTAGTCTTGGCTCCGCCCTCTGAAGTTGGATCCTCAGCTTTCTGACCTACAGTACACAATCATGAAAATAGGTAAGGGTGTCTCTTCCATGATAACATTCAACACTGAATTCCCAAAGGATGTGTCCTCAGCCCCATACTGTACTCCTGTACACCCACAACTGTATTGCCAAAGTTTGAACGAATGCCAGCTACATGTTCACTGAAGACACCATCATAGTAGGACAGGTATGTAATGATGGCAAGTCAAAATACAGAACGGAAGTAGAGGACTTGGTGATGTGCTGCACTGCGACCATCCTCTAATTCAACATCGGCAGAACTAACCAATTGATCAATGACTTCAGAAAGAAATGAGGAGAACATGACCCCATCTGCATCAATGGAACTGAAGTTGAAAGAGTGGAAAGCATTAATTTGCTTGGAGTGACGATAACCGACCTCTCATGTAGATATGACAGCCGAGATGGCACAAGAACACCTCTTCTTTCTCTGGCAGCTCAGGACATTTGACATGTCCACAAGGACCCTCACCAATTTCTATAAATGCACCACTGACAGCAAAGTATCTGGGTGCCTAATGACCTGGTGTGGCCACAGCCCTGCCCAGGACAGTAAGTGAAATGACAGAAGGTTGTGTGCACAGCCCATGCCATCACGGAAACCAACGTCCCATCCATTGTCTCCACTTACACAGCTCACTGCCACGGAAAGTCTGACAACATGATCAAAGACCCATCGAACCCTGGATCTCCTACAATCTCTTCCATCATACAGACAATACAGAATCTTGAACACACAAACCAGCGGCTCATGAACAGCATCTTCCCAGCCACTATTAAGCGAAGGAATGGACTCTCTAAATTCAAATAATGCTGATCTTGCTCATCTTGATGTTGCCTATTGAATGCCCTTTCTGGTGTAGCCTTTATGCCTCAGTATTGAATCCTTCAACCTAGGAAAAAGCTTGTCTCTATCCACCCTGGCTACGCCCTTCATGATTTTGCAAACCTCAATCAGGTCCCCCCTCAATCTCCTTTTATCTAGTGAAAATAAACCTAACCTACTCAGCCTCTCTTCATAGCTATTATTTCATTCTGATTAGTAGACAGATTAATATGTTTCAGTCACATAAGATACAGAATAAGCTAGTCACAAATGGCTTGAATGAAGAGGGGTATTTTTCAGACTGGAGGCTTGTGAGCAGCAGTGTGCTGCAAGCCCTTCCTGATGAAGGGCTTTTGCCCGAAACGTTGATTTCGCTGCTCGTTGCATGCTGCCTGAACTGCTGTGCTCTTCCAGCACCACTAATCCAGTATTTGATTTTCAGCATCTGCAGTCATTGTTTTTACCTTGCAAGAATTAGTACTGAGTTCACTGCATTTCATGATTTATGTAAAGGATTTAGATGTGAATATAGTGGCAATAGTTAGTAAGTTTACAGATGACATCAAAAAGGTGGTGTAGTAGATTATCTCAGAGTACAACAAGACCGCAATTAGATGAGACAAAGAGGCAAGGAGTAACAGATGAAGTTTAATTTAGATAAATATGAAGCTTTGCATTTTGGGAAGGCAAATCAGGGCAGACATTATATACTTCATGGTCAGGTCCTGGGGCATGTTGTGAAACAAAAGGGCATTGTTCCTTGAAAGTGGAGTCGCTGGTAGACAGTGTGGTGCAGAACAGATTTGGCACATTTGCCTTAATCAGTCAGAGTATTGACTTTCGGAGTTGTGGTGATATGTTGTATCTGTACAGGATGTTGGTGAGGCCACTTTAAGAATACTGCATACAATTCGGTTTTCTGCAGAAATGACTTACACGGGTGTTCCAGGACTGGAGGTTTGAGCTTTAGGGAGAGGCTGGTTAGTTTGAGGTATTCCCCCCAGAGTGTCAGAGGCTGAAGGGTGAAATTATAGAGGTTTATAAAACCATCAAGGGCATGGATATTCTGAACAGCCACGTTCTGCTCTCCAGGATTGGGGAGTCCAGAACAAGAGAGCATAGGTTGAAGACGAGGGGGATTGATTTAGGATGGACTTGAAGATATATGTTTCACACAGAGAGTGGCGTGTGTACAGAAAGTGCTGTCAGAGGAAGTGGTGAAGGCGGTTACAATCGCACATTTAAAAAGTATCTGAAAGAAGAGGAATATTGGTCAAATGCTGGCAAATGGGACGAGATCAGATTTGATGTCTGATCGGAGTGAAAAGATCGGACTTACAGGTCTGTTTCTGTTTTGCATGACTCTCTGATTCTATAAGAGGGATGACGAATAATTCTGAAAGGCCCTTTCAAGTGGGAATTCGCTTCAGTGGAAGTTTATCGTGCCTCTATGTTCACATTGATTGAAAGCTGCATTAGTTAAATATTTGACAGAGAAGTGAGTCATGCATAATGGGAATTGGACAGGGAAGTGGGGCTGAGACTTTCAGCCATCTCACTCCCCAACACTTTTGAGAAGAGAAGTCCTGACGTTCGATACCACCTGTTTGAAGAAAATACTTGCTGCTCCTATAGCATGGTTTATTGATATGAACAAAAGAGGTTGACACAAGAGTTCAGATAAAAATGACTGGCCCCAATATCAAGGCAGTGGTTGACTTCTGTTGACATCAAGGAGTTTAACAAAACTGAACTTACTGGGAATCAGAGTAAACTCTCCAGTGTTTGGAGTCAAACGTGGCAAAAAGGAAGGAGTTCATCATCTCAGTCCAGGGCCACCTCTGTGGGAGATCCTCAGGGTATCTTCCTCTTCACAAACAGCTTCAGCTGCTTCATCAATGTCTCCCCTCCCCCACCTTCCCCACCATAAGATCAGAAGTGGGGATGGTCACTGAAAATTCCACAATGTTCAGACCATTTTCCCCCCTTAGCTCCTGAACTGGTTTGTGTCCATGTGCAGCAAGACCCAGAAACCACTCAGGCTTGTGCTGTTAAAGTGTCGGTAACATTCATGTCACAGCACTGCCTGACATTGCACATTGCCACAGTAAAACAAGAGTTCAGTCAGCACCACACGCTGGTTTCACAGGAATGTGAGGAAGCCATTTAGCCCATTGATATTATTGGAGTAGAACAGGGACAGCCCACCCAGTACCTCCGGCCTATTACTCAGGAAGGGAAGGAGTCTAGTGTGATGGACCACACCAGAGCCCCTCGAAAATATTTGAAGGCAATAGCCTAGACTCAAATGTTTTCTTATTTTAAAGGGAATGTAAAACGTCTGTTCCAGTTGCAATGTGACTGCATCAAGAGAAAATTCAGAGAGAGTAGCAGCCAGGAAACATTCCCTGAAGCTTCTAACTCTGTTGAGACCCCAATAGTTTCTGATGTTACTGAGAAACCAAAACCCAGAGATCCTAATCTGCGAAAGCTGGCCACACCTATTCAGCCTGCATTAAAATAAACCTAAGGCCTCCCTCGCTGTTTACTCAAGAGTCTTAACTAGCCAGCTTGGTAACGATCATTCAATCTCTCTCCTAAAAGAAACCATGACAAAATAACCTCGAAAGGCTACAGCATCATCACACTTGTCAGTACATCGAACTGTCAAACAGGAACCAGGGGTAACCCAGTCAGGCCCTTGGCCCTGTCCAATCGGACGAGGAAGATGCCAGTCAGTCCCTTGAGTCGCTTATACCGGAACAGTCGGAGGCCATTCCCACCTCAATGCACTTACACAGGGGAAGAATGAGATAATTGATGCTGATTCCTGATGAATGTCTTATCCCCGAAACGTCGATTCTCCTGCTTCTCGGATGCTGCCTGACCCGCTGTGCTTTTCCAGCAATTGATGCTCTACTCTGATCTCCAGCATCGGCAGTCTTAAGTGTCTCCAGATTGATGCTCTAACATGATGACCAAGTGGAGCAGAGGCTGCACAGACAGACTGCTCCACGTTGTTCCTCGTGGCACTGTTGCTCATGATACACACATGCGACTTTAACGTGGTTTTCTAGTAGTGAGCAAGGAAGCCATATGTCTTGTGTGAAGTCTCAAGAAGGCACCTTCCATCTCTGAGAAGACAGCCTGGTGTTCTCTATGTAGGGCGGAAGCTGGTGGGAATGGCTACCTGATGTTCAGTACAGGGTTCACTCGCCGACTGCACAATAACGTGGGGAGAGTTATTAAAGGCATATAAACTATTAGGAAGGTCAGCTTAGACTGATGAATGGACTCTCTAAGTTCAAATAATGCTGATCTTGTTCGTGTTGATCTTGTCACATGTTTGTCCTGTTCAGTGTAACCTGTATGCCTTACTCTGTCCAAGTCTATTTCCACCCTATGATCTGTCTGGCCATGCTTACTATGATCTGCCTCCACTGCTCATAAACAAAGTGTTTCCCTGCACTAAGGCACATGTGACAATAAATCACACCAATCAATCCTGGGTAAAGTATGGAATTTCTCACCCTATCAATGTGTCTTTTCGAAATAATTGATCGCTGCCACTCCTCGTGTTTCAGCATCACCATTTCTTCGTCTCTCACAGCTCCACAGATTAAACACTCAGCTTCTTTTCTCTATGTTACCTCATGTTACCATTGCCCGTGTCTGTGGTAAGGAGATCATTCCTTACAAAGGAGATCAAATCTGTAGAGAGTGCCCCAAATGCTCTCTCAGCAAGGCTCTACAACAGCAGGGAGATGGCTTTACTTATGTACTCGGATCATCTTACAATGAAGCACAGCATATCATTGACTGCACCCATTACTTACACAGGGTTTGATTCGGAGCAGTTAGAATAGATTTGTGAGTGGGAGATCATGCTTCCCAAATTTGTTAGAGTTCTTTGACGAAGTGACCAGGAAGGTTGATGAGGACAGAGTGGTAGACATAGTCTCTATGGATTTCAGTAAGGCCTTTGATAAGGTCCCGCACGGCAGACTGCTCTGGAAGGGGACATCACGTGGAATGCTGGGGGAACGGGCAAATTGGATACACGGTTGGTTTGATGGTAGCAGGCAGAGGGTTTAGTGGAAGGATGCTTGTCAGACTGGAGGATGGGTCCATTGCTGTTTGTTATCTATGAATTGGTTGAGAATGTACAAGGTATGATTAGTAAGTTTGCAGATGACACTAAAGTAAGTGGGAGCATGGTCAGTGAGGAAGTTTATCAGAAATTGCAGCAGGACCTTAATCAGGTGGGGAAGTGGGCCGAGAAATGGCAAATGGAATTCAATATCGATGCGTGATGTCTTACATTTTGGGAACTCAAATCAAGTTAGGAGTCTCATGGTGAATGGGAGAATCTTCAAGGGTGTCGTGGGCAGAGAAATCTTGGAGTTCAGGTGCATGGTTCTCTGAGAGTGGAGTCACAGGTAGACAGGGCAGTGAAGAAGGCTTTTGGCACATTGGCCTTCATCAGGTAGGACATTGAGTATAGAAGTTGGGAATTTATGTTGCAGTTACACAGGACTTTGGTAAGTCTGCACTTGGAGTATTGTGTTCGGTTTTGTCACGTTGTTATAGGGAGGATGCTATTAAACTAGAAAGAATGCAGAAGAAATTTCCAACGATGTTGCCAGGACCCAATGGTCTGAGTTGTAGGGAGAGGTTGGACAAGCTATGACCTTTTCTTTAGCATGTCAGAGACTGAGGGAGTCCTTATAGAGCTGAATAAGATTATGATGGTGAGGTTAATGCTCTCAGTCTTTTTACAAGGTTTAGAGAATCGAGGACGAGAGAGGATCAGTTTAAGGTTAAAGGGGAAGGAATAACAGGGAACTTGAGGGGCCAGTTCTTTACACAAAGGCTGATATGTGGATGAGCTGCCCGCAGGTGTGATTGAAGGAGATACATGAACAACATTTCAAAAGCATTTGGATAAATATGTTGATAGGGATGGACTGGAAGGATATGGGCCAACTGCAGGGAATTGGGGTTAGCATGGATGGACATTTACAAGGTGGACTCGAACCCCTCTGTTAATTAAAACCAAACACCCAGAAAAGCTCGCCTCACCTTGTAATCTGTAAAAATATGAGCGACACAGATCTCCTACATTCCACTATTTAAACAAAAATTAACAAGTTAGTTTCTTAACTTAATAGTGAACACTAAACAACAACTATTCACAAATACAAGCCCCTCTTTTCTTAGCTACTTAATATCTGGCTACAACTCTGTAAACATATTCTGTTCCAACAGCCCACATTTTAAACATTACAATCTCAAGACCACACAGTGTCTATCTTCTCCGCTGTGTGCACTCTTCCAGCTGCTGATCTCCCTGGGTCATGTTTTTTTATTGCAAGTAAGTTTGACATGAACATGTATCTTTGATAGAGAGTGTTTGAGATGGTCAGTTAGCACTGTTGCTCTACAGCAGTTACTCTGCTGTTGGATGGCAGTAGCTCTCCCTCTAGTGTTCAAATGCTGGGTTTATATACTCCCCATGATACAACAATTCTCATAATTTGATTGCTTTCCAGATGCCCAAACAATAATATTCAAGTTCCGCTGGCTTCTGGTATCCTGAACGTTATTTAAAATCTTTGGTAGTATTTGAATTGTTGTCAAAACAGCAACCAAAACTCAGGTCTCCATTTCCCAGCTAATTGTGACATATGGAACAATCTCACATTTAGCTGGCATCTGTGCTGTACTTTCTATTCAACAAACCCCGTTCTGTCTTAAAGTGACCTGACATGCTTTTGGCTTCATAAGACCTCCCTCCTTCAGAAAACAAAAGAACCATCAGAATGAAAAGATGGCTTCGTTTCTTTTCCTCTTATTCTTAATCCCATTATTATGAAATACAAAAGTATTAATCTCAATTATGTCATTCATATTAATTTTGTACACCTATTTAAACCGGAATAAGTCAAATCTTATCTAAACCTTTTCTTTTAAATCCGCGATAACACATCTGCTATCACATTTTAGGACCTACAGCATGTACATTTTGTAAGTTTAAAGTTGGTGTGATAAGACTCCAATGAAATACTCTCATATTCTGGTCTTTAAATATTC
This sequence comes from Chiloscyllium punctatum, assembly GCF_047496795.1. Taxonomy (NCBI): domain Eukaryota; kingdom Metazoa; phylum Chordata; class Chondrichthyes; order Orectolobiformes; family Hemiscylliidae; genus Chiloscyllium; species Chiloscyllium punctatum. The sequence continues at coordinate 50,718,313 of NC_092751.1, forward strand.
CAAAAAACGTGAGAGGTTTGTCGTTGTCCACAACCATCTCCGACAATTTATTTGTCACATAAACATTAAAATATTGTCAGGTCAGTGCAAAACTTTATCATTCTTTTTCAATAATGGAGAATGTTGTATTTTTCTTTCTGGTGGATATTGCGTTTTTCGACAAGTAGCCAATTAGCCACTCAAATCCATCATAACCTTTCTGTATCAATACATCTCCAACCCCGAAATCCCTAGAAGCAAATAGAATTGTCAAAGGGTTTCAGAATATTTGGTGCAGCTAAAACTGGTGCGGTGATTAATCCTGCTTTAAAATTCTCAAATACCTCCTGGCATTGTTCTGTCCACCACAATTCTGTTTCCTTCTTTACTAAGTCCATCAGTGGTGCCAATACGCTGCTGAAGTTTGGAACAAACTTCCGATAGAATCCAATCAGTTCCAAAAATTGAAGCATCTCTTTCTTCGAGCATGGTAGTGGAAATTCCTCAAAGCCCTTCGTCTTTGTGTTCCATGGGGTCAACCTTCCATGGCCAATGTAATGTCCCAAGAACGTCCCCTGTGCCTTCTCGAATTCTGTTTTCGTTAAGTTTATTACCAAGTTTGCTTCTTGTAATCGTTCAACATGCTCTGCCAACTGTAACATGTGAACTTGCAATCACTTGCTAAAGGTCACTACATCATACAGATAAACTACACAATTTGTTCATCTGACCATACCTCTGTTCCTGAGTCACTAAACCTGGCTTTGACGGGAATTCCTATCACTGGTGGCAATACTAATACGTCATCCCCACAGGAAATTGTCAAACTTTCAGAGTTTTTATCTGCCACGTGCTTTATTCTATGCTGAGCCCTTCAGGTACTGTTTAGCGAACTCACCTACTCCATCTAATCTCTCCCTCACCTCACATACATAATCCGAGTGTGAGATCTCTGACTTCGGTCCTGTCAATTTATATTCAATTAATTCCAAAGGACCTCTCACTTCAAATGTTAACTCAAAGGAAGTAAACTGAGTAGATTTATTTGGGGCAAATAATTTTTGTCTAATGGCAAACAATTTAATGAGACACCTTCATTCCAATCATTCCAGGAATCCTGACAGTACACTATTAATATGGACTTCAGCGTCTGATGCTAACTTTCCAAGGCTCCCTGGGATTCAGGATGGAACGCCCTTGATTTAAACTGCTGTTTGCCGAAGGTATCCATGACTTCCTTAAACAGCTGAGCGGTAAAATGAGACCTTGGTCTGACTGAATCTCTCTGCGGAGCCCACAGTGAGTAAAGAAAGCGACCAACTCCTCCACCTACCTTTTTACCTTAACACTCCATAATAGAATTGCCTCTGGAAATCTGGGAGACACATCCATTATGGCTAGCATTTCCACTTTTATTTTAGATAGGGGAGCTACATAACTCATCATAACCTACGTGAAATGTTCTTCGAATGCAGGAATTGGTATCAAAGGTGCTGGCTTTATTACTGCCTGTGACTTACCTACCATTTAGAATGTTTGACATGTGCAACAAATAATAACCACGTCCGTGTGCATTCCAGGCCACTAGAAATGCCTCTGTACCATAACCTGACTCTTCTGTCCACCTAGGTGACCCCCTGCAGTTAGTTTATGTGTTACCCGTAACATTGTACGCTACCTCTAAAACAATCTGGTGCACTTCGGCCCATTTCGCTTCTGCACTAACCTATCGGGGTCTCCATTTTAATTTTAGCATTCTATCTTTAAGTTAACAACGTTCGACAATATATTTTGATTCCTTTTCTGTGTGTGCATGTGTATGTGTGTGTGTGTATATATCTGTTGTAAGTCCATTAGCCATTCTGGACTAAACCCCTCTGCCTGATCCTCTGCCTGTTCAGGTTTTTCCTGCACCGTGACATCAAACAGGGGGTCAGTTCACTGCACAGCAGCTCCTTTGGCTTTTTATTACGGTTTTCCTTCCTGCTCTAACTTATGACAGTGGAATCTTGTCACTATACAGTCTGGAAAAATCCTGGGTATTTTTCTTTTAACTCCCCAATTCCCTAGTTTTCCTTTTGCCTTCTCCAACACAAGGGGTGCCACTCCCACCTTGGATCCTGTTAAATCGTTCACAAGAATAAACTGTAATCCAGGAAATGACACTCTGTTACTCACTGTCACTGTTACTGCCCCAACCTTGATTTGGCATTCCATCCTGATGTTACACAAGGGAATACTTAATTTCTAACCCCATTCCACAAATTGTTACGATCTTGATTAATATGTCAGAAAGAGTGAAAATACTTTCATCTCTCACTATTAGAGGCCGAGAGAAAGTGAGGGCTGCAGATGCTGGAGACGAGAGTTGAAAAGTGTGGGGCTGGAAAAGCATAGCCAACCAGGCAGCATCTGAGGGGCAGAATAGTTGGCGTTTCAGGCATAAATCCTTCATCAGGAAAGTGGGGGGTGGGGTAAGGGAGGGGGAAGGGGGCCGAGAAATAAATAGGAGAGTGGGAGTGGAGCTGGGTGTAAGATAGCTTGGAAGGCGATAGGTAGACGCAGGTGGGGTGTGATGGTGATAGGTCGGAGAGGAGAGTGTTGTGGATAGGTGGTAGGACAACTAGAACCCTCAAACTAGAACCATCATCAACGTTGACTTCACCAAATTCCAAATCTCCCCTCCCCCAACTTCTGCCAGATTGAACCATTCAACCTAGCACTGCCCTCTTGAACCGCCCTAACTGGCCAGCTTCCTTCACACCTTGAACTCCACCCTCCAAACCAACATATCACTATTACTCCCACCTACATCTTCTTATCGCCTTCCCAGTGACCGTCCCACCAGCCCAGCTACTACCCTCGTATTTATCTTTCAGACCCATTGTCCCCCCACGCCATTCCTGACAATCGGTTTATGCCTGATATTCGATTGTCCTGCTGTGCGGATGCTGCCAGATCTTTTGTGCTTTTCCAGTGCCTCACTTCTCAACTATTAGAGACTGAGCAGATCCTGTATCTCACAAAATTATAACTGCTTGTCCTTCTCCCCCTGATCTTTCTGAGTAAACTTCATCTACAGAGGTGAATTCTTTCAGAGATCAGGTACCGACTCCATACCCAGCCCTTGCCTCGGCTGTGCACTCTCCTGCAGCTCCTCAGCTCTACTTGGAGTCTCCTTTACCAGTTTCACTAATGCCACTGGCTTAGCCTCTTCTACCACATCTTTCCCAACGTTCCTTCCTTCAACGACCATCACAGTGTGTCCCAGCTTACTGCAGTGAAAACAACTTTTTCCTTGTGCCCTTCTTAAACCATCAGCACTGTCATTTTATGTGTTCCACTCACTTGTACTGAGAACACCTGAGGCCTTTCACCTCCTTTGGGCTTCTTTTTTCACCTGTGGTAAACTATTGTGCGCTACTGTTCGCTTTGTAATGGGTGAACTTCCCTTCTCCCAATTTCTATCCCTCATAGCATGAAAATTCTCCCAGAAGCTAAATTTCATCTCATGCACCAATGCATATTTACCTGCCATTTCTGCCGCGCTTCTCGCTTCTTGAACTTTCTGTTCGTGCACATGAATTTTTACCATCTCTGGAAGTGAGTCTTTCAACTTCTTCAGCAGATTAATCTCCCTTCGAGCCTCACAGGTCTTATCTATTTTTAAGTCCAGCACCCATCTATCAAAATGACTGTAGTTAATTCTTTCAAACTTAACATAAGTCTGACCTGGTTCCGTCTCTATTTTTATGAACCTCTGTCTATATGCTTCTGGTACCAAATCATAACCAATCAAAATAACCAATTTAACATCTTGATAATCTCTTGACCCCTCATCTGACAGCGCTGCACATGCCTCACCAGCTGTGCCCACCAGCTTAGTCTGAACAAGCATTACCCACAAGTTCACTGGACACGTCATCTGCTGAGTCATTTTTTTTCAAATGAAATAAAAAAGGTTTTGACATTTTTCTCACCGAAATATGGCAAGGCACTAACATAATTGTATACATCCCGACGTTCTCCCTTCATCTCCATCCTGTTAATTTAACTTTCTTGTCTAAATCCCAACTTCTGAATCTCAAATTCTCTCTCTCTTTCTTTTTCCTCTCCTTCACTTTTTTTCTCTCTCTGTTTCCGTCTCTTTCTTTATCTTCTCACTTCAGTTGCCATATTTGCAACTTACGTTTTATCTAACTCGACTACACTTGTCTGTTTCTCTAATACATCAAAGTGCTTTACCAACTCCATTACAAATTCAGCTTTCCTTTTGTCCCTGGTTAAACCCAATTCCAACCTATTTGGTAATTCTAAAAAATGTCCTCCTTTTGTCTTTCTAAACTTTCTTGGCAAATTTGGGAACCTCTTTAGTAATGTTAAAAGCTGTTTCCCTCACTTTTAATTTAAACAACCACCAGTAAACGAAATTAAAAAGATTTTCCGACCGGTTTTATTTGAAGATCTTGGTCACTAATTGCAACGTGTTGGAATTTGCTGGGACATTTTGTACCTGAAATCTGTTCAAATCTGTCCAAGTCCCTTACAGCGGGGCCCCAAACTGTGGAGACATCTATGTCGAGCACTTCTGTTAATTAAAACGACAAACCTAAAAAGCTCACCTCACTTCGTAATCTGTTAATACATGAGTGACAAAGAACTCCCAAATTCCACTAATAAAAGAAAAAATAACAGTTTGTATGTATGCAAGTTAGCTCGCTGTGCTTGAAGGTTTGTTTTCTTACGATTCGACACTATGATTAGGTACATCATCAGTGAGAGTCTCTGCTGAAGTGCTGGTGGTATGTTGCGCCTCTCTATTTATTGGTCTTGGGTTCTTAAGATGGGTGATGTCATTTCCAGTTCTTTTGTTTTACAAGAGAACGTATATAGGATCTAAATTGCTGTGTTTATTGATGGACTTCTGGTCAGAATGCCATTCCTCTAAGAACGTCCTTGCGTGTCTTAGTATGTGTGTGCATTGTCCCAATCAAAGTTGTGCCCTTCTTTGCCTGTATGTATGGAACATAGTGATAATGGGTCATGTCTTTTGGTGGCCAGTTGGTGTTCATGTATCCTGGTAACATGACAACAGGACCATTTCAATGGCGGAAAAATGATTTTATATACACTGTTTAAAGAATGTGTGTGTGCAGATAAGTAACATTTTTCATATGTGCACAACACATTCGAAATGAACAACGGAGACACAGTTAACAAAAAGTGATGCATATGATGTATAAAATTTATAAAACATTAAAACATCATTTGATTCTCATCTAAAATGATATGTTCCCCTTCCCTCAACGTTCCCTGTTTTTCTGGAATTCTCCACTCCAATCTCTCATTCTTATCAGGATGTGTTTTCAATTCTTGCTTCTGGTGTCCCAACTTATTTCAGTTAATCCCCTTTTTACCAGAATTCAATATATTGGCCTGTTGGATACTTTCCAAAGCTAGTGTCTGTCATATTATTGGAGATAAAAATTCTGGCATCAGACTCAGCATTTGAACATATTGCTCTGTTGTACATGCACTATACAAAGGACCACAGCACACAGGAATTGCCAAAACATTGAGGGATGTGCATTTACTTCTTTCGATGATCTAGTTTTCTCATTTTTCATATTTCCTCATCTATGTTGTCTCGCTCTTTCTCTCTTTGTATCTAGTTAAGAAATTTACCAATTATTCTTTGCGTCTCCTCTCTCAAAGCTCCATCTTTTGGTTTATATCTATTGGTCTCTTCTTGATGTAATGTGATTATAATTGAACAATGTAACTACAATGACATGTGGGAGGAGCTGGCCAGAGTTAATTGGAAGGGGAGCCGAGCTGGGTAGACCATGAAACAGCAAAAGCAGGAATTTCTGGGGATATTTCGGAGGATATCAGAAATTCTCCCAAAGGTGATGAAACATACTCATGACAGGACAAGGCAACCATGAGTAATAAGGCATCAAACCAAAAGAGGAAACATACAATGTGGTGAAGATGATTGGGAATCCAGAGAATTCATTGGCTCTGAAACTACATAACACTGGCATCACTGTCACTGCAGAGCTCTTAATCATGGTCAGGGAGAGAACCAGAGGAAAAACATTCACTTTAAACACAGAAAATGGTATTACTCAAGAAAAAGATTCAGATGAATTAAACAATTGAATTAAAATCAGTTAATTGGTTTTGCAGAATGTGTCAGATTGAAAGCATGACCCGGGAAGAGACCCTCAGCAAAATGACAGTATGAAAATGTAAGTGTTACCACATCAGAAACCAGAGTAGGTCACTGAGTACATGACTGATGGGTGAATGGGTCTCGATGTGAACTAAGGGACAGACTGCAGAATTGCACTGCAGATATTGCAGCTCAACACTGCGTATTTATGTCGTGCTGTAGACTACAGCAGCAGAAGCAAAACAGCATTCAACCACAACCTGTAACTTTTAGCCTCGAATAATTTCCTCAGTCTGCCATTACCATCAATACGATGTATGTTTCAGTAATGACTGTGGGTGAACATGACTGGGTCAGAACCACGTGAACCTAAACCTGATGCTAACCCATTAAAGCTACCACATTTGACCAACAGATCTGATCGAAGCTCCGCAATCCTGTCACATTCTGTCATAAATGGTGATGGATGATTAAACAAATGACGGTGGAAAGGGCTCCACGAATATCCCCATCCTAAATAATTGAACAGTCCTGTACATCAGTGTAAAAGACCAGGATGTGGTAGCTGCACCACCCTCAGCCAGAAGTGTGGAGTTGATGATCCACCTCACCCTCGCCATGATACCCACAGAATCACAGATGCCCGTCTTCAACCAATTCATTTTGCTGAACGTGACATGAAAAACAGCTGAACATAGTACGTACGAAAAAGGCAATGGTCCCTGACCCCATTCCTGTAATAGGACTGAAGACTTGTGCTGCACAACAAGCCGTGTCCCTGGGGAAGCTGTTTCATTCCAGCTTTAACTCTGACATCTCCCTGGTAATGTGGAAAATTACTCAACTATGTCCAGTTCCTAAGAGGATTATAATTACAATCTGACCAGTTACCTCCCCCTCAGACCCACCTCGACAGTCAAATTGGTTGGAGTTCTTTTTGACAGAGTTATCAAACAGCACAGAAATAACCTGCTCAGTATGATTTCAGATAGGTCCCCATGTAGAGATGGTGCTGCTGTGGAAAGGTCACTGGATTACTAATCCAGACCAGGCTAATGCTCTGGCAGCTGGTGTAAGTTAAACACAATTGACAAAATATTAAGATGCAAAATCTGGTGTCCGTAAATAGTGACCTTCAAGCCAATGTCGATTGTACACACCAATTTGCTTCACAAATGTCCCTTCAGAAAGTGAATCTCCCGTGTTTTCCTGGTCTGGCCTAAACGTGACTGCAGACACACAGAATGTGATAAGCTCTTCAATGGTCTCTGAATCCGCCAAACAAGACATTCTATTGTATCAAACTGTTCCGAGGTCTCAAGGGTAAAACCAGACAGAACACCCGGCCCCAGCCTCAGTATCGGAAAAAGGGAATGAGAAACACAGTCCTGTTGACCCTGCAGAGACCTCCTTCCGAACATCTGAGAGCTTGTGACAACATTTACAAACTACATAGAAACATCGGGAATGGAGTAGGCCATACAACACATTGAGCCTTCCCCATTCCAGTTCATGTTCAAATATGTACACAATGCACTTTTTCCACACACTGTACACATCCCTGAATGTGATTAACTGTGGGAAGCTATAAAGTAGGAAGTGCAGTAGTCCATTTGGTCTGTCGAGTTTGCTACCCAATTCAATATAATGATACTTTGCCCTTTATTTCCATATCGTTCTCCTTCTCTCCCACCATTCCTTTACTGTCTCTACGTCCGTATTTATATTCAGTGTCTTGGCTTCCAGCTTCGAGCGCATTCCCCAGGTTCACCAGTCACTGAGTGCAGACATATATTGTCATCTCATTGCAGAATAGTCTGTCTGTACCTAATACTGTGGACCCTTGTTTTAGACACCACAGCCAGGGGAATTATTATCCTTGCTTCCAATCCGTCTCACCCTGTCAGAGCTTTATATATCTCACTGAGATCTCCACCCATTTTCCTAAACCCAATGGAATACAGGCCCAGTCGCCCCAAACTCTGCTCCCACAACAAGCCTGTCATCACAAAGATCGGTCTGGTCATCCTTCACTGCTCTCCCTCAATGTCAGGTTTGTCCTTTATTATGTACTGAGACCAAATCAGCAGAATACTGCACAGTGTTTGAGATAGGGTCTCACTAAAGCTCTCTACAGCTGCAGTAAGACACCCTTACTCCTGGACTCAAATCCCCCTGAAATGAAGGTCAGCACATCATTGATCTTCCTATCTGGTTCTTGCTCCTGCAATATTGCTTTCAGTGACTGGTGTACAGGGAGATCCAGATCCTTTGCAATGATACAGCTCCCCACTTGGTAGGTCTATGTACACTGGGCAGCGTGTGAATGCCATTCCCAGTATTGCCATGTGGGTTCAGACCTCACTGTGCTGCAGGGACCCCGGAGGGCCGCGCAGAAGGAAACAACAAAAAGGCCCATACGTCGCTTTTCAGATCATCATGTTTCAAACAATCCCTTTTCAAATGAAAAGCTGCCAATCTCTTGTTCCCACCAATGGGCACACTGTCACCTCAACCCACCTTGCTCTCCATCTGCCACGTATTTGCCCATTCATTCCACTTGTCTTAGTCACCTTGAAGCTTTTTTACAACCTCCTCACCCACTCGCAATCCAACATCCTTTAGTTCTATCAGCAGGTTGGGATATATTATATTTGATTCCTGCAACCAAATGTTTAATGGGTATTGTGAAAAACTGGGGCCTGAGCACCGATCTCTGTGATATCCCAGAAACCTTCCTCTGTTATTTTATTGAAATAATATTTATTTCCTGAATCTGGGTGTGACTGGCTGGGCCAGCATTTATTGCCTGTCCCTGGTTGCCCCTTGAGAAGGTGGTGGTGAGCTGCCTTGTTGAACCGCTGCAGTCCACTGTGGGTTCAGTGACAGTAACACCATTGAATGCCAAGGGGCAGGTTAGATTGTATTTTAGTGGTGATGGTCACGGTCTGGCATTTGTGTGACGTGACTATTACTTGCCACTTGTCAGCCTGGATACTGTCCAGGTCTTGTTGTATTTGAAAATTGACTGCTTCAGTATCTGAGGAGCCACAAATGTTGCAGAAGAGTGTGCAATCATTGGCAAACATCTTCACTTCTGACCTTAAAATGGAGGGAAGGTCATTGACCAAGCAGCCCTGAAGATGTATGGGCCTAGGCCACTGCCCGAGGGACTCCTACAGCTTTATCCTGGAGCTGAGTTGACTGACCTTTATCAACCATGACCATCTTCCTCCGTGTCAGGTATGATTCTAACCAGCGGGGAGTTTGCCCCTGATGTCCATTGATTCCAGTTTTGTTAAGGCCCCTTGATAACACACTTGGTCGAATGCAGCCTTGATTTAAAGGGCTATCGCTCTCACCCCACCTCTGGAATTCAGCTCTTTTGTCCATGTTTGAACCACGGTAATGAGGCCAGGAGCTGAGTGGCCCTGGTGGAGCCCAAACTGGGCGTCATTGACCAGGGTATTGCTGAGCAGGTGCTGCTTAAAAGCACTGAGACTTTCCACCACTTTAATGATGATCGAGAGTAGACTGATGCGGTGGTATTGGTAGGATTGGATTTGGTCTGCTTTTTATATACAGGAGATACCTGGGGTAATTTTCCATGTAATCGGGGAAATGTTGTTGTAACGGTATTGGTTCAGCTTGGTGAGGGCAGTGACAAGGTCTGGAGAACAACTTTTCAGTACTATTGCCAGAATGTTGTCAGGGTATGTACCCTCTGAGGTATCCAGTGTCTCCAACTGAATCTGGATATCGTGTGGAGTGAATCAAATTGGCTGATGACTGGTAACTGAATTGTTGATGACCACTAGAGGAGGCCGAGATGGATCATTCACTCAGCACTTCTGACTGAAGATTGTTGCGAATGCGTGAATGTTATCTTTTGCACTGAAGTGCTGGGCTCTTCCATCATTAAGGATGGGGATACTTGTGGAATCTCCTCCTCCAATGACTTGTTTAATTGTCCATAACTATTCTTTACTAGAAGTAGAAGGACTGCAGAGCTTAGATCTGAACCGTTGCTTGTGGGATCACTTCGCTCTGTCTCTGACGAACTGCTTATGCTGTTTGGCACGCAGGTAGTCCTGGTTGGTGACTTCATCAGGCAGACACCTCATTTTCAGGTATTCCCAGTGCTGCTCCTGCCCTCCTGCACACTCCATTGAACCAAGGTTGATCCTCTGGCTTGATGGTAATTGTTGGGAGGAGGATATGCCAGGCCATGAGGTTATGTGGGTGTACAATTCTGCTGCTATTGATGACCCACAACATATTATCGAAGCCCAGACTTGAGCTGCTAGATCTGTTCAAAGTCTGTCCTATTTAGCATGGTGACAGTGCCACCTAAAATGGTGGAGGTTATTCTCAATATGCAAGTGTGACTTTATCTCCATAATGACTATGCAGTGGTCACTCTTACCCGATACTGTCATGGACAGATACTTCTGCAGCTGGCAGATTAGTAAGGCTGTGGTCAAATATGGCTTTTCCCTCTTGTGGGTTCATTCACCACCTGCCGCAGACCGAGTCGAGAAGTTATATCCTTTCGGACCCAACCAGCTCAATCAGTAATGCGGCTGCCGAACCACTCTTTTTGTGAACATTGAAATCCCCCACCCAGAGTACATTTTGTGCCTTTGCCACCCTCAGGGCTTTCTCCAAGTGTTGTTCAGCTTGGAGGAGTACTGACTCATCAGTTGGGAGAGACTGGTACATGGTAATCAGCAGGAGGTTTCCTTTCCCATGTGTAAACTAACGCCATGAGACTTCATGGGATACAGAGTCACTGTTGAGGACTCCAAAAGAAATTCCCTTCCAGCTGTATCCCACTGTGCCACCACTTCTGCCTTGTCTGTCCTGCTGGTGAAACAGGAGATATCCGGGGAAGGTGATGGGGTGTCAGGGACATAGTCATGCTCACAGAATCAGACCTTAAATACAATGTCAGGCTGTTGCTTCACAAGTCTGTTTATTTCTATTCACTGTTTCCGGCCAGCTGTCCCATTGTAGAAACATGGCCAGAAATTCGCCCCTATCTACTAAGATTTGATTTTGCAAACTGGGCTTGGAGCTTTACCAAAATATTTCTGACAATCCACATGTTTTACATCCATTGCTTCTCTTTCATTTGTCTCCCAGTCTGTTTCTCAAACATAATTCGCATTTTACAAATCTATCTTAGTGTTGTCTATGACCATTACTTTCAGCTTCAATAATTGTTCCTAAACCATTTACTTACTATGTTCTATGTTCCATGTACTATTTCATTTTCCACGCCAGACTTGGTTTTCCTGGTATTGTCTGTGTACTGTGAAGACAGAACTGAAGTAGTGGATTCATAGTTTTGCCATTTCCCTGTTTCCCATTCTCCATTCTCTGGTTTCAAACTAGAAGGAACCCGCACTGTTTTTTTTTTCATACTTCTCACATTGACATAATTTGACAAGCTATAACAGTTCATTCTTATAACCTTTGTGAACATTATCTTCAGAAACCTATCAATTCCTGTCTTAAGCTGCTCAGCTCCACATCATACACGCATAGAAGCATAGTCTCTGTACCAACAGAAATACAGCACGATCTATATTAGTCCCACTTTCCAACACCAGGCACATAGCCTGGAATGTTATGACACGTCCAAGTGCTCGTCCAAGTATATTTAACGATTGAGAGGTTAGCCGTGATAACTCCCCTCTCAGGAAGTATATTCCAGACCTCAACATCCTCTGGGTGAAAAAAAAGTCATCTTTAAATCCTCTCTGAACCTCAACCGCTTCACTTTAATGTGTGCTCCCTTGTTTTTGACTCTCTGTCAAAAAGGAACAGCTACTATCTATTCACCCTGTCCATGCCCCTTGTTAACATATCCTTCTGAATCACATCCCCCTCAGCCTCCTCTGCTCCAAAGTAAACAACCTGAGCTTATTCAGCCTCTCTCCATAGCTGATATGTTCCATCCCAGGGAACATCCTGGTGAATCTCCTCTGCAACCCCCTCCAGTACAATCACATCCTTCCTTATAATGAGGCTCCCAGAACGACATACAGTACTCCATCATGGACTAAACCAAGCCCTGTATAATACTTATAAACTACTCCCTGATTAATAAACACAAACTTACTTATCCCAACTCCCACCCCTCCACCCACCCCCCCTCCAGATTCACATCTATACCATTTATGAATGCGACAAACAATAAGGGACACAGCACTGGTCCCTGTGGTATACCAGGGGACACTGGTCTCCAGTCACACAAACAGCCTTCTCCCACCACCCTCTGCCTCCGGACACTAAGACAATTTTCGCTGTAACTTGTCAAGTTATCCTTGATACTCTGAGATTTTACTTTATATTTTTCAGTTTCACCTTTGGAACTTTGTCAAAGGCATTGCATCAAAACTAAATAAGCGACCTCCTCAAACTAATTGAATCAACTCCATTAGTGTGACTTCACTCTGATAAAGTCATAATGATTATCCCTGATCAAACCTTGCCATTCTGATTGGAGTTCGATTTTCTCCTTCTTTATTTTCTCCAGTGGTTTCCCGAACAGTGATTTAATACTCGCTCGTCCATAGTTACCTTGGCAAATCTCTACCACCCTTACTGTGAAGTGGAATCATATTAGTTCCTCTCCAGTCCTCTGGTACCTCCCCTATGGTCAAATTCGAATTAAAATTTCCAGTCAGCGTCTTTCCTCCCTTGACTCAAACAGTATCCAGACCTGCAGATTGGTCCAATTTTATACCAGACAAAGCCTCAAACTCCCGCTCGTATTTTACATCAATCTCTTTCCAAGAGCTTTCCAGTCCATCTTCTCGAATTCTGTACCTGCATCCTCCTTCTCCCAAGTAAAACAGCTGTGATGTTTACATGTAACAATCTATCAATGTTCTCCGGGTTGACACACTGATTGTCCCCCTTTGGTTTCTAATGGACACTAACTGTTTGCTGATTATTCTGTTCTACTTGTCCGTGTAGAATATCGTGGGATTCTGCCTAATCTCACCTGCTTGCACTTCTCCATGTCTCTCTGTTATTCAGTCCCCTCTCTATTCCTAAGTTTCTAAGTTTCACTATAATCACCTCTCATCTTTAGAAATTCGAGATCACAGGCTGAATCTCCCCCATCAGGCAATCTTGCCATTTTATGGATTAATCTGGAGAATACCTTTTGCAGTTCCTCTGTAGTCAGTATATTCTATCTTAGATTGGGACTCCAAGCAGTGAAAATACTCTTAAGTTTAGTCTCAGCAACACTCTATGCAGCTGGTGCACGACATCTTCTATATTGCAATTACATACACATGAATGTAAACCTAATTTTTCATTTTCTATTTGCATGCGTTCTTCCCAATTCCTTTCACTTTAACTATTCTTATGATGATGGTGGGAAAGTTCTTTAAAAAAAATCCTCCTGAATATCTGATACATTATCCATTAGCTCCTTGTTGCCTACATCCACAAGAATCATCTTCAAAACATTCAAAAAAAATGTTTGCCACGAATGGTTTTTGTTTCATCGATGCATTATCATCCTCCCCAGATTTCCCATTACCTTCGATATATCCAGTAACACGTTCTTTGTAATTCAGCCCAAGAGACACCCGACAGCGGATGACAAGTTACTGATCTGTAATTCACCACTCTCCATCTTCATCCTTTCTTAAACTGTTGGATAATATTTATAACTTTTGCCATATCCAGATTGGCGAAATATCTTTCCGGAATGTATTGGAAAATAACATGAAAATCTGAGATGCAATCAATACGCCTATTGCTGCTTCCTCTGAAATTCTTTTATGAAGTACATCTGATCTGTCAGATTTACAAATACTCAATCCAGCTTTCTTTTCAAAGATGACCTCAACATTGATAAGAATGATCTTAGACTTTTCTTGCATAAGTCGCATGGTCACTTAGTATTTCTGGGAGAATTTCAGGATATTCTGCCTTGAAGATAGACCCAAAGAAACTTTTTCTTTCCCCTGTGATTTCTCTATTGTCTTCAATAAATTACCCTGTCCGCACACCTACTGTTCCACATTTGACCTTGTTTTTACTTTTGTTTCGTGCACTGATGAAGGTTTTTTTATAGCAGTCTTTATGGGTTTTTTTTTTTAGCAGTCTTTATGGTTTTCTTTTGCTTGCATTCTGTTTCTCTTTTTGATTTCCTTCTCAGTTTCTTGGTCATTCTTTGCTGAGTCCTACATTTCTCCGAATCCACTACCTTACTACAACACTTGACATTTTTCTAAGCTGTTTCCTTTGACCTAATAGGTATTTAAAGGTGAGGCTAAAAGGGTTAGGTCGGAGAGGAGGGTGGGCCAGATTGATGGGAAGGAAGATGAACACATAGGAACGTTCAAAAGGGGGAGCGTGCTGAGTTGGAATATTGGACTGGGATAAGGTGGAGTTCGGGGAAATGGGGAAACTGGTGAACCCTACATTAATCCCCTATGGTTGGAGGGTCCCAAGCCAGAAGAGGAACCTTTCTTCATCCATGCTTCGGGTAGTTAGGGTTTGGTGATGGAGGAGGCCCAGGACTCTCATGTCCTTGCCAGAGTGGAAAGGAGAGTTAAAGTGTTTAGCCACAACGTGGTGGAGTTGGTCAATGTGGCTGTTCCAGTGATGTTCTCTGAAATGATCCACGTATGTCTCGCCAATGTAGAGAAGACCACACTGAGTTTAAAGGATGCAGTAGATGAGGGGTTCTGTCTCCCTTCATCACCGATCACTTTCAACACCACCTTCATCTACCTATCACATTCCTAGCTACCTGCCTCCTGCCACACCCTCTTCTCATTTATCCCTCAGCTCCCTTGACCCAGAAGCCTCATTCCTGATAAAGGGTTGTGCCTGAAACGTCAATGCTCCTGCTCCTAGTACGCTGCCTGACTGTGCTTTTCCAGCGCCACTGATCTCCAGCAGCTGCAGTGCCCACTTTCTCCTCACACCTTCAGGGCTTGTATGATTCAGATTTATAACAGTTACTTCAAATAAAACAAACACTACCGTGTACTCAAACAGTATAAAAGAAAACCAATGCATTGTGGTCACTAATCCCAAAATGTCCTCTACAGCAAAGTTTTCAATTAGCTTTTCTGATCATCCAACATCAATTCCTAAATAACCTGATCTCGAGCTCAGTGCTCGACAACATGTTAATGCCAGCGATCTAACACATGCTCATGAAATCCATTTTTCCCAGCATTAACATTCAGTTGGGTTAACACAGTTTCGATATAATGTAAACAATACATTATTATTGCAGTAGCCACAAATGTGTATATCTCATTTTCCTGTTTTATAACATTCCCAACATTTGTATTGCAGCTTTCACTTTGATATATAACTCCCATCAATGTTTCCTTCTCCTTGCTATTTTTGCACTCCACATTACAAGATTCTGGAGAATCATAGCGATGTGGGATTTGGGGAGATTAATGGTAGAGATCATCTCACCACATCATTTATGATCTTCTTAAGCATCATTGTGACATTTTCTTCAGATCTCCTGTTACGCTAGTGGAGTAGAGAAGGACAATGATCGTTCACCAATGCTCTGTATTTGCCCCAGAGAGCTGAGACTGCTCTTAACTGGGTGGGAACCTTACAGCAGGGTGGTAAAGCATTGCTGCTACTGTACAGGGTCTTAGTCAGATCACATCTGGAGTAGTGTGTACAGATTTAGTCTCTACAATGAAGAAAGGAAATGGTTATATTGGAAGCAGCTCAGAGATGTTCCCCTCAACTGATTCCTGCAATGAAGGTGCTAGCTTATAACGAAAGGATGATCAAGTTGATCCAATAGCCATTGGAGTTTACAAAAATGAAAGAAGATCTTATTTCAACATAGATGACAGGAAGGAGTCAACAGCTGAAGAGAATTACACAGATAATGGAGGAATCCTTTTCATTTTTCAGCCTGTTACACATGAACAACAGAAGGATATTCAGGCCTTTGACCCTATTACACCAGAATAGGGCGAGGCTGTTCAGCCCCTGGAGCCGAATGTATATTTACAGGAGGAGGCCAATCAGCCCCTTGAATCTATAACACTAGCCCCAGAGTAGGCCATGCACCACCAGTATCCTATTACACAGCAACAGGATCAGTCCATTCAGCCTCCTCAAGTCTGTAACATAGGAACTGGAAGAGGTCACACAGTGACTGGAGATTTGTTACACTGGGATAACAGGAGGCCATTCAGACTCACCAAATCTGTTGCAAGGGAATTGGATAAGGATAAAAACTATCTGAGACTTATTTCATGAGAAAGGAAAAGGTAATTTAGACACATGTCTGTTGTATGGGAACAAGAGAAGACAAATTACTCCCTTGGTCCCATCTCTGGGATACATGTGGAGACTGTTCAGAATCTCCACCTATTATGGAGGAATATGAGAAGACCCATCAGCCCCTCAATATGTTACACTGCAACGGGAAGATTCCATAATCCCCCACCCGTCTAACACATCAACAGGAGGTGGTCATTTTGGCCTTGGAGTTGACAACATGGGAACCCCAGAAAGACTTCATCCCATCGAGTTTGTACACCAGCAGGACGATGAGTCCAGTCAGCCACACATACCGCTTATTCAGCAATTGGAGCACATCTCTTAAAACCTTCTGCCCATCAAACAGGAATTCAAAGAAAACGTAAAGGTTTTAGAAAGGGAAGAACTTAAAATAGCTGTATACATTAGGGAGTAAAATGTAACAATAAACTATAGTAATTTGAGGCAAATTATTAGAATCCACTGTTGAGGACATTTGCAAACGTAAACCACAATCCATCGGAGTCAACGTGGTTTTACAAAGATTAAATCAAGTTTGAAGTGTTTGCTTGAGTTACTTAAATATGTGATATCTTGTCTTCCAGAAGGCATTGGATGTGTCGCTTCTCCAAAGAGTGAGTGGTAAGATCAGACAACATGGGTTTAGGAGTAATTTATTAGCTTGGATGGAGGATTGGTGAAACAACAAAATACAGTCAGATGGAATAAATGTGTCATTTTCTTTTGGAAAATGCAATTTGTAGAGTGCCATTGATTTCAGTTCTCATGCCACAACCATTTGAGATCGATATTATTACTCGTTTGATGGGATAGAAAATACTTCAGCTACATTTTCAGTTGTACGTCGGAATGGTGATGCAAGAGATTTTAAACTACGTGGATAGGTTGGGTGAATGGGCAAAAATTTGGCAATGAAAATTGAAGTGGATAAATATAGGGTTATTCAAGTTGGCCAGCGTAACAGAAAGGCAAATTATTATCTAAATGGAGAGAAACTTCAAAGTGCTCAGGTACAGAGTGATCAGGGTATCAGCTTGAATATCACAAAAAAAACTGCCTGCGAGTACTGCAAATATTAAGAAATGCAAGCATAATTTCAGCATTTATTTGTAAAAGGATAGAGTAGAAATGTAGGGAGTGTTGTTGTCGCTATACAAGGCATTAGTGAGCCTGTACTGGAGTACAGTTTGTTGTGTCCCGTGGAATGAGGTATTTGCATTATAGGTAATTCAGAAGAGGTTCATTATATTGATTCCAAATTTGAAGTGTTTGTCTTATGAAGAGAAATTGAGCAGTTCAGGCCTATACTCTTGAGTTTATAAGAATGAAAGGAGATCTCATTGAGGTCTGCAAATGCTAAATGTAATTGAAAGGGTAGAGGTGGAGTGATTTTTTGTCATGTGGCGCAATTTTCAACAAGAGACTAGAGATTGAGGATGGAGAGATAGCAGGAAAGTGGAACAGACGGCGCGATGACATCAGCCATGATTGTATTCAATGGCGGAGCAGGTTCAAAGGGTTGGATTCCTGACTAATGGTCCTTGTTTATATTCAGCCTTTCCACTGTGTTACGCACTAATTGGGGAGGACTGTGTATCAAACAGGAAGCAGGCGCTCCGGATAAATCAGTCTTCATCAGTTTGACAGAACGTCACCAGTGGAGTCACACAGTGTCCTCCACTATTTACAATCTATATCAATGATCAGGAGGATTGAACAGATATAGAAATACTGAATTTGGTCATGTTGCTGTGATAAGCAAGAGATTAAATTATCAAGAGAGGGTGGAGGGTCTACAGATAGATACAGAGAGGGAAAGGCAATGAATAATAATTTGGGAGGTGGAATATAACATGATATAATCTGTCATTTAATTTACTGGAATAATGGAAGGCAGTAATGATACTGTGTTCTCGGGGGTTCACTCAGAGCCGTTCAGACATGGGAGGTTTTGCTCCATCCCTGATCGTCAGCTCCCTGATACTCCAAGTGACCCCATTGCTCTCTGTGCACTTGGAATATTTTGATGTAGTTGGTTGGTGGTGGGTATGGTGTTTTGAAACGTGTATCAAGGGGACGGCCTTTATCCAAGATACATTTATTCCTTTCTACATGCATAGATGAAGACGATGGGAATGGCTGCCTGCTTGTGAATGAAAAGGCTGTGGCTGCTGCCAGGACAGTGCTATACACCAACATGATGTACTATGCATGGACACACTGTAACATTCATAGAGTGAGAGCTCCTTCAGTTCCTCTACCTCTCCCTAATAACATGGGTATTCTGCAGATGCCATGTACACAATCGGGAATCCCACTATACTGGGAAAATAAGGATACACCCAGCAGCTTCCCGCTGAGGGAAAAACGATGTATTTTACTCATTCACCATATATATCCTCCATCACCAAATGGTTAACATTGATGTTGAGAAACTGGGAGATGATGGATATGTCACCCAGTCCTGCCTGGAAAGATCTGGATCATAGAAGCTGAATGAAACTGTGACCCTAACCGCCACTGACAGCACCATCCTCCCCCTGGTGTGAAGCTGCAGTTCGTGTTGAAGGAGGTGACACCGCTCTGTGACCAGCTCCTTGTTCAGTCAGGGTCCCCTCACACTCTGCTCCTGAGTTAAGTGGAGCTTGAGAAGCTGTTCCTGAAAACCCAGGGTGGATACAGCAGATCACTTTCCCCAGACACACTCACTCTGTGGTTTCAGAGCTTCACCTCTCTGCATCCTCTGCTCCATTTGTTGTTCATGTTGCAGGCTCAGATGCTGTTTCTAAAGTCCCCATGCTCATCCAGAGATGGATCACCAAATCCTCAGGTCTCCCTGAATGTCTGAGACAGCTCACAGCACAACCTCCAGCAAACCATTCCCTGCCCCTCCACTAACTTTTAAGTTACAGGAGTCAGTCAGAAACTCCTCGGCTATAAATGTTGTGGACCAGACCAAATCCCCGGAAAATATTTTAAGAAGGCCGCTTAGACCCAAAACTTTCCTTATTTTAAACATAGATGGGAAGTGTGTTTTCCAGATATGTTGTGACTAGTCAACCAACTCGAGATTAAGCAAAATATAATCTATTCTAATGCTTTAGTTAAAATACAATCAAAGAGAAGAACATTTTGAGATAACTTACATGTTTGAACACTTACGCATACAATAGATACCGTACCTTCTTGGTATACACTGCTTGGCACAAAGATATATTCAAATACAGATTCTTCCAGCAGTTTTCTGATCCAGGAGAAATCAACATCAACAGAGATAGAAGAGAGAAAAGCAGCTAGGGATCATGTATTGACACTTCCAACCATTCTGGGATCTCCAGCAGCTTCTGAATGCTGCAGCTAAAAACAAAACGAGAAAACCTGGTCTGGGAGAGCTGCCCACTGCCCTTCCATTGTTACCACCTTTTTAATAAAACCTAAAGGCTTTCTCAGTTATTTACTTAAAGTGTTTTCAGACAGCAGTTCTGCACCTCTGCCTTTAAAACTTCTCTTCCAAAAAAAAACCAAGTGAAAATAACCTTTTTACAGTGATAGTATCCTCACAACTCCACCTTTAATAATATAATCCATCAATATACAACGGTGGATTCATTTTAGACCTCCTAATCTATTGTTAGACTGAAATGCATATACATTACATTGACGCTGAGCATACAAATGTTCACAACTGGATTACATTTCAGTCATTTTACTCCTGCCACAGAATGCCTTTGTCTTTCTTCATTCAAGTCTCCACAATGTGTCAAAACTTAAGTTTTCTCGCCCTGTCAACTGTAAATTTTCAAATTGAATGGCAGCAATAATAAACTCAATCTAAACAGACTGGTATTTTACTCCCTAAAATTCTCCAAAAACTTTAAGGCGTAATGATCAGTGATAAAGATTTGTCTCATGTATGTTATTCACAATGTAAATGCTGAAATATTGTAACGCCAACACCAAGCTCAAGGCCCCCTTCCCCATTGTGGAATAAATCTGTTGATGTTTCCACTGGACACTCCAACCACACTTTACATAATGCAGCACTTCACATCTCTCCAATACACCCTCTGAATGACATAGCTCCTCATGTCTCAGCATAAAAGAATTACATGATTCTGTACCTCGTAATGCTGTAACCTCTTTACCTGCTACTCCTGGCCTATGCTAATAAACCTTACTTCCACAGGGATATGTTTTAAGAAGATCTCGCAAATACTTCTCAATCTCTCACGGAAACCGAGCTTTGATTTCTGAACCAAATCATCACCATCAGCCATTTCAGCTTCTAATCTTGCTATTGTTACTCTCTGCTCTTCCACACGAGTTTGCACGACTGCAGGAAGTCAATTGTTGAACTTAACCAAAATAAGAATCTCTCGAAGAGTGCCATAACTTTGCTCTGTTTTTAATACCCTTCCCCACCTTTCAAAATTATTTTGTTAGATTCTTTCAAACTCAATGTGCATTTAACCATGGACGCTATTTTAGATTCCTGAAACAGTGTCTGTCAGCTTTTGGCACAAGCTCATGTGAACTTCAGATGGCTTTCTTCACATCCTCATACTCCCCAGACACCGCCTCTGAGAGGGATGCAAATACCTATCAGTTTGGTTTGAATCAACTAAATCCACATGTTCACTGGGCGCTGCATTTGTTTAGCCACTTTCTGAAATGAAATTAAAAAGGCTCCCCCATCCTTCTTATCAAATGTAGATAATACCTCGATGTATTTAAACAGATACTCATCAAACCTTTGGCTACTATAGGGTTGATCATCCTCACTATCCTTCTCATCTAGCCTACCGTCTACCTTCATTAACACCTTCTATGTCAACTTTTCTCTCTAATTACTAACCTTTGAAGTTGAAACTCTCTGCTTTTCTTCTCTCTTTTTCTCTCTTTCTTCTTCATTTCCTGTTTTTTTATTTCTACTTTTCATCATAATTCAAAGAGTTTCAATTCCTTCTCATGTTCAAAGTGCCTCATTTGAAATTGAATTCTCGCCATTTCCGAAGACTCTGATGGCGTAATTGCCGAGCTCTAGCTGTAATTATCTTTCATTTTCTCACAGACAAACACAACCCAAACTCCAGCTTGTCTGCCAATTCCTACAGCTTTGCCTTCATTACCTTACGTAAAACCCCCAACTTCATTTCTTCCACACCCAGAGAACTTTCATTGACTGCAAGAATCTTTATACACAAAACACTGTTTAAACCAACCGAACAAAGGACACTAACAACTACCATACGCGACCTTTGAACCCAATAGCCTCCTGGTGCATACTCTCCTGTGTCTGCATGAGCTTATTCTGGATTATCTGTTTTCCTCCCAGATGTGCATGTCAGGTGAATTAGCCATGCTACATTGTTTGTAGTTTTCAAGGATGTGTGGGTTAGGAGTTTTTGTCGGGGTATATGTGTAACAATAGGGTAGAGGAATGGGTCTGTGTCGGTTACTCCTTGGAGGGTCGGCGGGGACTTGTTGGGTCCAATGGCCTGTTTGCACACTGTAGGGATTGTAATTCTAAACCCAATTTGGTGTTACCGATTTAGAACCAGATGAGAGTCCCCAGTTTACTATAGACTAACCAGACTGCCTCAAACTAGTTTAAGGAGGTAGCTTGGATGCCAAACCTTTTCTTATTTTAAAGGTAGATGTGATGTGGGTGTTCCAGATGTGATGCTACTAGTCAAACCACTCACCATTAAACAAAACACAATATATTTAAACACTCTAATGAAAATCCATACAAAATGACAAGGAATTTAGAATAACTTAACTGTTGGAAACCTTAACCGAATAATGGATACAGTACCTTTTACAAATGAACTGTTCCAATATACTAACATCACCTAAACACACTCCATTGTAAAAAGGAGCATTCAGACATACAATTCTCCAATCCATGAGGAAACAGCATCAAGTGAAGTTACAGAGAGAATAGCAGCTAGGGATAATTTACTAAAACTTCCAACCCGTCTGGGACCCCAAGCACCCGGTGATTGTTACAGCTACAAGAAAAAACAAACTAGAAAGCCTGGTCTGTGCGAGCTGGCCATTGTTACTACTATTCATTAAAAACACTAAAAGCCCCGTAAGTTATTTACTTCAGCCGTTTTCAGTAGGCAGATTGGCCTTGATGACCTCTTACTAAAAAAAGGAGAAAATAACCTTTTATTAAAATATTGGCAGCATTGTCACACAATTTAGATACCTGGTCCTTTACTCAGTGGGCTTCCTCATGTTACTGATCGCAAGGTCACCTGAGAGGACAACAACAGGTACAAACCAAGTTACAAGGATGTGTCTCATAACTTCTGAAACACGCCTGTCCATGGTCATCTCATGGGACATACCGGGAAGTGAACAATAGCCTGTCACACACCATTTCATTATTTCTGAGCTACACAATGCCAGCACTTGATACACTAGGGAGACAAAACCCAAGGCCAGGGAAAGATACTGAGGGACCAGAGAGATTCACATTAAAGACAAAAACAGACAGTTTTCCCTCCTAGTTGGGGAACACATCAGTGGTGCAGGACATTCAACCTCGGACCTCCGGGTGACCATCCTCCAAGGCGGACTTCAGGACAAGCAGCAGCGAAAAGTGGCCAAGCAGAGTTGATAGCTAATTTCGGTACCTATAGGGAGGGCATCAACTGGGACCTTGGGTTCATGTCACAGTACAGGTGACCACCATTGCACTATACACACACACACACAGGCACTCCTATACCCACACATACACACGGACACACATGCACACAGACACACACACAGACACTCCCACACACCCTTACAGACACCAACACTCACAAAGGCATCCGCTCAGAGACTTAGACCACTCTACCCTCATGCACACACATATACACTCTCTGTTACAGACACTCACAGCCCCCCCTTCCCAGACAAGCACACACTCCCACACTCACCTGCACCCCGTCACAGACTTAAGACTACATCACTACACACACATATACACTCCCTCACACTACACACCCCTCAACCCACACAAATACGCACACACACAAACAGACGACCTAAATGCACACATATGTTTTTTGGGATGAATTTGGACTTTCAGAGTTACATTGTACTTTGCTCAAAAACTGTATGAATTCATGTAAACCTCTGTTATCCCACTTTTCAGATTAGAATCGATCTAAACATCATGGCATAGACAGAGAACACAAGGGGCCAACACCTACAACATATTGTCTAGCTAACATTCAATTTTACAGCTAACCTCAGAATGCAACTTATTTTTTTTTCAAAGGGTTTTGTGATTTACACATGAAAGAAGTGAAACTATCATGGTATTCGAACAGATGAAAGACTCAACAGACAATCAAGGTATTTTTCAATGGATAATTTCAGTTACATCACACTGTAAATTTCTGCTATAATTTCTCTGCCTTAGAATTGTGTCCTCCGTTATTATCTGATGAAGGAGCGGCGCTCCGAAACCTAGTGTGCTTCCAATTAAACCTGTTGGACTATAACCGGTGTTGTGTGATTTTTAACTTTGTACACCCCAGTCCAACACCGGCATCTCCAAATCATGACTGAGCAAACAGGCTCAATTAACCAGTTCCACACATCACTTTTCATATCACTATAAAAAGGAACATTTACTGGGTTTGGATGGAATGGATGAGGGTTGCTGAGGCATGGACTATAAACCTTTATAATCTTGTTTTAACTTGTATATGAGTATATTAACAGAACACTGCAGGGGTCTATATATGTTCCACTCTGTTCATGAAAGGAAGCAGTTATAAAATAACAGATCGGCGACATAAAAAAAGTCAGATGGGCAAGTTTCTAGATACCTTAACCAAAGTATGATATTATTGATCAGTGTGAGGCTCCTCCTGGTTTTAAGTGCCCTGTTATCAACTCCTTTCATAACCTTGCGACAGAGCATTGAGATTGCTGCTCAGCAACAGGCTGAAGCAATTCTGTCCCTATGGGCCTCTTACAGAGGGATACGAGAAGGCCATTCAGCTCATATTAGTCTGTTGTGACTTGAAAAGTTGGAAATCTAGAATATTAGGACATTTTGCCAACAGAATCTTTCAAAACAAAGAGAGGTGTCACTGCAGCTGTATGAGGTGTTACTGAGAGGACACCTGGAGTACATTGTGTTGTTTGTGCTTCTGTAACTGAGAAGGGATTGACCTCCATCAGATACAGTTTAACGGCTGCTCGTTATCCACGGGTTGCTGTGGCATTTAATGTCTCGGGTCTGTCACACAGGACAGGAGGAGGCCATTCAGCCTTTCCAGTCTATTACAGAGGGCCACGAGGAGCCCATTCAGCCTCTCGAGCCTGTTACAGAGGGGCAGGAAGTGATTCTTTAACTTTCTGTTACGCATAAGTATTAGTTTTAAACTAGTTGTGGAATAGGAAAAACCTGATGTAAACATTAAAATTCTAACTTTGAACAAGGCCAATTTTGAAAGTTTTAGGCGAGCCCTGTGAAAGGCTGATTGGAATACCCTATTCACAGGTAAAGGGATGGTTGGTAAATGCAAGGCCATCAAACCGTGGTTTCAGAGAATCCAGAGCCAACGTGTTCCCATTAGCGAGATGGGCAAGGCCGGTGGGTGCAGGGAGTGATGGTCATCTAGATATATTGATGGTCTGGTCAAGGTAAGGAAGGAGGCATATGTCAGGTAAACAGAGCTGAGAGCAAGTGAATCCCGAGAGGAGAGGAGTATAAGGGCAGTACGTGTGTATTCAACGGGGAAATCGGGCCAGAAAAATGTGGGCGTGAGATGGCTTTAGAAATAGGGTTAACGAGGCATTGAAGAAATTCTACAAATCCTTTAATGGCAAAAGATTAACTAGGGAGAGAATAGGGCCCCTTAATGATCAGTAAGGCTAAATGTGTGTGGAACCACAGGAGATGGGAGGGATTAGAAACAACAATTTCTCCTCAGTATTTAATGTGGAGGAGATTATACGAACGAGAGAATGAAGAAATTTATAGTGATATCTTGAAAGTGTCTGTATTATAAGGAGGTGTTAGACATTTTTAAACGCATAAAGATAAACAAATCTTCGGGACCTGATCAGTTATTTGTGACCAGATGTTTGTGGGAAGCTAGGAAATAGATTGCTCAGCAATTTGCTGATATACTTGTATTATTGATTTCCACAGGTGAGGTGTCAAAAGACTGCAGGGTTGCTAACATAGTGTCATTATTTAAGAAAGTAAGGAAAAAGCAGGCAACTATAGACAGGTGAGCCTGACATCAATGACGACTAAATTGTTGGAGGGGATTTTGATGGAAAGAACGTATATGCATTTGGAAAGACAAGGACTGATGAGGGCTTTGTACGTTGGAGATCACGTCTCACTGACTCGGTGGAATGTTTTGAGGAAGTGATGAAGATGATTGATGAAGGCAGGAGAGTGGATGTTGTCTTTATGGAATTCAGTAAGAAAACCAAAATGTTCTACATGGTAGACCGGTTAACAAGGTTAGACTGCCTGGAATACAGGGAAAACTCGCCTGTTAGATTCAATGTTTTCTTGAATATTGGAGACAGGTTATGACAGTGACATTTGTTCATTAAACTTGGAGACCTGTGACCAGTGGCGTGCCACAAGTCACTTATACAAATCATTTACATTTTAGTATATGAAGTATGGTCAGTAAGATAATACCAGATTTGGTGGTGTAGTCGACAGTGAAGAATATCTCTCAGACTATAATGGGACTTTGCTGAGGTGAACCGAGGAGTGGCAGATTGAGTTTATTTTAGATAAATGTAAGGTGTTGAATTTTGGCAAGAAAAATCAAGGCAAGACATACAGGTAGGGTCCTGTCGAAAAGTGGCAACCAAGAAGAACTCTATCGAAATTATGGAATCCCTACAGTGAGAAAACAGGTTATTTGGCCCATCGAGGCCACACTGACCCTCCAAACAGTATCCCACTGGACAAACCCCTACCCTATCTCTGTGACCGTGCATTTCCCATGGCTAATCCACCTCGCCTACACATTCCTGGGTACTATACACAATTGAGCATGGCCAATCTACCCTTATCTGTATATCTTTATACTGTCGGAGGAAAATATAGCACCTGGAGGAAAGTCACGTAGGCATGGAGAGAATGTACAAACTCCACAAAGCCAGTCATTCAGGGATGGAATTCAACCTGGATCGCTGCCCTGTGAGGCGCTTTGTGGTGCAGGTTCTCCATTCCTTGAAATTGCCGTCACAGGTAGACAGCGCAGTGAAGAAGGCACTCGGTGATCTTCCCTTTATTGGTGCGTGCTTTGAGTCTATGCATTTGCATGACATGTTGCATCTGTAGAAGATATTGGTTTGGCTACTTTTGTAATATTGCATTTAATACTGGTCACCCTGCTGTCGGAATGATGTTTCCAAACTTGAAAGGGTGCAGAAGAGATTTAAAATAATGTTGCAGGTGTTGGACGGTTAGAGTTACAGGGAGAGTTTGAATAGGCTGGGGCTATTCTCATGTGTTGAGTTTGAGGGGTGACCTTAAAGTGGTTTATAAAATCATGAGGGGCATAGATAAGGTAAACAATCAACGTCTTTTCTGCAGGATAGGCGAGGCCAAAATGAGATGACAAAGGTTAAAGGTGAGAGGGGAAAGATTTAAATAGGGAAATGAGGGACAACATTTTCACACAGAGACTGCTCTGTGTATGGATTGCACAGCCAAAAGAGGTGGTGGATGCAGGTACAGTTACACCTTATAAAAGTAATTTGGATGGGTACGTGCATGGGAAGTGTTTAGAGGGAGATGGGCCAAGTGCTGGCAAGGGGGACAAGATTTATTTAGGATATTTGTTTCGTATGGACGACCAGACTGAAGGATCATTTTCCGTGCTGTACATCTCTCAGACTCTATTGACCCTGGTGTGTACAACACAGGAACGGGAGAAGGTTATTCAGATTCTGAATTCTGTAAGTCAGCTTGTTTGCTCAATTACTGAGAGTCAAATACATCATTCAGATTTTTGTGTTTTACGTAAACAGGAGACAGGCTTTTTGACAAGAGAAGCTGTAAGGAATGTGAAGAGGCCATTCAGTCCCTCACCTCCATTCCACAGAAGCAGCAGGTGAGCACAGAAATATAGGAACCTGTTACTCAGAAGCAGGAGGAGGAAATCTATTTTCACAAAACTTGGATTAGGAGGCAGTCACTCAACTGCTCGTGTTTGGGAGCACAGGAACAGGAGAGAGTCATTCAACTGCTCGAGACTGGGACACAGGAACAGGAGGGAGTCATTCAACTGCTCGAGACTGGGACACAGGAACAGGAGGGAGTCATTCAACTGCTCGAAACTAGGACACAGGGAAATCTTGAGAGTAGTGAGGCCCCAGAATCCTGTTACGCAGAAACAGGAGGAGGTGCTTCACTCCCCACTTGTATGGGATATTGGAAGAGAAGGGAAGTTTACTTGGAACAAACATAAATATATGAATAAGTTGCATTCGTGGTCCACACAATCCTGCCCCAACTTTCACTAAGACCACGGCTGATCTGATGGTGATTCCCTCATTCCATTTTATGGAGACTGTCCTCTCTGCAGCCTCTGCTCCATTTGTTGGTCATGTTGCAGACACAGATGCTGTAATAACACTCACCATGACTCATCCAGAAGGATGGGTCTAACCGGATGATTCAGGATTTGAAGGATCCAATCACAAGAATGGAAACACAAAATGAAGGCATTGCCAAATGTTTGGTTCTCTTACATTCGCAATCCAACTCACATAACCAGCCCATCCATAATACATTCAGAATGGAGCAGTGTGTAAATCTGGTCCAGAGTGGAACTCTGAGCAGCCCACATCAATGCTTGATCTATAATCCTGGGCTAAATGTCCAGCGTGGGGAGCTGTGCAGACCGCACTGGTTCATTCCTATATAAACCCAGGCTGTTGCTTTGTTCGGTAACACTGTGTTAGATCACTGCCCAGTGTGGGGAAATTTGCAGCCCATGCTGGAAGTGACAGCATTTGCAGCTACAATCCATTTACTGCTCCATATCTCCACTGTGCCTTGACAAGGGATGCTGCGGATGTGAAAATCATTGCAAGAGAGAGATGCAAACGGAAACAGTTCAAATAGCAACAGTTCTGATTAAGGCGAGTATCACACAAGTATTTAAAGATGAAATAACTGAGACAATATCCGATTAGGGTTTTGTGAATGGTGCAAGGATGTAAGAGGGCGATGGTGGTGTTATAGTAGTTAAACTATAAGCCTCCAAATAATCAATGGGAATTGGAGGAACAAATATGCAGGGAGACTGGTGAGAGTAGCAGGAGCAATAGGGTTGTTATAAGAGGTGATTTTAAATTTTCCTAACATAGACTGGGACTTCCAGAGGGATAAGAACTTCGATGGAACGTAATTTCTGAAGTGTGTTCAGGAACGTTTCCACAAGCAGCATGTAGAGGGTCCTACTCAGGAGGGACAAACTTGACCTACTGTTGGGAAATAGGGATGGATTGGTGACGGAGGTAAAGCGGAGGAGTATTTTGGGAAAAGTGACTAGCGTTGTATTAATTTTAAAATAGTAACGGGAGCAAAACAAATGGTCCACGGATTCAAGTTCTAAATAGTGGCAAGGCATATTTGGTTGGAATTAGACAGGAGATTGCAGGGGTTCATGGGAGTAGTTTGTTTCCAGGTAAAAAGATTCCGGGCAAGAGAACAGCTTCAAAAGTTAGATAGCCCGAGTTCAAGGTCCATATGTTCCTGTGAGGGTGAAGGGAAAGTGAGGCTGGAAGAGCGAACCCTGGATGACAAGAGATATTGGGGGTCTGAACAGCAAAAAGGAGGCGTGGCTCAGGTACAGGCAGCTGGGATCAAGGGAATCCCTGGAGGTACACGGGGACACAGGAGTTTACTGAAGAAGGAAATCAAGAAGGCAAAAAGGGGGTAATGAGATAGACAACTAGAGAGAGAATAGGATGCCTTAAAATCCAAAATAGACACGCATATGTAAAACAACAAGAGATGGTTGAGGTCTTCGATTTCCCCTCTATGTATACCATGAAGAAAGACATGAAGACCTGTGACCTTTGGGACGTTGATTGTCATATCTTGGTACAGTTCATGTCAGAGTAGTGGTGCTGTTGGACATATTAGAATGCATAAAGTTAGATAAATCTCTTGGTCCTAACCAGATACATCTAAGAGCACTGCAAGAGGCGAGAGAAGACAGTTCAGTGGCCAAGGACCCAGAAGACTGGGCAGGAGCAAATGTTGAGTCCTTATTCAGAAGAGCTGAAAAGAAAAGCCTGGGAAATATAGACCAGTAGGCTTCATATCTGTTTCCAGAAACCACTTGAGAAGGTTCCGAGATATAAGATATGCATGCATTTGGGAAGACAGAGTTTGACTTGGAGCAGTCAGCATAGCTTTGTTCGAACAGATCATGCCTTACAAATTTTGATAGACTGTTTTGAGGAGGTGACCAGGAATGTTGACAAGGGCAGGGTGGTGGTCATAGTCTATATGGATTTGGGTAAGGCCTTTGATAAGTTTCCACATGGTAGGCCGCTCCAGAAGGTTAGATCGCATGGACTCCAATATAAACTGGCAAATTGGCGACACAATTGGCATGACGTTATGAAGCAAATGACTATGCTGGAGGGATGCTTGTCGGACTGGAGGCCTGTGACTACTGGAGTGCCTCAGGGGTCGGTACTGGGCCCATTGCTGTTTCTTATCTATACCAATGATTTGGACCAGAGTGCACAACGCAAGGTTAGTAAGTTTGCAGATGACTCTAAATTAGGAGGCATCATTTAAAGTGAGGAATGTTATCAGAAATTGCAGCAGTACCTTGACCAGCTGGGGAATTGGGCTGAGAAATAGCAAATGGAGTTTAATATAGATAAGTGTGACGTCTTGCAGTTTGGAAAAACAAATGCAGGTAGGAGTTTAGTGATGAATGATAGTGCCTTAAGGAATGTAGTGGAACAAAAGGACGCTGGAGATCAGGTGCACGGTTGCCTGAAATTTGTGTCACAGATACACAGGACAGTGAGGAAGGCTGTTGGCACATTGGCCTTCATTAACACATTGAGTATAGACGTTGGGACGTTATGTTGCAGTTGTACAGGATGTTGGTAAGGCTGCAGTTAGAGTATTGTGTTCAGTTTTGCTCACCTTGGTCTGGAAAGGATATTATATTGAACAAGAAAGAATGTAGAACAAATTTCCAAAGATGTTTCCTGAGCTCAAGGCTCTAAGTTATAGGCAGAGGTTAGACAGTTTAGAACTTATTTCTTTACAGCTTAGGAAACTGAGGGGGTTCTTATAGAAGTGTAACTCTTATAAAATCATGAGAGGCGTGCATGTGGTGAATATTTCAAATTTTTTCCCAAGGATGGGGAATCAAGGACTAGAGGACATCCATTATTGTTTGGAAAGGATAAAAAATATAAAATGGAAACTGAGGGGCAACCTTTTTACACAGAGTGTGGTACGCATATGAACTGAGCTGCTCGTGGAAGTGATTGAGGTGGGTACAATAACAACATTGAAAAGGCATTTGGACAAATACACAGATAGGAAAGGAATAGAGCGATACAGTGCAAGGGCAGGGAAATGGGGTGACTTTGGATTGACATTTTGGTTGGCATGGACCAGCTGGGCCAAATGGCCAGTTATGTTGGCAGTCTCGTGCAATATGACTGTAAATGGGTGTGTTTTGGCGTGGAGATAGGGTCGGGGGGGAGACTGAGATAAAATGTCATGGAAGGATATGTTCACAGGTTTCGCAATGCTGAAATGAAGACATTTCGATAGTATCATGCAGCATGGGTCAGTATTTCGAAGAATTATGAGTGAAAGGGATATTGCTGTGAGTTCAGGCGATGGAGAGTATTGGATGAGCATTTGTTCTGCAGCTTTGTAACTGGGAGTGAGGACAGCAGAGTCTTCGCCTCACTGGGCTGAATCTAACAAAGACCTGTCTCAGTGACATTTTCATTAAGTGTGACAGAGGGATTGTCTGCACAAGGCCGAGCTAGTTTCCTGGTGCTATCTTACCAAACTCACCTCATTAACTACAGAGCCCACTCCACAGTGTCCCTCTCATACAATGCCAACCCGATTCTCCAACCCATCATGACTGGAGGTACTCACCATCGCCGGGATGCCCCGGATATTCTGTGATCCCGGGCACTTGTGCCATCTTTAAAAGGCCAATGGGTACATGGTTGTGCTTTCTCAGTTCAGAACTGCCCTGTACAGTTTACCCCGAGCATGGCAGCCAAGGGGAAATTACACCACGGTTTGTCGACAGCAGCACGGAGGTCCTGGTGGATGGGCTAGTACAGAGGGGGACCATTCTCTTCCCAGAGGGATCACACCACCAGACCCACTGAACATGGTCTGAGCTTACCACCCACCTCAGTGCAGTGTGCGGTCTGAGGAAATGTCCAGCAATACAGGACAAGCATCAATAACCTTCCCTGCTCTGTCAGATAAGGGTCACCATATTCTCTCTGCTCCCTCACACTCACTGTATGTCTGTTATAGCACCAACCCCCGAACAAGGCTCATGCTCCACCACTCTCACTTTGCATGCAGCACCTTCCCTCTCTTTCTCTCTTGCCTTTCTAATGCCCCCCACATAGTTATATAATATTCTGGGGAATACCAATTATGGAATGTTCCAGATAATGTTCCAACTTATTCCCAGTTTCAGGAAAACGGCTGTGCCCCAGTGTGTAACACGTATAATGATGGAGTACAGATGTACGTTTTCAAATCAAACACAATTAAAATCCATCATGAGGCCATTCAGTACTTCAAATATGCTCCAACATTCAATACGTTGGGGGTGATCCGATGGTTTTCTCAGCTCCATGTTACCGGAACTTTCAGTCATTCAACCCCCAGGTTCCTGTTACTGAGCAGACGATTCTCAGATACTTTTTACCCCGGGTTTCTTCTAGCATGTGTTCCGAAGGCATTTCCCATGGGGACGGACTCTCCTTACAATATATTTCATCTGCTTTATAAATTCATGCAACAGTCAGCATGTTTCCACAGACCAATCAAAAACATGCACTTATTTTACGGCTATCGATATTCAATCACAATTAGTCATTCTGGTTATTTCACTTGTCTCACCTTATTGTATTCAGCCAAAGGCAGCTTCCAAAAACTTGACTCATTATAAAATACAATTTCTAGTAGAGAACGTTTTTATCCTCAGCTGTTACCATGACGATTATCTCAAATATTCCTTTTTCCTTGTCATGAATGTTTCTCTTGCCCTTTGTCTGTGACTGATTCTGGGTGTAACAGTTACACAGTCTCCCACACAGTTGGCTGGATGGTTGGTTTGTGATGCAGAGGGAGAACACCAGCGCAGGTTCAATTCCCCACACTAACAGAGGTTACCATGAAGGGGACGCTCTCTCAACCTCACACTGTCACTGGGGTTTAGTGACCCTCAGGGTAAACCACCGTGAGTAGGCTCTCTAATGAGAGTTCTTTGGGACTCTATTCT
Source organism: Chiloscyllium punctatum (assembly GCF_047496795.1). Lineage (NCBI taxonomy): Eukaryota > Metazoa > Chordata > Chondrichthyes > Orectolobiformes > Hemiscylliidae > Chiloscyllium > Chiloscyllium punctatum. Next base: position 50,751,313 of record NC_092751.1, read on the forward strand.
ATCAATTCTGGCATTTTAATTTTTCAACAAACATTTTTATTGAAAAAGGATTTTTTATTATTGTATTAAACCAATAACAAAACAACTCAAATAACTGAACAAAATTATACCCAATTGCATGTACAGACAAAACAAGTTAAAGTCTCTAAACGGACAGAAGAGAAACAAAAAATAAACAATAAATAATAAATAAATAATATGGCTCAGCATGACAAGACGATAGTTCTCGTTCTTCGAGAGCATTACATATTCATATGTTCATAATTCTTCATACTAGCTTCATAAGACAATATCGTCATGGCTATATAAAAGCCCTTTTTAGAGTGGCAGATTAGCTTGTATCGCGGTAATCCAAAAAGGGTTGCCAGATCATATATAAATTTCTGCTTTTTGGTGCACCATACTCGTGAGAAGTCCAAAAGGATATTCTCCATGATGAGCTTACAACCACCCAACAGACCCGGGGGCTTTTCAGACATCCAACATAACAGAATATTTTTTCCTAGAACAGGAAGTATGGGGGGAGATACTAAACGAGTATTTTGCATCAGTATTTATTGTGGAAGACTGAAAATGTAGGGAAATAGATATGACACCTTGCAAAATGTCCATATTACAGAGGAGGAAGTGCTGATGTATTAAAGTGGGTAAAGGTGGATAAATCCCCAAGGATGTGTTGAAACGGGTCCCCAGGACCTGATCAGGTATATCCTTGAACTCTGTGGGAAGCTAGAGAAGTGATTGCTGGGCCTCTTGCTGAGATATTTGTAATATGGATAGTCACAGGTGAGGTGCCGGAAGACTGGAGGTTGGATAACTTGGTGCCACTGTTTAAGAAGGGTGGTAAGGATACGTCAGGAGACCAGAGAATAGTGAGCCTGACGTTGGTGGTGGGCAAGTTGTTGGAAGGAATCCTGAGGGACAGGATGTGCATGTATTGAGAAAGGCAAGGACTGATTTGGGATAATCGACACGGCTTTGCGCGTGAGAAATCATGTCTCACAATCTTGATTGAGTTTTTTGAGGAAGTAACAAAGAGGATTGATGAGAGCAAAGGGGTAGATGTGATCTATATGGACTTCAGTAAGAGTTTTCATAACGTTCCCCATGGGAGACTGATTAGCAAGGTTAGACCTCATGGAATACAGGGAGAGCTAGTCATTTGGATACATAACTGGCTCAAAGGTAGAAGACAGAGAGTGGTGGTGGAGGGTTGTTTTTCAGACTGGAGGCCTGTAACCAGTGCAGTGCCACAAGGATCGGTGCTGGATTCACTACTTTTTGTCATTGACATAAATGGTTTGGAGGTAAAAACAATGACTGCAGATGCTGAAAACCAAATACTGGATAAGTGGTGCTGGAAGAGCACAGCAGTTCAGGCAGCATTCAACGAGCAGCGAAATCGACGTTTCGGGCAAAAGCCCTTCATCAGGAATAAAGGCAGTGAGCCTGAAGCATGGAGAGATAAGCTAGAAGAGGGTGGGGGCGGGGAGAGAGTAGCATAATGTACAATGGGTGAGTGGGGGAGGAGATGAAGGTGATAGGTCAAGGAGGAGAGGGTGGAGTGGATAGGTGGAAAAGAAGATAGGCAGGTCGGACAAGTCATGGAGACAGCGACTGAGCTGGAAGTTTGAAAGTAGGATGAGGTGGGGGAAGGGGAAATGAGGAAGCTGTTGAAGTCCACATTGATGCCCTAGGGTTGAAGTGTTCCGAGGCGGAAGATGAGGCGTTCTTCCTCCAGGCGTCTAGTGGTGAGGGAGCGGCGGTGAAGGAGGCCCAGGACCTCCATGTCCTCGGCAGAGTGGGGGGGGGAGTTGAAATGTTGGGCCACGGGGCGGTTTGGATGATTGGTGCGGGTGTCTCGGAGATGTTCCCTAAAGCGGTCTTCTAGGAGGCGCCCATTCTCCTCAATGTAGAGGAGACCACATCGGGAGCAACTGATACAATAAATGATATTGGTGGATGTGCAGGTGAAACTTTGATGGATGTGGAAGGCTCCTTTAGGGCCTTGGATAGAGGTGAGGGAGGAGGTGTGGGCACAGGTTTTACAGTTCCTGCGGTGGCAGGGGAAAGTGCCAGAATGGGAGGGTGGGTCATAGGGGAGTGTGGACCTGACTAGGTAGTCACGGAGGGAACGGTCTTTGCGGAAGGCGGAAAGGGGTGGGGAGGGAAATATATCGCTGGTGGTGGGGTCTTTTTGGAGGTGGCGGAAATGTCGGTGGATGATTTGGTTGATGCGAAGGTTTGTAGGGTGAAAGGTGAGCACCAGGGGCGTTCTGTCCTTGTTACGGTTGGAGGGGTGGGGTCTGAGGGCGGAGGTGCGGGATGTGGACGAGATGCGTTGGAGGGCATCTTTAACCATGTGGGAAGGGAAATTGCGGTCTCTAAAGAAGGAGGCCATCTGGTGTGTCCTATGGTGGAACTGGGCCTCCTGGGAGCAGATACGGCGGAAGCGGAGAAATTGGGAATACGGGATGGCATTTTTGCAAGAGATAGGGTGGGAAGAGGTGTAATCCAGGTAGCTATGGGAGTCAGTGGGTTTGTAAAAAATGGCAGTGGCAATTCGGTCATCACTAATGGAGATGGAGAGGTCCAGGAAGGGGAGCGAGGTGTCAGAGATAGTCCAGGTAAATTTAAGGTCAGGGTGGAATGTGTTGGTGAAGTTGATGAATTGCTGAACCTCTTCGCGGGAGCACGAGGTGGTGCAAATGCAGTCATCAATGTAGCGGAGGAAGAGGTGGGGAGTGGTGCCGGTGTAATTACGGAAGATCAACTGTTCTACATAGCCAACAAAGAGACAGGCATAGCTGGGGCCCATACGTGTGCCCATGGCTACGCCTTTGGTCTGGAGGAAGTGGGAGGATTCAAAGGAGAAATTGTTAAGGCTGAGGACCAGTTCGGCCAAACAAATGAGAGTGTCAGTGGAAGGGTACTGTTGGGGACGTCTGGAGAGGAAAAAACGGAGGGCTTGGAGGCCCTGGTCATCGTGTATGGAGGTGTAGAGGGATTGGATATCCATCGTGAAGGTAAGGCGTTGAGGGCTGGGGAAACGGAAGTCTTGGAGGACGTGGAGGGCGTGGGTGGTGTCTCGAAAAGTATGTGGGGAGTTCCTGAACTAGGGGGGATAGGACAGTGTCAAGGTAGGTAGAGATGTGTTCAGTGGGGCAGGAGCATGCTGAGACAATGGGTCGGCCAGGGTGGTCAGGCTTGTGGTTCTTGGGAAGGAGATAGAACCGGGCAGTGCGGGGTTCCCGGACTGTGAGGTTGGAAGCTGTGGGTGGGAGATCTCCTGAGGTGATGAGGTTCTGTATGGTCTGGGAGATGATGGTTTGGTGATGGGGGGTGGGGTCATGGTCGAGAGAGCAGCAGGAAGAGGTGTCCTCGAGTTGGCGTTTGGCTTCAGCGGTGTAGAGGTCAGTGCGCCAGACTACCACTGCGCCCCCTTTATCCGCTGGCTTGATGGTGAGGTTGGAATTGGAGCAGAGGGATTGGAGGGCTGCGCGTTGTGAGGGTGAGAAGTTGGAGTGGGGGAGGGGGGACGACAGGTTGAGGCAGTTAATGTCCCGGCGGCAGTTGGAAATGAAGAGGTCGAGGGCAGGTATAGGCCAGCGCGGGGTGTCCAGGTGGATGCAGTGTATTGGAGGTGGGCGTAGTGGTCCTCGGAAGGTGGGCGGGAGTCCTGATTGTGAAAGTAAGCTCGGAGGCGGAGGCGATCGTTCGTCCTCAGTGAGTGGGAGGTCTGGGGGGATGGTGAAAACTCGGCAGGGCCGGGAGCTGGGATCTGGTGCGGGTGTGGAGCTGGGAGTGGGGTCGGAGCCAGTACTTGGAGTGGGTGTGATGGTGGGGGGAATGGGGGTGGAGGCATGAGCTGGGGTGATGTTGCCCTCGGGGTTCTGGGGTGTGGGGATAGTGACAGTGGGGTCTGTGGGGGGCTTGTCAACAGAATGCAAGTGAGTGGCGCTGGTGGAGGCGGAAGTGGTGGTGATCATGGCAGTAGGGGTGGCGGGAGTCACTGAGCATGTGGCATCAGCGATGATGTGAGGGCCGGAAGTGGCTGTGGGAGTAGCCATGATGTGGGCGGAAGTGACATCATCACTCAGCGTGGGGGTGGTAGCTGCGTCAGCCGCATGGCTAATGGCGTTTCCGAGGCCAAGGGAATCTTCTGGAATGTTTGAGGAGCGCTGGTTATGGAGGTGAGTGGATAAAAGTTTGTTGTACTTACAGTTTTTGATGTTTGAGATGGAATTGAAATACTGTTTGTTGAGAGTATGAATTCTCCTGAGGATGTAGTACAGAGTGGGTCCTTTGCAATTCTGAGAAAGTGTGGCCCTCAGCTGAGGCAGGGCTGACTGTAGAGAGGTTAGGTGCCGGCACATTGCTGCAACGCAGGCATCCTTGCAAGAGGATTCGCAGTAGGGTTAAAATCAACGATGCCTATCACCTTCATCCCCTCCCCCACTCACCCATTGTACTCTATGCTACTCTCTCCCCACCCCCACCCTCCTCTATCTTATCTCTCCATGCTTCAGGCTCACTGCCTTTATTTCTGATGAAGGGCTTTTGTCCGAAACATCGATTTCGCTGCTCGTTGGATGCTGCCTGAACTGCTGTGCTCTTCCAGCACCACTAATCCAGTATTTGGTTTTCAGCATCTACAGTCATTGTTTTTACCTCGTTGATTTTAACCCTACTGCGAATCGTCTTGCAAGGATGCCTGCCTTGAAGAAGTTTTCCTCCTCTCTCTACAAGAATCTCAGGGAGTCCCTCTCCCACTGCAACTCCCAGGTCATTTCCTTTGCTCTGAAGCTCTTCAACCATGTTGTGAAACAAACTCGGCACCACAGCTTCCTCAGTGCATGCCTCCGTAACCAACTCATCCCACACGGACTCCAAACCACCTTTAAACCAGCAGAGTTCGGACCCGAACAGGACAAACAGAACAGACTACAGATTCAAAAACACCAGCAACAGTTCTCGTTCAGGATCCTCCGCTCCACGCTTGCAGCAATGCGCCGTGACCTAACTTCTCTACACTCAGCCCTGCCTCAGCTGAGGGCCACACTCTCTCAGAATTGCAAAGGAACCACTCTGTACTACATCCTCAGGAGAATTCATACTCTCAACAAACAGTATTTCAATTCCATCTCAAACATCAAAATCTGTAAGTACAACAAACTTTTATCCACTCACCTCCATAACCAGCGCTCCTCAAACATTCCAGAAGATTCCACTGGCCTCGGAAACGCCATTAGCCATGCGGCTGACGAAGCTACCACCCCCACGCTGAGTGATGATGTCACTTCCGCCCACATCATGGCTACTCCCACAGCCACTTCCGGCCCTCACATCATCGCTGATGCCACATGCTCAGTGACTTCCGCCACCCCTACTGCCATGATCACCACCACTTCCCCCTCCACCAGCGCCACTCACCTGCATTCTGCTGACACGCCCCCCACAGACCCCCCTGTCACTATCCCCACACCCCAGAACCCCGAGGGCAACATCACCCCAGCTCATGCCTCCACCCCCATTCCCCCCACCATCACACCCACTCCAAGTACTGGCTCCGACCCCACTACCAGCTCCACACCCGCACCAGATTCCAGCTCCCGGCCCTGCCAGGTTTTCACCATCCCTCCAGACCTCCCACTCACTGAGGACGAACGATCAGTCCTCAGCAAAGGACTCACCTTCATCCCCCTCCATCCACGCATCAATGAATTTAATACACGACGTGACATCGAACAATTCTTCCGTCGCCTCCGCCTCTGAGCTTACTTTCACAATAAGGACTCCCGCCCACCTTCTGAGGACCCCTTCGCCCACCTCCAACACACTGCATCCACCTGGACACCCCACGCTGGCCTATTACCTGCCCTCAACCTCTTTATTTCCAACTGCCGCCGGGACATTAACCGCCTCAACCTGTCGTCCCCCCTCCCCCACTCCAACTTCTCACCCTCACAACGCGCAGCCCTCCAATCCCTCTGCTCCAATCCCAACCTCACCATCAAGCCAGCGGATAAAGGGGGCGCAGTGGTAGTCTGGCGCACTGACCTCTACACCGCTGAAGCCAAACGCCAACTCGAGAACACCTCTTCCTACTGCTCTCTCGACCATGACCCCACCCCCCATCACCAAACCATCATCTCCCAGACCATACAGAACCACATCACCTCAGGAGATCTCCCACCCACAGCTTCCAACCTCATAGTTCGGGAACCCCGCACTGCCCGGTTCTACCTCCTCCCCAAGATCCACAAGCCTGACCACCCTGGCCGACCCATTGTCTCAGCATGCTCCTGCCCCACTGAACTCATCTCTACCTACCTTGACACTGTCCTATCCCCCCTAGTCCAGGAACTCCCCACATACGTTCAAGACACCACCCACGCCCTCCACGTCCTCCAAGACTTCCGTTTCCCCGGCCCTCAACGCCTTACCTTCACGATGGATATCCAATCCCTCTACACCTCCATTCACGATGACCAGGGCCTCCAAGCCCTCCGTTTTTTCCTCTCCAGACGTCCCCAACAGTACCCTTCCACTGACACTCTCATTCGTTTGGCCGAACTGGTCCTCAGCCTTAACAATTTCTCCTTTGAATCCTCCCACTTCCTCAAGACCAAAGGCGTAGCCATGGGCACACGTATGGGCCCCAGCTATGCCTGTCTCTTTGTTGGCTATGTAGAACAGTTGATCTTCTGTAATTACACCGGCACCACTCCCCACCTCTTCCTCCGCTACGTTGATGACTGCATTGCGCCACCTCGTGTTCCCGCGAAGAGGTTCAGCAATTCATCAACTTCACCAACACATTCCACCCTGACCTTAAATTTACCTGGACTGTCTCTGACACCTCGCTCCCCTTCCTGGACCTCTCCATCTCCATTAGTGATGACCGAATTGCCACTGACATTTTTTACAAACCCACTGACTCCCATAGCTACCTGGATTACACCTCTTCCCACCCTATCTCTTGCAAAAATGCCATCCCGTATTCCCAATTTCTCCGCTTCCGCCGTATCTGCTCCCAGGAGGCCCAGTTCCACCATAGGACACACCAGATGGCCTCCTTCTTTAGAGACCGCAATTTCCCTTCCCACGTGGTTAAAGATGCCCTCCAACGCATCTCGTCCACATCCCGCACCTCCGCCCTCAGACCCCACCCCTCCAACCGTAACAAGGTCAGAACGCCCCTGGTGCTCACCTTCCACCCTACAAACCTTCGCATCAACCAAATCATCCACCGACATTTCCGCCACCTCCAAAAAGACCCCACCACCAGGGATATATTTCCCTCCCCACCCCTTTCCGCCTTCCGCAAAGACCGTTCCCTCCATGACTACCTGTTCAGGTCCACACCCCCCTATGACCCACCCTCCAATTCTGGCACTTTCCCCTGCCACCGCAGGAACTGTAAAACCTGTGCCCACACCTCCTCCCTCACCTCTATCCAAGGCCCTATAGGAGCCTTCCACATCCATCAAAGTTTCACCTGCACATCCACCAATATCATTTATTGTATCCGTTGCTCCCGATGTGGTCTCCTCTACATTGGGGAGACTGGGCGCCTCCTAGCAGACCGCTTTAGGGAACATCTCCAATACACCCGCACCAATCATCCAAACCGCCCCGTGGCCCAACATTTCAACTCCCCCTCCCACTCTGCCGAGGACATGGAGGTCCTGGGCCTCCTTCACCGCCGCTCCCTCACCAATAGACGCCTGGAGGAAGAACGCCTCATCTTCCGCCTCGGAACACTTCAACCCCAGGGCATCAATGTGGACTTCAACAGCTTCCTCATTTCCCCTTCCCCCACCTCATCCTACTTTCAAACTTCCAGCTCAGTTACTGTCTCCTTGACTTGTCCGACCTGCCTATCTTCTTTTCCACCTATCCACTCCACCCTCTCCTCCTTGACCTATCACCTTCATCTCCTCCCCCACTCACCCATTGTACTCTATGCTACTCTCTCCCCACCCCCACCCTCCTCTAGCTTATCTCTCCATGCTTCAGGCTCACTGCCTTTATTCCTGATGAAGGGCTTTTGCCCGAAACGTCGATTTCGCTGCTCGTTGGATGCTGCCTGAACTGCTATGCTCTTCCAGCACCAATCCAATAAATGGTTTGGATGCGAGCATATAAGGTACAGTTAGTAAGTTTGCAGATGACACCAAAATTGGAGATGTAGAGGAGACCGAGAGGGTCACCTCAGATTACAAAACGATCTTGACCAAATGGGCCAATGGACTGAGAAGTGGCAGATGGAATTTAATTCAGATAAATGTGATGTGCTGTATTTTGGGAAAGTAAATCTTAACAGGACTTATACACTTAATGGTAAGGTCGCAGGGAGTGTTGCTGAACAAAGAGACCTTGGACTGTAGGTTCATAGCTCCTTGAAAGTGGAGTCACAGGTAGATAGGATAGTGAAGAAAGCGTTTGGTATGCTTTCCTTTATTGGTTACAGTATTAGTACAGGAGTTGGAAGATCATGTTGCGAATGTACAAGACATTGGATAGGCCACTGTTGTAATACTGTGTGCAATTCTGGTCTCCTTCCTATGGGAAATATGTTGTGAATCTTGAAAGGGTTCACAAAAGATTTACAAGGATGTTGCCAGGGTTAGAGGATTTGAGCTATAGAGAAAGGCTGAAAAGGCTGGGGCTGTTTTCCCTGGACCGTCGATGGCTGACGGGTGACATTATAGAGGTTTACAAAATTATGATGGGCATGGATAGGATAAATAGGTAAAGTCTTTCCCCTGGGTTCGGGGAGTCCAGAACGAGATGGCATTGGTGTAGGGTGAGAGGCGAAAGATATAAAAGAGACCTACGGGGCAATTAGTTCACACAGAGGGTGGTACGTGTATGGAATGAGCTGCCAGGTGAGGTGGGGAAGACTGATACAATTGCAACATTTAAGAGGCATTTGGACGGGTATATGAATACGAAGGGTTTGGAGGGTTTGGGGCCGGGTGCTGGCAGGTGGGACTAGGTTGGTTTGGGATATGTGGTCGGCATGGATGAGTTGGACCGACATGCTTTTCATCTCTATGACTCTATGACTTATACTAATCTCTGTTTTTTGGTGCACCATACTGGTGAGGAAGTCTACAGGGATATTTTTCATGAGGAGCTTACAAAGACCAACATCCCCGAAGAGTTTTCAGACATCCAACACAACAGAATAAGTTTCCTAGCACAGAAAGTAAGGATTTTTTCCCCATGCATAACATACTCTGGGCAGGCCCAGGAAAAGAGAAACCAGGTCCAGCTCCAATTCGGTCCCCAAGACCCACTCTACCACACCGAACACAGTGCTCCAATATATATGAAACCTGCAGCAGGACTACGTGCAATGAGCAAGAGTGCCTGTAGTCATTCTGCATTTAGGGCATGCTGAAGATAATCCCACTTTGAATTTTGAGAGAAGCACTGACGTCAGATTGATCCGATGAAGAATTGACAACTGCATGGAATGTGTCCTGTTACAGATATTATCCTTTGAGCATTTTCACAAATATCCTCCCATGTCTCTGAAGAGATCTAAACCCCCAACTCTCTTGCACAGATGTCACGAAGCTGCACAGTCTTGTCTGAGGAAACACTATCCAACTGATGATAAAGGGTGCTGACAGCGAGTGTATTCTTAGCAAAAAGAACCCACTTCTCTGTATCGGATCTGTAACTCTCTGTTAATTTTTAAAAAAATCACATCTCTAATCTGGAACAAAAACAGAAGACATCTCTATTATGTAGTCCATACTTAACGAGTTATTTGACCAAATAATATCATTGTTTCTCGCTCAAATAACACGTGGTGGCTCAGTGGTTTGCATTGCTGACTCACAGTACCAGGGTCTCAGGTTTGGTTCCAGACTTGGGTGATTGGCTGTGTCGAGTTAGTGTATTCTCAACTGTGTCTGCGTAGGTTTCCTCCCACAGTCACAAAGATGTGCAGGTTAGATGATTTGGCCATTGCTAAATCGCTCATCGTGTTCCAGGGTCTGTAAGTTGGGGCATTAATCAGGGTAAATATAGGATGGTAGGGGAATGGGTGTGGGTGGGTTACTCTTCAGAGGGTCGAAGTGGTCTTGCTGGGCCCAATGACCTGTTTCCACACTGTAGGGATTCTACTAATTCTAAGTCACTAAGCAAGGTACACCCCTTGCTGTCCACAGTTTAAATCTGGATTCCATCATCCCCGGTTGACAACCCGGTATACCAATTATAGGGGTAAGAAATATGGTTTTGTCTGTATTATCCTAGATCTGACGCATTGTCCTACAAGTTTTAACAGTATTGATCATCATTAGTTTATGACAATATTCCTTAAACGTTGTCATTTTATCTAAGAACAACAGACTAATAAGGGTTCACTTTGTCTGAGAGGGCTCGATGTCTAGCCATATTCATGCTGAGACCTCAGTGGCCCAAGCACTCACATCCGATGAAAAAAACTTAATTGGTTGCTTTTACTAGGAGAGATCAATTCCCCACAATCTGTGGGGCAGTTGCAATTTTGTTAGCTTGATAAAGAATCACTTATGGTGCCAAATAAAAGAGCTAAACTAGCCATTGTTTTCTAAAAATCATCTTAGATTACTTAAAGTTTGGAAACAGCCCCTTCAGCCCAACAAGTCCATACCAACCCGCCGAAGCGCAACCCACTCAGACCCATTCCCCTACATTTACAACTACATTCATTTTAATAACAACTATCCGACCTAGCCAGGATATTGGAAATGCCTCCCATCTTTGAAGGTCTTGTTTAATTTTGTCAAACAAATGGATACAGTTCACGTTAAATAAATGATCAAAGACAGATGTAATGAATATACTGAAATAGGGAGCCCACTCTCGTGACCATTTAAAAGGAAACCAGGATTGGCCCTCAGTATCAGGGATTTCCCTAAGACCTCCTGGAGGCATGGCCTCCAAATTTGTAAAATTAATCTTATCACCCGGAAAGGCAACAAGTGAATTAATGGATTGCATCGCATGAACTTCCGAAATTCCGGGATTTGACAAAAACATAAGACCCTCATCTGCATACAATGTAATCTTACGTGACTTCTATCCCATTTCTGGGGCAGATATGTTGGCCTCCGCCAGTGGCTCAATCCCCAACGTAAACAACAATGGTGAAAGGTGTCAGCCTTGTCGGCTGCCTGGAGAAATATTAATGTTACTGGTTGGCCACACCATTAGTGAGAACCGCAGCCAGAGGATCACGGTAAAGGACCCTCACCCACTTGATAAAAACTTTGCGAGACCAAACCGTTCTCATGTACAGAAGAGATCCGACCACTCAACCCAATCAAATGCCTTCTCTCATCTAAAGATATCAATAATCCCTGGACAGATTGTTGTTGACACTCTTGGATCATATTGAGTAAATTCTTAACATTGTAGGAAGTTCTGCGGCCCTTTATAAAGCATGCTTGGTCCTCTTTGGTAACGGAAGGCCGCAAAGTTTCCACCTTAATGCACGGGTTTCAGACGGGAATTTGAAAACAACATTTAAAAGTGAGATTGGCGTGTGAGAAGCACAATCCTCCAGGGTCTTCCTTTCTTAAGAATCAGAGAGATATGAGCCTCTCTTAAGGATGAAGGGAGGGGTTACTGACTGTATGAGTGAAGGAACATGTTAAACATCAGCCCTGACAATAGGTTTATAAATTATTTATAAAATTCACTAGAAAATCCGTCAGGAACGGGCACCTTTACATTCTGAAGCTGCTTCATACCCTCCTGCGCTGACAATGGTGCATTAAGGCACAACACCTATTAAGGGGTTACTCCTGGAATACCTCAGGTTCTTGAAAAATGACTCCATCTTAATCCACCTATACTCAATATGTTCAGTCGGAAATAATTCGGAGGAAAATCTCGGACAGGCTGCGTTAATCTTTTTTGGAATCGGAGGGAAGGATCCCAGTACCTTCCCTAATTGAGGTAACGGATTGAGGGGACGCTCACTTTCCTGGCAAGTTAGGCTAAATACTTGCCTGGCTTATCACCATGTTCAAACAGCCTTTATTTTTCAAAAGTAAGTTCCTTCTTGGCTGTCTGTGTGAGCGAGGAATTCACTGTAGACCGAAGCGTTGTAATCCTCTGCAGATTAAGCACTGAGGGGCTAACACAGTATACCCTCTCGGCTGTCCTCAACTGTGCCTCAAGCCAGTGTTCCTGCTCCCCCTTCTGCTGCTTCCTGAGGAATAATTATTCCCTTGGCATGAGCGTTACCAGTTTCCCATAGAATGGGTGTGTTACTGGTTGAATCTGAATTAATGGCTAAGAAAGATCTGAAATCTTTACAGAAATACTCAATGAACTAACTAGCCTTAAGAAAAAAAAGGATCCATTCGCCAGCGTCTCGAAACTGTGAAACTGCTTCATGGTCAGAAATGGTAATTTTCCCAATTGTGCAGGATGCAATAGAATCAAAGATTGTTGCAGAGATGGGGAAGAGATCAACATTCTTGTGGCATTTATGCGGGTTATAGGAGAAAATAAAATCCCTACTTGTAAGGTAGATCTGCCTCCAGACATCCACCAGCTCTAGTTCTGCACTAGAATCAACTAATTGTTTACATTATGACGAGGGTATTGGGGGACCTTTGGACATTCTGTCCACTGTGGGGTCCATAAGACAGTTGAAATAATCTGCACTAATGCACCATGAGACAAGATAACATAATTTGGAAAATGCATCTACCACGGTTTTAAGAGGGTGCGCCCGGAGGCAATAACCATTCAAAATACTGTACTCTTTCCCACAGTTCAAGGGTTTGGGGATTATGAATCTCCTGTGAATGGCTAATGTAATCTAGTAATTTAACTGGAAAATTCTTCCTATCCAGTATGGATTCTCCTCTACTCCTACTACTAATAAAACGAGAAATAAACCCGATCAAACCCGCCCTGCTGTAATGTCAAATGTTCCTTGTCATCAAGGTGCATCTCCTGCAATAGGACAACATCCACCTTCTCCTTTCTAAGATGAGAAAGTACATTTTTCCTCTTGACTGGACGATGGCTCCGCTTATTGTTGTAGGCACACCATTTATCCATCACACACTGTAGCAACATTTGAGCTCTAGAGAGGAAGAACTCGAATTACACATCACTGATCATGAATGAAAAAAGACTCATAGAGCTTAAAACAGCACGAACTAAGACTACTACATCTAACAAGCTCTCAAAATGATCCAAAACTTAACACACAAAAAAAAACAAAATGCGAAACAAAATCCAAAGTGCCAATGACTCTGCATAGGGAACTTACCACCCCACCCCCCCATCCCCCACCACGTCCGTCCAGTGGGGACAGTTACATACCCCAAAACTTCATCTTCTGCCCACTACAAATATGACATCCAGGGCAATTAACAACAAAAATCTGGTTTCAACTGCCCTTTGATTGGTATTTAATCATCACAACTACCTTTGTAACCCACTCCAGCTTGAGCCGCACTGAAAACACAAGCAAGGAAAGAGAAAAAGTGTAGTAATACTCATGAAGAAGTTATAAGTGAATACTCTACCCATCCCCGAATACAATTTTACACTGCTTAATACCAGAAAAATCCCAGAAAATTTCTTTAAGAGAGAAACATGATTATCTAAACATCCATCTTACTTTAAAATATCCACAAAGTTTTCGCTTTCTCCGGAGAGTCAGACGAGTGTATGGATCCATTTAAAGCAATACAGAGCACCGCTGTGATATTAAGGAATACTGACTCCGAGTTCCCTTACTCTTCTCTTGATATCATCAAAAGATTTTCTTTCCTGAATCACCGCCATTGAAAAGTCCTGAAAGAACATAGTACTGGAGCCCTAGTGAATTAAAGCCATCGGATCTTTCCCCTGGGTTCTGGAAGATTCCATCTGCCTATGTTTATCCCCATAACTATGTAACCGCACAAGGACAGGGCGAAGGCGTTGGGCTGAGTCTGACCTCCGCACCATAACCCGATGAATTGTTTCAGTCTTCACCTGTCCCTTTTCAGTTTTGAAGTGAAGGAATCGCTGCAGCCAGTTTTCAATAATCTCACTGGCTGACCACCTTCCATCCGGTCCAGCAAACTGACGATGTGAACATTCTTCATCCTATCCCTGTTCTCGAGGTGGTCGTCATGTTCAGTTAAGGCATGGACCTGCTTTTCAAAGGCGAGGATCCTCTCCTGAAAGGAACTGATCGCGGTCTCTGTCACTGCAGTTCGGCGCTTGGCATAATCTGTTCTGTTTCCAAGGCTGTCAAGTTGCTGGTCATGTTTTTGGAGCATGGCTGACAGCGGACCTCGCCACTGCTGAACTCTTCTTCAATCATTACTTCAATCATTTCACATAACTTGGTGAACTCAGTGACCAAGGCCTGGTGAGTAACTGGGTCTATGGAACGAGCAGAGTGGGTTACAGTTACAGCCTCAGGCATGCTCGATGCTTCTGACGGGTGCACCGTGTGTTGGGACTTACTCGATCCTTTCCCATGTTTTGTCATTTCCATTTGATAAAACGGGATTAGTAAAGATTCTATCGCTCTTTTAGTGTTGAATTTTACGTAAATGGTTGGGATGGGATGTGTTAGAGAACCACTTTGCCCGTGCTGTGATGCAGAGCCAAGCAAAACAGATCTTCCGGATCTCTGATATCTTGGATTCCACCTTAATGTTTTATTGATATCAACATTTCATTTTGCATTAAATTCCTGGATGTTCTGGACCGTGTAATTTGATACCACTGACTATGCTGCAAATTGCTGCCCATTCCTCGATAATCCTTGACTCTGTTGTTATTCATGAACCTTCCGTCGGTGCCTCAAAAATATTCAATATTTCTGCCTCCAACGGTCTATGGGGAAGAGTGTTCCAAAGACTCTCAGCACTTTGAGAAAACAATTATAAACACTTTGAACTGAGTTGGAGATTAGTTTTTTTGTGTCTCCTTATCTGAAAAAAGATATAATTACATTGAAAGCAGTTCAGAGATGTTTCATTTCACGTATTCCTGGGATGAAGGGCTTATATTATGAAGGCTTTAACAGGTTACTCTTGGAATGAGAATGAAAAATAGAAGGCCTTGAGGAGAGTGGATTAGGTATATACCCGCTGGGTGTTTGTACTGTCCAAATTTGTTGTCCCTCCACAACTCTCCGGGTTAGGGAATTCCAGACATTCACTACCTTCTGAGAGAAGACATCACTTTGCATCTCAGACTGATGTTCCATATTCGGTATCTATGTCCTCAAGTTCGGGACTCCATCCAGGAATGGTAACAACTTCTCAACATCTACAGTGTCAACCCCACTCTGTGTCTTGTATTTTTCAGCAGTATCACTCCTCATTCATTTAAACCCCAATGAATGATCACCTCACCATTTTAGAGATTCTCATTAACACAATCCTTTCGTCCCAGGAACCCATCTTTTGAAACAACCCAGTTACTTGCTGCACCAGCATGCTGACTTTATGTTTCATACACAGGAAGACTCCAATCCCTTTGTACTGCTCCTTTTCTGGAAGTCCTCTCCATTAAATAACAGCCTGCCTTTGGTTCTCAGTGTCATCCACAAATTCGGATGTATGTTGCACTCAACTCCCTCTTTCAGGCTCTCAGTATAGATTGTAAATAACTGATGCCATCGGACTCAGAGTTGTGGTACTCCAGCAGATACACCTTTATCATGAAGATTCATTAATCCTGACTCTCTGATTTCTATGTGCGAACCAATCATCATCCCATGTTAATACATTATCCATCATCCTACGACATTCTGTCACGTGTAGGAACTTTTGTTTTGTAATACCTTGTGGAAATTCTCTGGAAAGCCTTGTGTCTACCAGATCCCCTTTATCAAGTCCGCTTGTTACATTCTCAGGCATCTCCAGAAATACTTTGCATAATTCCACAGCGCAAAATATAATTTCCCTTTCACAAATCCACTCGGACCCTGCGTGAAGCTTTTCTAAATGTCCATGCTGGCCATGTTTTCCAAATTAAGCCCGTCCCACCTTTCATTTGGCCCATATGCCTCAAAATGTTTCCCATTCATATGTTTGTCCAAATGAGTTTTAAATGTTGTACCTGTACTGGCATCTACCACACTTCCTCGGACAGCTCATTCCATACCCAAACACCCTCTGTATAAAAAGTTGCCCCTTCGTTCCTTTTAAATCTTTCCTCTTTCACATTAAACCTATGCCTTCTATGTCTGAACTCCCCCATGCCGTTGGAAAGATCTTGGCTATTCACCCTATCCATATCTCTCATGGTTTTAGAGGCTTTTACAATGTCACCACCCAACCTCCTACACTCCATCTGATACTAATTTCAAGAACAAGCGTTTAAATATAAGCACTGCAAATTTAAACACTATTAAATATGACAGGTAAACAATACTCAGATCAACTTCATATGGTGATTTGTTTTTCTCCATATTATAATACTCAGGCAGCATGAAACGCTTACTAGTGCGAAATGAGAAGTCAAACACCTGGATTCCTTTGTCTAAAGGGGGCGATGATCTCGACAGTGAAAATGTATCTATAGCCAGATCTATATAATGCCACATAGTCAACATTCTCCCTCCTGGGCTCCCTATGTCCTCGTGTGGTTGTGTCTTCTTTATCTTGCACTCAATTGAGAGAACCCCTTTCCCTCATTCACACCTTAAAATAAACACATTTTGCATCATCCACTCGTTCACCAGTGCTAAAAGCCCGCTTCTCTTTGCCACGCCCTCTTTTCCCTTTCATCCATCCCCCACCTCTGACCGGGATTAAAAATCCCAGGTTCCAATCCTTTTCAATTCTGAAGAAGTGTCACACTGTGCTTGAAATGTTAACGCTTTTTCCCTGTCTCTGCGGATGCTGACAGACCTGCTGAGTTTCTCCAGAAATGATTAGTCACAGAACAAATTTTCACTAAAACAAATAACTATGGATACTGGAAATAAGAAAAGAAAAATTGCTGGAGAAACTGGGAGCTTTTAAAGGGTCACTGGACCTGAAAATTTAACTCTGCATTCATTCCAGAAGATGCTGCAACATTTTCAGTAATTTCTTCAGCAATTTCTGTTTTTGGACAATTTCCAAAGAAGGATGTCAATGATGCTCAAACATCCTATCCAACCTGGAGCGCCGTACACTGGGGACTGAACGATAATGCATGGTGTACAAGTTCCTTGATTCTAAAACTGCATAAGACTGACATCACTGATACTGCAGAGCTCTTAATCATGTCAGGGAGAAAAACAGAGGGAAACACATTCATTTCAAATACCGAAGTTGACATTGTGGAAAAGAAACGAGTTAGATTATTACCTTAAATGGATTGACAAATTGGGTAACAAATTGGGTGTGTGACACCAGAGAGATGCCCTCAGCAGAATGAGAATATGAAAATGGAAGTGTTACCGCATCAGAAACCAGGTTAGGTCACTGAATACAGGGCTGATGCCAACGACGGTATCACGTGCACCTAAACCTGTTGACAACCCACACGTGAATGGTTGCATTCCAAACAGCAGAAATAAATTCTGATTGAGAAGGAGAAATGATCCCAAGACTAACAGATCGGATCTAAGCTCTGTCTTCCTGCTAAATCCAATCATAAATGTCGATGGATTATTAAACAATTTACTGGAGCAGAGGACGCCATAAATATCCTCATCCTAAATATAGGAACAACTCTAAATCAGTGAAAAAAAGTCAAGGATATGGTGTCTGCACTACCCTCAGCCAGAGGTGTTGACTCACACTCACACTGATCATGATGCCCACAGATTCACAGATGCCAGTCTTCAAGCAATTCGATTTGCTGTATGTGACATGAAGAAACAGCTGAACACAGTAGCTACGAAAATGGCAATGGGCCTTGACACCATTCCTACAATGGGACTGAAGTCTTGTGCTGCACAACATGAAGCGTCCCTTATGAAGCTTTTTCATTCCAAGTCCAACTCTGACATCTGTCAGCCAGTGTGGAAAATTACTCAGCTATGTCCAGTCCCCGAAGAGGAGAATAATTACAATCTGACCAATTACCACTTCGAACCCCCATCACGACAGTCAAATTGGTGGGAATTCTTTTTGACAGAGCTGTCAAGAAGCATAGAAATAACCTGCTCAGTGTGGTTTCCGATAGGTCCCCATGTGGAGATGGTGCTGTTGTGGAAATGTCACTGGATTACTAATCCAGACCAGATCAATGTTCTAGCAGCTGGTGGAAGCTAGAAACAATTAATAAAATATCGAGTCCGAAAATCTGGTGTCAGTAATAGTGATCTTGTGTCCAATGTTGATTGTAAACGTCGATCTCCTTCCCCAATGTACTTTCAGGAAGTGAATCTCCCGTGCTTTCCTAGTCTGGCCTAAAAGTGACTCCAGACACACAGACATGTGATCAACTCTTCAATGGTCTCTGAATCGGCCAAGCAAGACACTCAATCGTATCAAACTGCTCTGAGGTCTGAAAGGATAAAACCGGACAGAACACCTGGCACCAGCCTCATTATCAGAAAATGGAATGGGAAACACAGTCCTATCAATCCTGCAGAGACCTCCTTCCTAACATCTGAGAACTTGTGACAACACTGACAGAGCTTTCCCACAGACTGCATACAAACATTCGGAAAGGAGGATGTTGAGCTTTCCTCATGCTAGTTCAGGACCGAACATCTCCTCAATGCAGTTTTCCCCATACAATGTTCATATTCCAAAATATGTTTAAACATTGTGAAATATAAAACGAGAACGGATGTCGAGCTTTCGGCCCATCAAGTTTGCTTCTCTATTCAATATACACGCGGTTCTTTGATAATGATTGTGTATTAAATGCGATTTGACTGTTTTCTTTAAAGTGAACAATCATCCCTGCTTCCAAACTGTCGCACACTGTCAGAGTTTGATATATTTCCTCCGGTTGGTGAGGCCAGAAACATGGCGATAATGGACTTGAATGTGTGGCTGGGGAACTGGCACAGGAAGCAAGGATGTAAGTTCTTGGAACTCTGGGATATGTTTTGTAGGAAGCACAAATTATACAAGAGAGACGGTTTGTACCTTAATAGGTTGGGGGACCAGCATTCTCACAGGCAGGTTTGCTATTGCAACCCAGCTGCATTTAAACTAAGTAGCTGGGGGGAAGGGACAAACTGGATGTTCGAGAAGGAAATTGAAGGGAAAGGTAGAAATAGGGAAGTCAAAAAAGACAACTGTATCAATGACGCAGAAAACTCAAAAAGGGATCATGCTGTAAGGTTGAGTGAAATAGGAGCTTTTAGGAAAGGTGATGATAGTAACAAATTAAAAATACAATATATGAATGCACAAAGCATTACAAATAAGATGGATGAGCTTGAGGCTCTTTTGGAAATTGGCAGATACGATATTGTGGGGATAACTGAGACGTGGCTTCAAGTGGACAGGGCCTGGGAAATGAATATTCAAGGCTACACGTGCTGTCGTAAGAATAGACTGAGGGCAGAGGGGGTGAGGTGGCCTTCTTCGTAAGGGATGATATTCAGTCCCTTGCGCGGGGAGACCTAGAATCAGGGGATGTAGAGACAGTATGGATAAAGCTGAGAAATTCTAAGGGTAAAAAGACGCTCTTGGGAATTATCTACAGGCCCGAAACAGTAGTCTGGATGTCGGATGTAAGTTGAATCAGGAGCTGATATTGGCCTGTTGCAAAGATGTTACGACAGTTGTTATGGGGGATTTCAACATGTAGGTAGACTGGGAGAATCAGGATGTTATTGGACCTCAAGAAAGAGACTATGTGGAATGCCTCTGAGATGGATTCTTAGAGCAGCTGGTGCTGGAGCCGATCAGGGAGAAGGCAATTCTGGATCTGGTATTGTGCAACAAACCAGAATTGGTCAGAGACCTCGAAGTAAAGGAGCCATAGGAAGTAGTGACCATAATACAATAAGCTTCAATCTGCAATTTGAAAGGGAGAGAGTACAATCAGAAGTGACAATATTTCAGTTGAATAAAGGGAACTATGGAGCTATGAGGGAGGAGCTGGCCAAAGTTCAATGGTGCAATACCTTAGCAGGGATGACAGTGGAGTAGAAATGGCGGATATTTCTGTGTATAATGCAGAAGATGCAGGATCGGTTCATTCCAAAAAGGAAGAAAGCTCCTACGAGGAGGCATGGGTGGCTGTGGCTGATGAGGGAAGTTAAGAAACATATAAAGTTAAAAGAGAAAAAAGTATAACATAGCAAAAATAAGTGGGAAAACGGAGGAGTGGGAAGCTTTTAAAGAACAACAGAGGATTACTAAGGAAATACACAGAGAAAAAAAGAGGTACGAAGGTAACCTGGCCAAAAATATAAACAAGGGTAGAAAAACCTTTTTTACGTATGTGAAAGGCAAAAAAATGGTTAAGACTAAAATTGGGCCCTTGAAGATAGAAACAGGGAACATATTACAGGGAACAAAGAAATGGCAGAAGAATTAAATTGGTACTTCAGATCTCTGTTCACTGGGGAAGACACAAGCAATCTCCCTGAGGTAACAGTGGCTGAAGGACCTGAACTTAAGGGAATTTATATTTGCCATGAATTGGTGTTGGAGAGACTGTTAGGTCTGAAGGTTGATCAGTCCCCAGGGCCTGATGGTCTACATCCCAGGGTACTGAAGGAGGCGGCTTGAGAAATCGTGGATGTGTTCGTAATTATTTTCCAGAATTTCATAGATTCGGGATCAGTTCCTGCGGATTGGAGGGTGGCTAATGTTATACCGCTTTTTAAGAAAGGTGGGAGAGAGAAAACAGGAAATTATAGACCAGTTAGTCTGACCTCAGTGGTGGGAAAGATGCTGGAGTCAATTATAAAGGACGAAATTACGGCACATCTGGAGAGTAGTAACAGGATAGGTCAGAGACAGCATGGATTTATGAAGGGGAAATCTAATTTTCTGGAATTTTTTGAGGATATAACTCTGAAGATGGACGAGGGAGACCCAGTAGATGTAGTGTACCTGGACTTTCAGAAAGCTTTTGAAAAAGTCCCACATAGGAGGTTAGTCAGCAACATTAGTGTGCATGGTATTGGGGGCAAAGTACTAACTTGGATTGAAAGCTGGTTGGCTGACTGGAAACAAAGTGTCGTGCTAAACGGCTCCATTCGGAATGGCAGGGAGTGACCAGTGGGGCACCGCAGGGATCAGTGCTGGGACCGCAGCTTTTTACAATAAAAATTAATGATATAGAAGATGGTATGAGTAATAACATAAGCAAATTTGCTGATGATACTAAGCTGCGTGGCAGGGTGATATGTGAGGAGGATGTTAGGAGATTACAGGGTGACCTGGACAGGTTAGGTGAGTGGTCAGATGCATGGCAGATGCCGTTTAATGTGGAAAATGTATGGTTATCCACTTTGGTGGCAAGAACAGGAAGGCAGATTACTATCTAAATGGAATCAATTGAGGTAAAGGGGCAGTACAGAGAGATCTCAGTGTTATTGTACACCAGTCAATGAAGGCAAGCATGCAGGTACAGCAGGTAGTGAAGAAAGCTAATAGCATGGTGGCCATAACAAGAGGGATTGGGTATAGAAGCAAATAGATTCTTCTGCAGCTGTACAGGGTCCTCGTGAGACCACACCTGGAGTACTGTGTGCAGTTCTCGTCTCCAAATTTGAGCAAAGACATTCTGGCTATTGAGGGAGTGCAGCGTAGGTTCACGAGGTCAATTCCTGGAATGGCCGGACTACCTTGTGCAGAAAGACTAGAGTGACTGGGCTTGTATACCCTTGAGTTTAGAAGACTGAGAGGGGATCAGATTGAGACATATAAGCTTATTTATAAAAGGTTTGGACACTCTGGAGGCAGGAAACATGTTTCAGCTGATGGGTGAGTGCCGAACCAGAGGACACATCTTAAAAATACGGGGTAGACCATTTAGGACAGAGATGAGGAGAAAATTCTTCACCCAGAGAGTGGTGACTGTGTGGAATGCTGTACCCCAAGAGGGCAGTAGAGCCCCAGTCTCTGGATTCATTTAAGAAAGAGTTGGATAGAGCTCTCAAGGATAGTGGAATCAAGGGTTATGGAGATAAGGCAGGAATAGGATACTGATTAAGGATGATCGGCCATGATCATAATGAATGGTGGTGCAGGCTCGAAAAGCAGAACGGCCTACTCCTGCTCCTATTGTCTGTTGTCTATTGTTTAATGATATCTCCACTCATTTTCCTAAACCCCATAAAATACAGGCCAGTCACCCCAAATTGCTGGTCTCTCAACAAGCCTGTCATCCCAGATATCTGTTTGGTCATCCTCCACTGCTCTCCCTCAATGTTTTTTACTAGGCAAGGAGACGAAAACTGCGAACAATATTGCACAATATTCGAGATGGGGCCCCACTAAGGCCCTATACAGCTGCAGTAAATCACCCTTACTCCTGTATTCAAATCTCCCTGAAATGAAGGTGAATACACCATTTATCTGCCTACCTGCTTTCTGCTTCTACAATATTACTTTCACTGGTTGGTGTACAGGAACATACAGATCGTTTTCAATGTTACAGCTCCCCACTTGTTGGGTATTTGTACACTGGTCAGCGTGCCAATGCTATTCCTAGTATTGACTTCTGGTTTCAGAACTCACTGCCTTACATGGACTCGGAGGGCTGCGCAGAAATAAAATAAAAATGCAGCTTAAGGTCATTTATAGATCAACATTTTTCAACCACTCCCTTTGCAAATGATAGGATGCCATTCTATTGTCCCCATCAAAGTGTACAACATCTCATCTCTCCGATTGCTCTCCATCTACCACGTATTTGCCCAGTCTCTCCACTTGTCTCAATCACCTTGGAATCTTTTTTACTTCCTCCTCATCCACTCACAAGCTGACATTATTTAGTACTGTCAGCAGACTGGGGAATATAGCATATGAGCCCCTCAACCAAAGATATGATGTGTATTGGGAATAGGTGATGTCAAATCTCGATATATCCTAGTTATATCCTCGAAGTGTTCCATTCAAAAGAAAAACATGGTTCTATTCTTACTCGTTCTTTCCTGCCAGCTCTCCCATTCTAAAACCATGACCATATATTAGCCCCAGTCCCACAGGATTTGAATTTGCACAATAGGCTTGGGGCTTGATCAAAAATCTTTCTGAGATTCCAATCGTATTGCATTGATACCTTCTCATAATTTTGTCAAAAGCCACTTTCTCAAATATGATTCCCATTTCATAAATCTCTGTTGACTTTGTCTCTGCCCATTAATTTCTCTCCAATATTTTTCTCTAAAACTGTTTAGTTGCTAATTTAGTTGCTATTCCCTTTTTCTCACCAGACTAAACTTCTCGAGTATTTCGAGGAAGATTTTTTTTTGTTTTTTTATCTTCTGTGAAGGCCTAACTGAAGTATTTGCTCCATTGATCTGCTATTTCCCTGTCCTCAATTCTCTGGTATCAGACTGTAAGAAAGCTGCAACTTTTTCTGTTAATTTTGCCATTGACATATTTTCAGAAGCGATTACAAGTTCCCTCTTACATACTTTGGTAAGATTTTCTTCAGAAACTCATCAATTCTTATCTTAAGCTACTCAATGATTGACCTCCCACATCCATACAATAACAGAAGCACAGTCTCTGTTCCGTCAGAAATACAACACGACCTACATTCGGCCCACTTTCCGACACAAGCTTGTAGCTGTGAATCTTATGGCATTTCAACTGCACAACTATGTATTTTCTAAAGATTTTGAGGTTACCATGACAGCTCCCCTCTCAAGCAGTGCATTCCAGACCCCACAAACTCTGGGTGAAAAACAGTCCTCAAATCCTCACTAAACCTCAAACTCTTCACTTTAAAAATGTGGCCCTTTGACGAAAAGGAACAGCTGCTGTCTATCCACCCTGAATCTTATCCTTCTGATTCACATCCCCCTCAGCCTTTTCTGCTCCAAAGTAAACAACCCGAGCTTATCCAGCCTCTCTCCATAGCTGATATACTCCATCCCAGGGAACATCCTGATGAATCTCCTCTGCTCTCCCTCCAGTACAATCACATTCGTCCTGTAATGTGGCCCCCATAACTACACACAGTATTCCATCTTGGCCTAACCAAAGTTCCCCATAGCTCTTATAATCTATGCTTCGATGAATAAAGGCTGTGTTTACGCTCCCCTATGCGTTCCCAAGTTGTGCAATAACCTGTCCAGTCACATTCAGGGATGTGTGGAGAAGCATTCTCTGAGCTTCCTAGTGTGCTGTTATTCATTTAGTCCTCCCCTGTCTGGTTCCTTCTTGCAAAGTGCATCACTTCATATTTATCAGGGTTATATTCCATCTGCCTTTGATCCACCCATCTGACCATTTTTCCTGCATTGATGTGACCATCTGACCATTCCATCTGTATCTTCCTGAAACATAAGGCCTTCCTCCACACTGTCATCTTCCCGGCCAATCTTCGTATCAATAACAAACTTACTTATGACACTCCCCACCGCTCGTCCATATTCATTTATGATAAGGTTTAAAATCAGAAAACATCAGCTTATAGTCCAATACGTTTATTTGGAGGCACGGGCTTTCAAAACGCTGCTTCTTCATCAGGTGGTTGTGCGCTTTGATGAAGCACTTCGAAAGCTCGTGCCACCAAATAAACCTTTTGGAGTATAACCTGGTGCTATGCAATTTTTAGCTTTGTCCACCCCAGTCCAACACCAACACCTCTGAATCAGAAATAATAAGAGACACAGCACTGATTCCTGTGGTAAACTATTGGACACTAGCCTCCAATCACACAAACAGCTTTTTACCACCATCCTCTGTCTCCTACCGCTAAAGTTGATTTGGATGCAACTTGGCAAGTCATTAATGAGTCCTACCTGTTCCCTATTCTGTTTTCCTGAAGACACTTGTAGAATATCAGGACATTCTCCCTAATCTTGCCTGCCACTAGGTTTCCATGCCCCTGTGTTAGTTAGTCTCCTCCAAGTGAAGAATTTCCTCCTTATTGCAGTCTTAACTGGCCTGGCCCAGATCCTGCCATTATTTGCCTTGAATGTGGAATAGACAGCGAGGGAAGTGTTCATGTTAATTTTCAACTTATCATATGTTTTGTGAATATTTTAAATTTCACTGTGACCCACCTCTCATTGTTTGAAACTCTAGCCGACACAGGCCGAGTTTCCTCATCAGGCAATCTCACCATCTGAGGGATTAATTTGGAGAATGTCCATTGCACTTCCTCTGTGGTCAGTATATCCTTTCTGAGATTCGGTCACCAAAACTGTTCACAATACTCCAGGTACAGTCCTACCAACACGCTGTGAAACTGCTTCAACATTCTTTGTATCGATGTTCGGACTCTCTTATATGAAGGAGAACCAAACTTTAACTTTCCACTTACATATATTCCTCCAAATACCCTTCACATTCATTGCATTTACAACCTCGTTTTTTGAGTTCTTACAGAAACCTTTCCGAAAATCCAATAAATGCCACTTCTACTGATTCCCCATTATCTATGCTGTAAGGAACAATTTCGAACAATTCCGAAGTTTATCAAGTATGATTTCTCTATCAGAAATGCATGCTGATTCTCTCTATTGTTGCTGTTAATTTCTAAATAGCAAAAATGCCATTCTGTGTGATAGATTCCAACAGTTTCCCTACAAATGTCAAGTTAACTGGTCTGCAGTTAGCCACACTATGTCTTTTTCCCTTTGTAGCTGTATGGATCCCTTCCATTTGTCGGTCGTTTTTGGATCACGTTTATCCACAACAGTTTCTGGTCTCTGCAGAATGTACAGGAAAATAAAACACAGTCATCGACAGTGCAATTAGTACTTCTATTGGTGGTTTATTTCCGACATCTTGATAGGATGTACATCTCTTTCGTCAGACTTAGCAATGCTCAATCCAGCTCCATGTTCAAGTACTATCTTGTTTCTGATATGAATTGACTTTATGTCTTTAGCTCCAGAAGTCCGATATGATCACTTGGTATTACTGGGGGATTTTCTGGCTCTTCCTCCATGAAGACAGATGCAATGTAACTGGTTATTTCTCGGCCATTTCCCTGTTCTCCACAATGACCTCTCCTCTCCCGATTACAAATTTCCACATTTGACTTTGCTTTTATTTTGTTTCTTTTGAAATGTAGATCGCAGATTGATGCAGTCTTTGTGTTCCTGTTTATTAACATGTACGTTCTCTTTTTGATTTCCTTTACAGTTTCACGGCCTTTCTTTTTTGGATCGTTAATTTCTGAGAATTCTCAGGTTTTCACAATAGCTGGAATTCTTCTGAAGTCACTTCCTATGATTAACATATTTTCTAATTTGTGATGTTAACCATCATTGAGTCACTTGCTCACTCTTTGGTGTTTGTACCTGAAATAAATAGATATTTGTTGTAGACTTTACAGTATTTCTAAAAACTCCTGGTCCTGACCAGTTATATTCAGGAACACAGCAGAAGGATAAGAGGATAGAGAAGAAAATGCGGGAGCACTACTTGGCTCTTTTCGATCATCGCTGGCCAACGAGTGAGGTCCCGGACGACTGGAGCATCGTGAATGCTGAGCCTGTGTTCAAGAAATGCTTCAAAGATAAACCTGGGAACTAAAGACCAGTAATCCTAAAATCTAGTGGGTAGGTTACTTTAGAAGATTCAGAGAGATTGGATATACATGCATTTGGAAAGACAGGGTGTGGTTCGGACTAAGGTTAGAATGGTGCTGGAAAAGCAGAGCAGTTCAGGCAGCATCCGAGGAGCAGGAAAATCGATGTTTCGGGCAAAAACCCTTCATGAAATTCAGCACGGGAGTTTGTGCAAGGGAGATCATGACTCACAATTTTGTTGGAGTTCTTTGATAAAGTAACCAGCAACGTTGAGGAGGTCCAGGTGGTACACCTAGTCTGGATGGATTCCAGTAAGGCCTTCAATAAGGTTCCACATGGTACGCTGCTCTGGAAGGTTAGGTCGCATGGAATTGAGGGGGAACTGGCAAATTAGGGACAAAATTGCCTTGACGGTAGGAAGCAGAGAGTAATACTGGAAACATGCTGGTCAGACTGGAATAGTGGAATGCCTCAGGGGTTAATGCTGGCACCACTACATATCACATATATCTATGATTTACATGAGAATGTACAGGCATGATTTGTAAGTTTGAAGACGGCACTAAAACAAGCGGCATCATGGAGAGTGAGGAAGGTTATCAGAAATTTCAGAAATAAAAACAGTATCTTGAGCAGCTGGAGAAGTGTTCTGAGAAATCGCAAATGGATTTTAATATTGATCAGTATAAGTTCTTGCATTTTAGTGAGTCAAATCAAGTTTGGAGTTTCATGGTGAATGGTTGGTCCTAAGGAGTGTAGTGGAACAGAGGGAACTTGGAATTCAGGTGCATGGTTCTCTGAAAGTTGATTCAGATGTAGACATTGAAGAAAGCTTCTGGCACAGTGGCCTTAATTGGTTTATATCACTGAGTATCGAAATTAGGGAGTTATGTTGCAGTTATACAGGACGCTGGTGAGGCCATATTGGGAGCATTATGTTCAGTTTTGTTCACTTTGCTATAGGAAGGATGTTATTAAACTGGAAAGAGTTCAGAAAAAAAACTCACAAAGATGTTGCCAAGGTCTCAACGGTCTGAGTTACAGAAAGAGGTTGGACAAGCTAGGACTTTTTACTTTTGTGTGCATGAAGATGATGAGGATCATATTGTAGTTTATAAGATCATGTCAGGCATGGATACAGTGAGTTCACAGTCTTTTTTCCCAGGGTTGGGCAATCACAGACTAGAGAGCATCTGATTAAGGTCAGAGGAGACACAACAAAAGGGAATCTGAGGATCAACTTTTTAACTCAGGGGCTATTATGCATATGAAATGAAAAGTTGTTGAGGCAGATACATTGACAATATTTTAAAGGCATTTGAACAGATACATGGATAGTAAAAGATTAGAAAGATACGGGACAATGGCAGGGAAATAGGTTTAGCATGGATGGGCATTTCGGTTGGAATGGACCAGTTTGGGCTGAAGGCCCTGTCTCCGTGATGTCGGACTCTATGACTCTAACAACCATTGCTTGTCTCCCACTGAATGTTATATTGTACTTTCCAAATTCACTGTAGGTATATTGAGCTCTAGCCTCCCATCTTCAATGATGTTTGACTGGACTATTCAAGCATTCTATATTGTATGCAGACACCTTGTAAACTTCACCTTATAAATGCCATTATTCCTTAAAGGCTGCTTCAGACCAAGGTTAATAATTCGTCCTTCTGACCACACAACATCAAATCCGAAATAACCTGCTCTCTAGTTTGCTTCGCAACGTCCTCTTCAACCCACCTCATATAAACTTACAGAACTTATTTTTCACATCTTCAGCAGTCACTTAGTTAACGTAGTTTAGATACAACTTGAGACCATTCAATAAGACTGCGGTATCCACAATACTTGCATATCTAATTTCCAGAACATATGATGCTCAGATTTTCTGCTACCGTTTGGTTTCGATATATAATACACTAATATTTGCTTCTCCTTGCTATCTGTAAATTCTACCTGAACTTATACTGCGGAACCTGAGGGACATGTCTGTGTCGTTATTAGTGATAGACCTGGACAAACCATTCAGGGAGGCTCACTTCGACCCTGAGATGATCTGAAGAAATGTCCCACAATACTCGACAAGCAACAATATCCTCCTCGCTCTGTTTGGATAAGAGTTACCACATACTCTCTGCTCCCTCACACTCACTGTATATCAGTTATGGCACCTAACCCCGAACAAGGCTCACGCTCTGTCTCCAAATAAGGCTCAGGCACTACCACTCTCACTATTGAATTCAGCAACTAATAACACTATATGGATTCAAAACTGTCGACTGACTCAGTACAGACAACTCACAACTCCCCCCACCTACACCAGCAGAAACAGCAGGGTCACCCATTCACACTCTCCCTCCACCCCTTTCTCCCATTCCAGGAGAAACAGCCTGGAATAGGATAGAAAGGGTCATGCCGGGTAGTGGAGTGCCCGATATCCGTTCCCTCACTCCCCTCCCCCCGTCATGTGGGAAGGACTCTTAAAGAGCTGGAGAGGACCAGGACGCCTCGTGTGGAGAATCTGAAACATCCACGTCCGACTGACAATGTTAAGGAGCAATGTTCAGTGAAAGACAATTCTCAGTTTAAACCCACTGGCAGTTCCAACAACAGTCCTTTCACTTCCCAAAAAAAAACAGATACCTCACTGCACAGAGACGCAGACACAGAAATACACAGTCAAATACACCATACTTACAAGGATATAGATATACATACATGTATAAACACACAAATACATATACAATCACATACAAATCGCCATAAATACAGATAGAAACACAAGCTGAAACACAGACAGACAGATGTAGACACGCAAACACACAGATTACAAGCATTTGGACACACACGCACACACACACACAGGCACACACACACATACAGACACACACAAACAGCGGCACAGGCACACATACACACAGAGGCACAGACACTAGTGTCATTAAGACACAAATCGATGTGTTTTGATTTGTAAGGGGATCAAGGATACTAGGGAAAAGGTAGAAGAATGAGGTCGAGGTACATATAAGAAATTATTGTCCGGAATTTCCGACTCGATAGGCTGAATGGCCTCAATCTGCTCATTTCCTTAATGCTCCTGAGGTCTTGTGCTATCAGGCATTATTTTCCTGAGACAGCAGCAGAGGCTGGGTACGATACATATTTGTTTGGAAAGGGTCAGTGGGAATGTGGGATAGGTTTGGAGTCCAAAATGGATTACATTCCTGTCGCTCACAGGAAATAGAGAGTAGAGGTAAATGTTTATTTTCAGGCTGTAAATGATGGAGTGCCTCAGAGATCACTGTGGGGTCATCAGTGATCAATAATCTGTATCAAAGATCTGGAGGAAGGGGAGCGAGTGGCTTGGAGCTCAATTAGCTCATATACCAAGATGGTCATTTAACGTGTCGTCAAATGGAGGTAGTGAGTCTGCAATGTGATACAGGCAGGGAAGGTTAGTGAGCAAACATTCAGCAGAAATAATATAAGGTAAGTTGTCTATTTTGGCGTGAAAGATGAAACAACGGTAAACAATTTAAATGGAGAGAGATTGCTGAACTCTGTGATACAGGAGGTTTCCATGTTCTTGCGACATGAAACATATGAAGTCAGTCTGCAGATGCAGCAAGTGATTTGGAAGGTAAGTGGAATGATGCTGTTTTTGGCAAAAGGTATCAGGGTTAATCGCAGGAATGTTTTACTGCATCTGTACAGGGCATTGCTGAAACCACACCTGATGCACGGTGTGCAGGAGTGATCCCCTCACCTAAAATAAAAAGGTATAATTATTTTCGAAGGTTTTCAAATCGGTTTCCCTATACTCATTCCTGGAATGCCGGCCTTTTGTTATCGGGGATTATCAGTTTCGATCTTAGCTGAGAAATAGTATTGAACCATCCATGACTTTCTGAAAAGTGTATCAACTGGATGCATATTATCTCCTGCCAGGGAGACTAAAGCTAAAGAAAAAATCTTTAAGAAGAAGATGCATTGATATTAACATACATACTATGAAGACACCTACCAATATTTATAAATTACACAGACACATGTAAGCATGTCATCAAATTATAAAGTAGGGACATTTTTCGCGATCGGAAGGAATTGTGTACAACAAGAGCAATGACGCACCTGCATATAATCCATAATCAGGTTTTCCAGAGAATGGTCCAGTTTAGTGTTCAGTTAACATAATTGTATGTTCCAACACAGAGAGGGAGAAAAATGTTCCCTGTCTGAGAAGGAGCAGCCGATTGATCCCTCTCTCTTACTTTGTTCTGCCAGGTAGCAAAGTGTGAGACCATAAAATCCTTGTGTCATCTTTACCACTTGTGAAGGATTCCTGGTGAGGACTCATTGGAATCTCTTCACTGGCTGAAACGAAGAGAATTCAGCCAAATCCCACTGTTCCAGAAAGAAATCCCACAACCAGTAGCTTGTGTGAGCAGAATAACTTCAAAGGCAGAATAACATTTGGGGCACTCTATCATTTTGCCATTTGTTATGAGTTCAACTTTCTGTGTCTCACATTTTTCTAGAAAATTGCCTAGTCTAAGACCTAAATCATTGGCCACCTCACTAAACTGGCTGCATTTAAGATGGGTGTAACCAATGGAGGAGTGGGACTGGAAAAGGACACAGTGACACCCAACATTTGTTGGAACACAAATGAGAAATTCACAAAGGGCTGTTCAAGTGGAAATTCCCTTCCCCAGTGGACTGTGGTGCCTAGATGTTTGCATTTATTCAAAGTTGTTTTTGGTATGTATAAAATAGCATACAGACATAAACGTGCTGCTTAGACCAAACGCACACAGAGCGGTGACAAAGTATCTAATGGCCCACTCCTGCTGCTCAGTCCTGTGTTGCTATGTTCTATTCAACCCCCACATCTCCTGCAAGGAGCAGATGGAGGCCACTTGCTCCAAATACCTGGTCAACAGTAACACAGGATCTCATCCACTCCCTCAAGACTGTCACACATGGTTTGGTGTCCGTTGGAAAATGTTATTTGGTTCGAAAGACGCCTCTGGTCTCTTTACAGAGTGTTTCCTCTCGGAAACTTGTGGTTCATTTGTTGGTGATATTATAGACCCAGATTCACCTTGAGTACAGTCCCCATACCTCAACAAGAGATGACTCACAAAATACTTTACTCTCTCTGATTACAACGTTCAATAAAAGAACATTCAGGAAAATTACAGCCATTAACTTTGCAATTGCTGAATATGAGGACAAAAGAAACAGAATCAGGTAATTCGGATGATCAAGCCATTGCATAACATCATGGCTGATCTACTGTTGTCATTAACTCCTCTTTAATGCCCAATTCTTCACCCCTTAGCTCTCTGACAGGTCAAAAATCCATCTAACTCCTCTTTAATTGCTTTCAGTGATATAGCTCCCCTCGGTCTCCAGCCCAGATCATTCCTGACAGTGATTACCCTCTGTGAGTGGAAAACACTCTCTACACATACACCGTCACCTATTGATATGAACAAGAGGTGACAACAGGGGCTCGGGAAAGAGTGAATGGCCTTGATATCAAGGCGGTATTTGACTGAGGATGGCATCGGGACCACCTACGTATTTGAGCTGAATGTGGATCAGGTGTAACCTTCCCATTGGACCGGATGTTTCCGAACACAAATAAAGAGGTTTAGGGTCAGTCACCAACAATCCTCTCAGTCCCAGGACATCTCTGCAGGAGATCCTCAGGTTATACTCCTCAGCACAAGCATCGTCAGCTGCTCCTTCAATGTCTTTTCCCATCATAAGATTGGAAGTGGGTATGATGACTGAAGATCACACAATGTTCAGAACATTTTATCCCCCATCAGCTCCTGAACCATTCTGTGTCCATGTGCAGCAAGACCCAGACAGCATTCTGGTTTGTGTTGTTAAAGTGTCGGTAACATTTATGTAACAGCACGGCCAGACACTGCACATTGTCACAGTTAAAGGAGGAGCTCATTCAGCATCTCAAGCTGGTTGGACACAGGTATGAACTAACGTTCAGGAACAGGAAGAGTGACAGCACATTCAATACTCCTGCCTGTTACACAGGAAGAAGCGTGGTACGTTCAGTGCATTGAACTCTTAAATAGGAGCAGGCAGAACCCAATCAGACATTTAATCCTGTTCCATGAGACCAGGAGGAGGCTATTCATCCCCACGAGACAGTTATACAGGAACAAGAGGGGGTCATTGATATTCCAATACGACAAACCAATGAAACCGAGACTGCACTGATAGAGGACTCCAGGATGTTAATCATGGTTCAATTGTTTGTAGAACATGTGCTGCTTTGACATGGTTTGCTGGTAATGAGGAGGGAAGCCAATTGATTTGTGTCAAGTCTCAAGGAGGTATTTTCCATCTCCGAGAAGACACACCCATGTTCTCCATGGAGGTCAGAATCTGGTGGGAATAGTTAACTGTTTTAGCATGAGGGTATTGTGGCTGCTGTAGATATTGCGGATAATGAGACTTTCAGTGCAGGACTACACAGGAAATGAACTGTATTAATGTGGAGAGAGTTTATTCAAATACTGGCCCTCTGTCTCTCTCATGCGACATGGGGATTGGTTGTGGATTGAGGGGAATATTCTCAGAGGCTCTTAAACGATCGACAATAATGCAACCCGAGTAAAAAATAAGCCATGGAATTTTTCACCGTATCAGTGTCTATTTAGCACATCGTGAGTGACTGTCCCTCCCCCTCAAGTTTCAATGCAATCGCCTCTAATTCTCTCACAACGCCAGAGATTCATCTTCACTGTCTCCTCATGTAACCAACATCCCAGGGATTAGTCTGGTGAAACTCCATTGCACTCTCTCTGTGGCAAGGCGATCATTCCTTTTCAAGGAAAGAAAGTCTGTCCACAATATCCCAACAGCAACAGCAACACTCTCAGCGATGATCACAACAACTCTTTTTCCTCTTATACATCTCCGTTTCTTTCCTGTGGCGTAAAAAATACTTTCATTCTCTCTACACTGCCGGAAAGAGTTAACACTTTTATAATGAAGGTATTGTTGCTGCTGTCAGGATTATGGATACCATGACGTTCATGGCAGGATCACGAACCAGTTGAACTGTATTAATGTTGGGAAAGTTTATTCAAAAGCCTGAACCTCTCTCTTTCTCTCTCTCTCTCTCTGTCTCTCCTCTCTGCTCTCTTTCTCTCTCTGTCTCAGTTGAAATAGGGAGTGGGTGGTTGGGTGGAACGTTCTTAGAGGCTCTTAAACTATCGAGAAGCATGCAATCTGAGTGGGACAAAAAGCCATGAAACTTATCACCGTATCAGTGTCTGTTTAGAACATCATGAGTGACTGTCCAGCCCCCTTAAGGTTTAATGCAATAACCTCTTATTCACTCACTGAGCTTCACTCACTGCTCATGGTGACATCATCCCAGCGATTAATCTGGTGAAACTTGAGAGAAAGGCTATCCACAGTACCCCAAATACTGCCTCAGGGATTGTCAAAAACATATTTTCACTCACTTAGACATCGCCATTTCTTTCCTGTCCCACAAAAAGCCATTCCTTCTCTGTGCACTATGACTAACATGGAATTTATAGGTCCCTTACATCTGTACGTCAGCAGCAATAAAGCTAGCACCAGCGATACCTATGGAGATGTGCATCACTCTCGGGGAGAATTTCAATGAGATTGAAGCTAAAATAGGGGATGATCACGGACCTGAATGGAAATGGGATGTAGCAATACAGAAAACAGGCAGAGAAAGGGAGCAATCTCTACCTGTGTTCTTTTCTCACAGGATGTATGAAGCCCTGGTCAGGGCAGCATGTTATGCAGATCTTGAACTGAGTGGCTGATTCAGCTGTTCCACAGTATCGTAAAAAGTAAAACGCATATCTATGGGTTTGTAGTGTTACAACACAGGATAAATCTTCCTGCTTAATTAAAACCAGCAACAGAGAAAAGATTTATCCCATGCAGTAATCTGGGATAATTCTAGAGTCCAAATCTATTTTAACTAAAAATTAACAACTTTATTTCTTAAAGTATAGCATAGAATAATAAACGAACGACTATTTCCAACTTCTTCCTCTAACCTGTCATTTACATTCCCCCTCCACAATACTGGTCTGATAAGACACCTAATTAAGATTTACAAAACAAAACTTCTTATCTCAAAATTAGGAAACTTTCGGTTCTTCTCCATATCTCTCTCTTCTTTTCTTCTTGGGGACTCTGCTTCACCAGTTAATAATCAATAAATGTACCTATAGGAGAGCTATTTTTAAGGCTGTCTTTGGATGCTGGTAGCTTGGAAGTTCTCGTCTCAACTGTTCAATTTTCCATGGTCTTGTACTGCCAACCTATTGGATTGTTCATTGGCGGTTAAGATTGGCAATATAAGAAATTGAAACTTGGTAGGTGGGTATTTTGGGTTATAATTTAAAATGTTTTGCTGAATTTGTTTTCATGCAATGAGCTAATCGGGTTGTTTGACCAAATGTTACATTATATCTATTTTTCAGAACTCTTGGTGCTGACAGGTAGTTAGTGTTGGTTTTTAATTCTCTCAAAGGTACAGTACACCAACGTGTTCATCACAGAAGTCACATGGAAACTTGACGATGGAAAAATGACACATTGACTTCCCTAAAGGACTTGAGGCAAGTAGATTGGTTTTTATAACAAATGATAATGGTTGTTTTTAAACTCCACAATTTCCTTCAGGAGATATCATCAGACCAATATTCTGTGGCTCTAGATTATGAGCAAGTGCCTTGACCACCATAAACTGTCTTCCCTTATGTGCAGAAAACAAGTTAAACATTCTGAACAGCAATTATTTAGTGACGGATGTGTGGTCACAAAAAACGTGAAACTGTTGCATCTGGATTGAACAAAGGCACAAATGGTTTATTCAGATATCGCACTGAGACTGAGGACAAGACTGGGATATCATGATGGTGATATTGGACAGGATTGGTGAGTGGGGAGGACATGGAGATCTAAATCTCTGAAGGACAAAATGGATTATGGAGTTTCAGAAGAGTCTGGTTCCTTCTCGCATATCAGTAATTTATAAATCGTGGTTTGTTTGTTATTGTTTATAAGGAAATGAATTTTGCTTTGGAACTGAAGATATTGACTTGCACTTTCCAAAATGTATATATCATGCGCAGAAATTCAGTTCAACCCGGTTTAGTAGACAAATATAATGACTTACCAGGAACACCGACTATTGCGAGGATGGGATAGGAACCACCTCGAATAATCCAAAGGATATCCTGGGTCCAATATGCTAATGATATCCAAGGCTGAGAAAGCCAGTAAAGACTCAAGGATAAACTCCTATCCATTGATGGAGCATTTCACTCTAATGTTCTCAGATTCTGATCCATTGTTGGAACATTCCAATCCATGGTCCTCAGATTATGAACAATTATTGTAACACTCCTGCCTAATGTTTCAGATTCTGATCTCTCCTCGACCTCTCTCTCGAGCTGCTGATCCCTGTTAGTGCTGTTAGTGATGTTCCTACTCAAACTATGGGATAACACATTGAATAGAGTCCATTATCTCTCAACGATGGAAACTCTCCAATGTGATAATTAGGATCCATGGAGGTGGGCATTAATTTCAGTCACTGAACAAATAGCTTCATTTCAGCCCTTTGAGTTCAAAATTTAAAAAGTTAAAATTAAAAAAAATGTTTAAAAATTACTCATTTAGCTTAGGATATATTGGGGGCGGCTGAGGGAAGGAATATTGGAGATGACAGATTGATTGCGTGTATTCATTCAATCTGCCTTGGATATAGGAGTAATGTCAAAGGATTGTCAGGATAAACATGTTTCTCCGTTTATAAATGGAAACATACAGTCTGTAACTACTGATCAGTGACTATAATGTCAGTAAAATACGAAGACAACTTTTCTAGTCCATAATCTGACAGGCAAATGTGCCTACGACAACATGAGTTATAACAGACAAATGGCATGGATATGTTAACAGAGAATATGATTTGACACACAATTCAGATGGTTAGTCGAGGATCAGAGAGGGCAGGTGAATGTCATGCTGTTAATGTTGTCGATATCAATCAACTGTGATTAATTACCATGCACTAGTTTTCAATTTGAGTGTGATTATGATATTGGGGACATGGTTGCAGAGACTGGAGGGAGGGAACATGATATTTCCTAGTCAGCAGTATTGGGATGTTACTCTTTATAAAGCATAAGAAGATCAAATTCCAGGATACATCTCCAATGAGGAATGAGGAGAGCCAATATTAACCATACGACCAAAAGATAATGGAACAGAAATTTGGCCTTTCAGCCCATTGAGCCTGCTCCACCATTTAATGATGGCTGTTAAGCTTTTCAACCCCAATCTTCCGCTTTCTATTTGTAACCTTTCATCCCCTTTACAATCAAGAACCTATCTGTCTTTAATATGCCCAATTAACTGGCCTCGACAGCCTTCTGTAGCAGTGCATTCCCTAGATTCACCACTCTCTGGCTGAAGAGATTCGTCGTTATCTGTGTTTGAAAAGGTCTTCTCTTTACTCTGTCCCCTCGGGTCCTAGTCTCCCCTCCATTGGAAAATATCTTCCCAAAATCCACCCTGTCCAGGTCATTCAATATTCTGTAAGTTTCAAGTAGACCTCCTGACATCCTTCTGAACTCTATCAAATATAGACCCAGAGCCCTCAGATGTTCTTCTATGTTAAGCTTTTCATTCCTGGGACCACTGTCGTGAATATCATCGGAAAATGTTCCAGATCCAGCACAATAATCCAAATGTCGCCTGACCAAAATCTTATAGAGCCTCAGAAATACATTCCTGCATTTCTATTCAAGCCCTCTTGAAATAAATGGAGTCATTTTATTTGCCTTCCCAACTGCTGACAACCTGCAGGTTTTACCTTTCAAGATCCTTGGACTAGAACCCTCCCACTGCTCCCCCCCCCCACCCCAAGTCTTCTGAATTTGCTCGCTTTTTAGAAAATATTCCACGCTTTTATTTTTCTGGGCAAACTGCATGACCTCACACTTGCCCTCGTTATACTCCACCTTCCACTTCTTTGCTCACTCCCCTAACCTGTGCAAATCCTTCAGCAGGAGAAAGTGAGGACCGCAGATGCTGGAGATCAGAGTCAAAAAGTGTGGTGCTAGAAAAGCACAGCCAGTCAGGCAGACTGAGGAGCCGGATATTCGACGTTTCCGTCATAAAGCCTTTATCAGGAATGAAGTGGGTGGGCGGAAGGCGGTTGAGAGATGAATGGGAGAGGCTGGGACGAAGGTAGCTTGGAAGGCGATGGCTAAATGAAGGTGAGTGGTGAAAGTGGAAGGTGGAGTGGATAGATGGGAAGGAATATAGTCAGGTAGGATAGTTCAACAGGCGCTGCTCAATTGGAGGATTAGATCTGGGATAAGGTGGAGGGAGGGGAGATGAGGAAACTGGTGACATTGCGCTGAATACCATGTGGTTGAAGGGTCCCAAGGTGGAAGTCGATGTGCTGGTGGCTAGAATATGGCAGTGGGGGAGGCCACGAACTTGCATGTCCTTGGAGGAGTGGTAGGGGAGGCGACGTATTTAGCCACAGGGAAGTGGGATTGTTGGGTTCATGATGGAGAGTGTTCCCTGAAACGTTCTGCAAGTTGACGTCCAGTCTCCCCAGTGTAGAGGAGACCAGGATCAATGGGCACAGTAGATGAGGTGTTTGGATTCACAGTATCTTCTCTGCCTGATTGGAAGGATCCTTTGGGGCCTTGGATGGAGGTGTGGAAGAAGTTGTTGGCACAGGTTTCATACCTACTGCAATGGCAACGGAAAGTGCTGGGAGTGGAAGGTGGCTTGTTGGGGTGTGGGAGGGAGGACGTGTGAACCTAACTAGGCAGTCGTGAAGGAAATGGTCTCTGCAGAATGCTGATAGGGGTGGGGAGGGAAGTATATCTCTGGTGGTGTGGTCTGACTGTTGGTAGCGGAGGATGATGCGTTGTATCCTGAGGTTGGTGGTCTGGAAGCCGAGCATCAGAGGGGTGCTACTGCACCCTCCTGCATCTGAACAACCTCTTCTATGCTACCTATCCCTCTATTCCACCTTTGCACTGTTTGAAAACTTAGCAAGAATTCCCTCAAGTGCCTTCATGTAGACCATAAATGCACAAAGCGAATTTTGTGGTCCCAACACTGAGTCTTGAGGAAAACCACTTGTCACTGGACACCATCCTGAGAAGGACACTTCTATCTCCACTCTCTGCTTTCTGTCATGCAGCCATGCATCTATCCAAGCTAGCACCTTGCCTGTAACACCAGGGGCCCTAATCTTTCTCAATAGCCTCCTGCATGGCACCTTATCAATGGAATTTAGAGAAGCAGGTGGATAACATCTACTGGTTCTCCTTGGTCAAATCTGCCCGTTACTCCCTCAAAGTATTCCAGCAGGTTTGTCAGGCATGACCTTCCATTGGTGAAACAATGCTGACTTTGCACTATTTTACTAAATACTTCCAAGTATTCAGAAATCCCATTCTTCACGATGGATTCCAGGATGTTACCTTCAACCAAGGTTAGGCTAATCAGTCTGTACTTTTCCATATTCTGCCTAACTCCCTTATTAAATGGAGTATCACGTTAGCAATTTTCCAGCCTGTCCTGATTTTAGTCATTTCTGAAAGATTACCACTTTCACTTTCCCTACTTCTTCAGCTATCTCCCTTACAATGCTGGGATGTAGTCCATTTGGTTGAGATGATTTATCCAAATTCAGGCCATTTAATTTTCTAGCATGTTCTTCTTGATGATGATCACCATACTCAGCTCTGTCCTCTCACTGTCTTTAATTTTTTGGAAATTACTTGTGTCTTGCATCATGAACATTGATGCAAAGTTCCTCATTCATTTCTTTGTTTTCCGCTACTGTTTCTCCAGCATCATTTTCCAGTGTTCCGTATTCACTTTTTCCTCTCTTTTTTCACTTTGGCACGGCACAGTGGCATAGTGGTTAGCACTGTTGCCTTACAGCGCCAGAGACCTGGGTTCAATTCCTGCCTCAGGTGACTGCCTGTGTGGAGTTTGCATGTTCTCCCCGTGTCTGCGTGGGTTTCCTCCGGGTGCTCCGGTTTCCTCCCACAGTCCATAGATGTGCAGGTCAGGTGAATTGGCCATGCTAAATTGCCCGTAGTGTTATGTAAGGGGTAAATGTAGGGGTATGGGTGGGTTGTGGGTCGGTGTTGACTTGTTGGGCCGAAGGGCCTGTTTCCACACTGTAATGTGATCTAATCTAATGTAATCTAATCTAATGAACCTCTTACAGTCTCCTTTCTACTACTGGTTACCTTACCTCCATATCAAATCTTCTCTGTCATTTTAGCCCTCTGTTAGTCTTTGTAAGATTCCCAATTCTCTAGTTTCCCACTGCCCCTCACCATATTATACGCTTGCTCTTTTGCTTCTATGCAATCCCCTACTTCCCTCGTCAGCCCTGACTGTCTTATCCTCCCTGTACTATGCCTCTATTCCTCGGCAAGTGTCTCTGCTATGTCTCCTGAATTAGTCTTGGAATCTGCTTCCATTGCTGTTCCCCCGCCTTTCATGCTTGACCCCTGTCCCAGTCAATTCTACCTAGCCTCTCCCTTGTGCCTCTGCAGTTGCCTTTATTCAGCTGAAATACTGTTACCTCTGATTCTATCTTCTCTCTCTCAAATTATGGAATAAATTCGTCCATGTGCTGATGATTGCCTCCG
Organism: Chiloscyllium punctatum; assembly: GCF_047496795.1. NCBI lineage: Eukaryota > Metazoa > Chordata > Chondrichthyes > Orectolobiformes > Hemiscylliidae > Chiloscyllium > Chiloscyllium punctatum. Next base: position 50,791,666 of record NC_092751.1, read on the forward strand.
AAGTTTACCTTCACCCTAATCTCCCTTCTGAATCTTACGTCATTAAGTCCAGTATCATGTGTTGCCGAGTGGACTCCACTAGAAGTTGCTTCAAAAAGCCATCTCGTAAACATTCCTAAATTACATTTTCTTGCGAACCACTACCAATCTCATGTTCCCAGTTCCCCTGCAAACTGAAATCACCCATGATTACTGTACTTTGCCTTTCCTACACATATTTTCTATCTCCTGGCGTATCTTGTGCCCTAGCTCCTGACTACTCTTTGGAGCCGTGTACAAGACTTCAACTGTGGTTGTCTTACCTCTTGTGGTTCCTCAATTCTACACCATCTGATCTTACTTCCTTTCTTACTATTGATTTAATTTCATTTCTTACTAATAATGCAAATTCACTCCCTATGCCCACCTGCCAAACTTTTCGATAGGATAAATATCCGTAAATATTCAGATCCCCTTGCAGCCACATCTCCGTGATGCCCATCGCTTCATACCTGCCGATTTAATTTTGCACCACAAGCTCATTTACCTTATTCCTTATACAGCATGCATTCAGTTATAACCCCTTCAGTCCTGCATTAACCATCCCTCTTCTCATTGTCATTAATTTGTGCAGTGTACTTGACGTGTGATATGTTCGTGTTCCTATTCGTGTCTGTGCTGGAGATTTTAATCACCTCTCCTGAGTTCTGTACTCTTACCTCCTCTTTTAATTCGGCTTTTCTAAATAATCCCTATAACTGCACCCCACCACACACACACACACACACACACACACACACACACACACACACACACACACACATCCTAATCAGTTTAAAGCTCTATCTGCAGCCCTGGTTAGGATTCACTCGGATTCTGATCCCAGCACGGTTCAGATGACGACTGTCCCATCGGAGCAGCTCCTTTCATCCTCAGTAATAAAATGAGTTTATTCAACACAAAATACAAGAATAAAAAAGCTTTTCTGTGCATACCAAAATATGAAAACAACAAAAAGACAATAATGTTAAAATACAGTGACTATGTGGAGCTATATAAATTGTAATGTGAATTACCAAACCATGGGAGTGGTGTGCAAACTTTATCAATCATTATTTGACCCAGAACTGAGATCCTGATTACCCCTCTGCCAGTGATGCCCTTCGCTGAGATTCCACCCTGCCTCTCACGCAGTGTCGAGAGAGGCTACAAGTTCCTGTTGGCCCAGAATATTTAAATTAATCCACCTTCTCCCTGGAACCAATCTATTGGTCTATTGGATTGTGTTTAGCTGTCAGCAACTCAGCTCTGGGATGTTATTGGCAATAAATGACCTGGGATGACAGCCAGTATTAGCATGGTGTTCACAGGGTATGGCACCAGACAAAGGGCTTACAGTCTGTGAGAGTTTCTAAGAAAAGTTTCGGTGCATTTCTCTTCATGCTGTCTCTTGATCTAACTTCACATTCGTTTGACACCCCTTTCTCTCACTCATTCTGTCGCTTTTTTTTCACTCTCTTTATCTCACTTCACTGTCTTTCTATCTGTTTATTTCTCTCCCTCTCAGTCTAGCTCCGATCATTCCCTCTATTTTCAAGTTGTCAATTTGAAGAGCTCATGGATGCATGGTGGGCTGAATGGCCTCCTTCTGTGTTGCATTAACTCTGACGTTCTCCGACCCACAGTAACAAATTTTGGTGCTTGGAGAGACAAGCTGGTCCAGTGAAGGACACAGTGGACAATTAACCATTATCTCTTCCTATTTTCAGACATGCAGCGACATCGATATATCTGTTCAAACAAACAGATACCTCATATTAAAATCAACACACTTCAGACTGCCAGGCCACTGAACAGTGTTCTCTGTTTTATTTTTTTGTTGTTCTTATTGTTATGGGATTAGTCTCCAACTTCTCCTCAGTCAATGTACCTGTGGACCTACTGCTGTGGTTCCACACGCCCCTCCCCCACCGCCGGTTCACACTAGCTTAAAACCTCGTAAAGGACAATAGAAATCTGCCTGCCAGGAGATTGCTGCCAGTTCAACTCCATCTCGTCCATCTTGCGTATATCCTACCAACCCAGGAATCCCAATCTTCCACATATCGGAGATTGTTATCAGTTCATGTGCATCCCGTCCTTCTTGTGTGTATCCTACTGACCCGTGAATCCCAATGATCCACATATCGGAAGTGCTGCCTCCCCGACCTGCACTTTGATCGTGTATTTAACAGTGCTACCTTACGGTTCCTAACCTCACTCGCACGTGACATTTTCTAATGTCTCCAAAATTCAAATATCCTTTCAGCACAACTCCAGCAAGGCCTTTTCTTTAAACTGGATAGACTTGATAATAAAAACTTAAGTGTGACATCAGGAAAGTGGGACCACTGAATCAGTCCAATGACGACCGTATCTGATATCTATCCCCACCACCAAACCTGCTTGACAAGGTATACACATGGACCATCTATTTGCAGATGGCCGAGGATAAACAGAATATTAGAAAATGTCGGCGCAGATGGATGTAATTCAGCCTGTTTACTCAGCTTTGCTATTCAATTGGATTCTAGTTATTCTGTTCCTTTCAATGGCAGGGTCTTTACCTAGCATCCCCAGCGGGTCAGAAAGTTCCCAGTGTCGTTGTGTACGCAGTCCTTTAGATTAGATTAGATTACTTACAGTGTGGAAACAGGCCCTTCGGCCCAACAAGTCCACACCGCCCCGCCGAAGCGCAGCCCACCCATACCCCTACATCTATCTACCCCTTACCTAACACTACGGGCAATTTAGCATGGCCAATTCACCTGACCTGCACATCTTTGGACTGTGGGAGGAAACCGGAGCACCCGGAGGAAACCCACGCAGACACGGGGAGAATGTGCAAACTCCACACAGTCAGTCGCCTGAGGCGGGAATTGAACCCGGGTCTCTGGCGCTGTGAGGCAGCAGTGCTAACCACTGTGCCACCGTGCCGCCCACCTGCGAAGGGAGTATCAAGTGCCAGGCAATGGGGTGTGGGGAGTCCAGGGGTGGCACAAGGAAATGCTGCATGTAGTGACGATGGACTGAGGGAACTGAGCGAGAAGGAATGGGCATCCAGGGACACTGCATTCAGAGAAGTGCCAGGGCAAGATGCCTAAACACCCAGAGGAACCCGCGAACCACGGCTTCTTTTACAAAATTACTGTCACATTTGCTGCATTTCTCCATCGAACAAAAGCAAAAATTCCATAGATGGTAGAAACCTGAAGCAAACATAGAAATGTATTGTGGAGAGAGAAGAGAGTTAATGCTCCCAATGCAGACACAGGAAGAATGTTCAAAGTCCACCCAGACAGCGTCCAGAGATTGGAAATGTACCAAATGTCCTCAGCACTGTGAGGCAGCATTGTTGTGTCACCACGTTGCCCAATGATGAATAATTGGGGATAGTATAGTTAAAAGCATAGATACTGTTCTCTATGATCAGGGTTAAGACTCCTGAAGATCATGTTGCCTATCGCGTTTGGGATATATCATCAGGGTTGCAGAACATGGAGTAGGAGGGGAATGATCCAATGGTCAGGGTCTGTGTAGGTACCAAAGGCTGGACAAACAAATGACAATGAGAAGAGCGACGGGTAATACAGGACTGAACTATAATTTCGGAATGCATGCAGTTTAAGGAATAAGGTAAGTGAGCTTGTGACTTATCCATAAATTGGCAGGTACGACATAGTGGGCAGAACAGTGACATCGCTGCAAGAGGATCAGGATTGGGAGCTGAATATTCAAGGATATTCATCCTGTCGAAAAGATACGCAAGTGGGCACAGAGATAGAGTTGGCTCAGTATTAAGAATGGAATTGAATCAATAATCAATCATAAGAAATGAAATAAGGTCAGATGGTGTAGAATTGAGGAATCAAAAAGGTGAAAAAGTGCAGTTGGAGTTATATACAGGGAGCTGGTGTGTAAGATACACCAGGCGCTCGAAAGATCTGTTGGAAAGGCAAAGTCATAGTGATCATGTGGGATTTTATTATGCAGATGGACTGGGAATTCAGACTGATGGTGGTTGGCAGGAAAAGGAATTTGTAGAATGTCTACGAGATGGCTTTTTGGAGCAGCTTGTGCGGCCAGAGTAAATGAGGGGAGCTTAAGGTGACAGTGATCATAATATGATTGAATTTCTCTGCAATTTCAGATGGAGAAGTTAGAATCAGAAGTAACAGCATTACAGCTGAATAAAGGCAATTACACAGATAAGAGTGAGGAGGTGGGTAGAATTGACTGGGAGAGGGGCCCAGCAGGAAAGACAGTGCAACAGCAATGGCAGGAGATTTTTGGAGTAATTCAGGATAGAGAAAAGATTTATTCTGAGGAAAAAGAGGCTTGTATAGGGAGGATGGGACAACCATAGCTGACTAGGGAAGTCAGGTATAGCATAAAAGCAAAAGAGAAAGGATATAATTTTGGAAAGTGCAGTGGGAAACCTGAGCTTACAACGACAAAACTGAGGGCAAACTAAATAAAATAAGGAGGGAGATTATTGAATATGGGTGTAAGCTCGCCAGTAAGATAAAAGAAGACTGTAACAGTTTCTTTCGATATATAAAGTACAAAAGAGTGGCAAAAGTGAACACTGGATTGCTGGAAAATGATACTGGAGAGAGAGTAGTGGGGAACGAGAAAATGGCCAAGGAACTGAATAATTACTTTGCATCAGCTTTCATGGTGGAATGCATGAGTAATACCTTAAATATTCAAGAGATTGAGGGGCCAGTGCTGAGTATTATGGCCCCCACCATGGAGAACATGCTAGAAAAAGATATAATGGCCCGAAGGTGGGTAAATAACCTTGACCAGATGGACGACATTCCAGTGTTATAAGGGAGATAGCTGAAGAGGGAGTGGAGGCAATCGTGGTTATCTTTCAGGAATCACTAGAGTAAGGAACGATCCCAGAGCTCTGGAAACCCACGAACGTGACACTACTTTTTAACGAGGGAGTAAGGAAAAAAGACAAATAAAAATCCGACCATGAATAGTTTCACCTTTGTCATGGCTAAGATCCTGGAATCCATTGTGAAGGATGAGATTTCTGAATAGTTGAAAGTGTTTGGTAAAATAGGGCAAAGTCGGCATGATTTCATCAAGGGAAGTTAATGCCTGACAAATCTATTGGAATTCTTTGAAGAGGAAATTAGCAGGCTCGACCAAGCACAGCCAATGGATGTTATCCACCTGGAATTCAAGAAGGGCTTTGACATGGTGTCACACAGGAGATTACTGAGTATGATAAGGGTCCATGGTATTGGAGGCAAGGTAGTGGCATGGATAGAAGCTTGTCTGTCTGGGAGAAAGCAGAGAGTGGGGATAAAAAAGTACTTCTCAGGATGGCAGCCGGTGACAAGTGGTGATCCAGAATGCTCAGTGTTGGAATCATAACTTTTTACTTGTTACATTAACAATTTAGATGAGGGAATTGAGGGCACTCTGGCTAGGATTGCAGACGATACAAAGATAGGCACGTGGTCGTATTGAGGAAGCGGAGATGCTGAACCAGGTTTTGGACAGGCAAAGAGATCGTCAGATGCATTCCAACGTTGGAAAGTGTGAGGTCATGCACTTTGGCATGAAGTTTAGAGGCATGGTCTATTTTCTAAATGGCGAGAAAATTCAGAAATCTGAAGTGCAAAGGGACTTGGGAGTTCTCGTGCAGGGTTCTCTCAAGATCAGCTTGCAGGTTGAGGCAGTAGTTAGGAGGGCAATTGCAATTATGATTGGGAGCATTTACTCCGAGAAGAATTGAATATAAGAACTGACTGTATACGGCTTTGGTCAGACCACATTTGGAGTATTGTGCTCATTTTTGAGCTCCATCGCTCAGGAAGGATGTACTGGTACTGGAACGTATTCAGAAGATTTTCACGAGAATGTTCACAGAAATGAAAAGCTTATTGCATGAGGAATGTTTGAGTACTGTGGGTCTATACTTGATAAAGTTTGAAAGGATGAGAGGGAATGTAATTGTAATAGACAGGATACTGAATGAGCCGGAGAGAGTGGAAGTTGTGCAGATGTTTCCATTGGATTAGAATCCGAGGGCACAGCATTAGATGAAAGGGAACACTTTTTAGAACAGTGATAAGAGAAAGTTACTTAACCATAGAATGGTGAATCTTTGAAGTTTATTGTCACAGAAGGCTGTGGGGGCAGGCCATTGAGTATATTTGAGGCGGAGATAGATATTCTTGATAATCCAGGAGATGAAGGGTTATGGGGAAAAGGTCGGAGAATGGGTTTGAGAAACCTATCAGTGATGATTGAATAATGGAGTAGACCCGATGGGCTAACTGTCCTAGTTTATGCTCCAATGTCTTATAGTCTTCTGGTCTAAACCTTAAGGAAGTACCTTGCATCTCTGAGAAGATAGATTCATGTTCTTCATAAAGGTCAGAAGCTGTTGGGAATAGTTAACTGTTTTAGAATGAAGGTATTGTGGCTGCTGTCAGGGTGGTGGATAATATGACATTCAGTGCAGGATCACACACCAACTGCACTGTATTAATGTGGGGAATGTTTATTCAAAACTTGGACCTGTCCGTCTCTCTCAATTGGCAGTAGGCGTTGGGGTGGGTGGGTGTAACGTCTGCCCAGGCAATTTAACTATCCAGAAGCATGCATCCTGAGTGAAATAGCAGTCATGGAATTTATCACCTTCTCATTGTCTGTTTAGAATATAAGGAGCAATTGTCCATCTCTCTCAGGGTTCAATGCAATCACCACTTATTCTCTCACAGCACTACAGATCAACCTTCGCTCACTCCTCATGGTGCCATCATCCCAGGGACTAATCTGGTGGAACTCCTCTTCACCCTCTCTGTGTTAAGGAGATCACTCCAGATAAAGGAAAGAAAATCTGTCCATAATATGCCAAATACTGCCTCAACAACACTCTCAGGTTTGATCACAATAATTCCTTTCCCTCACTTAGCTGGCTCCATTTCTTTCGTGTGACACAGGAAACCATTCATTTACAATTCACTGCCATTGATGTAGAATTTAAAAACATCCTTACATCTGTAGGTCAGCATCAATAAAGCCAGCACCAGAGGTGCCCATGGAGATGGACATCACTCTTGGAAGAGACTCAGTCACAAAGAATGCATCTAAAATAGTGTATGGCTACCTACCTGAACGGAAACGAGCCATTGGAATATGGGATGCAGGCAGAGGAAGGGAGCTACTTTTCCTGTTATTCTGCCCTCACGGGATGTGTGCAGCTCTGGTCAGGCCAGCATGTTATTGCCGATCTTGAACTGAGTGGCTGTTTCAGCTGTTCCACAGGACAATAAATAGTAAAACAAATTGCCGTGGGTTTGCAGTTAAACAGAGTCTTGACCAGAGAATGATGACCCACTGCCTTCTCTAATGGGCATAAGGCAAGCCGATATCAACAGGTTATTATTCTGTGGTTCTAGCATACGAGCCAATGACGTGATCCACCATACACTGTCTGCCCATCTTTCATATTTTGTGAAGAGAACAAGTCAAACGTCTCAAGTGCAATTATTTTGCGATGGGCACGTGGTTAGAAGGGACTTGAAACAGATGTATCTGGATTTAACAAAGGCACAAACGATGGTTTATTCAGGAATTGACGTGAGGCTGAAGAGGAGACTGGGACGTCTTAATGGTGGTACTGGACAGGATTGGTATGTGGGGAGGATATGGAGATGTACACTTTGCAGGAGAAAATGAATCAAAGAGGTTGAGAACAGTGTGTTTTATCCTCGCGTATTGGTGAGTAATTTGTAAATAATAGTTTGCTAGTTATAATTTCTAAGGACTGGAATCTTTGATTGGAGCTGAAAACGTTGGCGTGCACCTTTCCAAAATCTGCATATCATGAATCTGTTCAGACCATTTCACTAAACACACAGAGTGACTTACCAGGAACACCAACTACAGCAAGGATAGGGTAGTAACCAGCTTGAATAACCATCAGTACATCTTCAATCCGCGATACTAATGATATCCAAGGTTGGGAAAGCCAGTAAAGACCATAGGATAAACTCCTATCCATTGTTGGAACATTCCAGTCTAATGTTCCCAGATTTCCATCTCTCCTGCCCTTCTCTCTGAAGCTGCTAATCCCTATTATTGCTGTTGGACATGCTCCCGCTCACACTTTCGGATAACTCTCTAGGGACGCATACGATCCACAGAGACTGACATAATTACAATCGCTGAACAAATAGCTCCAGTTCACCCCTTTGAATTCAATGCTACTTTATTGAATTTCAAAATAACGTTGAACATTTATGCATTCTGGGTGTGGTATGCGAGTGTGACTGAAGGAAGGAATGTTGAAGATGGCAGATTGATTGTGTGTATTCATTCAGTCTGCCTTGGGTATGGAAGTAATGCCAGAGGTTTAACGGAACATAAACATGCTTCTCTGTAAATAAGTACAGAAATGAATACCGTAACTACTGATTACTGATATCATTGCAAAATCTGTAAAACATTGAGAAAATATCTATCATCCATGATCTGATCGTAAAATGTGCCAAAAAAGAAACGTGGGTTACAACAAACAAACGGCATGGATACGTTAACAGAGAATTGCACATGGCAAACACAGTGCAGATTGTTATTCCAGGATCAGAGAGGGCAGGTGTGGGTCAGGCTGTTGATGTTATCGATGTTAAGGAACTGTCATGAAGTGTAATTTCATGGACTTTAATTACATTGTGATTATGATATTGGGGAAAGGAGAGAAGACGGAGAAGACTGGGGAACATGGCTGATTAGACTGGGTGGAGGGACAGTGATGTTCCCAATTTACCAGTATTGGAATGTTACTCTTTATTACTCATATGAAGATCAGATTCAAGAATACATCTGCAATGAGGAATTAGCAGAGACAATATTAATGAAATGTGTTTATGCAATATAAAATACAGGAACAAAATGAATTTCTGCACCCACCAACATATGCAAAGTACAAAGAGATAAGGTTGTTAAAATACACTCCTGATTTTGAGCTATATAAATTGAAATGTGATTTACATAACTAGGAAGGTGGTATGCAAACTTTATCAATCATTATTTGACCCACAGCTAAGATTGTGATTTCACCTCTGTCAGGGAGATTCTCTGGCCTAGTCTCTCATACAGATCGGTGTGGCCGGGGGGGAGGGGGGGGGTCGTGGATGCGGGGTGGTGGTTGTTATTTCCTGCTGCTCTTGGCTGAGTCTATTTAAAACCTCTGCTTTCTCCATGGAACCAATCTATTGGCCTAATGGGTTCTGTTTAGCTGTCAGTAACCCAGCTGTGTGATATTGTTGGAAATAAATAATCTGGGATGACAGCCAGTACCAGCACAGTGCTGACAGTGTATGGAGCCCAGACAAAGGGCTTGCCGTCCAGAGGAATTTCTAAATAAAGCTTCTAACTTCTGTCTGTTCATATTTATCTATCGTATTGCAGTCTTCTGATTTATCTGACTTCACCCTCATCGAACACCTCTTCTACTCACATTCAGTCAGTCGCTCCCCTTTCAATCCTCTCTGATTATCTCCCTTCACTTGCTTTCTCTCTGTTTATTTCTCTCTCACACAATCTCTCTTAACACACTCTCTCTATCTCCAATTGTGCAGTTGGAGAGATTGTGACTCCACGATGGGCTGAATGGCCTCCATCCATGCCATAATAATTGACGTTCTCTGACCCACAATAAATACTTCCTGGACAGACATGCTGGTCCGGTAACAGGTACAGTGCACAATCACCCATTCTCTTTTCCTGCTCTTCTCTGGTGTACAGGTGCCTTGAAATATCTGTTCAAACAAAACAGACTGAATGAACTTCGAGCAGTCGAGAAGACGTTCATGAGTGTGTATTTCAATCAGGATTTTATGAAGAATGAGATTCCAGAATGACATAAGCAATGAATTAAAAACAGGGTAACACAAGAAATGGCAGCTGAGTACAACATGTGGTTCCAAGTAGGTCTCATGGTATTACCAATAGATTATCAATCCAGAAAAAATCAGCTCCTGTTCTGGGGATCCAAATTGAATCCCGCCACCGCAGACGGTGGAAATTCAATTCAATAATGTAAAAAGTATTCCTGGAATTAAGAATCTTCTGATGAGAATGAAGTCATTGCTGACTGTCAGATAAATCTATCTGGTTCACTAATATCCTACAATGAAGGAATCTTCCGTCCTCACCTGGCCTGGCTGACATATAACTCCAGACCCAATGCAATGTCATTGACTCGCAATCGCCCTCTGAAATGGTCTAATGAGTCATTCAGTTGTTCCAATCGCTACAATGTTTCAAACAAATGAAACTGGATGCACCATCTGGCATTGAAATGGGCACTGGAAAAGTCAACATTAGAAACATCACTATAGAATCTGGAAAGTCTTCCTTACAAATATCTGGAGTCTAGTGCCAACATTGGAACAACTGCCTTACAGACTAGTTAAGCAACAGCCTGACATTGTCATACTCACGGAATCATACCTTACAGAAATAACAGAAATTAAACATGGACAAAGGAGTCTCTCACTGATTACCACGTAACGTCGTTCCTCAGCTGAATCAGTCCTCCTCCATGTTAAACAACACTTGGAGAAAGCATTGAATGCGGCAAGGGCACAAAGTGTATTCTGGTTGGGGGATTTCAAAGTCGACTTTTAAGAGTGGTTTGGCAGCAGGAATACTGATCATGCTGGTCGGCTCCTGAGGACATAGCTACTAGATTGGGTCTGCAGAAGGTGGTGACGGAATGAAGAACAGGGTAAAAAAGCATACCTGACCTCATCCTTACCAATCTGCCAACTGCAGATGTATCTGTCCATGACAGCATCGGTAAAAGTGACCACCACACTGTCCTTGTGGTGATGAAGTCTCTTGTCTCCATAAACTCTATCGTGTTGTGTGGCACTATCACCATGCTAAATGGCACAGATTTTTAGCAGATCTAGCAACTCAAGACTGTCCGCCCATAAGACAATGTGGACCATCAACAGCAGCAGAACTATTCTCCAGCACAATCAGTAACGTCACGGCCCAGCATGTCCCCCACTCAACCATGACCATCAATCCAGAGGATTAACCCTGGTTCAATGGAGAATACAGGAGGGCATGCCAGGAGCAGAACCAGGAATATATAAAGATAAAATGTTCATCTGCTGAAGCTTCCAAACAGAAATACTTGTGTGCCAGATAGCATAAACAACAAGGGACAGACAGAGCTTAGAGATCACAGAACCAATGCATCAGAATTAAGCTCTGCAGTCCTGCTAATCTGATCGTGAATGGTGGCGGACGATTAAACAACTCACCGGAATAGGAGTCTCCACATATATCCCCAACCTCAATGATGGGAGAGCCCAGCTCATCAGTGCAAAATATAAGGCTGAAGCTTTCGTTGCAATCTTCAGTCAGAAGTTTTGAGTGGATGATCCAATTCGGCCTCCTCCAGTGGTCCCCATCTTTACAGATAACGGTATTCAGCAAATTCGATTAACTGATATCAAGAAACGGTTGAAGGCACTGGATACTGCAAAGGCTATGGGCCCTGATAATATGCCGGCAATAGCCCTGAAGACTTGTACTCCAGAACATCCCGCTCCCCTAGCCAAGCTGTTCCAGTATGTTTACAAACCGATAATGGGGAAAAACTGCTCAAATATGTTCTGTACATAAAACGCAGGACAACTTTGAACCGTCCAAATACCGCCTAATCAGTCTACTCTCCATCATCAGTAAAATGATGGAAGGTGTCATCAACAGAGCGATCGAGCAGAACCTGCTCAAAAATAACCTGCTCAGGGACGCCCATTTTGTGTTCCACCAGGGTCACTCAGCTCCTGAACTCATCACAGCCTTGGTTCAAATATCGAAAAAGGAAATGAATTCCAGCCTTGACACCAAGGCTGCATTCTGCAAAAGTGGCATCAAGGACCCCAAGCAAAAATGGTATCGCGGGCCAACACTCCATTATTGGAGTCATACCTGACAGATAGGAAGATGGTCATTGTTTATCGAGGTCAGTCATCTCAGCTCCAGAACATCTCCAGAGTAGTCCCTTAGGCTAATGTCCTCAGTCTAAACATCTTCAGCTGCTGAACAATGACCTTCCTTCCATCATAAGGTCAGAAGTGGGGATATTCGATAATGACTGCACAATGTTCAGCACCATTCGCAAATGCTCAGATACAGAAGCAGTCCATGCCCAAAGCAATAATATCTGGGCAATATCCAGGCTTGGGCTGGTAAGTGGCAAGTAACAGTTGGACCACATAAATTCAGACAATGACAGTCATCAATAAGAAACAATATAACCACTTTGTATTCAGCAGCATTATCATCACTAAACTCCCCCACTATCAATATCCTGGGGGGTGGGGGTTTCATTGACCAGAACCTCAACTGGGCTCGCCGCATGAATGTAAGACCAGATCAGAGGCTAGGAATACTGCACGAGAAACTCGCCTCCTGACTCCCCAACGCCTGTCCATCACCTACAAGGCACACGTCAGGAATGAGATGGAATATCCTCACTTGCCTGAATGGGTGCAGGCCCCACAACACTAAAGAAGCTTGACACAATCCAGGACAAAACAGCCCATTTGATTTGAACCTCATCCACAAGCATTCACTCCCTTCACCACGGTCACTCAGGAGCAGCAGTTTTCACTGTCTACAAGACACAATGGAGAAATTCCCCAAAGATCCTCAGACAGCTCCTTCCAATCTCTAGAACTCTTCCATCTGGAATGACAAGGGCAATAGACTTTTGGGAACACCACCACCTTCAAGTTCCCCTCCAAACGAGTCAACATCCTGATTTGGAAATGTATTGCCGTTCCTTCACTGTTGCTGCGTGAAAACCCTGGAATTCCCTCTGTAATCACTAGTGGGCCACCGCACAGCAGGTAGATTGCAGCAGTTCGAGAAGGCATCTCAGCACCACCTTCTCAAGGCAACTAGGGACGGGCAAGAAATGTGAGCGGTTTCATCCAGCGATGCCCACAGAAAAAAAAAAGAACTTTTTTAATGAATAGTCCGAAGTTGAGATTCTCGATGGGACAGGTTATCTGATTTGAACAGGAACAGGAAAGCAGTGTTTCTAATATTGAACATTTTAGTCTTTTCTGTTATTAGAAGAGTGTTCAGTATTCGATGACATATTGTTGCTGTGTGCTGTGATAAATTGCACCTGTTTTGCTTAAATCAACAATACTGGTGTATCAGGATCAATCCTTCGAAAATCCCAGACAGAAAATGACAATCATCGTGGAGAGAATGTCCTCCCGCCAGATGAGACTCACTGATAGCAGCTCATAATCAAAATATTAATGGAGTCCTGGCTGACACTGAATCTTCTTACTGTCCATATCACAGGGGTTAACATTGACCAGAATGTGAAGTCAAATAGACATACAAATACAGGGTTACAAGAGCAGGTCAGAGACTTACAAGTCTTTACTGAATAATAGATCCTATGACCGAAACAAAATGAGATATAGCAATAGATTTAGGCCATTCAGCCCATTCCTTCATTCTGATACTGTGCCATTTTGTCATTGTCTCTATGAAAAGTGGCAATATTTTCTACACACTGACTGTAGTATCAATCTTTGCAGTATCCATTAGTTTCAATCAGACCACCCCCCCCCCACCACCACCCACAATTCATCTAAATTCCATCGTGTACACACACTGCCGCTCATATGACAAGCCACCGTCCCCAGGATGGATCACCTATAACACCAGCAGATCTTTCCCCAGAGATAGTGTCCAAAACAGCTCACAATTGGCCAAATGCCGTCTGTCCATAGCCCATTACATTCTCAGCAGTATGTCTCCCGTCTTGCATTCTTGCTCTCTTGAAATAAATGCGAACATTGTTTTTGCTTTCCTAACTGCCAACTGAACATGCACATTAACCATAAGAGAGGACGAGTGCTTCAAAATCCTTTTGTGCTTCAGATTTAATGGATCCCATTGGAACATAGTGTCTCCTCTATTCCGCCTACCAAAGTGCATATTCTCACACATTCCCATATTGCGTTCCATCAGCCACGTGTTTTCCCACAGTCATAAACTGTTCAAGCTTTTCTCAAGCTTCCCCACTTCCTCAATATCATCTGCAAACTTAGCAAAACTGCCCTCAAGTCCTTTGTTCAGATTTTTCTTACATGATATATTTCCTGGCTTCCTAAGGACCGCACACCATCTACAAGGCACAACAGTCAAGATGCTTGAATCCATTCAGGTTGAAGCAATGGCTTCACTTGAATTACACCTGAAAAGTCTTCACTCCCTGCGTCACTGACTCTCAGTGGAAGCACACTCTACCACCTTTTGTTGTGAGTTTACTTCATTATGGCGCTTAATCTCAGTCTATTGATGTCACTCCGTCTCAACACTAACTGAGTGGTGCTCACACCAAATATGTCACTGTGTATTGATGACGATCGAGGGAGGTCAGCGAGGAGATGTCTGCGATGAATGACTGTGTGACTGCCAGGCTGAAACCTGCCCCGACAGCCTCGGATGTGCCTGTGCCCGCTGTCACCGCTGCAGGCATGATCAGTCTTCCTGCAGGTCAAATCAAGGAAAGCGACGGGCCTGGATAGTGTTCCCGGCTGAGCACTCAGATCCTGGGAGGACCAACTGGAAGAGATATTCATATACAATTTCAGCCGTTCCCTCCCACAAGCTGAAGTCCCAACCTGCTTCAAGAAGACCAACATCAACCTTGTAAGTGAGAAAGCTCATGTTTTAATGACTTAATGATTACCGCCCAGTGGCTCTAACCTCAATAAACATGGAGTGATTTAAAAGGCTGGTTATGGCCCACATCACCTCCAATCTCCCAGCCTGATTGATCCCTTATAATATGCCGACTGATGTAACGGGTTCACAACAGATGCCATATCCCGAGCCCTGCACTCATCCTTAGGACATCTGGACACCAAAGACACCTACACCAGACTCCTGCTCACTGACCTCTACCTTAAACATCATTATCCCCTCCAGACTGATCTCAAAATTCTGTGACCTTACTCATGGCTCCACCCTCTGCAACTGGATCCCCTGGTTTCTGACCCACAGACCACAATTAGTGAAGGTAGGTATCCGCACCTCCGCCACAATAACACTCAACACTGGTGCTCCTGGAGGATGTGTCCTCAGCCCCCTACTGTACTCCCTGTACACACACGGCTGTGTCCTCAGCCCCCTACTGTACTCCCTGTACACCCACGGCTGTGTCCTCAGCCCCCTATTGTACTCTTTGTACACCCACGGCTGTGTCCTCAGCCCCCTACTGTACTCCCTGTACACACATGGCTGTGTCCCTCAGCCCCCTATTGTACTCTTTGTACACCCACGGCTGTGTGCTCAGCCCCCTACTGTACTCCCTGTACACACATGGCACTGTCCCTCAGCCCCCTACTGTACTCCCTGTACACACATGGCACTGTCCTCAGTCCCCTACTGTACGCCCTGTACACACAGGGTTGTATCCTCAGCCCCCTACTGTACTCCCTGTACACATACGGCTGTGTCCTCAGCCCCAACTGTACTCCCTGTGCACACACGGCTGTGTCCTCAGCCCCCTACTGTACTCCCTGTACACACACGGCTGTGTCCCTCATCCCCCTACTGTACTCCCTGTACACCCATGGCTGTGTCCCTCAGCCCCCTACTGTACTCCCTGTACTCCCTTGGCTGTGTCCTCAGCCCCCTACTGTACTGCCTGTACACACACGGCTGTGTCCTCATCCCCCTACTGTACTCCCTGTACACCGACGGCTGTGTCCTCAGCCCCCTACTGTACTCCCTGTACACACACGGCTGTGTCCCTTAGCCCCCTACAGTCCTCCCTGTACACACATGGCACTGTCCCTCAGCCCCCTACTGTACGCCCTGTACACACACGGCTGTGTCCTCAGCCCCCTACTGTACTCCCTGTACACACACGGCTGTGTCCTCAGCCCCCTACTGTACTCCCTGTACACACAGGGTTGTGTCCCTCAGCCCCCTACTGTACACCCTGTACACACACAGCTGTGTCCCTTAGCCCCCTACTGTACTCCCTGTACACACACAGCTGTGCCCTCAGCCCCCTACTGTACTCCCTGTACACACACGGCTGTGTCCTCAGCCCCCTACTGTACTCCCTGTACATAGAACATAGAAAATAGAAAAATACAGCGCAGTACAGGCCCTTCGGCCCTCGATATTGCGCCGACCGAAGCCTACCTATCCTACACTGGCCCAATAACCTCCATATGCTTGTCCAATGCCCGCTTAAATGACCATAAAGAGGGAGAGTCCACCACTGCTATTGGCAGGACATTCCATGAACTCACAATCCGCTGAGTAAAATATATACCCCTAACATCTGTCCTATACCTACCACCGCTTAATTTAAAGCTGTGTCCCTTAGTAACAGCTGACTTCATTAGCGGAAAAATGTTCTCACTGTCAACCCTATCTAAACCCCTAATCATCTTGTACACCTCTATCAAATCTCCCCTAAACCTTCTTTTCTCCAATGAGGACAGCCCCAAGTGCCTCAGCCTTTCCTCATACGATCTTCCTACCATGCCAGGCAACATCCTGGTAAACCTCCTCTGCACTCGTTCCAATGCCTCCACATCCTTCCTATAATATGGCGACCAAAACTGTACACAATACCCCAGATGAGGCCGCAACAGAGTCTTATCCAACTGCAACATGACCTCAGGACTCCGGAACTCAATTCCTCTACCAATAAAGCTCAGTATGCCATATGCCTTCTTCATAGCACTATTTACCTGGGTGGCAACTTTCAGAGATCTGTGTACATGGACACCAAGATCCCTCTGCTCATCCACACTTCCAAGTAGCCTACCATTAGCCCAGTAATCCATCTTCTTGTTACTCCTATCAAAGTGAATGACTTCACACTTTGCTGCATTAAATTCCATGTGCCACCTTTCTGCCCAGCTCTGCAACTTATCTATATCCCGCTGTAACCTGCCACATTCTTCTTCACTGTCCACAACCCCCCCCCCCCGACTTTCCTGTCATCTGCAAACTTGCTCACCCAGCCTTCAAGCCTCTCCTCCAGGTCATTTATAAAAATGACAAACAGCAATGGTCCCAAAACAGATCCTTGTGGAACACCGCTAGTAACTGCACTCCAAGATGAACCTGTACCATCAACTACTACCCTCTATCTCCTTCCAGCCAGCCAATTCCTAATGCAAACCTCTAATTCACCCTCAATGCCATACCTCCGTAGTTTTTGCATTAGCCTGCCATGGGGTACCTTATCGAACGCCTTGCTAAAATCCATATACACCACATCTACCACTTTACCCTCGTGCACTTCCTTGGTCACCTTCTCAAAGAACTCAATAAAGTTTGTGAGGCATGACCTGCCCTTCAAAAAACCATGCTGACTATCCTTGATCACATTATTCCTATCCAGATGTTCATAAATCCTATCCCTTAGAAATCTCTCTAAGACTTTGCCCACAACAGAAGTGAGACTCACTGGCCTATAGTTACTCGGGCTATCCCTGCTCCACTTCTTGAACAAGGGGACCACATTCGCTATTCTCCAGTCTTCTGGCACTATTCCCGTAGACAACCTTGACACAAGAATCAAGGCCAATGGCTCCGCTATCTCCTTCCTAGATTCCCAGAGGATCCTAGGATAAACGCCATCAGGCCCAGGGGACTTATCCATTTTCATCCTTTCCAGTATTCCCCAGACTTCTTCCCGACGTATCTCAAGGCCTTCCATTCTAATCACTTGTGACTCAATATTCACATCAGCAACAGTGTCCTGTTCCTGAGTGAATACTGACGAAAAGTAATGATTTAGTGTCTCACCAATCTCCTCCACCTCCACGCACAACTTCCCACTACTATCCTTGACTGGACCGATACCTATCCTAGTCATTCTTTTATTCCTGACATACCTATAGAAAGCCTTTGGGTTTTCCCTAATCCTACCAACCAAGGACTTTTCATGTCCCCTTCTCGCTGCTCTTAGCTCTCTCTTTAGATCCTTCCTGGCTACCTTATAACTCTCAATCACCCCAAATGAACCTTCACGCCTCATCTTTATATAGGCCGCCCTCTTCCCTTTCACAAGGGATTCTAATTCCTTATTAAACCACGGCTCCCTCACTAGACCCTTTACTCCCTGCCTGACTGGTACATATTTATCAAGGACACCCATTAGCTGTTCCTTGAACAATCTCCACATATTATTTGTGTTCTTCCCTTGAAGCCTATTTTTCCAATCCACGCATCCTAAGTCATGCCACACCGCATCGTAATTTCCCTGCCCCCAGCTATAACTGTTGCCCTGCAGTGCACACTTATCCCTCTCCATCACTAGAGTAAAAGTCACCGAGTTGTGGTCACTGCCCCCGAAGTGCTCACCTACCTCCAAGTCTACACCTGGCCTGGTTCATTACCTAGAACCAAATCCAGTATAGCCTCACCTCTTGTTGGCCTGTCTATATATTGTGTCAGGAAACCCTCCTGCACACATTGGGCAAACACCGACCCATCTTACGAACTTGAGCTCTAGCTTTCCCAGTCAATATCTGGGAAGTTAAAGTCCCCCAGAACAACCACCCTGCTACTTTCACTCTTATCCTGAATCATCCTCGCATTACTTTCCTCTACTTCTTTCGGACTATTAGAAGGCCTGTAGAAAACTCCTAACAGGGTGACCTCACCTTTCCTATTTCTAACCTCCGCCCAAATTACCTCAGATGGCAAGTCTTCCTCCATCACCCTTTCTACTGCTGTAATACTGTCCTTGACAAGCAATGCCACACCTCCCCCTCTTTTACTCCCATCTCTGACCCTACTAAAACATTTAAACCCTGGAACCTGCAACAGCCATTCCTGTCCCTGTTCTACCCACGTCTCTGTAATGGCCACAACATCGAAGTCCCAGGTACCAATCCATGCTGCAAGCTCACCTACCTTATTTCTTATACTTCTGGCATTGAAGTATACACATTTCAAGCCACCTTCCTGTTTACAGGCACCCTCCTTCGAGATCAATGCCATGTTCCTAACCTCCCTACACTCAAGGTCCTGTACCCTAAAGCTACAGTCCAGGTTCCCATGCCCCTCCAGAGTTCGTTTAAACCCTCCCAAAGAGCACTAGTAAACCTCCCCCCAAGGATACTGGTGCCCCTCAGGTTAAGGTGTCGACCGTCCTGTTTATAGAGGTCCCACCTTCCCCAGAAAGAACTTCAGTTGTCCAGAAACCGGAATTCCTCCCTCCTGCACCATCCCTGTAGACACGCATTTAACTCTTCTCTCTCCCTATGCTCCACTCTCTATCACGTGGCACGGGTAACAAACCAGAGACAACAACTCTGTTCGTTCTAGCTCTGAGCTTCCACGTAGCTCCTTGAAAGCCTGTCTAACATCCTCACCCCTCTTCCTACCTATGTCGTTGGTGCCAACGTGGACCACGATCTGGGGCTGCTCCCCCTCCCCCTTAAGGACCCGGAAAACACGATCAGAGACATCACGTACCCTTGCACCTGGGAGGCAACATACCAATCGTGAGTCTCTGTCGCCCCCGCAAAACCGCCTATCTGTGCCCCTCACTATTGGGTCCCTAATAACTATCGCTCTACCTTTCTCCACCCTTCCCTTCTGAGCAACGGGGACAGGCTCCGTGCCAGAGGCCTGAACCTCATTGCTTACCCCAGGTAAGTCATCCCCCCCACAATTATCCAAAACGGTATACTTGTTCTTGAGGGGAATGACTGCAGGGGGTCCCTGCACTGGCTGCTTCCTCCCACTCCCCCTCACTGTCACCCATCTCTCTATAACTTTCGGAGTAACTACTTCCCTAAAGCTGTGCCGTCAACCCCCCACTGTACTCCCTGTACACCCACTTCAGTATCCTCAGCCTCCTACTGTTCTCCCCGTACACACACAGCTGCGTCCGCATCACCTACTTTAGATCCTGTAAACCCACGGCTGTGTCCTCAGTCCACCACTGTACTCCCAGTACACACACAGCTGTGTCCTCAACCGCCTACTGTACTCCGGTACACACACGGCTGTGTCCTCAGTCCCCTACTGTACTCCAGTACACACACAGCTGTGTCCTCAGCCCCCTACTGTACTCTGGTACACACAGAGCTGTGTCCTCAGCCCCCTACTGTACTCTGGTACATACAGAGCTGTGTCCTCAGTCCCCTACTGTACTCCGGTACACACAGAGCTGTGTCCTCAGCCCCCTACTGTACTCCCTGTACACACACACAGCTGTGTCCTCAGCCCCCTAATATACTCCCTGTACACACACGGCTGTGTCCTCAGCCCCCTACTGTACTCCCTGTACACACACGGCTGTGTCCTCAGCCCCCTACTGTACTCCCTGTACACACACACAGCTGTGTCATCAGTCCCCTATTGTACTCCCTGTACACACACGGCTGTGTCCCTCAGCCCCCTACTGTACTCCGGTACACACACAGCTGTGTCCTCAGTCCCCTACTGTACTCCGGTACACACAGAGCTGTGTCCTCAGCCCCCTACTGTACTCCCTGTACACACACACAGCTGTGTCCTCAGCCCCCTACTGTACTCCCTGTACACACACGGCTGTGTCCTCAGCCCCCTACTGTACTCCCTGTACACACAGAGCTGTGTCCTCAGTCCCCTACTGTACTCCAGTACACATAGAGCTGTGTCCTCAGCCCCCTACTGTACTCCCTGTACACACACAGAGCTGTGTCCTCAGCTACCTACTGTACTCCCTGTACACACATGGCTGTGTCCTCAGCCCTCTACTGTGCTCCGGTACATACATGGCTGTGTCCTCAGCCCCCTAATGTACTCCCTGTACACACACGGCTGTGTCCTCAGCCCCCTACTGTACTCCCTGTACACACGTGGCTGTGTCCTCAGCCCCCTAATATACTCCCAGTACACACACGGCTGTGTCCTCAGCCCCCTACTGTACTCCCTGTACACAGGTGGCTGTGTCCTCAGCCCTCTACTGTACTCCCTGTACACACACGGCTGTGTCCTCTGTCCCCCTACTATACTCCAGTACACACACAGCTGTGTCCTCAGTCCCCTACTATACTCCGGTACACACACAGCTGTGTCATCAGTCCTCTATTGTACTCCCTGTACACACACGGCTGTGTCCCTCAGCCCCCTACTGTACTCCGGTACACACAGAGCTGTGTCCTCAGTCCCCTACTGTACTCCGGTACACACAGAGCTGTGTCCTCAGCCCCCTACTGTACTCCCTGTACACACACACAGCTGTGTCCTCAGCCCCCTACTGTACTCCCTGTACACACACGGCTGTGTCCTCAGCCCCCTACTGTACTCCCTGTACACACAGAGCTGTGTCCTCAGTCCCCTACTGTACTCCAGTACACACAGAGCTGTGTCCTCAGCCCCCTACTGTACTCCCTGTACACACACAGAGCTGTGTCCTCAGCCACCTACTGTACTCCCTGTACACACATGGCTGTGTCCTCAGCCCTCTACTGTGCTCCGGTACATACATGGCTGTGTCCTCAGCCCCCTAATGTACTCCCTGTACACACACGGCTGTGTCCTCAGCCCCCTACTGTACTCCCTGTACACACGTGGCTGTGTCCTCAGCCCCCTAATATACTCCCAGTACACACACGGCTGTGTCCTCAGCCCCCTACTGTACTCCCTGTACACACGTGGCTGTGTCCTCAGCCCTCTACTGTACTCCCTGTACACACACGGCTGTGTCCTCTGTCCCCCTACTATACTCCAGTACACACACAGCTGTGTCCTCAGTCCCCTACTATACTCCGGTACACACACAGCTGTGTCATCAGTCCTCTATTGTACTCCCTGTACACACACGGCTGTGTCCCTCAGCCCCCTACTGTACTCCGGTACACACAGAGCTGTGTCCTCAGTCCCCTACTGTACTCCGGTACACACAGAGCTGTGTCCTCAGCCCCCTACTGTACTCCCTGTACACACACGGCTGTGCCCTCAGCCCCCTACTGTACTCCCTGTACACACGTGGCTGTGTTGCCAAATTCCAAACAATGCCAACTGTAAGTTTGCTGATGACATCACCAAAGCAGGAGGGATATGAAACAACGATGAGTCTGAACACAGAAAGGAGATAGTGGGTTTGGTGGCATGGTGGAATGATAATAACCTCCCTCTCAAATTTGCCAAAAGTAAAGAACTGATCATTGACTTTAGAACGAAAGGAGGGGAACAAGCCCCGATCTACATCAACGGTCGAGACAGTGCAGAGCGTCAAGTCCCTCGGAGTGATGATAATAGCAATCTACCCTGGACCTCTCACATGGGTGTGACAGTCAAGATGGTTCAAAAACGTCACTGCTTCCTCACTTGGCTCAGGATAATTAGCATGCACTACTTCTACAGATGCACGATTGTAAACGTACTGTCCGGGTGTGTAATGGCCTGGTACAGCAACACTCTGCCCAGAACCATAAGAAATTACAGAAGATTGTGTTCAAAGCCCAGACCAAGGCGGTCTCATGTCTCCCAACCATTGACTCTATTTACACGGCCTGTTGCCGCAGAAAGGCTGCCAACATCTATCCAAAATTACTGAGGGAAGGGAGAGAGTAAATAGCTAGGGCCTTAACAGATTTCTTTGTAACATCCTTGAACACAACTGAGGGCCCGTAGGACAGGAAAATTTCTAATCCCCTTGTTAAGAAGGGGAGCATGAATAATCCAGTTAATTATAGACCGGTGAGCCTGACGTCTGGGGTAGGGAAGCTGTTTGAGAAGATACTGAGGGATAAGATCTATTCTCATTTGGATGAAAATGGTATCATCAGTGAGAGGCAACATGGTTTAGTGCAGTGAAGGTCATGTCTTACCAACTTAATAGAATTATTTGAGGAAGTGACAAAGTTAATTGATGAGGGAGGGAATGTACATGTCATGTACATGGACTTCAGGAAGACGTTTGATAAGGTTTCCCATGGTCGGGCTATGGGGAAAGTGAAGTCACATGGTGTCCAGGGTGTGTTAGCTACATGGATAAAGAACTGGCTTGGCAACACGGGACAGAGTGTAGTTGGGGAAGGGAGTTTCTCAACATGTAGTACTGTGACCACTGGTGCTCCATTTAAGATGTTTCTGGAATATACATGAACGGGCAGGGAGCATAGGGATACAGACCTTTAGAAAATAGGAGACAGGTTGAGATGGAGGACTTGGATCGGCGCAGGTTTGGACCGCCAAATGGCCTGTTGCACTGGAATGTTCTTTGTTCTAACATTACCAAAGTCCCATCATATGCCTGTAAAGGTCTCCCACAACCTCTTCCATCAGGCTAAAAGATACAGACGCTTGAACACACAGAGCAGTAAGTTCAGGAACAGCTTCTTCCTAGCTGTTATTAAGCTGATGAATGGACTTTCTAATCTCAGATAATGCTGATTTTGTTCATATTGATCTCGCCGAGCGCGCGCCCTGTGCAGCGTAGCCAATATGCCTCTCAGACATGTTTTACAGCCATCATTCAATACAACCATTATTACCATGATCTTCCTGGGCATCTTGGCACAGGACAAAATAAATCCTCACC
This sequence comes from Chiloscyllium punctatum, assembly GCF_047496795.1. NCBI lineage: Eukaryota > Metazoa > Chordata > Chondrichthyes > Orectolobiformes > Hemiscylliidae > Chiloscyllium > Chiloscyllium punctatum. The sequence continues at coordinate 50,815,292 of NC_092751.1, forward strand.
TCCCTACCCCCATCTCCCTCCAGTGCTCACGCCCAGGTCTCTCTGGTCCTCAGCGTCAGCTCCTTCCATTCCCCCCAGCTCCCCTTGACCCTATCTCCAGCACTCTGTGACCTTTGTCTCTCACTGTTTCTCTCACACTGCCTATTTCCCTGTGTTAGCCTTCTCCCTGTCTTCTGTTTCTCTCCCTGAACCTATTATCTTCCCTTCTCCCTGCACATGTGACTGTTTGTTTCCTTGTTTTGTTTCCTTTCTCTCTTTGACTGACTGTCCATCAGTTTCCCTCGCTGTGTTCTCTCTCTCCTTTTCTTTGTTTCTGTCTCTTTCTCCTTCGTTGGCTTCTCTATTCATTTGAACCAGGTGATGGCTCATTGGTTCGATGTTGGCAATACAATACACTCAGCAAGGTTTTGTTATAGAGGACATAATGTAAAATTATCAGTTACATTTCAATTGCTGTCAAAACAGCAACCAGAACGTGGGTATCCATTTAACAGACAATTGTTATATCTAACTATTTTGAAACCACCCATCCCCCAGTGCTCTGCATACTGGAAACTGAAAACATTTTATTCGGGTGCGTGATGGCCTGGCATGGTAACTGCTCTGCCTAGGACCATAAGAAACTACAGACGGTTGTGTGCACAGCTCAGACCAACACGGAAGACAACCTTCCGTCCATTTGTACTTGTCATTGTCGCAGAAAGGCTGGCAACATCAAAGATCTCTCCCAAACTGGTCATGATCTCCTTCAACCTCTTCCAACAAGGAGGAGACACAGAGGCTTGAAAACATGGACCAGCATGCTCAGGAACACTTCCTTCCCGACCATTTTAGACTGACAAATTGACATCTCTCACTTTTCAAATAATATTAATCTTGCTAATGTCGATCTTACTTTGCACACCTCCTGTGAAGCTGTAACCTTGTATGACTCAATCTGTGTAAGTACCCCACGATCTCTGTTTTCTTGTTTACTATCATGTGCCTGCACTACAATAAAAACAAACCTTTCCATTGTACATTTGACTAAAATAAACGAAACCAAATCAGATCAAGCACGTGGACTGCAGCGGCTCAGGGTTTTCTCAAGGGCAACTGGAAAAATGAACTCATGCTGCCCCAGTCAGAGATACCCATATCTCATTCATGAATATAAGAAGGTTACCACACTTAAGGAGGACAGACAGAGGGAATCAAATTGCTTTGAACATGATCTTAGATATATACAGGTTTCCGTCGCTATTTGTAAGCAGAGTATTCCTACGAAACCGTTCGCAAGCTGATATGGTGTAAAGTGCAGGAGCACTAACTTATATGGGAAAAAAAATCGGCTTTCTTCGTAAAAGTGAAAATCCTGTTCGGATATCTTATGGTTAGCAAAACAATGTCCTAATTTAATTATTCAGAAAGGGAAGTGGCGAAAAGCGAACTTTTGAAAAGCGGGGATACCCACATTTGCAAGGGCATGATATTCAGGAAGATATGAAAGGTGAAAAATAAATGAGGTGAATCTCACATTTTATTTCCAGCACAGCTGATCATCATTCTCTTTGTTTGCTCTTTTTCTTCTATATCTCTCTTTCTCAATTGATTCCTCCTCCTCTTCAAAGCAGACTTCCCTGTCAACGTTATTAATCACACCCTTTTCCAGCTGTTTTCAATTCAGGAAAGTTCCCCAGCACTTTCTATTCGTGTCTGTGCATTTCTTTCTATAATTTCAGATTTTCAGCATCTTCCTTTATTTGATTTCACCTTCAATTTTGTTATTTCGTAGGATGTTGGCATCTCTGCCAAGGGCAGCAATTAGTGACCATCACTAATTGTATTGATTATGAGGCCATCCACAAGCCAATATAAAGTTAAGCACATTGTCATGGGTCTCAAGTCACAATTAACCCAGACCAGGTAATAACATTAGATTTGTTTACCGAAGGTGATCAGTGAAAGAAAAAGGTTTTCAGACACAATGTTGTTTTATGTTTGTTTTTCGTGAAATTCACTTTTATTCCGATTCTTATTATTTTTATTTTCGTTCTGTCATCAGCTGTGGTGGACTTGAAACAATATCTTTCGTTTATTAAGCTTTGCCTCACAATTACATCTAGCGACATTCCTACATTCATACATTGCCCTCATCAAGAAGTAACGTCCGAGACAAGAGCAATTTTGTGATTGAAGTATTTGTAATTGGAAAAGTGGTCAGAAGAGAGCTTGAAACATTAAGTCTGAATTTTACCAACGTGCAGCCAATGGTTTGTTCAGCAACAATACTGACACAGAGATGGAGATTGGGGATATTAGGAGCTGGGAGAGGACAGGTTTGGTGACAGAGAGAACACCAGACAAAAATCAGTTCAGGACAAAAAGGGATCTCGAGGTTTTGCACATTTTTGTTCTCAGATGTTTGTGAGGGAGTGGTCTGTAATTCATGGGTAGTGAATGGAGACTGCAATTGAAATTGAAGACAAGAGTTTCTTTCTCTGACAAATATAGATAACAGAAATTACAACAGAGTTCAAACTTGTTTCTGGGATTAATGAATGGACAGAGGTAGAGAACACCAACAATAGCGAGAATAGGTGAGTAGCTCACCCTCCACCCCGCCCAGAATAACCATCAGCACTGCTGATATCTGATATGGTAGAAATTCCCAAGAGAGGGAAATATTGAAAAGACTCAAGGAAAACCTCCTCTCCATTGCTGTCATGTTCCAGTCCGCTATTCTCAGATTCAGATCTATGCAGCTGTTGATCTCTGTTACTGTTGGAGCTGATGCATCTATTACTACAGTGGGATAGCGCACTGAATGAAGCCTCTTACTAATAGGAGAGGGAAACCCTCCAGTGACACAGTTGCATTGCATGGAGACTGACATCAATCACAATCAGAGCAAACAGTCCCTGCTTTCAATACAGCACATTCAGTTCACAATATATCTGGAATGGACTCCATGTTGACATTGCTCGCTATTGGTCACATCTCCCATCATCAATCGCTCTAGTGAAGTCAGTTGTGAGGGAGAATAAGAATATTTTCTTTTCGTGGGCGACATGATTCTGCTCTCTTGTCCGTTTACTATGCTGTAACCATCTCTCCAAAAATCCCTCCACCACCCCCAAAAGAATCACAATCAGGATTTTGTTACTGTGCTGATCTCTCCTCCACGGGAACAAACGCTAGCGAACAGATTGCCATTCAACACAGTCGCCCTGGATTTCTCGGAATGTTCCTCTCACTGCTCTAATAAGGAAACTTGGGACGTCCAAAGGGAATATGCTTCAGTAATTTATTTATATAAATTGACAGACTTCTAAGTGCAGTTTTATTTGCTGTAAACCGTATTTTTACACACTTTGGCCTCAGTCCAAAACTAAAAGTGATAACTACAATGAACGTATTCATTAAGACTTATGAATTAATGAGTCAGGTTCGAATGAACATGTTATTGTCTGGGAGACAGGGCGGAATGGAAGCAGTGGCTGTGGAGACTGCATGGGGAGTACAATGATATTCCCCAGTCATCATCTCTCTTTCGGATAGACAGAATTAAATGTAATGCATTACAAGGAAACAGCCAACATTTGGGAGATGCAATGCTGAATAACAATGCGAACTAAAAGGATAATATTAAATGTGATAAAGTGAACTACATTTTATATACACACATTTAATCATTGGAAATACAGATTGAGTAGGGTCACCGGACCTGAAACATTAACTTTGATTTCTCTTCACAGATACTACCAGACCTGCTGAGCTTGCCCTTTAAGTTCTAGTTTTCTTTTTGTTTGAGATTGATAATATTGCTCATATCTGGCATGATACTTACAATTAAAAGCAGACACAAAAACAAAATGTGAAGGGCAATGGGGACAATACAGGAGACTAACAGCAGAGATATAGTCATTCCAAACTGGAAGAGACAATGGGCTGAGGTTCCCCCACTTTTGCTGTAAATAATTCTGTGTAATCAAAGCCTTTGGAGAGGGGGTAGACAAGCTAGTTCAACGAAGGACACAGAGTGCTCCACTATCAATACTCTATTCCTATTATCTCATAAAAAGTCAGCTGCCTCTAAAATGTCTTTTCAAACAAAGTGGAGTTCCTGAGATTTACAGGATAATCAGAAAAATATTATTTTTTTCCTTTGAATCTTAAAGAAGAAACAGATTTTGGCCGTAACACAGGTGTCACAGACACAGCAACTGTAATAGGAACGTGAAATGACTACATTGTCCATATATAACCAAATTCAGCATGTAGCCCTGTCAAGAAACATGAAATAGAGTGATACGGAAACATGAAATACAAACAGACAATGATGGTAGAAGCGCAACAGATGAGGAAGTATCTGCAGAGAGAAACAGAGTTAACATATCGAATATGATGTGACACTGTTCTGAAAAAGTCATATTGAAATCAAAGGTTAATTCTGTGTATCTCTGCTCAGAGAGTGCCGGACCTGCTGAGTTTCCCTCTATCGATTTCTTTTTCTTTCTGAACTGTGACAAATTGACTGATCTGAACGATATAAGCAAAGCTGCTATCTCAGTTGAATCTCGAATATTTGTTTATGGACATTAAATGAGAAATTACAAAGTTCCTATGTTTGACAGAGCTCCAAATAGCCATGACGCATTGCATTGTTATACAAAAACATTGTGAGACATTGTTGAAACAAAAACCGAAGTTGCTGCAAAAGGTCTGCAGCACCTGTGCAGAGAAATCAGAATTAACGTTTCTAGTTCAGTGGCCCTTCCTCAGAACGTAAAGTAGCCCTGAAAATGTTGATTAATATACAGCAGAGGCTGAATAGCTGTTAACGGAGACTGTTAGTAGCTAACAATAGGGAGTGAGTAATGGAAGGCCTCGTGAGAACTCAGCCTGGTGCATGGGTAGGGGGCATTGAGGAGTTCAGTCCTTAAAATTATTGAACATTATCTTGAGTCTGTATGGCTGCAGGGTCCACCCGCGGAAAAGGAGGTGTTGTTTTTCCAGCTTGCGTTGAAATGTCCTGGAACACTGCAGCAAGCCTGATATTGGTCAGGGAACAGGATGGGGTATTAAACTGGCAGGCAACTGGAAAGTCAGGGTCTTTTGCATAGGTACAGTGATGTAGTCACTCAGTCTACCTTTAGTTTCCCCAATGTAGAGCAGACCATAATGTGAGCAGCGAATGTAGTAGACCGGATTGTGGGAAATGTTGGTAGGATGCTGCTTCACCTGGAAGGTGTGTTTGGGCCCTTGGTTAGTGAGGAGGGAGGAGGTAAATGGGAAAGTGTAACAACTCCGGCAGGGGAAAGTGAAGTATACCTGTGGTGGGGGCTGGGGGAGGTGATGGGGGGGAAGTTGTGGGTAATGAATAACGAGCGGACCAGGGTGTCCTGGAGAAAATGGTCACTTCAGAAGGCGGAAAAGGGAGAGGAGGCAAATATGTGTCTGGTGGTGGCATCTCGCTGGAGGTGGGGGAATGCAGATTGATGATCTTCTGCATGTCAATGCTGGCGAAATGGTAGGTAAGGACTGGGGGAACTCTTAACGCTGTTACAGGAGGGAGGAGAGAGGGTGAGGGTAGAAGTGCAGGAGATGGGTCGGAACTGGTTGGGGGCCTGTCAATAACAATTCTGGGGAGTTCTTGGTTGAGGACGAAAGTAGACATTTCAGAGGCCACATTTCTGAAGTTGACATCATCAGAAGCAATGTCGTGGAGACAGAGGAACTGGGGGAATGGAATGGAGTCTTTGCAGGAAACAAGGTGTGAGGATGTATACTCCAGGTAGCTGTGGGAGTCGGTGGGTTAATACTGGATATCAGTGACCGGTCTATCCCCAGAAATAGTAGCAGAGATGTCGATGAACGTAAGGGAGGAGTCAGAGGTAGACCAGGTGAAAGTGAGGGAGAGCTGTAAATTGGAAACGACGAACTTTTCCAATTATGGACAAGAGAGAGGAGCAGCAGCGATGATATCATCTCCGTACCAGGCAAAGAGTTGTGGATGGGGGCTGGAATAGAACTGGAACAAGGAATGGTCTACGTACCCCAGGAAGGAACAGGTATAACTTGGGTCCACGCATGTATCCATACACCCCCTCTGTATGGCAGGAGCAAGCTGAAGCAATGGGTCTGCCCAGGCAGTTCTGTTTGTGGATTTTCAGGAGGAGATAAAAGCGAGCTCTACTATCAGAGGACCATCAGCTTTGGGACTGTTAGGTGGGGGTGAGTGGGGGAGGGGGGGGGGGCTGGTGGGCGAGTAAGTGGGAATCTCCAGATGAAATGTGGTCAGATTTAGTAAATAAAATAGCCTGATATGCCATGGAAGGGTTATGGACCAGTAGGTGATATGTGGAGGTATCTGAGAGCTGGCACTCAGCCTCTGAAATGTCGAGGTGAGTCTACCAGACTGCAGCAGCACTACCTTTATCGGCACAGGCTGAATAACATAGTCAGGGTTGGATCGAAGCATACAGCATACAGTCTGTTCAAAGGGTGATAGGTTGGATAGGGTGAGGGGGATACAGAAATTTTAGACAATCAAACACACATGGAGCGTCCTCAATGACCAGATTGAGATCAGGTAAACGCCAGAGGAATGTATCCAGCTGGAGGGAGAGTGTTGGAGCTGGGTGAAGGGGTTATGGGATGGGGAGTGGACTCTTGCCCAAAGAAATGGACACAGAGGAGAAGATGGTGGAAGAAGAGTTCAACAATATGTCGTTCCTGAAATTCATTAAAGTGGGGCACAGAGGGATAAAGCTGAGACCTTTTCTGAGTACAGAACATTCAGTATTAGAGCATGGAAGGTTCGGAGGGATTGTGAATACACGACAGGCTTGGGGGAGGGGATGGACTCAGATTGCAGGGCATGGGTGGAGTGGCAGGTTCCAGAGGCTCATAGGCATCTCTAAGTTATTCCATCTTGAGGGCCTCATGTAGCTGGCGAGCATGGTGAATGAGCTGGAGAATGAAGTAGAATTGGGGAATGGTGCAGTCTTGAGCCAATGTCATGTGATACTGTTGAACTGAGAAAATATTGAGCTCAGTGGCAACCACACTGCACGACAAGTCCTCAGAAAGTAAGAGATTGAAAATAATAGAAATTGTTGTTTTATTGTGATGCTCTGATTTAATTGAGGTGACACTCAACTGGTAAGGTCTTACTTTTCTGAGACTTTAGAGCAAACTGTGAAAGCTGAATGTATCTTGATGTTATTAATAAGACAAATCCATCCATGGTTTTGGAAGGCACTAGCAAGGGCAGAGTTTATTTGTCATTCCCAATAGCTCTGGGGAAGGTGTCATTGTTCATTGAGGAAATTATGAGCACGGAAGTTCCTCTGATTTCCAATAACCACAGTTTGCTGAGAGGGAATGATGCTACATGAGTCAAATGCTACTTTGATGGCAAGGGAAGTTACTCTGATCTCACCTCAACTGACATTGGAAAATCAGTTAAAATACTAAAGAGAAAAAGGATAGAAGACGGCTTATTGAACAATGTGGTCACTGTCCTCGAAATGTTTAAGGACAAACAGATGCATGGACTTCTGATTCTGAGGAGAGGTGTTTCCTATTTGGGGTGAGGCTGTTTGGTTAAGCGCTGTGACAGAGAGAGACAGAAAAAAAGTTCCACTCTGTATGGGGGAAAAAAACCCTATTCACGGTGCATTGGACAATGACAGACATACACTATTGTCTGTTCCTATTGGGCATTGATCATCTCATTCTCACCAATAGCAGCACAGAAGCCAGGAGCTCCCATCACCCCAGTTGGAAAGCAAAAAGGGGTAAGGGATGGCTAGTGGAAGTGGGAGTAACGAGGGAACTGGTGTAACTTACAATGGGAGTGGCAGAAGAATGGTCTGAAGAGATATCATCAGTCGAAGAGTATGTGACATCAGAAGGGGTAGTTCAAGGGAAGTAGGAGTGTAAAGAAAGAGTAGGAAGGGGAGGAAGAATGGCTAATGAAGTTTTAGTGACTGGGTAAAGCTTGTTTTTGGAAAAGTGAGATTGGGCAAAAACCACCACTGTTCAGGAAAATTGGGATCTAATTCCATTGAAAATTAAGATTTGATGTACTTCTTTTTCTATCACTTGATTCTTTCTCAGATTTTATATTGACTCTGTGGTTTTGTATCTCCATCAAAAGCAGGTGACGTGTTTTTTTTCTCCCCTGGTGTTGTGTCTCAACATTTTTGATTTTTTTTAACAGAATGTATTTGCTTCCAATTCAAGGTAGACATGAGAATATGATTTGATCTCCTGCAGTTTGTCCATAACATAGAATTTAATTGAGTATTTATCCTCATCACATAAACTGATTCAAGCCTGAGGCGGCAATTGAAGCCGAGTCTCTGGCGTTTGGAGGCAGCATTGCTAACCATTGTGCCACCCAACATCTTTCTCCTCTCATCCTAAACCTATGCCCTTTGGTTCTGGACTCTCCGACGCCAGGGAAAAGACTTTATCCATTTAAAGTCTCCATGCCCTTCACAATTTTTTACAACTCTAGAAGGTCACCCCTCCGCCTCCAACGCTCAAGAGAAAACAGCCCAATTATGTACAGCCTCTCCTGATACCTCAAATCCTCCAAACCTGTCAACATCCTTGTAAATCTTTCCTGAACCCTTACAATTTTCACAACATATTTCCGATAGGAAGGAGACCAGAATTCCACGCAATATTCCAACAGTGGCCTAACCAGTGTCCTGTACAACCACAACATGACCTCACAACTCCAATACTCAATACTCTAACAAATAAAGGAAAGCATACCAAACACCACCTTAACTATACTACCTACCGGCGACTCCACTTTCAAGGACCCATGAACCTGCACTCCAAGGTCTTTTTGTTCAGCAACACTCCCCAGGACCTTGCCATTAAGTGTATAAGTCCTGCTAAAATTTGCTTTCCGAAAATGCATCGCCTCTTATTTATTTGAATTAAGCTCCATCTGCCACTTCTCAGCCCATTCGCCCATCTGATTAAGATCTTGTTGTACTCTGACGAAACCTTCTTCGCTGTCCACTACACCTCCAATTTTGTTGTCATCTGCAAACTTACTAACGATACCTCTTATGCTCGCATCTAAATCTTTTATGTAAATGATAAAAAATAGAGGAAGCATGACTAATTCTTGTGGTACTCAACTGGACACAGGCCTCCAGTCTGAAAAACAACCCTCCACCTCCGCCCTCTGTCTTCAACCTTTGAGCCAGTTCTGTATCCAAATGGCTAAATGTCCCTGTATTCCGTTTAGATTTTTTAAAGTGTGGAAAGAAGTCCACACTGACCTGGCAAAGTGCAACCCACCCAGACCCATCCCCCTACATTTACCCCTTAACCTAACACTATGGGCAATTTAGCATAGCCAACTTGATAACCAGTCTCCCATGGAGAATTTTGTTGAACGTGTTACTGAAGTCCATATCGATCACATCTACCACTCTGCCCTCTTCATTACTTCTTCAAAAAACTCAATCAAGATCGTGAGATATGATTTCCCACGCACAAAGCTATGTTGACTATCCCTAATCAGTCCTTGCCTTTCTAAATGCATGTACATCCTGTCCTTCAGGATTCCCTTCAACAACTTGCTCACCACCGACGTCAGGCTCACCGGCCTATAGTTCCATGACTTGTCCGTACCACCCTTCTTAAACAGTGGCACCACGTTTGCCATACTCCAGTGTTCTGGCACCTCTACTGTGACGATCAACGGTACAAATGTCTCAGCAAGAAGCCCAGCAATCACTTCTCTAGCTTCCCAGAGTTCTATAGTACACCTGTTCGGGTCCTGGGGATTTATCCACCTTTACACATTTCAAGACATCCAACACTTCCTCCTCTGTAATATGAACATTTTTCAACGTGTAACCATCTATTTCCTGACATTCTATATCTTCCATATCCGTTTCCACAGTAAATACTAATGCAAAATACTCGTTTAGTATCTTCCCCATTTCCTGCAGCTCCACACAAGGGCTGCCTTGCTGATCTTTGAGGAGTTCCATTCTCTCCTTAGTTATGATTTTGTCCTTAATGTATTTGTAAAAACTCTTTGGAGTCTCCTTAATTCTACTTTCTAAAGCTGTCTCATGTCCCCTTTTTGCCCTCCTGATTTCCCTCTTACATATACTCCTACTGCCTTTATAGTCTTCTAAGGATTCGCTCGATCTATCCTGTCTATACCTGTCATATGCTTCCTTCTTTTTATTAATCAAACCCTTTAGATAGCCAGCAATCCCTATTCTACCAGCCTTTCAATTCATTCTAACAGGAAATACTTTCTCTGGATTCTTGTTTTCTCATTTCTGAAGGCTTCTCATTTTCCAGCCGTCCGTTTACCTATGAACATCTGCCCCCAATCAGGTTTTGTAAGTTCTTGCCAAATACTGTCAAAATTGGCCTTTCTCCAATTTAGAACTTCAACTTTAAGATCTGGTCTATCCTTTTCCATAATTGTTTTAAATCTAATAGAATTATGGTCGCTGGCCCCAAATTGCACCTCCTCTAACACCTCAGTCACCTGCCCTGCCTTATTTCCCCAGAGTGGGTCAGGTTTTGCACCTTCTCTAGTCGGTCCATCCACATACTGAATCAGAAAATCTTCTAGTACACACTTAATAACTTCCTCTCCATCTAGACTCTTAACGCTATTGCAGTCCCAGTCTATGTTTGGAAAGTTAAAATCTCCTACCATAATCATCCTATTTTCTTACAGATAGCTGAGATCTCCTTGCAAGTTTGTTTCTCATTTTCCCTCTGACTATTAAGGAGTCTATAATACAATCCCAATAAGGTGATCATCCCATTCTTATTTCTCAGTTCTACCTAAATAACTTCCCTAGATGTATTTCCAGGAATATCCTCCCTCAGTACAGCTGTAATGCTATCCCTAATCAAAAACTCCACACCCCCTCCTGTCCAGCCTCCCTTTCTGTCTTTCCGGTAGCATTTGTATCCTGGAACATTTAGCTGCCAGTCCTGCCCATCCCTGAGCCATGATTCTGTAATTGCTATGATATCCCAGTCCCATGTTCCTAACCATGCCCTGATTTCATCTGCCTTCCCTGTTCGACCCCTTTGCATTGAAATAAATGCAGTTTACTTTATTCGTCGTAGCTTGTCCCTGCCTGCTCTGACTGTTTAACTCGTTTCTGTTCTCACTTGTAATAATCTCAGATTGATCTATTTCCTCACTATCTCCCTGCCCCCTGCACCCCCCCCACCCCGTGCTTTACGAGCTTAAAGCCTCCCGAGCCGCTGTAGCATATCTCCCAGCCAGTGTATTCGTCCCCTTCCAATTTAGATGCAATCCGTCCTTCTGGTACGGGTTCCTTCTACCTCAAAAGAGATTCCAGTGATCCAAAAATGAGAATACTTCTCCCATACACCGGCTCGACAGGCATGCATTAATGTGCTCTATCCCTCTATTCCTGCCCTCACGAGCTCATAGCGCCGGGAGTAATCCAGATATGACCACTCTGAAGAACCTCCTTTTTATATTTCTGCCTATCACCCTGCAATCTCCGTTCATAATCTCAAACTTTACCCTTCCTATGTAGTTGGTTTCAATTTGGACAATGACCTCTTGTTGGCCTCTCTCCCCCGTGAGAACATTCCGCACCCTTTCTGAGACATCCTTGATCCTGGCACCAGGGAAGCAACACACCATTCTGCTTATTTCTCTGCTGTCCACAGAGCCGTCTGTCTGTACCTCAGACTAGCAAGTCCCATCATACAATTGACCTCGTGGAATCCGACGTATCCCCTGTTGCATTAGAGCCAGTCTCCATACCACAAACTTGCCTGATTGTGCTACGTTGCCGTGTGAATCCATCACCCGCTAACATTTTCCAAACAGCATATTTGTTTGAAATGGGGACAGCCCCAGAAGGCTCCTGCACTAGCTACTTCATTACCTTGCCTTTCTTGCAGTTAACCCACCTATGTAACTGTATCTGAGAATTTTCCCCCTTCCTATAACTACCATCCATCACATACTGTTGCTGTTACCAATTCTTCATTGTCTTAAACTGTCTCTCCAACCGATCGATTCGATCTGATAGAATTCGCAACCAGAAGCATTTATTACAGATATAATCCGCAGTAACCCTTAAATCCTCTTTAAACTCCCACATCTGACAAAAAGCGCATATGATTCTACTAAGGTCATTTGTGCTCCTTCACAATCTACAGACCCAGAAAAAGAAAACTGTCTTATTCCTCTACAAAACACTGCCCAAGTCTATATTAATATTTATGGCTTATATTTTAAGATTAAGCCAAAGCCATATCTCAAAAATATATTAATAAGGATTAACCCACTCTACTTCTGCAGACTTTCAGTAGGACACATTTAAAACAATCCACTATCTCACTGGGAACTTTGCTCAAACAGTTCCTCCAAACCAGTTGTAAATTTCACTGTTTGTAAATTTTCCTGAAGGCACTCCGATATCTAGAGTGGGAGCAGCGGCCGAGGAAAAACGAACCCGGGAGACTACAGCTAAGGTAAGACAGTTTGTTTCAAAATTACTTACCTGCAGCGGGCAGCGGTGTTTTTTTTTCTCTCTTCACAAAAAGAGCGGGAGCAGCAGAGGAAGTGACGGCAAACAGAGGGGCAGCCGGGAAGGAGACCGGTGAGTATAAATACTCACCCTTTAATCACCAACGGTCATTTGAGTGGGAGCAGCGGCCGAGGAAAAACGAACCCGGGAGACTACAGCTAAGGTAAGACAGTTTGTTTCAAAATTACTTACCTGTAGCGGGCAGCGGAAGTGAGGTTGGAGCGCATAGCTGGGCGGGAAGGCAAGTGATTAATATTTGAGTGGGTGTGTTGCAGCACGTGGCTGCAAGGATGGTGTAGGAGGGAGGGCTTCAGATATTTGGACAATTGGACTGCATTCTGGGGAAGGTGGGACCTGTATAAACAGGACGGGTTGCACCTGAACCAGAAGGGCACCAATATCCTGGGGGGTAGGTTTGCTAGCACTCTTCGGGGGGGGGGGTTTAAACTAATTTGGCAGGGGGATGGGATCCGGACTTGTAGTCCAGCAAGTAAGCTAGCTGTGTCAGGATGCCCAAGACTGTAGGGAGGCTGTGGAGAAGGTAGCACTGACAGGGACTACTTGCGGACACAGAGATGGGCTCAAGTGCGTATACTTCAATGCAAGGAGTATCAGAAATAAGGTGGGTGAACTTAAGGCGTGGATCGGTACCTGGGACTACGATGTTGTGGCCATCACGGAAACATGGATAGATGAGGGACAGGAATGGCTGTTGGAGGTTCCTGGTTACAGATGTTTCAGTAAGATTAGGGAAGGTGGTAAAAAAGGAGGGGGGGTGTGGCATTGCTAATTAGAAATGGTATAACGGCTGCAGAAAGGAAATTTGAGGGGGATCTGCCTCTGGAGGTAGTATGGGCTGAAGTCAGAAATTGGAAAGGTGCAGTCACCTTGTTGGGTGTTTATTATAGGCCCCCCCAATAGCAGCAGAGATGTGTAGAAACAGATTGGGAAACAGATTTTGGAAACGAGCAGAAGCCACAGAGTCGTAGTCATGGGCGACTTCAACTTCCCAAATATTGATTGGAAGCTCTTTAGATCAAGTAGATTGGATGGGGCGGTGTTTGTGCAGTGTGTCCAGGAAGGTTTTCTAACGCAGTATGTAGATTGTCCAACCAGAGGGGAGGCCATATTGGATTTGGTACTCGGTAATGAACCGGGACAAGTGGTGGGCTTGTTAGTGGGTGAACATTTTGGTGATGGTGACCACAATTCTGTGACTTTCACCTTGGTTATGGAGAGAGATAGGTGCGCACAACAAGGAAGTTTTTACAATTGGGGGAAGGGAAATTACGATGCTGTAAGACCGGATTTGAGGAGCATACGTTGGGAACATAGGCTGTCAGGGAAGGATGTGGTGGAAATGTGGAACTTTTTCAAGGAGCAGATACGACGTGTCCTTGATATGTATGTGCCTATTAGGCAGGAAAGAAATGGTCGTGTGAGGGAGCCTTGGTTGACGAGGGAGGTTGAATGTCTAGTAAAGAGGAAGAAGGAGGCTTACATAAGGTTGAGGAAACAAGGTTCAGACAGAGCAGTGGAGGGATGCAGGATAGCCAGACGGGACCTGAAGAAAGGGATTAGGAGAGCTAAGAGGGCATGAAAAATCCCTGGCGGATAGGATCAAGGATAACCCCAAGGCATTCTATGCGTATGTGAGAAACCTGAGAATGACGAGAACGAGGGTAGGTCCGATCAAGGACAGTGGTGGGAGACTGTGTATTGAGTCGAAAGAGATAGGAGAGGTCTTGAACAAGTACTTCTCTTCAGTATTTACGAACGAGAGGGACCGTATTGTTGAAGAGGAGTGTGAAACGGACTGATAAGCTAGAAGAGATACCTGTTAGGAAGGAAGATGTGTTGGACATTTTGAACAACTTGAGGATAGACAAGTCCCCCGGGCCTGACGGGATATATCCTAGGATTATGTGGGAAGCAAGAGAGGAAATTGCAGTACCGTTGGCAATGATCTTCTCGTCTTCACTGGCAACTGGGCTGGTACCAGGGGACTGGAGAGTAGCGAATGTTGTGCCCCTGTTCAAAAAAGGGAATAGGGATAACCCCGGGAATTACAGGCCAGTTAGTCTTACTTCTGTGGTAGGCAAAGTAATGGAAAGGGTACTGAGGGATAGGATTTACGAGTATCTGGAAAGACACTGCTTGATTAGGGACAGCCAGCACGGATTTGTGAAGGGTAGGTCTTGCCTTACAAGTCTTATTGAATTCTTCGAGGAGGTGACCAAGCATGTGGATGAGGGTAGAGCAGTGGATGTAGTGTACATGGATTTTAGTAAGGCATTTGATAAGGTTCCCCATTGTAGGCTTATGCGGAAAGTCAGGAGGCATGGGATAGAGGGAAATGTGGCCAATTGGATAGAAAACTGGCTAACCCGTCGAAGTCAGAGAGGTGGTAGATGGTAAATATTCAGCATGGAGTCCAGTTACAAGTGGAGTTCCGCAGGGATCAGTTCTGGGTCCTCTGCTCTTTGTAATTTTTATTAATGACTTAGATGAGGGAGTCGAAGGGTGGGTCAGTAAATTTGCAGATGATACAAAGATAGGTGGAGTTGTGGACAGTGAGGAGGGCTGTTGTCGGCTGCAGAGGTACTTAGATATGATGCAGAGCTGGGCTGAGGAGTGGCAGATGGAGTTCAACCCTGCCAAGTGTGAGGTTGTCCATTTTGGAAGAACAAATAAGAATGCGGAATACAGGGTTAATGGTAGGGTTCTTGGTCAGGTGGAGGAACAGAGGGATCTTGGGGTCTATGTTCATAGATGTTTGAAAGTTGCCACTCAGGTGGATAGAGTTTGTAAGAAGGCCTATGGAGTGTTATCGTTCATTAGCAGAGGGATTGAATTCAAGAGTCGTGAATTGATGTTGCAGCTGTACAGGACTTTGGTTAGGCCACACTTGGAGTACTGTGTGCAGTTCTGGTCGCCTCACTTTAGGAAAGATGTGGAAGCTTTGGAGAGGGTGCAGAGAAGATTTACCAGGATGTTGCCTGGAATGGAGAGTAGGTCGTACGAGGATAGGTTGAGAGTTCTCGGCCTTTTCTCGTTGGAACAGCGAAGGATGAGGGGTGACTTGATAGAGGTTTATAAGATGATCAGAGGAATAGATAGAGTAGACAGTCAGAAACTTTTTCTCCGGGTACAACAGAGTGTTACAAGGGGACATAAATTTAAGGTGAAGGGTGGAAGGTATAGGGGAGATGTCAGGGGTGGGTTCTTTACCCAGAGAGTGGTGGGGGCATGGAATGCGCTGCCTGTGGGAGTGGTAGAGTCAGATTCATTGGCGACCTTTAAGCGGCGTTTGGATAGGTACATGGATGGGTGCTTAATCTAGGATAGAAGTTCGGCGCAACATCGTGGGCCGAAGGGCCTGTTCTGTGCTGTATTGTTCTATGTTCTATGAATTCAAACAGCAAAGATAGTAACTGTGCCAGTACGCTGTCCTGTCAGTTTCTTCCCCTCACCATGTGCTTCCTTTGTCCGTTCTTTTCCCTCTTAAAACTGCTGTTTCTTTGACTTTTTTTCCCAAAGTTCCAAAACAATGCAAGATTTACAAAACAGTAATTGCTGCTCCTGGAATTCGAGGAAATCACCTCCAACACCTAAATTACCTCAAATAAGGTGCAGCTGCTACAACAGACATTTTTCCCGCCCAGACTTCTGATAATCCAAATACACTACTTCCATTGGTTGTCTGTGGTCTATGCTGCAAGAAACAACTTCAATTAATTCCGAAGTTTGTCAGGCATGATTTCTCTGTCAGCAATGCATTGTGATTCTCTGCAATTTTGCTGTTCATTTCTACATACCCTATATCACTACTTATATAATGGATTCCAACTGTTTCCCTACATATGTCAAATTAATTGGTCTGCAGTCCTCTACATTATCTCTTCTTCCCTGTGTACATAGATGGGTCATGTTTACTACCTTTCAGTTATCTACAATGTCTATGGCCATTGCAGGATCTGCAAAAAATAAAACAGTCACCGACAGTTCAATTAATATGCTGTTTTATTTCTGACATTTTGATATGAAGTATATCTGGCCCATCAGACTTAGCAATGATCAATCAAGCTCCATTTTCAAGTACTACCTTGTTGCTGATATGTATCGACTTTATGTCTTTAGTTTCACAAGTCCCATGTGATCACTTGCTTTACACAGAGATTTCCTGGCGCTGTCTCCATGAAGACAGATACAAAGTCGCTGGTTAGGTTCTGTGCCATTTCCTTGTTCCCCACAATAAATTCTCCATTACCTTACAAATTTCCACATTTTGGCCTTACTTTCGTTTTCTTTGGTGTATGGATCGTAGATTTAAGCAGTCTGTGTTTCCTGTTTGTTTATATTCATGTTCATTTTGATTTCCTGAACACTTTCTTCGTCCTTATTATCAGAAAAGTAAATCTCTCAGAATGTTCAGGTTTCCACAATATCTGGAATTCTTCTGAAGCTGCTTCCTTAGATTTAATGTAATCATTAATTTCTTACGTAAACTATTAATGAGTCACTTTCCTTTTCGTTGGTGTTTGTAATTAGTGATATGTACGTATTTTTCAGTCTTTACAGTATTTCTATCACTAACAGCCAATGTATGTCTCACACTAGATGTCATATTGTATTTTTCCAATTCACTTGACCGTCTAGCCTTCGGGTTTCCATGATATTTGAGTTTAATGTTCAAACATTCTATATTGCTTGCAGGCGCGGTGTAAAATGCAACATATTATTGTCACGATTGCCCAATAGCTGCTTCAGTGCACGGTAAGTAATTAGTCCTTCTGACCACACAACACCACGCCCGAAATAACCTGCTCTCTACTTTGGTTCACAACATACCCTTCAGCCTACCTCATATACACATGAAATAGATTTTTCACAGCATTAGCAATCATTTCGTTAACGCAGCTTAGATGCAATTTTAGATCACCCAGTATTACTGCAGCACCCACGATATTTGCATATCTAATTTCCAGAGAATCGGATGGACAACAGTTTTGGTTTAGATATGAAAGGCACGAATATGTGTTCCTCCTTGGTGTTTGCAAGATCCACACAAACATATTCTGAAGAATCTGAGGGATGTGGTGTGTGGTGTTATGCGTGATAGACGTCGACAAGACATTGGGGAGGCTCACCCCGATGCTGAGATGATCTGAAGGAATGCCAATCAATACAGGACAAGCGTCAATAACCTTCCCCGCTCGGCCAGGACAAATCTCTCCCTATTCTCTCTACTCCCTCACACTCTCTGAATATCTGTTACAGCACCTGTACCCGAACAAGGCTCTTGCTTCACCACTCACCTTTGTATGCAACACCCTCATTCCTTCACTTTCTCTGTCACTGAAAGCTAATCTAAATTGAATTTATTGTTTTCCAACATTGAACCAGTGAGACAATTTGATGCTGGAGACATAAAAATGCGAACATTTTGAAAATTGGGGAGGCAGCAGATGCCATCGAGAAAGAAGAAGCCTGGGCATCAACCATCTTGCTCCGCAAGAAATTAGGAAATACTCACTGTCATATATATTTTTTCATATGAAACATATTCACAGTAAACAGAAATACGACGACCCAGGGAATTCAGCAGCCAGAAGAGTAACATCACAGAGGACGGCAGTGGCTGTGTGGTTGTGAAATTAAGTTGATGTAATCTTCTTAAGTGTCTAATTGAAACAGCATATTTTTAGAGTTGGGGGCAGTTGTGTGGTTGGGGGGGGGGAGGCTGGATAAAGTTATAAATAGTTGTGGTGTAATGTTCACTTTTACACTTAAAAATAAATTAGCGTTATTTTCTTTAAATAGTGGAACTTGGGAGTTCTCTGTCACTCATATTGCAACAGATTTCGAGGTGAGTTCAACTTTCCTGGGTGTTTTGTTTAATTAATAGAGGCGTTCACCACCATGTCATAACATTTGTAAAGACCAACCGAGAGCAAAAAAAACACGCAAGTAAGGAGTGAGAAGGTTAAATAGTAAAAAAAAAAAAATTGTAAGAGCTTCTTTCGATATGTAAAGTGCAAATGAGAGGCAAACATGGGCATCTGATCGGTAAAGATTGACACAGGAGAGATAGTAATGTGGAACAAGGAAATGGCTGAGGAGCTGAAAAATTACTTTGTGTCAGTCTTCACGGTTGAAAACACGAGTAATATCCCAAAAGACTTAGTGGACAGATCTGAGTAAGGTGGGCATCACCTAGGAGAAGGTGCTGGAAAAAAACTGAATGACCTGATGGTAAGTAAATCACCTGGGCCAGATGGACTCCACTCCAGATTTCTAAGGCAGATAGCTGATGAGACGGGGAGGCGTTGACGGTGTTCTTTCAGGAATCTCTCGAATCAGGGAGATTCCCAATGGACTGGAAAATCGCGAACGTGATACCCCTGTTTAAAAGGTGAGTAAAGCAAAAAAGGGAAAATCAGACTGACTAATCAAAACTTGGCTCTAGGTAAGACCCTGGAATGCATTGTGAAGGATGAGATTTCTGAATACTTGGATGTGGATGGTAAAGTAGGACAAAGTTACCATGGTTTCATCAAGGGGACGTCATGCCTGGAAAACCTGCTAGAAAACCTTGAGGACGTAACGAGCAGCTTAGAACAAGGAGAACCAATGGATGTCATTCACCTGGACTTCCAGAAGGTCTTTGACAATGGCTACGGAGTAAGGCAAGGGCCCATAGTATTAGAGGCAAAGTGCTATCATGGATAGAAATTTGGCTGTCTGGCAGGAAGCAGAGAGCGTCGATAATAGTGTCCTTCTCAGGATAACAGCCAGTGACAAGTGGTGTTCCATAAGGCTCAGTGTCGGGGCCACAACGTTTCACTTTATACATTCTTCAACCAGATGAAGGAGTTGAAGGCATTCTGGTTAAGTTTGAAGGTGATACAACGATAGGTATAGGGGCAGGTAACGTCAAAGAGGCATGGAGGCTTAAGAAGGATGTGGGTCGGTTAAGATAATGGACAAAGACGTGGCAGATGGAGTACAAACTGGGAAATTGTGGGAACATGAACTTTGGTAGGAAGAATAAAAACATGGACTATTCAGATGCCTGAAGTGCAAAGGGACTTGGGAGTTCGACTCCACGCTTCTCTCAATGTAAACTTGCAGATTGAGTCAGTGGTTAGGAAGGCAAATGCAGTGATGGAATTTATTTTGAAAGGATTTGAATTTAAAAGCAGGGATGTATTTCTAAGGATCTATAAGGCTCTGGTCAGACCATATGTGGAGTATTATGTGCTGTTCTGAGCCCCACGTCTCAGGAAGGATGTGCTGACCTTGGAATGGTTTCACAGCAGGTACACGAGAATGGTCCCAGGAATGAAAAGCTTAACATATGAGAATTTTGAAGATTCTGGGTCTGTTCTTGATGGAGTTCAGAGGGATGTGAGTGGATCTAATTGAAACATACAGAATACTGAATGGCCTGCACAGTGTGGATATAGAGAAGACTTTCATTGGTAGGAGATTCTAGGACCCAAGGATACAACCTTAGAGTAAAGGGAAATCCTATTAGAAAGGAGGTAAGGGGAAATGTCTTCAGCCAGAGTGGAAAATCTATGGAATTCATTTTCACAGAAGGCAGTGGAGGTCAGATCACTGAGTATATCTAAGATAGAGATAGTTTGCTTCTGGAGTATCAAAGGGATCATGGGTTACAGGGAGAAAGCAGGAGAATGGGGTTGAGAAACTTGTCAGCATAATTGAATGGCGGAACAGACTTGGTGGGCTCAATGGTCGTAAGCTGCAGTCTGATGCTCCCGTTCTCTTACTTTGTCCCTCCTGACAGCAAAGTGTGAGATTAAAAAATCCCTGAGTAATATTTAACAAGCGTGGAGCATTCCTTATGAGGATTCATGGGAATCGCTCCACTGCTTGAAGGAAAGTAAATTCTGCTAATTCCAACTGTTCCAGGAAGAAGTCTCATACCAGCAGCTTGTTTGAGTAGAATAACGTCGGAGACAGAATAGCAGTTGAGACACATTATCTCTTTTTCCATTTGGTATGAGTTGAAATATTATGAAACTCTGGAAACCATTCCTTCTTCTTTATCATCTTCAGACATGTGCGATTGTGTATGACTCTGTCTCACATTTTTCGAGAAACTGACCTAGGTTACACTCTGAATTTGGTGTAACCAGTGGAAAAGTGGTGTTGGAAAAGGAAGCAGTGACCCTCCAACAGAGCCGGAATGAGAAATTCTCATGGGCTGTTAAAATGGGAATTCTCTTCTATAGACGTTTATTCCCAAGATGGCAAGTCAACACCACTATTTCCAGCGTAATTAAACATGGCCCATAAAAGTTGGCCTATCAACAACACCCACATTCCAAATAAAAAAATGATAAACTGCAGCAGAATTAATTGGATGGGAACAAGACTGTTAGACCACTGCCTGGTGCCTTCCAGAATTGTGCTGCCTGTGTACTTTGACTTTGTGCAGTTCCCTAGTATTGTGCCTGGGTGCTTGCATTTATTCAAAGTTGTGTTTTGCAACATTTGACAGACAGGTGAATGGAGGAAAATTGTGGACAGACAGAAAAGTGCTGCGCAGACCACTCTCAGATCAGCCACGATCTTACCCCGTCTGTTCGAGCAATGACAAAGTGTCTAATTACCCACTGCAGCTCCTCGTCCTGTGTTCGTATGTTCCATTCAGTCCTTAACACCACCAGAACAGGAGTAGATAGAGACCACTTGCACCAAATATCTGGTCCACAGTATTACAGGATTTCATTCAGTCCCTCAACACTGGGTGATTTGGTGTGGGTTGGAAAATGTGATCGGAAATCCAGGCTGGATACAAAAGAGGCCTCTCGCCTCTTTACAGAGTGTCTCCTTGCTGCAACTGGTGCTTCATTTGTTGGTCATGTTGTCGACCCAGATTCACTGTGAATATCAGGTCCATATCTCACCCAGAGATAGCTCACCAGATACTTTTCTCTCACTGTCCTCAACATTCAATAACAGCACTTCTCGGTAAATTACAACCATTCACTTTCCAATGACAGAATATGAGTGCATAAGAAACAGGAGTAGATAATTCCGATGCTCTCGCCATTGTATGCGATCATGTCTGACCTACTGTTGGCATTAACTCATCTTTAATGCCCAATTCTTCCCTCCCCTCAGCTCTCTGACAGATTAAAAATCAATCTACCTCCTCTTTAAATACTTGCAGTGATCTACCTCCCCTAACTTTCTATACCTGAGAATTCCTGACATTCACCACCCTCTATAAGAAGAAAACACTCTCCACACAGACGCCATCACGTATTAACATTAACAAAAGTTGTTAACTGACCTGCTCAGGTAAGAGGGATTGACCCCGATATCAAGGCAGGATTTGACTGAAGTTTTTATCCTCAGAGGCACTTAAATATTCAGAATCATGCATCCCGAGTGAAATAAAAATACAAGCCATGGAACTTATCATTTTCTTAGTGTCTGTGTAGAAGATAACGTGTGATTGTCCATCACCATCAAGGTTCAATGCAATTACCTCTTATTCTCTGACAGTGCTACAGATTAACCTTCACTCACTCCTCTTTTACCATCAGCTCAGGGATTATTCTGGTGTAATTCCTTGACACTGTCTCTAGAGCAATGAGAACATTCGTTCTCAGGATAAAACATTTGTCCATAATACCCCAAATACTGTCTCAACCACACTCTCAGTGATGATCATTATAATTCCTTTCCCACACTTACGGTCTCCGTATCTTTATTATGACATAAAAACCCATTCCGTCTCTATGCACTGTCACTGTTGTGGAATTTAAAAGTTCCTTACATCTGTGTGTCAGCATCAGTAAATCCAGCACCAAAGGTGCCTGTGGAGATGAACATCACTCTTGGGGAGAGACTCAGTCAGAAAGATTGCACTTGAAATAGGTGAATGGTCATCTACCTGAATGGAAATGGAGTGTAGGCATAATGGAAGCAAGCAGAGGAAGGGAGCTAACTTTACTTTAGTTCTTCCCTCACGGAATAGACAATAGACAATAGATGCAGGAGTAGGCCATTCTGCCCTTCGAGCCTGCACCGCCATTCAATATGATCATGGCTGATCATTCCTAATCGGTATCCTGTTCCAGCCTTATCTCCATACCCCTTGACTCCACTATCTTTAAGAGCTCTATCCAATTCTTTCTTAAAAGAATCCAGAGACTGGGCCTCCACTGCCCTCTGTGGCAGAGCATTCCACACAGCCACCACTCTCTGGGTGAAGTAGTTTCTCCTCATCTCTGTCCTAAATTGTCTACCCCGTATTTTTAAGTTGTGTCCTCTGGTTCGGCACTCCCCCATCAACGGAAATATGTTCCCTCCTCCCAGAGTGTCCAGTCCTTTCATAATCCTATACGTTTCAATCAGATCCCCTCTCAGTCTTCTAAACTCAAGGGTATACAAGCCCAGTCGCTTCAGTCTTTCCGTGTAAGGCAATCCTGCCATTCCAGGAATTGACCTCGTGAACCTACGCTGCACTCCCTCAATAGCCAGAATGTCTTTCCTCAAATTTGGAGACCAGAACTGTACACAGTACTCCAGGTGTGGTCTCACCAGGGCCCTGTACAGCTGCAGAAGCACCTCTTTGCTTCTATACTCAATCCCTCTTGTTATGAAGGCCAGCATGCTATTAGCCTTCTTCACGACCTGCTGTACCTGCATGCTTGCCTTCATTGACTGGTGGACAAGAACACCCAGATCTCTCTGAACAGCCCCTTTACCTAATTTGATACCATTGAGGTAGTAATCTGCCTTCCTGTTCTTGCCACCAAAGTGGATAACCAGACATTTATCCACATTAAACTGCATCTGCCATGCATCTGCCCACTCACCTAACTTGTCCAGGTCACCCTGTAATCCCCTAACATCCTCATCACATTTCACCCTACTGCCTAGTTTTGTGTCATCAGCAAATTTGCTAATGTTATTGCTGATACCATCTTCTATATCATTTACATATATTGTAAAAAGCTGCGGTCCCAGCACGGATCCCTGCGGTACCCCACTGGTCACTGCCTGCCATTTCGAAATGGAGCCATTAATCACTACCCTTTGTTTCCTATTAGCCAACCAATTCTCTATCCAATCTAGTACTTTGCCCCCAATCCCGTGCGCCCTAATTTTACTCACTAACCTCTTGTGTGGGACTGTATCAAAAGCTTTCTGAAAGTCCAGGTACAGTACATCCACTGGATCTCCCTCGTTCATCTTCCGAGTTACATCCTCAAAAAATTCAAGAAGATTAGTCAAGCATGATTTCCCCTTCATAAATCCATGCTGACTCTGTCCTATCCTGTTACTATTATCCAGATGAGCCATAATTTCATCCTTTATAATAGACTCCAGCATCTTTACTACCACTGAGGTCAGACTAACTGGTCTATAATTGTGTGCAGCCCTGACAAGGCCAGCATGTTATACGGATCTTGAACTGAGTGCCTTGTTCAGCTGCTCCACAGCACAGTAAAGAGTAAAACATATTGATTTGGGGTTGCACAGACATGACTGGGGAAGAATAACCATTGACTTCTCTGAAGGACAGGAATTAAGCAGATGGGCCTTTTTTTTATCACAAATGATGATGTTTTCACTTCAATTACATCAATTTCCTTCTTGGGTATCAACAGATTATTATTCTGTGCCTCTCGATTATGTGTCAATGATTTAAGCTGCATGCAGTGTCTGCCTGGCTGACAGAATCTGTGTAGTGAACAGGTTCAACATACTCAAGAGCAATTAAACTGCCAATGACATGTGGTGAGAAAGGACTTGATAAGTTGTATCCAGGTTTAACAACGGCACAATTGATGGTTCTGAGGCTGAGGAGGAGACAGGGATATCATGATGGTGACATTGGACAGGATTAGTGAGTGGGGAAGATATAGAAATGTAGATCTGTGCAGGGCTAGAAGGATTATGGAGTTTGAGAAGAGTCTGGTTCCTCCTCGCATATTGGTGAGCAATTTGTCATGAGTAATTTGCACGTTATAATTTGTGTGGAATAGAATATTTCAGTGGAATTGAAAATAATGACGTCCACCTTTCTAAATTTTAAATAATATGAGCAGCAATTCAGTCCAACCTGGCTTTATGAACAGATAGAATGACTTACCAGGAACACCAACTATAATGAGGATGGGATAGTAACCATTTTGAATAACCATCAGTGCACCATAGAACCACAATGCTAATGAGATCTAAGGTTGAGAAAGCAAGTAAAGACCATCGGATAAACTCCTGCCCATTGCTGTAACATTCCAGTCTAATGTTCTCAGATTCTGATCCATTGCTGTCACATTCCAATCTAATGTTCTCAGATTCTGATCCATTGTTGGAACATTCCAATCTAATGTTCTCAGATTCTGATCGCTCCTTCCCCTCTCTCTAGATCTGCTGATCCCAGTTAGTGCTGTCGGTGATGCTCCCGCTGATACTATGGGATAACATATTGAACTGATTCCCTCATTAATAGAAGAGGAAAGTCCTCCAGTGACATATTTAGGATCCACGGGAGACTGACATCAATCTCAGTCGCTGAACAAATATCTCCAGTTAACCCATTTCAATTCAATACTTCTTATTAAAATTTTTAAAAAAAATATGATTAAAATTTACGCATTCTGGGTGGGATATGTGGGCGTGACAGAGGGAACAAATGTTAGGGCTGGTAGATCAATCATGTGAAGGATTCAATCTGCCTTGGATATGGGAGCAATGCCAGGGGTTTATTAGAACATGAGCAAGCTTCTCTGTTTATAAATTGAAACGTATGCTCTTTAACTACTGATCAGGCATTACAATATCAGTAAAATGTTAAAAGAACTTTTATCGTCCGTGATCTGAGAAGAAAATGTCCCTAAGACTACGTGCGGTTGTAACAGACAACAACACGGTTATGTTAACAGGGAATTGTACCTTAGAGATAATGGAGACTGCAGCTGTTTGAAAATTCAGAGTATGTAAAGCATGGCGGTGGAAAAGGCACAGTAAGCCAGGCAACATCCGAGAAGCAAGAGAGTCGATGTTTCAGGCAGAACCCTTCTTCAGGACAGGCGAGGGGAAAGGGGGTTAAAGGAAAATGGGTGATGGGATGAGGCTTGGGGAAAGGTAAGTAATAGGTGAGCGAAGGCAGGAGATGATAGTAATAGATCGATGGGGAGTGTGGGACGGAGCGGTGGGAATTAAGATGGACATTAGGTCTCCTCTGGAGGGCAGATGTGAGTTTGTGGGTTGGATCTGGGATCTGGGTTGGCCAGGGGTAATTTGTAAATCAGTGGATCCGATGTTCATGCCGCGTGTTTGTTGGCTCCCGAGGCAGAAGATGATGTGTTACTGGTGACATCCTGGTACATCTCTTCTGAACCCACTTCAGCTTAACAATCTCCTTTCTATAACAGAACTGCACACAGAACTACAGAAGAGGCTTTATCAATGTCCTGAACAATCTCAGCATGCCTGCTGAGCTTCTAAACTCAATGGTCTGAGCACTGAAGTAACCTGAAACACCCTGTGCCACAGACTTCAAAGCATTACACCTGCACCTGGGAAGAGAAATATTTGAAAGACAATGAAGAGCAACATGGTTTTTCCTGCAGAGGGTGGTGCTTCTATGGAATAAGCTGGCAGAGAAACTGGTACAGGCTGGAACAATTACAGCATTTAACAGGCAACTGGGTGGCTTTATGATTAGTGGGATATAGGCCAAATGGTGGCAAATGGGAGTGGATTACTTTAGAATATTTGGATGGCATGAACGAGTTGAAGGGTCTGATCCCTGATGCACATCTCTATGAATCACTGATTTAATTAATGAAGGTCTCTTTGTAATCCTCCGTTGTTCACCATTATACAAACAATGTCCACTGTACACCCAAACTTGATGTCATCCTCAAATTTGCGAAATATACCTTCTATAATTCTCATCTAGATCATTTATATAAATGACAAACAAAAGTGGACCCAACAATTTTGCCTCTGGATCATCGCTGCCCACAAGCTTCCAGTTCAAAAAACAACCATCCACCACCACCCTGTCTCCTGCCATTAAACCGATATACACAGAAACACACACGCAATCACACACACATACAGAGACATTGATGCAACCATGTTTTTTAAGACAAAGGTTAGATGAAAGCCACGATCAAGATTTAAGTGAGAAGGCGGGAAAATTGTGTTGAGATACACACCAGACAGTATCAAACTGCAAAGTAGTCTTGATGGGCCAAATGGCCTAATTCCGATTCCCTATGCTCTGCAGCCTTAAGGGGTCAGGATTATTTTCCAAGGGTGCAGTAGAAGCCAAGTTTGATAAATACTTGACTCGGCAGTCAATGGGACTGTGGGATACGTTTGACGGGCTGAATGGTATATGTTTGTTCCTATTTGCTGTGCCCTTGTTTCTGAAAAGAGTAAGTGATTTGCTGTGAGGTTAACACGCTTTACTATAAAAGGTGTCTCCCATTTCCATTTGAGATAACGTTGCTCCTTTTTGGATTGTGCGATCTGTGGCGTTCTCATCCCCCGGGAACAGTGAAGTTTGGGTCATTGAGGATATTCAAGGCTGACCTTGACTGACCTTTGATGGACAGAGGAGTCAATGTTTATTGGTAACAGACAGAAAAGGGGTATTCAGCTGCAATCAGACCAGCCATGATGTTTCTAAACTGAGCAGCAAGTTGGAGGGGACGAATGGCCAACTGCTGCTCCTACCTCACTCATTCTTCTGTCAATTCAGCCATCGAGGCTGTTACAGAGGGAGAGAATGATCCCATTGAGCCAGTCAGCATCGTGACAATACAGCAGGGGGTGGCCATAATGCACTTCCATGGGGTTAAACAGGAATAGAATGAAGTATTCAAATCATTTCAGTAAATTACACAGCACAGGAAGACGCCATATAAACACCCCAGGCTGTTACGCAGGAGCAGGGGCACCTTGGGCAGCCTCAGGAAATACAGAGAAGAGATCATTACTCATTTTATTTTTGGCAATCTGTAACTAGTGGAATTCTTCAGGGATCTGAGTGAGGTCATCAACAAATTACAATCCACACCAATGAGTTGGATGAAGAGGATGGAGCTCAGTTTGCTCATACATCAGGATAGTCAATCAATAAGATGTCAAATGGAGACAGAGCGTCTCCAATGAGACACAGACAGGGGGAGGGCAGCACGTCTGCAATGGGATACAGACAGGGGAAGACATAGCCTCTACAGTGGAATACCGACAGGGAAAGGGCAGACCGCCTACAATATGATACAACAGGGGGAGGGCAGAGCGTCTGCAATGGGATAGAGATGGGGGGAGGGCAGAGCGTATGCAATGTTAC
Source organism: Chiloscyllium punctatum (assembly GCF_047496795.1). Lineage (NCBI taxonomy): Eukaryota > Metazoa > Chordata > Chondrichthyes > Orectolobiformes > Hemiscylliidae > Chiloscyllium > Chiloscyllium punctatum. Next base: position 50,843,225 of record NC_092751.1, read on the forward strand.
ACTAACAGGGGAAGGACAGAGCGTCTACAATGGGATACAGAGACGGGAAGGGCAGAGCGTCTGCAGTGGGAGACAGACAGGGGGAGGGCAGAGTGTCTGCAATGGGACACAGAGAGGGGGAGGACAGAGCGTCTGCAATGGATACAGACAGGGGGAGGGCATAGCGTCTGCAATGGGATAGAGACAGGGGGAGGGCAAAGCATCTGCAATAGGACACAGAAAGGGGGAGGGCAGAGCATCTGCACTGGTACACAGACAGGGGGAGGACAGAGCATCTTCAATGGGATTCAGACTGGGGCAGGGCGGATCATCTGCATTGGGACACAGACAGGGAAGGGCAGAGCGTCTGCAATGGGATAGAGACAGGGGGAGGGCAGAGCATCTGCAATGGGACACAGACGGGAAAGGGCAGTGTGTCTGCAATGGGATACAGACAGGGGGAAGGCAGAACGTCTGCAGTGGGACACAGACGGGAAATGGCAGAGCATCTGCAATGGGTTACAGACAGGGGGAGGGCGGGTCCTCTGCAATGGGATACAGACAGGGGGAGGGCAGAGCATCTGCAATGGGATAGAGACAGGGGTAGGGCGGATCATCTTCAATTAGATACAGACAGGGAGAGGCCGGATCATCTGCATTGGGATGCAGACGTGGGAGGGGCAGAGAATCAAGCAATAGCATACAAGACAGAGGACAGTTTTGAGCAAACCTTCAGCAGAAAAAAAGTACATTTCTGTGATGGGAATTTTCTGTTTTGGGGAAAAGACAAAACAGCAGAAAATTATTTAAATGCAAGGAGAATGCAGAACAGAGTGGTACAGAGGGATTTGTGTGTCTTAGTACATGTATCACATCAACTTAACCTGAAGATGCAGCTGGTGATTTGGAAGGTAAATGGAATTATTCTGTTCCGTGCAAGGGGTGTTGTGTTTGATCTTAGTGATGATTTTTTGCATCAGTACAGGGCATTGCTGAGATCACATCTGATGTATTATGTGTCGTTACAATTGCCTTAACTGATAAAAACAAAATTGCTTTCGAAACGTTTCATAGATTTTTCTCTTTACTCATTCTTGGGATGAAGGCCTTATGTTACGAAGAAGGAACAGTTCGACCTGAGAATGAGAGATGTTTTATTGACCATATAACATCTTGAGAAGAGTGTAGTTGGTGAATACCGGATGGATATTTCTTCTTATGTGGGAGAATAAAATTGGGAAAATAATTTAAGAACAAGTCAGGTTCAAAGGAAAGGTCATTGGACCGAAAAATTGAATTCTGATTTCTCTTCATAACTGATGCCAGACAGGCTGAGCTTTTCCAGCAATTTCTGTATTTGTTTAAGAATAAAACATATTCATCTTAACACAAATATTGTGAAGTCATCAAACGCTTATGTTTATATTATGCAGGCACATATTAACACATCTTCAAAACAAGTAGGGCCATTTATTGTTAATGAATTGATTTGGTGTATGACAACAGCAATAATGCACTGACCTGGAGTCGAGAATGTAATGGAGCCATATAGTTCAGACAATATTCAAGGAGAGCTCACATGGTCCCATTTGGGGCCTGATAACATTAGTGATTTGACTTACAGATAGAAAAATGTAGCCTATCTGTGAACGAACAGCCTATTGCTCACTTTCTCCCTCCCTGCCGCTCAGCACAGCAATGTGTGGGAGTGAAAAAAAGCCTAGTCGCGTTTTCTACTCATGGAGGATTCCTGATGATGATTCATTGGAATCTCCCCACTACCTGAAGCAAAGCAATTCAGCCAAATCCAACTGTTTCAGGAAGAAATCCCATTGTCAGAAGGTTATGCGTGACAAATAACTTCAGAAGTAATTATTCAGACTCGATATGTGAGGGGATCAGACAAGAGATTGTATGGCTGCAAATGGGAATCCAAGATGATGTATAGCATTCTCCGTGCCAGGGTTCAGGATGTCTCATACCGGCTGCAGAACGTTCTCACCGGGGTGGGGGAGCAGCCAGAAGTCATTGTGCACATTGGTGCAAATGACACAGGTAGAAGTAATGATGAGGTCATGCAGAGTGATTATAGAGAGTGAGGAAAAAGAATAAAAGACAGGACCACGACAGTGGTAATATCCGGTTTATAAAACATAGAACATAGAACACAGAAGAATACAGCGCAGTACAGGCCCTTCGGCCCTCGATGTTGCGCCAATCAAAGCCCACTTAACCTACACTAACCCACTATCCTCCATATACCTATCCAATGCCCGCTTAAATACCCATAAAGAGGGAGAGTCCACTACTGCTACTGACAGGGCATTCCATGCACTTACGGACTCGCTGAGTGAAGAACCTACCCCTAACATCAGTCCTATATCTACCCCCCCTTAATTTAAAGCTATGCCCCCTTGTAATAGCTGACTCCATACGTGGAAAAAGGTTCTCACTGTCAACCCTATCTAACCCCCTAATCATCTTGTACACCTCTATCAAGTCACCCCTAAACCTTCTTTTCTCCAATGAAAAAACCCCAAGTGCCTCGGCCTTTCCTCATAGGATCTTCCTACCATACCAGGCAACATCCTGGTAAACTTCCTCTGCACCCGTTCCAGTGCCTCCACATCCTTCCTATAGCATGGCGACCAAAACTGCACACAATATTCCAGATGTGGCCGCACCAGAGTCTTATACAACTGCAGCATGACCTCAGGACTCCGGAACTCAATTCCTCTACCAATAAAAGCCAGTACGCCATATGCCTTCTTCACTGCACTATTTACCTGGGTGGCAACTTTCAGAGATCTGTGTACATGGACACCAAGATCCCTCTGCTCTTCCACACTACCAAGTAGTCTACCATTAGCCCAGTAATCCATCTTTTTATTACTCTTACCAAAGTGAATCACCTCACACTTAGCTACATTGAACTCCATTTGCCACCTTTCTGCCCAGCTCTGCAGCTTCTCTATATCCCGCTGTAACCTGCCATATCCTTCCTCACTGTCTACAACTCCTCCGACTTTCGTATCATCCGCAAACTTGCTCACCCAACCTTCTAACCCTTCCTCCAGGTCATTTATAAAAATGACAAACAGCAATGGTCCCAAAACCGATCCTTGCGGAACACCGCTAGTGACGGCACTCCAAGATGAAACTTTGTCATCAACTACTACCCTCTGTCTTCTTCCAGCCAGCCAATTCCTAATCCAAACCTCCAACTCACCCTCAATGCCATATCTCTGTATTTTCTGCAGTAGCCTACCATGGGGGACCTTATCAAACGCCTTACTAAAATCCATATATACCACATCTACCGCTTTCCCCTCATCTACCTCCTTAGTCACCTTCTCAAAGAATTCAATAAGGTTTGTGAGGCACGACCTGCCCTTCACAAAACCATGCTGACTATCCTTGATCACATCATTCTTATCCAGATGTGCATAAATCCTATCCCTTACAATTCTCTCTAAGACTTTGCCCACAACAGAAGTGAGACTCACTGACCTATAGTTACTAGGATTATCCCTACTCCCCTTCTTGAACAAGGGAACTACGTTTGCTAGCCTCCAGTCCTCTGGCACTACTCCTGTAGACAAAGAGGACACAAAAATCAAGGCCAATGGCTCTGCAATCTCCCCCCTTGCTTCCCAGAGAATCCTAGGATAAATGCCATCAGGCCCAGGGGACTTATCTATTTTCACCCTTGCCAGTATTTCCAACACCTCTTCTCTACATATCTCAAAGCCATCCATTCTACTTATTCGTGCCTCAGTATTCATATCGACAACAATGTCCTGTTCCTGAGTGAATACTGACGAAAAGTATTCATTCAGTGCCTCCCCAATCTCTTCAGCCTCCACACGCAACTTCCCATTACTATCCTTGATTGGACCTATTCCTTCCCTAGTCATTCTTTTATTCCTAACATTCCTATAGAAAGCCTTGGGGTTTTCCCTAATCCTACCAACTCAGGACCTTTCATGTCCCCTCCTTGCTGCTCTTCGCTCTCTCTTCAGGTCTTTCCGGGCTACCTTATAACTCTCAATCGCCCCTATTGAACCTTCACGCCTCATCTTTACAAAGGTCGCCCTCTTCCATTTAACAAGGAATTCCAACTCCTTATTAAACCACGGCTCCCTCACACGACCCTTTCCTCCCTGCTTGGTAGGTACGTACTTATCAAGGACACTCAATAGTTGCTCCTTGAACAAGTTACACATATCAATTACTTCCAGTGTTCCGTGCTAGTGAGGGTAAGAACAGGCGGACGTGGCAGAGGAATGCGTTGCTAAATAAATGGTACAGGAGGTAGGGATTCAGGGTTTTAGATCACTCTGATGTTTTGTGGGGCAGAGGTGACGTGTTCAGGAAGGACGGGTTGTACCTGAATTGGAAGGGGACTAATATCCTGGCAGGCAGGTATGCTAGTGCAACAAGGGAAGGTTTCAACTAGATTGGCTGGCGTGGGGGGCGGCGTGGGATCCTCAACAGCACGGATACAAGTGCGAGGCTGGAAGGAGGTACCGTAATCACAAACAGTAAAGTGCAGAGACAGGTTCGGCAGGAACACGACAGGGAGCAAGGAATGCCTGTTGGATTAAATTACATCTATCTCAATGTAAGATGGCTGACAGGTAAGGCCGATGAACTCAGTGCGTGAAGAGGTACGTGGGACTGCGATATTATAGGCATTACAGAAACATGGCTAAGGGAGGGACAGGACTGGCAGCTTAATGCACCAAGGTACAGGTGCTTTATGCGAGACAGAGATGGTGGAAGGAGCTGTGGGGGGTTTCAGTTTTGATTAAGGCGAGTACCACAGCAGTAATCAGAGATAAAATAAATAATGGATAATCCATTGAGGATTTGTTGGGGAAGCTAAGAAATAAAAAGGGAATTATGATATTATTTGGGTTGTACTATAGGACCCCTAATAGTAAACGGGACTTAGAATAATTAAAATATGAATAGAGATTGGGGAGACTTGCAGGGCCAATAGGATTGCCATAGTCGTAGATTTTAATTTTCCTAACATTGACTGAGAATTACATAGAATTAAGGATTGAGATGGGGTGTATCTATTAACTGTATTCAGAAATGTTTCCTCAAGCAGTATGTACAGGGAGCAATTCGGAAAGGGGTAAAGCTTGACCTACTCTAAGAAATAGGGCAGGACAGGTGACTGAGGTGACAGTGGGGGAGCACGCTGGGACCAGTGACCCTCGATTTAAAATACTTATGGAGAAGGACAAAACTGGCCTGTGAGATCAATTTCTAAATGGGGGGAAAGTGAATGTTGATGGAATTAGATAGGAGCTTGTAGGGGTTGGTTGGAGGAATTTGTTTAGAGGTGAAGGGACCTCCGGCTAGTGGGAGGCCTTTAAAAGTGAAATGATGGGGTTCAAGGTCTATATGTTCCTGTGAGGGTAAAAGGCAAGGTTGGCAGGAAGAGGGAATCCTGGATGGCAGGAGATATTGAGGTTTTGACAGGCAAAAAGGAGGTGTGGCTGAGGTCCATGCAGCTGCGATCAAGGAAATCCCTGGCGGTGTGCAGGGAATACAGGATTTTACCGAAGAGGGAAATCAGAAGGGCGAAAAGGGCGCACACGATAGCATTGTCTGAGAAGATTAGGGTGAATCCAAAGAGGTACTTTAAGTATATTAAAGTTAAATGAATAACTACATGAGAATATGACCACTCAAGGTCCAAACTGGACATGCATGTCTAGAACCATAGGAGATGTGTGAGATTCTCAATGGATATTTCTCCTCTGTCTTTCCTATGGAGAAATACAAGAAGACTTGGGAGGTTAACAAAGGTCGTGGTGATATCTTGGGGTGAGTCAATATCACAGGAGAGGACTTGTTGGATGCATTAGAATGTATGAAGGTGGATAAATCTCCTTCTCCTAAACAGATGCATCCAAGAATACTGCAAGAGGCTCCAGAAGAAACTAAGGGGACCTGCGTGATATTTTTGCATCATCGTTAGCCGCAGGTTAGGTTCCAGAATATTGAAGTGTAGCAAACGTTGTGCCATTTTTCAAGAAGGGAAGAAAAGAAAAAATTTGGGAACTATAGACCGGGAAGCCTAACATCTGCAGTAGGTAGGTTACTTGAGAGGATTCTGAGGGATAAGATATGCACACGTTTGGAAAGACAGGGTTTGATGAGAAATAGTTTATTTTTTTCAATTTCCTACAGTACAGAAACAGGCCATTTGACCCAACAAGGCCACAACGACCCTCTGAATAGCAACCCACCAGGTCCCATGCCTCTAATCTATATTTATCCCTAACTAATGCAAATAAGGCGGTGGCCAATTCACCTGACTTGTACATCTTTGGATTGTGTTAGGAAAATGAAGCTCCCAGAGAAAACCCTCGCAACCTCAGGGAGAATGTGCAAACTCCAAAAGAGAGTCACCCGAGGGTGAAATCAAACGCGGATCCATGGCACTATGAGGAAGCAGTGCGAACCACTGAGCCACCATGCCACCCTTGCTTTTTTCAACGCAGTTCAATGACACAGGTACAAAATCTATTCTGTGTTGCTGGAAAAGTGCAGCAGGTCAGGCAGCATCCAAGGAGCAGGAGAATCGACTTTTGGCATGAGCCCTTCTTCAGGAATCATCCTGAAGCCCTTCCTGAAGAAGGGCTTATGCCCGAAAGGTCGCTTCTCCTGCTCCTTGGATGATGCCTGACCTGCTGCGCTTTTCCAGCAGCACATTTTCAGCTCTGAACTCCAGCACCTGCAGTCCTCACTTTCTCCACAAAATCTATTCTGCACGTTCGAATGCCACAAACCATGGATAATTTATTGTCCATTGAAAATGTCATCTTACTATTATTTATTATTGTTTGTTGTTATTTATTTTAATAATTATTGTTGATAGTTATTTTTAGACTGGAACGATTGCATGACTTTGTGAGTTGTAGGTCATGCCTCACAAATTTGTTTCAGTTCTTTGATGAAGCGACCAGGAATGTTGATGAGGGTAGCGCAGTAGACATAGTCTGTATGGTTTTCAGTAAGGCCTTGGACAAGATTACTCTTGATAGGTGGGTCTGGAAGGTTAGATTCGCATGGAATCCAGAGGGAGATGACAAATTGGATGCACAATTGGCTTGATGGTAGTAAACAGAGGGTTATAGGGAACGATGCTGTCTGACTGGAGGCCTGTAACACATGAAATGCCTCAAGGGTCAGTGCTGGGCCCATTGTTGCTTATTATCTATTTCAATGATATTCTTCAGAATGTATAAGGCATGATTAGTAAAATTGAAGGTGACACTAAAATTGGTGGTATTATGGACCAACAGCGCATGTTCAATTCCCCACACAAACAGAGGTTGCCACGAAGGGCACACCCACTCAACATCATCCTGTCACCCGAGTTGTGATGACCCTTAAGATAAACCATAATTTGTGGTCTCACTAACGAGAAAGTGGTCCTTTGGGACTCTATTCTATCCATGTTAATATTTTAATTTTTTCAAAAATATTTTTATTCAGAGAAAATCTTTTTAATGCTTCGATGACCGAATAAGTACCCAACTCAAAAAACAATGCAAATTGAACACAATTACACCCATGTGCATGTACATAAAGAAAAGGTAAATCAACGGACCGAAGAAAAATAAAAAAAATTTAAAAATCGAATAGTAGAACTCAGTGTAAAAAAAGCTATAGCTCTCAACCTTCAAGAGCATTAACTAATACAAGTTCATTTGTTCGTAATTCCTCCTCTCTGGACATTAGATTCATTAGTCAAGTTCGTCATAGCTATATACAAGTCCTTATTAGAATGACAGATCAGCCTGTACCTTGGTAGTACAAAAAGGGCTGCCATGTCTTATAAAAATCCTCTATTTTATGGTGCAACATACCTTTTAAAAAGTCCAAAGGGCTATGCTCCATGACGAGGTTATGACAAACCAATCGACCCAGGGGGTGTTCAGACACCGAATGCAACAGAACTTTTTTTCTGAACTCAGAGAGTGAGGGTATTGAAGTATTTTTTCTTATGCACATCTGAGTAAGGTAGACTGGGCAGGCCCAGGAAAAGGCAAACCTGATCCATCTCCAATTCGGTCCGCAAGATCCTCTCCATCCCAGCGAGCACACCGCTCCTATACCGCCGGTGGAAGTTCAACAAGCAATGAGTAAGAGTGTCCATAGTCATTTTGTATTTAAGACATACTCCATCTTGAATTTTGAGAGAGTGTCTGGGGCCAGACAGACTCTATGAAGAATCTTCAACTACATGGCAAGAGTCTTCTTGCAGATTGAAATCCTTCTTGCATTTACACAAATATCCTCCCCTATGTCCAAAGAGATCTGAATCCCCAACTCTCTTTGTAGACCTCAGAAAGTCACAATATCTCGTCTGAGAGGTCACTCTCCAACAAATGATAAAGGGTACTGACAGAGAGTGTGTTCTTAGCAATAAGCACCCTCTTCTCTGTATCGGATCTGTACGGGTCTGTTAAAAGCGTGTTTCTTTTCTGAATAACATCTCTGATCTGATAAAAAGAAAACAGAAGAGATCTCTACTCGGTCGTCCATAGTTACGACTTATTTGATCAAAGGACATCCTTGTTTCTACCTCAGATAAACAATCAAAGGAAGATACACGCACGAGTTGTCCATAGTTTAAGCATGGAATCCAGTATTCCCCGTCGGAAATATGGTACACCACGCTTTGGGGTAAGAAATGAGGTTTGGCTATGTTGCCCTCTATCGAACACATTGCCCTCCCTACTTTAAAGTTGTTGATATTTATTGGGAAATGGTAATACTTCGTAACTGTCCTCATTTTGTCTATGAATAGCAGACTAATAAGGGAGCACTTTGCCTGAGAAGCTTCAATATCTAACCATATTGACACCGAGGCCTCATTAACATCAGGTAAAGAAGAGCTTAATTGATAGCTCATAACATCCTGGAGATCTACTCCCCACAAACTGTGGGGTTGTTGTAATTTGTTTTTTTTTATAAGGGGTCGCTTATGGTGACAAATCAGAGCTACATCATCCATTTAATCTCCTAAATGTCTGTCTGAGAAACATCAAAGAAAGCATTCACACGGGGTATAGCAAACAAGGGAGGGAATTCATGTTAATAAGAGCTATCTGACCCAGCCAGGATATTGGAAGTATTCAAAGATCTTGTTTAATTTTGTCAAACAAATGGACAAATCACACTTTAAATATAAGTCCAAAGATAGGATTAATGAATATACCCAAATAGGGAACATCCCCATTACCCCCTGGGACCACTGAAAAGGAAATCAGGATTCTCCCACGGCATCAGGTGTTTCCCTGAGTTTGCCCAGAGGCATGGCCTCTGACTTCGTAAAATCAATATTATAGCCGGAAAAGGCACCAAACGAACTGATGCATTGCATGAGGTGAGGTACCAAAACTGTGGGATTTAACAAAAATTTAAGACCATCATCTGCAGACAATGTAATCTTACGTGACTTCTATCCCACTTCTGTGGCAGATATGTTTGGGTCCCTGCAGATGGCCTTCACCAGTGGCTCCATCACCATCGTAAACAACACTGGCGTAAACAACATTGTCGACTGCCTCTAGAAATATTAATTTTACAGGATCGCACACAGAGGGTCATTTTCAAGGACCCTCACTCACTTGATAAAAACTTTGCCGAGACCAAACCATTCTAACGTATAGAAGAGATACAGCTACTCAACCCAAGCAAACGTCTTCTCTGCATCTAAAGAGATCATTAATACCTGCATAATTTCCTGTTGACACGCTTGGATCATATTGAGTAATCTCCTAACATTGTTGGAATATCTGCAGCCTTTTCTCAGCCGGTATGGTATACTTTGACAATGGAAGGATAAATAGTTTCCATCCTCAATCTAAGGGACTCAGACAGAATTTTGAAATCAACATTTAGATGTGAGATAGGCCTATAGGAAGCACAATCTTTCGGTGTCTTCCTTTTCTTCAGAATAAGAGAGATATGAGCCTCTCTTAAGGATGGTGGGATGCAGTCGTGACGGTGTGAGCGACGAACATAGTAAACATCAGATCTGACAACAGGTTTATAAATTCCTCATAAAGCTCACGTGGACATCCGTCAGGACCGGGTGCCTTTCCGCCCGGAAGCTGCTTTACACCCTCCAGCACCGACAATGGTGAATGAAGGCAAGACGCTTATTTGGGGGTTACCCCTGGAATGTCCAAGTTCTTGAAGAAAGATTCCATCTAAATCCATCTATCCCCATAATGCTTAGTCTGATATAATTCGGAGAAAAATCTCCGAAATGCTGCTTTAATCTTTATGGGATCATAGGAAAGGGTCCCAGTACCTTCCCGAGTTGAGGTAATGGCTTTGGGGTTCTCTTTTTCATCGCAAGATAGGCTAACTACTTGCCCGGTTTATCACCATGCTCAAACAGCCTTTGCTTTGCAAAAGTAAGTACCTTCTTGACTGTCTGTTTGAGCGTGGAATTCACTGCAGACAGAAGCGTTGTGATCCTCTGCAGCCTAGCCACTGAGGGTCTATCAAAGTATGCCCTCTCGGCTGCCTTTAACCGTGCTTGGAGCAAGTGTTCCTGCTCCAGCTTCTGCTGCATCCTAAGGAATAATTATTCCTTTGGCATAAGCCTTAGCAATTTTCCATAGAATGGATGGGTTACTGGTTGAATCTAAATTAATGGCTAAGAAAGATCTGAATTCATTACAGAAATACTCAATGTACTTACTATCCTTAAGAATAAAGGGATTCGCCAGTGTCTCGAACCTGCTATATTGCCCTTCATTTTAACCAATAAGTATACTGCTGCATTGTCACAAATGGTAATATTCCCAATTGTACAGAACACCACTGAATCGAAGACTGCTGCAAGGTGAGGAAGACATCAACACTAGTGTTGCATTTCTTTGGTTTAAATAAGAAAGTAAAATCCCTATTTATGAGGTGGATCTGCCTCCAAACATCCATCAGCCCCAGTTCCACACAAAAATCCACTAATTGCTTAGATTGGAAAGATGGTACTGGGAGCTTTGGGGCATGCTGTCCGCCATGGGTGCAAAAGACAATTGAAATCTCCTCCTACGATAATGTACTACGAAGAAAGATTGCTTAATTTGGAAAATGCATCGATCAGGAATTTATGGCAGTGAGCCAGGGAGCAATAAACATTCAAACTACTGCTTTCTTCCACATATATCTTCGAGGATTATGATCCTCCCGTGGGTGTCTAATACAATCTACTAATTTAAATGAAAGATTCTTCCTCACCAGTATGGCTTCTCTCCTATTCCTAGTGTTAAAAGACGAGAAATAAACCCGATCAAATCCACCTTGCTGTAATGTCAAATGTTCCTTGTTATCAAAGTGCATCTCTGCAATACGACAATATCCACCCTCTCCTTTTTCATAACTGGCGAATGGCTCCCCTTAATGTTCCAGATACACCATTTAAGCATGACATTAGCCATTACACACTGAAACAATATTTGAACTCCAGAGAGGAAGAACTCGAATTACAAATTACTGAGCACCAATGAAAAAAGAATCATAGAGCTTAAAAACAAACAAACTAATGCTACTACAACTAACAAGCTCTCAAAACGTTCCAAAACTAAATACATTCTAAAACAAAAAAAAATACAAAGTGCCAGTGGCACTGAGGAGGGGCATTTACCCCCTGCCGACTGGGGGCATTTGCATGTCACAAATCTCTATCTTCTGCCCCATTATCAATACTGCATCCAGGGCAATTAATCACAAACATCGGGACAGAACTGCCCTTAGGTAGGTATTCAGTCATCACGATCACCTTCATAACTCTCTCCAGCTTGAGCCGAACCCGACACACAAACTAATCAAGAGAAAAACGAGTAGTATTACTAATGAAGAAGTTAAAAGTGTGTACTCTACCCACCCCCGACTATAATTTAACACTGCTTAATACCAGAAACGGTCAACAAACTTTCTTTTTAAAAAGGGAAACAAGGTTATCGCTTTCCATTAACGCATCCAGCCTACTTTAAAGTGTCCACAAAGTTTTCGCATCTTCTGGAGAGTTAGTGGATCTATTGAAAGATCCACTAGTGCATACGGAGAACCGCTGAGTCCATTAAGGAATATTGAATCTCAAGTTACCTTAATCTTCTCTTGATATCATCAAAAGATTTCCTTTTCTGAATCACTGCCGCTGAAAAGACCTGGAAGAACATAATCCTGGAGGCCTCTTCGGGTCTCTTCCCTGTGTTCTGGAAGCTTCCATAAGTCTTTGTTTGTCCCTGCAACAATGTAATCGCACAAGGACAGGGTGAGGGCGTTGGACTGAGCCTGACCTGCGCACCGTAACCCGATGAACTGTCTCACTCTTCACCCATCCCTCTTCAGCTTCGAAGTGAAGGAATCTCTGCAGCCAGTTCTCTCAAAGAAAAACTCACTGACTGATCACCTTTTGTCCGGTCCAGCAGACGGATGATATGAACACTCTTCATCCTGCCCCTTCTCTCGAGGTCGTCACCTTGTTTAGTTAAGGTACGGACCGATTTTTCAAGGGTGAGGATCTGCTCCTTACAGAAATCGATCACAGTCTCTGCATCTGCAGTTTGGCTCTCGACCTCATCTGTTCTGTTTCCAAGGCTTTCAAGTTGCTGTTCATGTTTTTGGAGCTGAGAGTGGTTCTATCTTCCTGCTGAGTGTTGCTTCAATCAAGTTTTCAATCATTTCCTGTAACTTGGTGAACTCGGTGACCAGGTCCTGATGAGTAACTGTGTCTATTGAATGAGCAGAGGGTGTTACAGGTGCCGCCACAGGCATGCTGAAAGCTTCTGACGGGTGCGCTGTGTTCTGATGTTCCATTCAGCCCTCCGGACCTGCTACAAACAGGCAGATCGAAGCCACGCCGATGGTTAGGTGTTGTTTTGGAAATGCACTTGGAAATTGCAGGCTTGGTCAGGAAGTGGCCCGCAGCCGTAATCCCTTTTTCCATGCTTCCCCACTCTGTAATTTCTGCTCTGGAATTGCTTTGAATGCAGTTCCCATATCCCATCCAGGGTTAACTCAGGCAAATTTTCTCCTCTCCCGAATGCAACATAGTACAACACGACTCCCAGGAAAACAACCAATTACTTTCCAAAAGCATGACATAAAAAAAACTAAGAAGTAGGAACATGAGACGGCTATTCGGCCCCTTGAGACTGGATTGTCATTCAATGAGAACATGGCTGATCTATTTCTGGGCTCAACTCCACTTTCCTACTCAATTTCCTGCATCTCTCCACAACTCCCTGGGTTAGGGAATTCCAGACATTCACTACCTACTGAGAGAATGCATCATTTTTCACCTCAGATTAAAATCGATGTCCCTTATTCAGTATCTACCACCTCGAGTTCGAGACTCAGGGGAAACACCTTCTCAGCATCTACCTTGTCAACCCCCTCTGTATCTTGTACATTTCAGTAATATCACCCTCATTCATTTCAACCACAATGAATAATCTCCTCACCATTTTAAATGTATTCAATAATTCAACCCTTCCATCTCAGGAAGCCGCCCCATGAACCAAACTAGTTACTTGCTGCATCAGCATGCAGACGTTACGTTTCGTACTCAGGAACACTCCAATCTCTTTGTACTACTCCTGTTTTGGGAGTCCTCTTCATTAAATAGCAGCCTGCATTTTGGTTCTCAAAGTCATTCACAAACTCCAATGTATATTGCACTCAGCTCCCGCCGTCAGGCTATCAGTATAGATTGTACATAACTGATGCCATTAGCCTGATAATTGTGGTAATCCAGTAGATACGTCTTTATCATAAAGATCCATTAATCCTGACTCTCTGATTTCTATGTGTTAAGCAACCATTATGCAAATATATTATTCATCATACTACAAGCATCTGTCTTGTGTCAGAACATTTATTTTGCGATACCTTGTGAAAACTTTCTGGAAAGCCGCATGTTGACCAGTGGCCTTTATCAAATCTGCTTGTCACTTTCTCAGGGATTCCTGATGAATGGCTCCTGCCTGAAACATTGATTTGTTTCCTGCTCCTCGGATGCTGCCTGACATGCTGTGCTTTTCAGCATGACTCTAATCTTGACATTCTCAGGGGTCTCCAAATCAGAATTTGTATGATTTTACAGAGCAAAAATAGTTTCCCGTTCACAAAACCATGCCAACTCTGCATTAAGCTTTTCTAACTGCCCTGCAAGGCCTTCCTTAATAACAGGCTCTAGCAGATTCCCAGCAATAATAGTTAAGCTAAATTGTTCCTGCGTTCTGTCTCATTCCTTTCTTGAAGGCAGGCACCACATTGGAGGTTCTCCAGTTTCACTAGAACACTCCTGGAATCCAAATGTCTATGGAATATTTCACACAATGCCGCTAGTCACTGTGTGACCACTTCTTTTAAAATTAACTACGAATTACTGCTCACCTGCCTACCCTTATTCTTATCTGTTAGATAAATACTTTGTTCCTTTTGTTAGAGACAGTTCAATAACTTCCCTCCTGTTACCATTTTGTTTATACCATTGACATGCTTACACTACTTTCCTCATGAGGAGTGATTTAAAATACTAGTGTAAATTATCTGCTTGTTCCCTGTGGCCAGTTCTCCAGGCACACCCTCCTAATGGCCTCAATGTACGTTCCTCACTTCACTACTGCTTCATCTCACACACACATCTTCAAGCTTTTTTTTATGTTGACAGAAAAGCTCATGATGTTTGTTTTAATATTTCTTACCAATTTATTACATCATATCTTTTCGTACATTTTCCTCAGTTTCTACATCCATACAGTCATATCGTGCACAAACAGACCCTTTGGTCCAACATGTCCATGCTGACCAGGTTTTCTAAATTATACTAATCCCATCTGCTTGCTCATGGCCCAAATGCCTCTAAAGTTTTCCCATTCATATGTTGGTCCAAATGTCTTTGAAATATTGTGGCTGTACTTGCATCTCCCACTGTCCCTCTGGCAGTTCATTCCATAATACATCACACTCTGTGTAAAAAAAGTTGTCCCTTTGTCCCTTTCAAGTTTCCCTCCTTCCACTTTAAAGCTATGCATCTGTGTTTGAACTCCCCAATCCTACAGAAAAGACCTTCGCTGTTCACTCTATCCATGCCTCCCATGATATTATAAACTTCTAGAATGCCACCCTTCAAACTCGTACACTCCATCTGATACTAACTTCAAGATCAAATGTTTAACAATAAGCACTGTAAATCTGAAAGAATATTAAAAATGAAAGGTGTAGAAAACAGCTCAAACTTCATACTGTTAGTTTTGCTCTATGTTACAAAACTAAGGCAGCACAAAACTCTTACTCGTGCCAATAAGAGCTCAAGCACCTGAATTCCATAGTGTGAAGGCAGTGATGATGTCTACTATGAAAATGTATAGATCTAGATCTATTTAATACCATATGGTCAAATTCTCCCTCATGTTCTCCCTATGGCCTTGTGTGGTTGTGTCTTCTTCATCTTACACTCAACGAGAGAGAACCCCTTTGCCCCATTCACACCTTAATTTAAACCCATTTTGCATTATCTTCTCGTTCACCACTGATAATAGCCCGTTTATCTTTTGCCACGCCCTCTTTTCCAAGTCGCCCATCCCCCATCTCCGGCAAGGGATTATAAAGCCATCCCTTTTCAGTTCAGAACAAGTCACATTGGACTTGTTACGCTAACACTGTTTCTCTGTCTCTGCAGATGCTGCCAGACCTGTTGAGGTTCTTCAGAAACGGATAGGCACAGCACAAATTTTCAATGAAACAAATAACTATGGATACTGGAAATAAATACAAAATAAATACAAAAATTGCTGAAGAAACTGCGGGCTTTGTAGAGGGCCACTGGACTCAAAGCATTAACTCTACATTCACTACAGAAGATGCCGCCAGAGCTGCTTTATTTCTTCAGCAATTTCTGTTTTTGAACAAGTTCCAATGACGTGTTTGAAAGCTGCTCAAACATCCTGTCCAACACGGAGCGCCCTACACAGGGAACTGAAGTGCACACATTTATTCACTCAGAAACTGCATAAGGCTGACATCACTGACACCACAGCGCTCTTAATCATGGTCAGGGAGAAAACCAGAGGGAAACACATTTAATTCAAATGCAGATGGCACGACAAGCAAGGAAATGATTCAGATGAATATGTTAAAGGGTTTGAGTAATGTAACAAATTGGAAGCATGGAACCAATGAGAACCATCAGCAGAATGAGAATATGAAAATTGAAATATTACTGCATTAAAAACCAGGAGCGGTCACTGAGTACACGGCTGATCGGTGACTGGGTCTCGATGTGAACTGGGGGAGAGTCAGTAGAATTGAATTGCAGATATTGCAGCTCAAACTGGGATTTCACGTGATGCTGTAGACAACAGCAGCAACAGAAGCAGGATTGTATTCAAACATAATCTGTATCATTTTCCCCAGGATATTCCATCAGTCTACCATTACCATCAAACCGAGTGATGGTTCAGTGACAAGTGTGGGTGAACATGCCAAGGTCAGAACCATGTGTACCTAAAGCTGATGACAAACCATCAAAGCTAC
Source organism: Chiloscyllium punctatum (assembly GCF_047496795.1). Lineage (NCBI taxonomy): Eukaryota > Metazoa > Chordata > Chondrichthyes > Orectolobiformes > Hemiscylliidae > Chiloscyllium > Chiloscyllium punctatum. Next base: position 50,859,794 of record NC_092751.1, read on the forward strand.
GGCGCTTGAGTGGTTTCATTCCAAAGAGCAGAACTGACATCTGATAGAGAGGACGAAATGATCCCAAGACCAACAAATCAGATCTAAGATCTGCAGTCCTGCCACATCCAGACATAAATATCAGTGTAGTATTAAACAACTTACTGGTGGAGAGGACTCCAGAAATATCCCCATGCTAAATAATGAAACAGCCCTGTACATCAGTGAAAATGACAAGGATGTAGTATCTGCACCATCCTCAGCCAGAGGTGTTGAAAGGATGATCCACCTCATCCTCGCCATGATATCCACAGAATCACAGATGGCAATGTTCACCCAATTCGATTCGCTGTACGTGACATGAAGAAACCGCTGAACACAGTAGATACGACAAAGACAATGGGCCATGACTCCATTCCTGCAATAGGACCGAAGACTTGTGCTGCACAACAAGCCGTGTCCCTGGGGAAGCTGTTTCATTCCAGCTCCAACTCTGACAACTCCATGGCAATGTGGAAAATTATCGAGGAGAAAGTGAGGACTGCAGATGCTGGAGATCAGAGCTGAAAATGTGTTGTTGGAAAAGCGCAGCAGGTCAGGCAGCATCCAAGGAACAGGAGAAGAAGGGCTCATGCCTGAAACGTCGATTCTCCTGCTCCTTGGATGCTGCCTGACGTCTGTGCTTTTCCAGCAACACATTTTCTGCAATGTGGAAAATTACTCAACTATGTCTGGTCCCCTAATAGGTGAATAATTACATTCTGACCATTTACCACCCCCTCAGTCCCTTCACGGTAATCAAATTGGTGGGAGTTCTTTTTAACAGAGCTGTCAAGCAGTCCAGAAATAACCCGCTCATTGTGGTTTCTGATAGGTTCCTATGTGGCGATGGTGCTGATGTGGAAATTTCACTGGATGACTAATCCAACACAGGATAATGCTCTGGCAGCTGGTGGTAGTTAAAACAATTAATAAAATATCAAGATCTAGAATCTGTTGATTGTAACAGTGACCTTGCATCCAATGTTGATTGTAAACTACGATCTCATTCCCCAACGTACTTTCAGGAAGTAAATCTCCCTTGCTTTTCTTGTATGGCTCCAGACACATAGACATGTGAAAAAATCTTCAATGGTCCCTGAAATGGCCAAGCAAGACACTCAATTGTATCACACTGCTCCAAAGTCTTAAAGGATAAAAGCAGACAGGATACCCGGCACCAGCCTCGATATCAGAGAAGGAAACTGGAATCACAGTTCTGTTGACCCTGCAGAGCCCTCCTTCCTAACATCTGAGAGCTTGTGACAACATTTACAGAGCTTTCCCACAGGCTGCACAAAAACATCGGGAAAAGAGTAGGTCATTCAACACATTGAGCCTTCCCCATTCGGGTTCATTGAGAAAATCTCCTCAATGCAGTTTTCCCGACACAGTGTTCATATCTATTAATATGTTCAAACATTGTGAAATATAAAATAAGAACTGTGGTAGACCTTCAGTCCATCAATCTTGCTCCTCGATTCAATATACAGGCAGTTCTCTGATAACGAATGTTTATTAAACTGATTTGACTGCAATGCGAATCGTGAATTGCGCACCTTTTTTCCATAAAATTAACTCCCGCTCACTGTGTCGCGACTCCTTGCCAGGCACCAGCTGAACGCGAAAACCCAGCTTCAGGATCCTCTGTCTTCCAAATGCACCCTCTGAGTGTTCAGCTAAAACAGGATTGCAATCCGCTCTGCAAGCTTTGAACCTGAGCTTGGAAAGGGGAATTGCTCTCTCCAATTAGAAGGAACTTTATTTGAAACCGGAGGAGAATCTTCAGGAGAACTGCAATTCCATGTTGGCATCACGTGGTCAGTCAGTCCTGCGCACTTTCTGGTGAAGAGCTTGGTGAAAGGTGCAGGGATGTAGCCAGTGACTGAATTGTCATTATTAGCACTATTTCATTACAAAATATGATTTAAAGGATTAATTAGACTGTGCTAGTGTGTGTTAGACTAACTTTTATTTTGGTTTTTTACTGATATTTTGCAGTTCGCCCATATCCTCTTTTCCCCATAAACCACATCATTAATATTACAAGATTTTCTGCAACACAGTGATGCACAGGAACACAGCTACCACGTTATTGGAGAACAACCTGTAATGGTATCTGATCCTCTATCTTCATACCATACCCTGCTGTCTCCCTATCCCTTTAGTTTCCACAAATCCATATTTATATTCAGTGCCTTGGTTTCCACAACCTGATCTGGGAGATAGTACCCCAGGTTCACCAGTCTTTGAGTGCAGACATTTAATCTCATCTCAATGCAGAGTGGCCTGTCTGTACATAATACTGTGGCCCCTTGTTTTGAAGCCCCAGCCAGGGGAATTGTCACCCCTGTTTCCAATCTGTCTCGCCCTAACAGAGTTTTATATATTTCAATGAGATCTCCACTCATTTTCCTAAACCCGATGGAATACAGGCACAGCCGCCCCAAACTCTGCTCCCACACAAGCCTGTCATCCCAGGAATCAGTCTGGTTATCATTTACTGCTCTCCTTCAATGTCAGGTTTGTCCTTTACTGGGTAAGGAGACCAAAACTACACACAATACTGCACAATGTGCGAGATGAGGTCTCACCAAGGCCCTGCTCAGCTGCAGTAAAACACCCTTACTCCTGGATTCAAATCCCCCTGAAATAAAGGTGAATACACTATTTATCTGCCTATCTGTTTTCTGCTCCTGCAAAATTGCTTTCTGTGACCAGTGCACAGGGATATCCAGATCCTTTTCAATGTTACACCTCCCCACGTGTTGGGTCTGTGTATACTGGTCAGCGTGCCAATGCCATTCTCAGTATTGACTTCTCGATTCAGATCTCATTGCCCTATACTGACCTCGGAGGGTTGCACAGAAGGAAACAAAAATGCAGCTTAAGTTCCTTTATACATCAACATTTTTCAAACAATCCCTTTTCAAATGATAGGCTCCCGTTCTGTTTTTACCATCAAAGGTCACAATATCACATATCCCCCATAGACCATATTCCCCCCCCCCTCCCCATTGCTCTCCATCTGCCGTGTATTTACCCAGACACTCCACTTGTCGCAATCACCTTGCAGTTTTTTGGACATCCTGCTCACCCACTCACAATCCGATATTGTTTAGTGCCATCAACAAACTTGGAAATATTGAATTTGATCCACTCAACAAAATATATGTTGTGTATTGGGAATAGCTGGAGCCCAAACCCCGATTCTTGCTATATCCTCCAATCCTTCCTTTCAAATAAACCCATTGCTTTATTCCTACTCAATGCTTCCTGCCCGCTCTCCCATTCTAAAACCATATTAGTCCCAGTCCCAGAGGATTTGAATTTGCATAATAGGCTTGGGGCTTTATCAAAAAATCTTTCTGAAAATGCAATTATATTGCATTGATTGCTTCTCCAGAATTATGCTAAACGTCACTTTCTCAAATATGATTCCCATTTGATCAATCTCTGTTGACTGTATCTGTGCTCATTACTTTCAGTTCCAATACTTTCTCTAAGACTGTTTGGTTGCTAATTTCATTCTATTATTTTTTTCTCAACAGACTAATGTTCACTAGGATTGTTGGGAAGTTTTCTTTTTTGTTTTGTTTTCTTCTGTGAAGACATAACTAAAGTATTTGCTCCATAGTTCTGCCTTTTCGCGGTCCTCAATTCTCTGGTATCAGACTGTCAGAAAGCTGCACATTTTTCCACTTAATTTTGCCATTGACATATTTTCAGAAGATATTATAAGTTCAATCTTAAAACCCTTGTTAATATACTCTTCAGAAACCCATCAATTCGTATCTTAAAATACTCAATGTTTGACATTCCACAGCCATACAAACACAGAAGCACAGACGTTGTACCATCAACAATACAGCACGGTCTACATTAGTCCCATTTTCGGACACAAGTCCCGTGTCCGTGAATCTTATGGCATTTCAAGTGCACAGCGGTGTATTTTCTAATGGTTGTGAAGTTACCATGACAACTTCTCTCTCAGGAAGGGCATTCCTGACCCCAACACACTATGGATGAGAAACAAGCCTCAATTCCCTTCACTTTAAAATGTGCTGCATTGTTCTTGGCCTTTTGACTAAAAGGAACAGCTGCAGTCTATCCACCCTGTCCATGTCCCTTAGAATCCTATCCTTCTGAATCACGGCCCCCTCAGCCTTCTCTGCTCCAAACTAAACCACCTGAGGTTATCCATCCTCTCTCCTTAGCTGATATGTTCCTTCCCTGGGAACATCCTGGTGAATCTCCTCTGAGCCCCTTCCACTACAATCAGATCCTTCCCGTAATGTGGTTCCCAGAACTACACACAGTACTCCATCTTGGCCAAACCAAAGTCCCGCATAGCTCTTATAATCTATGCCTTGATGAATAAAGATTATGTTTATGGTCCCTTATGCTTTCTCAAAATTGTGCATTAACGTATTTAGTCACATTCAGGAAAGTGTGGAGAAACACCCTCTGCGCTTCCTCGCGGGCTGCCATTCAGAGAGTACTCCCTGTCGAGTTCCTTCATCCAAAGTGTATCACATCATATTTATCAAGGTTACATTACATCTGCCATTGCTCTGACCATCTGACCTTCCATCTGTATCTTCCTGCAACATAAGACCTTCCTCCTCACTGCCAACCACCCGGCCAATCTTTGTATCAAACACAAACTTAGTTGTCACACTCCCAGCACCCCCGCCTATATTCACAGCTGCATTATTTAGGAATACCACAAATAATAAGGTTAGCGATCACACAACACCAGGTTACAGTAAAACTGGTTTATTTGGAGGCACTAACATCGAAGCGCTGCTTCTTCATTAGGTGGTTGTGTTCTTTGAAAGCTCGTGCCTCTGAATAAACCTGCTGGACTATTGTTTGGTGTTATGTGATTTTTAGATTTGTTCACCCAGTCCAACACCAGCATCTCCGAATCACTGCACTGATCCCTGTGATACACCATTGGACATCGGTCTCGAATCATACAAACAGCCTTCAACCACTACCGTCTGTCTCCTAACACTAAGATGATTTGGATGCAACTTGGCAAGTCATTAATGACTCGTACCTGTTCCCTTGTTATTCATTTCCGCTTGACACACTTGCAGAATATCTGGAGATTTTCCTTAATCTTACCCTGCCAGCAGTTTTCTATGACCCTGTTTTAGGCAGTTCTCACCGAGTGATGAATTTCCTCAAAGTTACAGTCTTAAGTGGCCAATCCCTTATCTTGCCATTATTTGCCTTGAATTTGGATTGGGGAGTCAGGGAAGCGTCCTGTTAATTTCCCATTTGTTATATGTTTTGTGAATTTTGTAAATCTCACTGTGACCCACTTCTCATTCTTTGAAACACTGGAGAACATAGGCCAAGTTTCCTCATCCGACAATCTCGCCATCTGTGAGATTAATCTGGACAACGTCCATTGCAATTTTATTGTGCTCAGTATATTCTTTCTCAGATTGGGTCACCAATACTGTCCATAATGGATGCAGGTTTGCTCGCTGAGCTGGCAGGTTCATTTCCCGACGTTTCCTTACCTTACTAGGTAATATCTTCAGTGGACCTCTAGCGAAGCGATGCTGCACATTCCTGCTTTCTTTTTAAGGGTTTCTTTGGGTTGTTGATGTCATTTCCTGTGGCGAAGTCACTTTCTGTTCCTTTTCTCAGGGGGTGGTAGATGGGGTCTAACAACTAACAGCATATCGAGTTAGACATCTGCCAGAAATACATGTGGATTCTCTCCATTGATCCTATTAATTTCTAAATATCCAATGTCACATGCTGCATAATAGATTACAACAGTTTCCCTGCAGATGTCAAGTTAATTGTTCGACAATTCTCCAAACTATGTCTTCTTCCCTTTATAGATGCTTGGATCCCTTCTATTAATCTATAGTGCTTGGACCACGTTTAATAATTTCCATTTATCCAGAATGGCTTGCGGCCTCTGCAGAATGCACAGGAAAATAATACAGTCATCGACAGTGCAATTAATACTTCTGTTGATGAGTTATGTCTGTCATTTTAATATGAAGTACATAAGGTTTATCAGGCTGAGCAATGCTCAATCCAGTTACACTTTCAAATACTACCTTGTCACTGATATAAATTGACTTTTTGTCTTCAGTTGCACAAGCGCTACATGATCACTTGGTATTACTGGCTGATTTTATGGATCTTCCTCCTTGAAGACAGATACAAAGCAGCTGATTATTTTCTTGCCCATTTCCCTGTTCTTCACAATAAACTCTCCTCTCCCAATTACCAATTTCCATATTTGACCTTGCTTTCACTTTGTTTCCTTTGAAATACAGATTTTAGATTTATGCAGTGTTTTTGTTCCTGTTTGTTAGCGTTCATGTTCTATTTTTGATTTCCTTATCAGTTTCATGGCCCTTGTTTCTGGATCGTGAATTTCAGAGAATTCTCAGGTTTCCACAATGACTGAAATTCTTCTGAAGCCATTTCCTATGGTTAATACATTTTCGAATTTGTTATGTTCAACATCATTGTGTCACTTTTCCTTTCTTTGGTGTTTGCACCTGAAATAAAAAGACTTTGCAATATTTCTATAAATTTCCTCGTCCTGACCAGATATATTCAGGAACACTGCAGGAGGACATAGAAGGAATTGCCGGAACCCGAGCTGATATTTTTGTATCATCGCTGGCCAACGGGCGAAGTCACGAAGGACTGAAGGACAGCGAATGCTGTGTACTTACTCAAGAAGGGCTACAAAGAAAAATGCGGGAGCTATAGATCAGTAAACGTAAAATCTGTTGTAGGTAATTTACTTGAACAGGTTCTGAGAGATAAGATATAAATGCAATTGGAAATACAGGGTGTGATTAGGAGCAAGATTAGAGTGGTGCTAGAAAAGCACAGCAGGCCAAGCAGCATCCGAGGAACAGGAAAATCAACCTTTTTGGGGAAAAGCCCAACATCAAATTCAGCACGGCTTTGTGCATGGGAGATCATGGCTCACAAATTTGTTCGAATTCTTTGATTAAGTGACTAGCAAAGTTGAGGAGGGCAGGATGGTGTATGCAGTCTTAATGGATTCCAGTAAGGCCTTCAATAAGGTTCCAAATGGTACACTGCTCTGGAAGGTTAGATCGCATGAAATTGGGGAGGAGCTGCCAAATTAGATACAAAATTGCCTTGTTGGTGGGAAGCAGAGGGTAATAGTAGAAGGATGCTTGTCAGCCTGGAGGCCTGTGATTAATGGAAAGCCTCACGGGTTACTGCTTCGTCCACTACATATTACATATATCTGTGGTTTAGATGAGAATGAACAGGCAGATTTGTAAGTTTGAAGACAACACTAAAATAGGCAGCATCATGGAGACTGAGGAAGGTTATCAGAAATTTCAGAAAATGCAGCAGTACCTTGATCAGCTGGAGAAGTGGCTGAGAAATGGCAAATGGATTTTAATATAGATCAGTGTAAGTTCTTGTATTTTAGAAAGTCAAATCAAGGTTGGAATTTCATGTTGAATGGTTGGGTCCTAAGGAGTGTAGTGGAACAGAGGGACCTTGGAATTCATGTGCATGGTTCTCTGAAATTTGATTCAGAGGTAGACAGGGCAGTGAAGAAAGCTTTTAGCACACTGGCCTTCATCAGTGTATATCTACGTTGCAATTATACAGGATGTTGGTGAGGCCATACTGGGAGCGTTATGTTCAGCTGTGTTCACTTTGCTTTGGGAAGGATGGTATTAAACTGGAAAGAGTGCAGAAGAAATTTACAAGAATGTTGCAAAGATCTCAATGGTCTGAGTTATTGGGAGAGGTTGGACAAGTTAGGTCTTTTTACTTAAGATGTATGAGGCTGAGGGGGAATCTGAGAGAAGTTTATAAGGTCATGGGAATGACGGACAGAGTGAATGCACTCAGTTCCTTTTTCCAGGGTTAGGCAATCACGGACAAGAGGGCATCAGTTTAAGGTCAGAGGGGAAACAATAAAAGGGAACCTGAGGACCAACTGCTTTTCACACAGGGGTGATACGCATATGGAATTATGTGCCCGCGGAAGAGTTTGAGGCGGGCACATTCGCAACATTTAAAAGGCATTTGTACAAATACATGGACAGGAAAGGATTAGAAAGATACAGGACAACAGCAGGGAAATGGGGTTAGCGTGGATGGACAGTTTAGTCGGAATGGACGTGTTTGGGCCGAAGGGCCTGCCTCTGTGTTGCCTGACTCTATGACTCCAACAAACATTGCTTGCCTCCCACTGTATGTTATATTGTACTTTCCCAATTTAGTGGAGGGAACTTGACCCTTTAGCCTCCAGGCTACCATGATTTTTAACCAGAACGTTCAAGCATTCTATATTCATGCAGACACCGTGTAAAATGCACCTTATTAACGTCTCTATTCCTTCAAAGCTGATTCAGATCAAGGTTATTAACTCTTCCTTCTGATCACACAACAAACCCAAAATAAACTGCTCTATAGTTTGCTTCACAACATACTCTTCAACCCACCTCACATACACGTACTGAATTTATTTTGCACAGCATAAGCAGTCACTTAGTTAATACAGTTTAGATGCAATTTGAGAACATCCTACAAAACTGCGGTATCCTTGATACTTGCATATCTAATTCCCAGAGCATATGATGCTCAGATTTTCTCTGACCGATATATAACACACCAATATTTGCTGCGCCTTGCTCTTTGTAAGTTCTCCATAAACTGATTCTGTAGAATGGGAGGGACAGGTCTGTGTCATTATTAGTGATAGACTTGGAAAGGACATTGGGGAGGCTCACCTCTACGCTGAGATGATCTGAAGATATCTCCATCAATACAGGACAAGCATCAATATCCTCCCGGCTGTCTCCGGATAATGGTCACCGAATTCTCTCTGCTCCGTCACCCTCTCTGTATATCTGTTATAGCACCTACCTCCAGAAAATCCTCATGCGCTATCTCCAAATAAGGCTCAGGCACTACCGCACTCACTATTGAATTCAGCAACTTCCTTCCCACACTTTTTCTGTCACCTACGCAATACTCCCACACATTAATAATACTATATGGATTCAAAACTGTCGACTGTCTCATTCCGGATGACTCACAATTCCTCCCAGATCCACCTCCACCAGCACGAACAGCAAGGCCATCCACTCCTGCCCTCACTCCATCCATCCCTTTCTTCTATTCCAAGAGAAAAAGTCTGGAATAGGACAGAAATGGCCAAGCCGGGTGGTGGAATGCCCAATATCCATTCCCTCACCCCTCCCCCACACCCGCCATGTGGGAGGAACCTAGTACAAGATGAATGGGACTGGGATGCCTCGCGTGAAATTTCTGAAACATCCATGTCCCACTGACCGATTAAGGAGCAGTGTTCAGTGAAAGACAATTCTCACTGTAAACACATTGGCATTTCAAACGACAGTACTTTAACTCCCACACCCCCCACCCCCAAATACAGTTACCTCACTGCACAGAGATGCAGACACAGAAATACACAGAATTATTGGTATCACCCCATTATACGAAGAAACACAATACATACAAGGGAATAGACATACACACACGTAGAAATACACGCAGACATATAGAGTCACACACAAATAGACACAAACATAGATAGAAACAAACAGGCTGATACACAGAAAGACAAACATAGATGCACAAATACCCAGATGACAAGCAGATGGACAAACATACGCACACGTAGACACAGATACAAATTGATAAGTTTTTGTTTTATAACGGGATCAAGGATTCTTGGGGGAAGGCAGGAGAATGAGGTTGAGTAACAGAAAAGAAATTATTGAATGACAGATCAGACTAGATGGGCCGAATGGCCTCATTCTGCTCCTTTTTTCATGTGGTGCTATGCTAACAGGTATTCTCTTCCTGAGACAGCAGCAGAGACTATGTTTGATACATATTCGATTGGAAAGGTTCAGTGGGAATGTGGGACAGGTTTGGAGTCCGGAATGGTTTATGTTTATTCTTAATTATTCTGTCCTTAATTCTGCAAAGAGGTGGTGATTTGATGTTCAGTTAACAAAGTTTTAAAATAACAGGTTCTACAAAGAAATAAGGACGTACCTTTCACTTTAGTGTTGTGCTACCTGTGGTGTCCTCATCCTCAGGGAGCAGTGAAGACTCGTTTATAGAGTCATAGAGATGTACAGCATGGAAACAGACTTTTCAGTCCAACCCGTCCATGCCGACCAGATATCTCAACCCAATCTAGTCCCCCCTGCCGGCAACTGGCCCATACATCTCCAAACCCTTCCAATTCGTATACCCATCCTAAATGCCTCTCAAATGTTGCAATTGTGCCAGCCTCCACCACTTCCTCTGGCAGCTCATTCCATAGAAGTACACCCACTGGGTGAAAACCGTTGCCCCTTAGGTCTCTTTTGTATCTTTCCCCTCTCATCCTAAACCTATTCCCCCTAGTTCTGGACTCCCCGATACAAGGGAAAAGACTTTGCCTATTTACACTATCCATGCCCCTCATAATTTTGTAAACCTCGATAAAGTCACCCCTCAGCCTCCGATGCTCCATTTAAAACAGCCCCAGCCTGTTCAGCCTCTACCTATCGCTAAAATCCTCTAACCCTGGTAAAATCTTCGTAAACCTTTTCTGAACTCGTTCAAGCCTCACAACATCTTTCCGATAGGAGCGAGAACAGAACTGCACGCAATATTCCAACAATGGCCTCAACAATGTCCTGTACAGCAGCAACATGACCTCCTAACTCCTGTACTCAATACTCTGACTAATAAAGGAAAGCATACGAAACGCCTTCTTCACTATCCTATCTACCTGTGACTCCACTTTCAAAGAGCTATGAACCTCCACTCCAAGGTTTCTTTGTTCAGCTACACTCCCAAGGATCTTGCTATTAAGTGTATAAGTCTTCGCTTGAGTGATCTTTGTTGGACAGGAGAGTCAATGTTTATTGGGAACAGACAGGAGACGGATGGACAGACACATTCGGATCAGCCATGAGCATTCTGAATGGTGCAGCCAAATGACCACTGTTACCCCTACCCCGTGTGTTGTTCCCTCAATCCACCCTCGAGGCTATTACATGGTAGGGGACCATCCCATTCAATCAGACAGGATCGATACAATGAGACAGGAGGAGCCCATTCTGTCACTCTAAGGAATTGCACAGCAATATAGAATGAAGTAATTCAGCTCGTTGAGTACATTACACAGCCCAGCAGGAGGCCATTCAACCCGCCTGAACGGCGACCCAGGAGCAGGGAACATTCACTCTCCTGTCCAGCAAAGATCAGTCGCTAACAGGAAACCGAGAGTAGAGACAAATGTTTATTTTCAGGCTGCAAAGCTGTAACTGATGGAGTGCCTCAGAGATCACTGTAGGGTCATCAATGATCAACAATTTGTATCCAAGATCTGGAGGAAGGGGAGGGAATTGCTTGGAGCTCAATTAGCTCGTCAACCAAGATGGTCATTTAATGTGTCATCAAATGAAGGTCGTGAGTCTGCAATGTGTAACAGACAGGGAAGGTTAGTGAGCAAACCTTCAGCAGAAATAGCATAAGGTAGGTTGTGTATTTTGCGTGAAGAATAAAACAATGGTAAACAATGTAAATGCAGAGAGATTGTAGAACTCTGTGATTCAGGCGGTTTCCATGTTCCTGGGACATGAATCATATGAAGTCAGTCTGCAGATGCAGCAAGTGATTTGGAAGGTAAGTGGAATGATGCTGTTTTTGGCAAAACATATCAGGTTTAATCGCAGGAATGTTTAACTGCATCGGTACGAAGGCATTGCTGTGACCACATTTGATGCACTGTGTGCTGTTTTGATCCCCGAAACTAAAATGAAAGGATTTAATTCTTTTCGAAGATTTTCAAAGAGGTTTCCCTTTACTCATTCCTGGAAGGCCGGCCTTTTGTTATCGGGGATTATCAGTTGTGATCTTAGCTGAGAAATGGTATTGAACCATCCATGACTTTCTGAAGAGTGTATCAACTGGATGCATATTATCTCTTGTCAGGGAGACTAAAGCTCGAGAATAAACTTTAAGAAAAAGATGCATTTATATTCACACACATACTATGAAGACACCTACCAATATTTACAAATTACATAGACACATGTAAGCATGTCTTCAAATTATAAAGTGGGGACTTTTTTGCGATTGAAACAAATGCACTTGCATATAATCTATAATCGGGTTTTCCAGAGAATGTTCCAGAAGAGCACACCTGGTCCAGTTTGGTGTTCAGTTGACATTATCGTATGTTTCAACACAGAGAGGGAGAAAAATGTCCCCCGCCTGAGAAGCAGCAGCCTATTGATCTCTCTCTCTTCCGTTGTTCCATCCGATAGCAAAGTGTGAGACCATAAAATCCCTGTGTTATCTTTACCACTTGTGAAGGATTTCTGGTGAGAATTCACTGGAATCTCTCCACTGCCTGAAACAAAAGGAATTCAGCCAAATTCAAAAGTTCCAGAGTGAAACCCCACTACCAGTAACTTGTGTGAGCAGAATAACTTCAAAGGCAGAATAACGCTTGGGGCACTCTATCATTTTACCATTTGTTATGAGTCCAACGTTCTGTGTCTCACACTTTTCTAGAAAAGAACCTACTCTGAGACCTACATCATTGGTCAGATCACAAAAATGGTTCCATTTAAGATTGGTGTAACCAGTGGAGGAGTGGGACTGGAAAAGGACGGAGTGACCTTCCAACATTGGTTGAAACACAAATGAGAAATTTTCAAAGGGCTGTTCAAGTGGAAATTCCCTTCCCCAGAAGTTTGTGGTGCTGGATGCTTGCATTTATTCAAAATTATATTTGGTGACATTTGACAGACAAGTGAATGCAGACAAATGGCATACAGACAGAAAAATGCTTTTGAGACCACATGCACATCACCCATGGAATTTGTGAGTGGTGAAGCGGTGACAAAGTGTCTAATAGCCCACTCCTGCCGCTCAGTCCTATGTCCCTATGTTCTATTCAGCTCCTCACAGCTCCTGATATTAGCAGATGGAGGCCGCCTGCTCCAAATACCTGGTCCACTGGAACACAGGATGTCATCCTCAAGACTGTCACACACGGTTTGGTGTGGGTTGGAAAATGTTATTTGGAAAACTAGGCTGGTTTCGAAAGACAGCTCTGGTCTCTTTACATAGTATCTCCTCTCTGCAACTTGTGCTTCATTTGTTGGTCATGTTGGAGACTCCGATTCACTGTGAATACAGCCCCCATACCTCACCCTGAGATGACTCACAAAATACTTTACTCTCTGTGACTGCAACATTCAATAACAGAACGTTCAGGAAAATTACAATTATTAACTTTATAATTACAGAATATGAGAACATAAGAAGCAAGATTAGGTGACTTGGATGATCAACCTATTGTATACCATCATGGCTGACCTACTGTTAGCAATAACTGGTCTTTAATGTCCAATTCTTCACACCCTTTAGCACTCTGACAGGCCAAAAAATTCATGTACCACCTCTTTGAATACTTTCCGTGATGTAACTCCCCTCACTATCTGGCATTGATTACCCTCTATGAGAGGAAAACACTCCCAACACAGACACCATCATCTATTGATGTGAACAAGAGGTGAACACAGGGGCTCAGGAAAGAGTGAATGGCCTTGATGACAAGGTAGCATTTTACTGTGGATGACATCAGGACCACCTACTTATTTGAGATTAATGGGAATTAGGTATACCCACCCCACTGGTTTGGGGTCTTTCAGAGCACAAAGAAAGATGTTTATGGTCGGTGACCGACAATCCTTTCAGTCCTGGGACATCTCTGCAGGAGATCCTCAGGGTAGCTGCCTCAAAACAAACACCTTCATAAGATCAGAAATGGGGATGGTCACTGAAGACCACCCAATGTTCAGAACAATGTGCCACACCTCAGCTCCTGAAACAGTCTGTGTCCATGTGCAGTAAGACCTGGACAGCATTCAGGTTTGTGCTGTTAAAGTGTCGGTAATATTCATGTAACAGCAAGGCCAGACACTCTACATTTCCACAGTTAAATGAAGAGCTCATTCAGCATCTCAGGCACATTAGAAACAGATATGTGGAAGCCATTCAGCCCATCGAAACTACTGAACAAAGAGAGGAATAGCCGATTCAATCCTCGTGCCTGTTCCACAGGAAGAGAAGGGGTGTGTTTACCACATCAAGCTGTTAAACAGGAACAGGCAGAGCCAAGTCCGACCCATGAACCTGTTCCATGGGACATGGAGGAGGCCATTCAGCCCCTCGAGACACTTATACAGGAACAGGAGGGTGTCATTGATGCTCCAACCTGACAAATCAATGGAGCAGAGAATGCACTCTGAGACGGATCCACGATGTTCTGCATGGCTCCATTACCTGTGGGACACTTGAAACTTTAATATGGTTTGCTGCCAGTGAGAAGGTAGCCAGATGCTTTGTCTGAAATCTCAGAGAGGCATCTTCCATCTCTGAGAAGACAGACCCATGTCCTCCATGGATGTCAGAAGCTGGTGGGAATAGTTAACTGTTTTAGAATGAAGGTATTGTGGCTATTGTCGGGATTGTGGATAACATGACGTTTAATGCAGGATCACACCCTAAATGCACTGTATTAATGTGGGGGGAATTAATTCAAAGACTGACCCTCTGTCTCTCTCAATCAACATATGGAGTCGGGGTGGGATGAGGGGAATGTCCTCAGAGGCTCTTAACCTATTGAGAATCACTTAACCCGAGTTAATAAAACCCATGGAATTTATCACCGTATCAGTGCCTGGTTAGAACATCATGAGTGACTGTCCATCCCCCTTCAGGATCAATGCAATCACTTCTTATTCTCTCTCTGAGCTTCACTCTCTGCTCATGGTGCCATCATCCCAGGGAATAGTCTGGTGAAACTTGAGAGAAAGTCTATCCACTGTACCCCAAATACTGCCTCAACAACACTCTCGGGGATGATCGCAATAATCCTTTTCTCTCACTTAGACATCGCCGTTTCTTTCCTGTGCCACAAAAAGCCATTATTTCTCTATGCACTACGACTGACATGGAATGTATAAGTTCCTTACATCTGTACGTCAGCATCAATAAAGCCAACACCAGAGATGCGTATGGAGATGTGCATCACTCTCGGGGAGAATTTCAATGAGATTGAATACACCTAAAATAGGGAATGACACCCACCTGAATAGAAATGAGCTATAGCTCATTCTATAGTTTCTATAGAACCTATCTGTCTCACTCTTAAACGTACTCAATGATCTGGATTCGACAGCCTTCTGTGGTAGTGAATTCCATCGATTCACCACTCTCTAGCTGGAGATGTTTCTCTTTATCTCTGTTTGAAAAGA
Organism: Chiloscyllium punctatum; assembly: GCF_047496795.1. Classification (NCBI taxonomy): domain Eukaryota; kingdom Metazoa; phylum Chordata; class Chondrichthyes; order Orectolobiformes; family Hemiscylliidae; genus Chiloscyllium; species Chiloscyllium punctatum. The sequence continues at coordinate 50,875,162 of NC_092751.1, forward strand.
TCTTCTCTTTACTCTGTCCCTTTGGGTACTCGTCTCTCCTACCATTGGATATCTCTTCCCAAAATCCACTCTGTCCCACGGCATGCAGTATTCTGTAAGTTTCAATTAGACCTCCCAACATCTTTCTGAACTCTATCAAATACAGACCCAGAGCCCTCAAATATTCTTCATATGTTAAGATTTTCATTCCTGGCACCATTCTTGTGAATCTCGTCTGAAAACGCTCCAAGACCAGCACATCCTTCCTGAGATATGGGACCCAAAGCTGTGCACAATAATCCAAATGTAGCCTGACCAAAGCCTTGTAGAGCCTTAGAAGTACATCCCTGGTTTTTTATTGAAGCCTTCTTGAAATAAATGCCATCATTGTATTTGCCTGCCTAACTACTGACAAACTGCAAGTTTACCTTTCAAGACTCCTGGACGAGAATGCCCTAGTCTTTTTTCACTTCAGATTTCTGAATTTGCTTGCTATTTATAAAATAGTCTATGCCTCTATTCATCCTGGTAAAATGCTTTTCCACACTTTTCCACATTGTACTACATCTGCCACTTCTTTGTTCACTCTCCAAACCTGTAAAAATCCTTCAGCAGGTGAAAATGAGGACCGCAGATGCTGGAGATCAGAGTCAAAAAGTGTGGTCATAGAAAAGTACAGCCTGGCAGGAAGCATCTGAGGAGCAGGAGATTCGACGTTTCAGGCATAAAGCCTTCATCAGGAATGTGGGGTGGGCGGAAGGTGCCAGAGAGAAAAATGAGAGGGGCTGGTGCTGGGAGGAAGGTCGCTTGGAAGGCGACAGCTAGATAAAGGTGGGTGGTGATAGTGATCGGTCAGAGTGGAAGGTGGAGTGGATAGATGGGAAGGAAGATGGACAGGTAGGACAGTTCAAGACGGCGGTTCTGAGTTGGAGGGTTTGATCTGGGATAAGGTGTAGGGGAGATGAGGAAACTGGTAAGATTGTCCATGATACCGTGTGTTTGAAGGGTCCCAAGGCAGAAGATGATGCGTTCTTCCTTCAGACGTCAGGTGGTTAGAATTTGACAGTGGATGAGGCCACAAACCTGCAAAGCCTTAGCGGAGTCGGAGGGGGAGTTGAAGTATTCAGCCACAGGGCAGGGGGGTTGTTGGGTGTGTGTGTCTGAGAGTGTTCCCTGAACCGTGCTAAGTTGACGTCCTGTCTCGCGAACGTAGTGGAGACCAAGAGCAACGGACAGACTAGAAGAGGTATTTGGATGCACAGGATGTTATCTGACTGATGTGGAAGGATCCTTTGGCGCCTTGGGTGGAGGTGAGGAGGGAGGTGTTCGCACAGGTTTCATACCTGTTGTAGTGACAAGGGAAAGTGCCGGGAGTGGAAGGTGGCTTGTTGGGGTTGTGTGGACCTGATGAGGGAGCTGTGAGGGAATGGTCACAGCAGTATGATGATAGGTGTAGGGAGGGAAGTATATCTCTGGTGGTGGGGTCTGACTGTTGGTGGCAGAAATGGCGGAGGATGATGCGTTGTATACTGAGGTTGGTGGGATGGAAGGCGAACACCAGAGAGGTTCTAACTTGTTGTAGTTGGAAGGGTGAAGCTCAAGGCCGGAGTTTTGGGCAGTTGAGGAGATGCGCCAGAGCACCCTCCTGCAGCCAAACCACCTCTTCAATGCTACCTGTCCCTCTATCTATCTTTGCACAGTTTGAAAGCTTGGCCAGAATGCCCTCAGTTCCTTCATATCGATCATGAATGCACAAAGTGAAAAGTTGTGGTCCCAAAACTCAGTCTTGTGGAACACCACTTGTCACTGGCTGCTATCCTAAGAAGGACACTTTAATCCACACTCTCTGCTTTCTGTCAGACAGCCAAACTTCTGTATTCTTGCAGGTTTGTCAGGCATGACCTCCCCTTGATGAAACCATGCTGACTCTGTCCTTTTTTACTGAAGACCTCCAAGAATTCAGAAATCCCATTCTTCACGATGAATTCCATGATGTTACCCACAACCAAGTCTGCTACTCAGTCTGCAGTTTTCCATCTTCTGCCTAACTCCCTTATTAAACAGGGTGTCATGTTAGCAATTATACAGCCACTTGGCCCTTTCCTGATTTTCGTCATTCCTGAAAGATTACCACTTTTGCTTGCACTAACTCTTCAGCGATCTCCCTTACAAGGCTGGGGTGTAGTCCATCTGGTCCAGGTGAGTTATCCACATTCAGGCCATTCCATTTTCTAACATGTTCTTCTTGGTGATGGCCACTGTATTTAGGACTGCCCTCTCACTCTCTTCAATTCTTGGGAAATTACTCGTGTATTCCACCGTGAAGACTGATGCAAAATTCCTCATCCATTTCTTTGCTTCCCACTACTGTCTTTCCAGCATCATTTCCCAGTGGTCCATATTCACATTTACGTCTCTTTTGCGTTTTATATATCTAAAGAATCTCTTACAGTTTCCTTTATATTACTGGTTAGCTTCGCCCCATACTTAATGTTCTCCCTCCTTATTTATTTTTTCTTGCCTTCTGTTGGCCTCAATTCTCCAGTTTCCCACTGCCCTTCACTCTGCTTGCTCTTTTGCTTATATGCAATCCCTGACTTCCCTTGTCAGCTCTGGTTGCCTCATCCTCCCTGTACCATATCTATATTACTCAGCACGTATCTCTGCAGTGTCTTTTAAATTATCATGGAATCTCCAGCCATTGCTGTTACCCTGTCCTTCCAGCTAGACGCCTGTCCCGGTCAATTCCACCCAGCTTCTCCCTTATGCCTCTCCAGTTGCCTTTATTCAGCTGAAATACTGTTAACTCTGATTCTATCTTATCTCTTAAATTTCAGAATAAATTCAACAACGTTCTGATCACTGCTTCTGATGTTTTCCTTCACCTTAAGCTCCCTTGTCTAGCCTACGTCATTAAATCCAGTGTCATCTGTTCCCGATTGGGCTCCACCACATGATGCTCCAAAAAGATATTCCTCAAATTCCTTTTCTTGAGATTCACTACCAACCTGGTTTCCCATTTCACTTGTATATCGAAATCCCCCATGATCACTGTAACGTTGCCTTTCAATTCTCCAACTGTGGTTGTCTTACCTTTGTGGTTCCTCAATTCTACCATGCAGATTCTACACCATCTGACCTTACTTCCTTTCTTATTGTTGATTAAATTTCATTTCTTATTAATAATGTAAATCCACTCTCTCTATCTTTTCGATACGATATATGTCCTTGAATATCCTGATCCCCTTGCAGCCACTTCTCTGTGATGCCCATTACGTCATACCTACCAATTTCAATCTATGCCACAAGCTCATTTACCCTATTCCTTATACTGCTCGCATTCAGATATAATCCTTCAATCTTGTGTTAACGTTCCCTCGTCTATTGCCATTTGTTTGTCCAGTGTGATTGAAGTTTGATTGCTTACACTTTCCATACACTCTGTTCTATTTGCGTCTATGCTGAAGATTTTAATAACCTCTCCTGAGCTCTGTACTCTTACCTCCTCTTTTCTCATTAAACCCTATAAGGAAACCCCTACCCAGCGCGCACACACACACACTCCTAATCAGTTTAAAGCTCTGTCTACATCCTTGGTTAGGATTCACTTGGACTCTGGTCCCAGCACGGTTCAGACGAAGACTGTCCCATCAGAACAGGTTATTTCTTCCTCAGTAATAAAATGTGTTTAAAGTTTGTTAGAAGATTTGTAGCTCGGGTGCTCATTGTTGTATTTCTGTTCGCCGAGCTGGAAATTTGTGTTGCAGACGTTTCATCGCCTTTCTAGGTGACATCCTCAGTGCTTTGGATCCTCCTGTGAAGCGCTTCTGTGATGTTTCCTTCGGCATTTACAGTGGTTTGAATCTGTCGCTTCCGGTTGTCAGTTCCAGCTGTCCATTGCAGTGGTCGGTATATTGGGTCCAGGTCGATGTGCTTATTGATTGAATCCGTGGATGAGTACCATGCCTCTTGGAATTCCCTGGCTGCTCTCTGTTTGGTTTGTCCTATAATAGTAGTGTTATCCCAGTCGAATTCATGTTGCTTGTCATCTGTGTGTGTGGCTACTCAGGATAGCTGGTCGTGTCGTTTCATGGCTAGTTGGTGTTCATGGATGCGGATTGTTAGCTGTCTTCCTCTTTGTCCTATGTAGTGTTTTGTGCAGTCCTTGCATGGGAGTTTGTACACTACATTGGTATTGCTCATGCTGGGTATCGGGTCCTTCGTTCTGGTGAGTTGTTGTCTGAGAGTGGCTGTTGGTTTGTGTGCTGTTATGAGTCCTAGTGTTCGCAGTGGTCTGGCTGTCAGTTCGGAAATGCTCCTGATGTATGGTAGTATGGCTAATCCTTTGGATCGTGACATGTCCACGTTCCATTGTCTTTCCCTTAGACATCTGTTGATGAAATTGCGGGGGCATCCGTTTTTGGCGAATACATTGTATAGGTGTTCTTCTTCCTCTTTTTGCAGTTCTGGTGTACTGCAATGTGTTGTGGCCCTTTTGAATAGTGTCTTGATGCAACTTCTTTTGTGTGTATTGGGGTGGTTGCTTTCGTAGTTCAGGATTTGGTCTGTGTGTGTGGCTTTCCTGTATAACTTTGTGGTGAATTCTCCGTTCGGTGTTCTCTGTACCATCACGTCTAGGAATGGAAGTTGGTTGTCCTTTTCTTCCTCTCTCGTGAATCGGATTCCTGTGAGTGTGGCCTTGATGATCCGGTGCAATTTCAACAACAGATGCCTGAGTGAAAGACAACGGAACGAGGAAATTCCGCAACCCAAAGGATTAGCCACACTACCATACATAAAAAACATTTCTGAACTGACAGCCAGATTACTGCGAACACTAGGACTCATAACAGCACACAAACCAACAGCCACTCTCAGACGACTCACCAGGACGAAGGACCCGATACCCAGCATGAACAAAACCAATGTCGTGTACAAAACCCCATGCAAGGACTGCACAAAACACTGCAAAGGACAAACAGGAAGACAGCTAAAGATTCGCATCCATGAACACCAACTGGCCACGAAACCACACGACCAGCTTTCCTTCGTGGCCACACACGCAGATGACAAGCAACATGAATTCGACTGGGAGAACACTACTATTATTGGACAAACCAAACAGAGAACAGCCGGGGAATTCCTCGAGGAATGGCACTCATCCACAGATTCAAACAATAAGCACATCGACCTGGACCCAATATACCAACCACTGCAATGGACAGCTGTAACTGACAACCGGAAGTGGCAGATTCAAACCACTATAAATGCTGGAGGAAAGATCACAGAAGCGCTTCACAGGAGGCTCCCAAGCACTGAGGATATCACCTCGACAGGGGACAAAACGTCTGCAACATAAATTCCCAGCTCGGCGAACAGAACCACAACAATAAAATGTGTTTATTCAACACAAAATACTGGGACAAAAAAACAAGCGTTTCAGCACATACCAAAACATGAAAAATACAAAGAGACAAGTCTGTTAAAATTCACTTACGATGTGGAGCTATATGAATTGAAATGTGAATTACAAAACCACGGACGAGGTATTCAAGCTTTATTGGTCATTATTTGACCCACAGCTGAGGCACTGATTTCCCCCCAGTCAGTGATCCACCTCACTGAGACTCTCTCGCCCTGTCTCACACATTGTCTAGAGTGACTACAAGTTCCTGTTGGCCCAGAATTTTTAAATTAATTCACCTTCTCCCTGGAACCAATCTATTGTTATTTTGGAACTTGTTCAGCAGTCAGCAACCCGGTTCTGTGAAATTATTGGCGATAAATGATCTGGGATGACAGCAGAGTGCTCACAGGGTATGGCACCAGACAAAGGCTTGCAGTCTGTGGGAATTTCTAAATAAAATTTCTGTATGTTTGTCCTCATGCTGTCTTCTGATCTAACTTCATACTCGTCTGACACCCCTTGCTCTCACTCACTCTGTCGCTCCATTTTCCCTCCATTCCTTTTATCTCTCTTCACTTCCTTTTTCTCTGTTAATTTTTCTCTCTCTCACGCACACACACACACACACACACACACACACACACACACACACACACACACACACACACAGTTCACTCTGTTTTCAAATTGTGATGTTGGAGAGCTCATCGTTGTACAATTGGCTGAACGGCTTCGTTCAGTGCTCTATTAATTCTGATGCTCTCTGAACCACTATGAAGACTTCAGCACAATACAGACATCAGGTGCCTGGAGAGACAAGCTGGTCCTGCGAAGGACACAGTGCAGAATCATCCTTTATCTCTTCCTGTTGCCTGTTATGCAGTGGCCTTGAATTATCTGTTCAAACAAAATAGATTGAAATTCGTGCAGGCGGAAGGACGATCTCCAGATGATTATGCTGTCAGTATTTAACAAGCAGATCCCACATACAAAATGTGGATTTCCCCATAAAAAAAACAAAATGTGGATTTGCCTGATAGCAGCTCCTCCCAATTGACACGGCCCAGCCCTGCCTGATGCTCACGTAATTTGCCTTCCGCCAATTCAGTAGCTTCACACAATGTCCTGACTTATCCATGTTCGTAACTATCTTAAATCTGAAGGAGCTGCGACCACTGTTTCTAAAATTATGTCCCACTGAAAGGTCAGTCACCTGGCCAGGCTCATTAGCCGATACGAGGTCCAGTATGGCTCTTCCTCTGGTTGGACAATCCACAACCTGTTGCAGTTAATAAATTCTGCCCCGTCGAAGCATCTTGCTCCAAGGCACTCCCAGTCATTATTGGAGATATTAAAGTCACTGACTATGACCACTCTGTTTTTAATACACCTTTCCTTAATCGACGTACATTTCTGTTTCTCAATCCCTCCGTGGCTGTTGGAGGGATTATGGTAACGCAGTGCTTGCATCCATCTTATTTTTGAGCTTTAACCATATTGCTGCAGTGGATAGTCCCTCCTGTATGTCCTCTTCAAGTACAGATGTAGCATTCTTACGATTATTAAAACACCTCGTCCACCTCTTTTACCTTTCTCTCCATCTCGCATAAAACAATGAAACCCTGGAATGTTAAATGGCCAGTCCTTTCTCTCTCTCAACCAAGTCTCTGTAAAGCTGCAACATTATAGTCCCATGCACGGATTCAGGCTGTCAGTTCATCGGTCTTAACCATAATAATTCTTCCATTGAAATAAATACACTTCAGCCCAACTCCATCAGATCCTGATCTGATATTTGGTTTGAGTTTCCCTGATGTAAATTCTGCTCGTCTATTCTCTGGTAATAGGAGATTAGAAAAGACTGTCAGTAAAGCAGAAAATATTGCAAACAGACAATTTCTGTTTCCTCCATTGTCCCTTCTATATGAACATTTCATCACACACTGTCCAATTCCAATAAACTACTGGATAATTATTATGCTTCAAACAACAGTCTCCAGCCTCTCAATGCACATTCTTCAACTCTCTCTGGACCCATTGGATTGACAGTTTTCTGTTCCCTCTCTCAACCAAATCTCTGTAATAGTTATACCATAGTTATATATACTCATTCAAACTCCAAACTCCAAGCTCATCTGTCTTGCCTGTCATACTGCTCATATTAAAATCAGCACACTTCAGACTGCCAGTCCCATTGTGTTCACTCCACACTGCCAGTTTTTTGCTGGTCTTAGCTGTACTGGGATGAGTCGCCAACTACTCTTCAGTCATGTGCTTGTGGACGTACTGCTCTGGCTCCCCCCCCCCCACCACCACCACCCCTCCCCCCCACCACACTAATTTAAACCCTCCTGAGTGACAATAGCAAACCTGCCTGCCAGGAGATTGCTACCAGTTCACGTCCATCCCGTCCTTCTTGTGTATTTCATACTAACCCAGGATTCCCAATGACCCACATATCGGAGATTGCTGCCAGCTCAGATGCATCCAGTCCTTCCTGTCTGTATCCTACCGACCCAGGAATCCCAATGATCCACATATTGCAAGTGCTGCCTACCCTACCAGCTCTTTGGCCAAGTTTTTAACTATACTGCCTTCCTATTCCTAACTTCACTGGCACGTGGCATAATCTAGTGTCTCCAACATTCAAAAATCCTTTCAGCATAACTCCGGCACGATCCTTACTTTGAAATGGATAGACTTGACAATAAAAACTTAGTGTGATCTCATTAACTATGAAAGTGGAGCCCAACGAATCAGTCGCAATGACCATAGGATCTGATATCTTTCACCTTCACCAAACCTGTGTGACAAGGTATACATATGGAGTATCTATTTGTAGATGGACGTGGATAAACAGAAATTAGTCCAAAAGACCTGAAAATGTCATAGAAGATGGCTGTCATTCAGCCTGTTTACTCTGCTTTGCCGTTCCATTGGATTTTAGCAATTCTGTTCCTTTTAATGGCTGGGGCTTTACCCCAGATCCCTAGCGTGTCAGAAAGTGCCCAGTGTCTTTGTGCGCCCCTTGAGTCGGGAGCATCCAGTGCCTGGCGATGGGGTGTGGGGAACCCCGGGATGGCTCGGTGAAAGGCTGCATGCAATAACGGATGGACTCAGGGCTCGAGAGAGACGGAGTAGGTAATCAGAGACATGCACTCACATCAGTAGCTGGGCAAGATTCCCATGTACTCGGGGAGCCCGAGCACCAGTGCCACTTTTACAATAAACCCGTCATATTTGCAGCAATTCTCCATCAAATACAAGTAAATATACTGCAGATGGCAGAAACCTGAAACAAACATAGAAACATACTGTGAAGAGAGAAACGAGTTAATTCTCCCAATGCAGACACGGGGAGATTGTAAAAAACTCCACGAAGACAGGGTCCAGAGATTGGAATTATTCTTATTTGAATGAAAATAGTCTTATCAGTGATAGGCAACATGGTTTTGTGCAGAGAAGGTCATGTCTTACCAAATCAATAGATTGTTTGAGGAAGTGACAAAGTTGATTGATGAAGGAGGCACTGTAGATGTCATGTACGTGGACTTCAGGAACGCGTTTGGTATGTTTCCCCATGGTCGGGGTATGTCGAAAGTGAAGTCACATGGTGCACGAGCTGGTGGAAAAAGAACTGGCTGGGCAACAGGAGGCAGAGAATAGTAAGGGGAGGGAGTTTTGCAAAATTGAGAACTGTGACCAGTGGTTTATTTTAAGGTGTTTCTGGAAAGATACATGAATGGGCTGGGAACAAAGGGATACAGATCCTTAGAAAATAGGCAACAGGTTTAGATAGAGGATTTGGATTGGCGCAGGCTCGGACCACCGAATGGCCTGTTTCTGTGCTGGAATGTTCTTTGTTATAAGATTAGCAATGACCCATCAGACCCCAGTCATGGTCTCCTCCAACCTCTTCCCTCAGACGAAAAGGTACAGAAGCTTGAAAACACTGAGCAGCTGGTTCAGGAACAGCTTCTTCCTGACTTTTATTAGACTGATGAGTGGACTCCCTAATCTCAGATAATGCTGATCTTGTTCCTGCTGATCTCGCCTCGCACACGCCCTGTGCATCGTAACCTGCATGGCTCTCAAATATATTTTATAGCCATTGTTCTGTACATCATTGTTTACTATGCTTTGTCTGCATTTCTTGGTAAAGGTCAAAGTAAATCCTCACCTCCCTTCCCCCAGTTACTACAGTGCTCACTTCCACCTGTCTCTGGTCCTCAGCCCCAGAACCTCCCATTCACCACCCCCAGCACACTGTGACCCCATCCCCACTCCCTGTGTGCTTTGTATCTCACTATTTCTCTCATACTGTCTGTTTCCTAGTATTTTCCTTTTATCTGTCTTCTGTTTCTTTCCCATAACTTACTATCTCCCCTTCTCCCTGTTCTTGTGAATGTTTGTTTCTTGTTTTGTTTCCTTTCTTTGTTTTACTGACTGTCCTTCTGTTTGCCTCGCTGTGTTCTCTCTCTCCTTCTACGTGTCCATCTCTTACTCTCTCGTTGTGATGGTGATGGCTTCTCTATTCTTTTGAAGCATGTGATGGCTCTTTGGTTGGATGTTGGCAATACAATAAATTCAATTATGTTTTGGTATCTTAAACATAATTTAAATTTCTTGGTTAAATTTCAATTGTTGTCAAAACAGCAACCAGAATGTAGATATCCATTTAACAACCAATTGTTACATCTAAATATTTTGGAACTGCCTTCTCCCAGTGCTCTGCACACTGGCAACTGAAAGCATTCTATTCACGTGCATAATAGTGTGACGGTAAATGCTCTTCCCAGAACCATAAGAAACTACAGACGGTTTTGTGCACAGCCCATACTATCATGGAGGACAACCTTCCATCCATTTATACTTCTCATTGTCAGCGAAAGTCTGGCAACATCAAATATCTCTCCCAAACTGGTAATGATTTCCCACAACCTCTTCCAAAAGGGAGGAGATACAGAGACTTGAAAACATGGACCAGTATGCTCAGGAACACCTTCTCCCCTACCGTAATTAGACTGACGAATTGAAATCTCTAACTTTTCAAATAATATTAATCTTGCTAAATTCGATCTTGAATCGCACTGCTCCTGTGTTGCTGTCACCGTGTGTGCCTCACTCTGTGTAAGTGCCCTGTGAGGCTCAAGGTCTTCTCAAGGGCGATCAAAACAGTGAACTAATACTGGCCCACCCAGCGATACCTATATCCCATTAATAAATATAAGAACTTGAGGACACTCAGGGAACACAGACAGGTGGGATCAAATCGCTTTAAACATGATCTTAGATAGATAGAGATTTCCCTCGGTATCTGAAAGTAGAATGTTCCGACAAAGCCTTTCATAAGCTGATAAGGCAAAAAGTGAGGTATCATTAATTTATGTGGGGAAAATTTACTTTTCTTGTTAAAAGTGAAAATCCTCTTCGGATTTTTTTGATTAGTGAAAACAGGACGTAATGGAGGTTTTTCGGAAAGGGAAATGGCAAAAAGCGAATTTTTTAAAAGCGGGGCATACGTGTCGCAGCATGGGCGTGATATTCAGGAAGATGGGAAAAGTTAAAAATAAATGAGGTGATTCTCACATTTTATTTCCACCCCAGCTGATCATCATTCCCTTTGTTTGCTCTTTGTCTTCTATCTCTCTCTTTCTCTATCGATTCAACTCACTCCTCCTGCCCTTCAAAGCAGACTTCCCTGTCACCAGCATTGTTCACACTATTTTCCAGCTGCTTTCAGTTCAGAAAAGCTTCCCAGCACTTTCTGATCTTTTCCTTGCATTATTTATGCAATTTCAGATCTCCAGCATCTTTCAAATTTGTTTAACGTTCAAATTTGTTATTCCATGGGAAGTCGGCATCTCTGCCCAGGGCAGCATTTGTTAAACATCACTAATTGTCCTGACTCTGACGACATTCCACAAGCCAATAGAAAGTCAAGCACATTGATATGGGTCTGAAGTCACACTTAACCCAGACCGGGTAGTAACATTAGATTTCTTTCCCGAAGGTCATCAGTGAAACAGGAAAATGTTCAGACAAAATGTGGTTTTATAGTTGTTTTTCGTGAAATTCACTTTTATTCCAATTCTTATCATTTTTATTTAGTTCTGCCATCAGCTGTGGCAGGACTTGAAAAAAATCGCTTGAAACAATGTCTTTCGTTTCATAAGCTTTGCTCCTGAATTATGTCCAGCGACATTCCTACTCTGATACATTGTCCTAATCATGAAGGAACGTCCGAGACAAGAACAATTTTGTGATTGAAATACTTGTAACTGGAAAAGTGGCCAGAAGAGAGCTTGAAACATAAAGTCTGAATTTTACCAACGAGCAGACAATGGTTTGTTCAGCCACAGCACTGACGCAGAGATGGAGACTGGGGATATTATGACCTGGTAGTGGACAGGGTTCGTGACAGAGAGAACAAGATACATAAATCAGTTCAGGGCAATAACAGATCTCGAGGTTTTCCACAGTTTTGTTCTCAGATGTTTGTAAGGGAGTGGTCTGCAATTCAGATGAATGGAAACTGCAATTGAAATTGAAGATAAGAGTTTCTTTCATCGGCAAATATAGATAATAGAAATTGCAATGAAGTTCAAAATTGTTTATGGGCTTAATGAATGGACAGAAAATAGAGAACACCAACAATAGCGAGAATAGGTTATGATTTGGGGATGCCGCTGTTAGACCGGGGTGTACAAAGTTAAAAATCACACAACACCAGGTTATAGTCCAACAGGTTTAATTGGAAGCACACTAGATTTCGGAGCGTCGCTCCCCCACCAGGAGTAATACACTCTCCACTCCGCCCAATCAGCACCACTAATATCCGATAACGTAGACATTTCCGACAGAGGGAAATGTTGAAAATACCCAAGGAAAGCCTCCTCTCCATTTGTGTAATTATCAGTCCATTATTCGCAGATTCAGATCTGTCCTCTCCACGTCTCTCCAGCTGCTGATCTCTGTTACTGTTGGAGCTGATGCATCGGCTCCTACACTGGGACAGCGCACTGAGTGAAGCCCCTCACCAATAGGGCACAGTTACAATGCATGGAGACTGACATCAATTGCGGTCACTGAGCAAACAGCTCTAGCTTTCAATACAGCACATTCAGTTAACAATATATCTGGACTGGACTGGACTTGATGCTGACATTGCTGGCTATTGGTCACATCTCCCATCGCCAATTCCTCGAGTGAAGTCAGTTGTGAGGGAGAATGATGGAAGTTTTCTAATCGCAGGCTAGAATACTCTGCCTTGATGTACGTTTGCAATGCTGTCGTCATCATACCCGGAATCTCTGCCCCTCCACAAAATAAAGAAACACAGTCAGGATGTTGTTACTGTGCTGATCTCTCCTTCACGGGAAGAAACCCCAGCCAACAGACTGTCACTGGGCACAATTGTCCTGAACATAGACAGGAAGTGTGGACTTCTCTGAATGGTCCTCTCACTGCTCTAATAAAGAAACGTTGGACCTTCCGTATAGAATATGCTTCAGTAATTAATTTATACAAATTGACAAACATCTTAATGCAGTTTTATTTGCTGTAAAGCAATAATTTTTCACGTTTTTTCCCCTCAGCCTAAAACCAAAAGTGAACTTATTCATTAAGACTTATCAATTAATAAGTCAGATTTACCTAGGAGATCGGGCGGAATGGGGATAGTGGCTGTAGAGACTGCATGGGGAGTACAATGATATTCCCCAGTCATCATCACTCTTAACGTCAGATAGAATTAAATATAGTTCACAACAAGGAACGAGCCAACGCTTGGGATATGTAATGCTCAATGACAATGTGAACTGAACCGGATAATTCTAAATGTGGTAAAGTGAACTATATTTTATATACACACCATTTAATCATTGGGAATACAGATTGAGTAGTGTCACCGCATCTGAAGTATCAACTTTGATGTCTCTTCACAGATACGGCCAGACCTGCTGAGCTTTCCCTCCAACGTCTGTTTTTATTTGAGATTGATCATGTTGTTCATATCTGGCAGGATGCTTACAATTAAAAGCAGATGCTAATAACAAAATGTACAGGGGTGTGGTGACAATATAAGAGAATGACAGTAGAAATATCGCTCATTCCAAACTGGAAGAGACAATGGGCTGAGTTTTCACCACCTTTGCTGTAATAATTCTATGTTGTGCATTGAAAGCTTTTGGAGATTGGGGAGACAAGCTTGTTCAATGAAGGACACAAGTGTTCCATCATCAAAAATCTATTGCTATTATTTCATGAAGTTCAGCTGCCTCTAAAATGTGTTGTCAAACAAAATAGATTTCCTGAGATTTACAAGATGTTCAGATTTTCTTTTTACTTTCGATCTTAAAGAAGAGACAGATTTCGGCTGTAATTCAGGTATCACAGACACACCAACAGTAATAGAAACATGAAAGCACCACATTGTCCAAATATTACCAAGGTCAACATGTAGACCTGTCAAGAAACATGCAATATAGTGATAATGGAAACATGAAATGCAAACAGAAAATGCTGGATAAACAAAAAACGTGAGGATGTGTCTGCAGAGAGCAGCAGAATTAACATATGTAATATGATGTGACAATGTTCTGAAAAGTCCTATTAGAATCAAAGGTTTTTTTTTGCATCTCTGTTCAGATGTTGCCAGATTTACTGAGTTTCGCTCCAGCTCTTTTGATTTCTTTCTTCTTTCTGAATTGTGACAAAGTGTCTGATCTGAATGATAGCAGCAAAACTGTTATCTTAGTTGAATCTCGAGTAATTTGTTATTGATTTTAAATGAGAAATTACAAAGTTCCTATGTTTGACAGGGCTCTAAACATCGATGACGTATTGCATTGTGAGACCTTGTGATGAAAATGTTGAAACAAAACAGAAGTTGCTGTAAACGCTCAGCAGGTCTGGCATCATCTGTGCCAAGAAATCAGAGTTAACGTTTCAGGTCCAGTGCCCCTTCCTCAGAACTGATAGTAACACGGAAAATGTTGGTTTATATGCAGAAGAGACTGTATAGCTCTTAATGGAGACTGTTAGTAGCTAACAATAGGGTGTGAGTAATAGAAGGCTATGTGACAACTCGGCCTGGTGTATGGATAGGGGGCTAGGACATTGGGGATTTCAGGCCCGAAAATTATTGAACTTGATTTTGAGTCTAAAGGACTGCAGAGTCCGCACATGGAAAATGAGGTGTAGTTCTTTTAGCTTGCGTTGAATTTGCCTGGAACACTGCAGCAAGCCTGACACAGAGATATTGGTCAGGGAACAGGATGGGCTGTTAAACTGGCAGGCAACTGAAAGCTCAGAGTCATCTGCAGCGGTCCAACTTGGATGTTCTGTGAAGCGGTCACCCAGTCGACCCTTCATTTCTCCAATGTAGAGGAGACCACATTGTGAGCAGTGCATGCAGTAGACCAGATTGCGGGAATTGTTGGTAAGGTGCTGCTTCACCTGGAAGGTATAGTTGGTCCCTTTGATACTGATGAGGAAGGAGGTAAATGGGAATGTGTCACACCTCCGGCAGGGGAAAGTGAAGTGGACCTGTGGTGGGAGTGAATAAAGAGTAGACCAGTGTATCCTGAAGGGAATAATCCAGCTAGACGGTGGACAGGGGAGGAGAGGTGAATATGTGCAGGTGGGGCATCTCGCTGAAGGTGGGGGAAATGTGGGCTGATGATCCTCTGCATGTGAATGCGGCTGGGATAGTCGGCAAGTGCAAGGGAAATTCCGTTGAGAGAGGGAAGGGGAGGGGCAGGCTAGAAGTGCAGGAGATGGGTCAGACTCGGTTGAGGACCCTGATGACAACAGTGATGGGGAATTCCTTGATTGAGGAACAATGTGGACATTTGAAAGGCTTCCTTATTGAATTTAGTATCAGCAGAAGCAATGCGGTGGAGACGGAGGAACTGGGGGAATGGAATTGACTCTATGCAGGAAACCAGGTGTGAGGATGTATACTCGAGGAACCTGTGGGAGTCAGTGGGTTAATACTGGATATCAGTTGCCTGGCTATCCCCAGAAATGGAAGAAAAAATGTTGAGGAAAGGAAGTAAGGAGCCAGAGATCGACCAGGTGAAAGTGATAGAGAGTTTCAAATTCCAAGTGAAATCGGTGAACTTTTCCAATTCCGGACAAGAGAGAGATGCAGCAGCGATGATATCATCTGTGTATCGGACAAAGATTTTTGGATGGGTGCTGGAGTAGAACTGGAACAGGGAATGGTCGACGTCCCCCAGGAAGAAACAGGCATAACTGGGGCCCAAGTGTGTATCCGTGCACTTCCTCCGTGTGGCAGGAGCAGGTTGAATCAATGGGTCTGCCCGGGCAGTTCTGTTTGTGAATTTTTGAGAGGAGATAGAAGCGAGCTCTGCTATCAGAGGATCATCAGCTCGGGGGCAGTTAGGGGCGTGGGGCGAGTGGGGCAGAAATCTCCAGATGAAATGTGGTCAGTTATCATAGTTGATACAATTGCCTGATGTGCCATGGTAGGGTCATGGTCCAGGGGGAGATTGGATGAGGTACCTGAGAGTGGGTGTTCAACCTTTGCAATGTCGAGGTCAGTCCACCAGACGAGAGCAGCACCACCCTTGTCAGCACAGGCTGAATAACACAGTCAGGGTTGGACCTAAGCACATGGAGTATAGGCTGTTCGGACATTGATAGTATGGATTTGGTGAGGCAAGTGCAGAGAAATTACGACAACCAATGTCAAGTTGAGATTTCTCAACGAACCGATTTAGTTCAGGTAAAGGCCAGAGGCAGGAGTCCAGGTGGAGGGAGAGTGTTGAAGCTGGGTAACGGCGTATTTGGAACAGAGAGAGGAATATTGCCGAAAGAAATGGGCACTGAGGCGAACGCAGCGGAAGAGCTCAACTAAATGTCATGCCTAAAATGCATTAAAGTGGGGGCACAGAGAGGTAATGTTCAGATATTTGCTGAGTACAGAACATTCAGCATCAGAGAGTGGAAGTTAAGGAGGGATGGTGAATAAACGATAGGAGGTGGAGTTGGGGGAGGGCATTGAGTCAGTGGGCAGGTATGAGAGGGGAGGAAGGTACCAGAGGGTCAAGGGCATCTCTAGCTTGTTGCAAATTGTGTGCCCAGTACATCTGTTTAGCATGACGAATGAGCCAGTGAATAAATTAGAATTGTGGAGTGGTGCAGTCTTTAGACAATATAATGCGATTCTGCTGGACAGAGAAAACGTTGATCTCAGTGGTACTGATATCGCACGATCAGACATCAGAAATTAAATGATTGAATATAATTGGGAAGGTATACTTATTGTAACATCCTGATTTCAATGGAGTGACGCTCAAGCAGCAAGGTCTTATTTTTTCGGACACTTTAGACCAAACTTTAAAATATAATATGTCTTGATGTTATTAACAAGAAAAAAAATCCATGGTTTTGGACGGCACTAGCAAGGGCAGAGTTTATTTGTCATTCCCAATAGCTCTGGGGAAAGTGTCATTGTTCAGTGAGGAAATTACCAGCGCAGAATTTCCTGCGATTCCCAGTGACCCACAGTTTACTCAGGATCTCTGATGTCACGTGAGTCAAATACTACTTTAATGCAATGCAAGTTACTCTGATCTCACCTCAACTGACATTGGAAGATCAGTTAAATGAATAAAGAATAAAAGGCCAGTACACAGCCTGTTAGAACAATGTGTTCACTCTACTCACAATGTTTAAGGTAAAACTGATGCATGGATTTCTGACTGTGAGGAGAGGTTTGTCCTATTTGTGATGAGGCTGTTTGGTTAAGCGCTGTGACAGAGAGACAGAAAGACACTCCACTCTGTACCATGGGGAACAAAACGCTCCTGTTCACGGTGCATCAGACAGTGACAGAAACAACTATTGCCAGTTCCTATTGGACATTTATCATCTCAATCTCATTATTCACTGATGCTCAATAGCAGCCCAGAAGCCAGCGGCTCCCATCATCCCAGTTGGAAAGCAAAATGGGTAAGGAATAGCCAGCGAAAGTGGGAGTAACTGGGGAATTGGTGTATCTTACAGGGGAGTGGCAGAAGAAGAGTGTGAAGGGAGATCATCAGTGGAAGAGAATGTAGCAGCAGAAGGGGTAGTGCAAGGGAGGTAGGAGTGTAAGAAAAGAGTAGGATGGAGGAGGAAGAAAGGCAGATGAAGTTTTAGTGACAGGGAAAAGCTTGCTTTTGAGGAAGTGAGATTGGATGAGAAAACATCACTATACAAGAAAATCGGGATCTGGATTCCATTCAAAATTAAGAAAGGATTTCTTGTACTTTCTCTTCTATCACTTGATTCTCATTCAGGTTGTACATGTACTATATATTTCTATATCTC
This sequence comes from Chiloscyllium punctatum, assembly GCF_047496795.1. Taxonomy (NCBI): domain Eukaryota; kingdom Metazoa; phylum Chordata; class Chondrichthyes; order Orectolobiformes; family Hemiscylliidae; genus Chiloscyllium; species Chiloscyllium punctatum. The sequence continues at coordinate 50,892,890 of NC_092751.1, forward strand.
CATCAAGTACAGACGACATGTTTCTTTCTCCCCTACGGTGGTGTTTCAATATTTTTTATTTTTTTTACAGTATATATTTGCTTCCAATGGATATGAGAATATGATTTGATCTTCTGCAGTTTGCCCATAATATAGAATTTATTTGAATATTTACCCTCATCGCACTCGCTGATTAAAACAAACAATAAATGAGTGCATGTCCATCCTGCAGATGAAAAATTTCTTCAGCTCTGGCTATTGCAGGGAATGTTACAAAGAACAGTGCCACGCCAAATGCTAACGTTCTACCGCAAAATGCCAAATCCTAGTTTATCCTAAAGTATTTACAATGTTTATAAACAAAACATGCAGAGGGGCGGAGTGTAAAAGGTGAATTCAACTCTGTGTCTAAAATGTTAATTGTGGATCCCTCATAAAATGTGTGAACTACATCACTCATAAATTCCCCAAAATAGGAAACGCAAGAGACTGTAATTGTCCAATCATCATCTAAATAACATCTGGCGAACAGGAAGGAAATCACTGGTTGTTTGTGATATTCAGAAATGACGATTGTGAGAATGTGGAAGGTGGGGAGCAGTGGAATGATGACCAATGTTATAGATGACACAAAGATGGGCAGGGTGGATCACAGTCAGGAGGAAAGTGTTCGGCTACAGAGGGATAGAAAGAGATTATTCAGATAGCCAGATCAATGGCCTGATGAAATTTAACACCGATAATTTGGGAAGATGCAAGTCAGAAGTAACAAGACAAGTGAGTACTCAAAAGTGAGTATGAAAGAAGAGGGCTAAATTTGCTCCTTTTTTCTTTGCAGCAGGGAATGTTGAGAAGGGAATATGGTACAGGTGTACAAGAGTAAATGGGGTATGGAGGGGATGAACAGACAGCAGCTGTTTTCCTTCGTCAAAGGATCAAAAACAAAGAGACACACTTTTAAAGTGAATGTCAGGGGATTGAGAGAGGATTTGTGGAATGTGTTTAGAACTGAGTGGATGGTATGAATCTGGAATGCATTGTCTAGGAGGGTCTTTGAGGCAGGTAACCTCACAAACGTTTAAAATGTCTTTGGATATGCACTTGCTGGCACCGACGTGATAGGCCTGTTTTTCATTGCATGATTCTTTGCAGTGGCAGCCATGAACACTCTGGCATATTCTGAAACAATTAACAATGGCAGTTGCTGCTTTGTTCCTTTGACTGTACTCAGTAAGTGGCTATATTGCAAACCAGCATCATCTCATGCAACTTCAGCACTCACTCAACCAAAGGCAGCCCAGCCATCTCTGGGACCATCCAGTGGAATTCATATGCTCAGTGGATGCTGTCCAACAACAACACTGACACTATTCTCGCTGTATGCAACCATTATTAAAGCTACAGCCATAATATGAAGACAGCTTTTCCTCCATTATAATACAGACCTCTCGCAATAAGGGTGTTATTTATTTGAAGCATAATAAATTCTTTCCCAGGTATTCACTTTTACAAGCAACAAGTTTTCCTGTGTTTTGCTGCCAGTTGTTTATCATGGAATTCCCCAGCCCAACCTCTTTCCCATTTAACATTTTCTTGTGCAATGTCTCCCTGATCCCACACACCTCACTCCGTCGCATCCCTCACACTCTCCATCCTTACTTGTTAATCTCTGAAAAACCTGCGCCTTCTCTCTATAATTTATTCCAACTCCCAACTCACTGTTTTGATTCCTTCTCTCGGCATGGTCGTTAGACTGGCCGTGCCTGATGTCCTATTCACCTAACTTTCTGCTCAGTTCCTGATCTTCTGCTTTGGTTCTCACTCTCCTGGCTTATTCAAATCCATCTGACTTGTACTAGAAAACATCCCCACATGATGATGGTCTTTGTACAGTTACGATACAATCTGTCTTTTTTGTACAGGTCCCCACCTGTCCTGGAAGAGATCCCAATGATACAACAATCTGGAACTCTCACCCCTGAACTAGATTATTAACAACATATTAAGCTTTAGTGTCTTCCTCATCCTTCTCTCTTTTCCACATGGCACGGGGAGTAATCCAGTGATTATAGAGGATTATTCTTTCTCTTTCTCGCTCGCTGTTTCTCTCTCTCTCTCTCTCATATACACACACACACATTCAAACACACACAGAAAGACACTATATTACTTTGCAATATAATGCAAATAACCTTAAAATAATCGGAATTACAAGTGAAATGAAGTATTTAGTTAAAGGGAGGATGAGAGAAATTGTGCTTCTTCTGGATGTCAGTTTGCTCCCTGAGTTGGAGAGTTCATTTTCAGACGGTTCATCACTGTACTAGGGAACATTATCAGTGAGCCTCTGGTGAAGTGCTGGTATTATGTCCCACTTGCTATTTATGTGTTTAGGTTTCTTTGAGTCAGTGATATAATTTCCAGTATTGGTGATTTCATGTCCGGTTCTTTTTGTCAGAGAGTGTTCGATGGAATCAAAATCGATATGTTTGTTGATAGAGTTCAGGTTGGAATGCTATTTTTCTAGGAATTCTCGTGTGTGTCTCTGTTTGGCTTGTCCTAGATGGATATGCAGACCCAGTCTAAATCGTGTACTTCCTCATCTATAAGTAAGGTTACTAGTGATAGTGGGTCATGTCTTTTTTTTTTCTGGTCAGTTGTTGTTCATGTATCCAGGTGGCTAGTTTTCTGACTGTTTTTCCGATGTAGTGCTTGTAACAGTTCTTGCAAGGCTTATTCTTGCTTGAGCAGAACAGACAAATATGTGAACTAGTTGCGGTGCTCAAATGTATGAAAAAAAGTTGTCGAGTAAAACAGGAATACTCTGCTTCCGTTAGTTGGCATTACAGCATCAAGGAGTTCTAATTTCAAGCTTGTCAGCAAAAGAGCCAGGAATGAGATAAGGAAAAACTTCTTTATTGAGAGAGTTGTTAGGATTTGGAATGGAACTGCCTGGGAGAGTTGTGGATGAACATTAAAAAATAGAACTGGATATGCATTTGGAAATATGAATTTAACAGGCTGCAGAGATAGGGTTGGCAAATTGGAGGGACTTGGGAGACATTCCTGGAGCTGATGCCCACACAGTGGCCAATGGCCTCCTCCTGTACTTTAAGGTTTTGCACTCTATCATGTGTCTGATGCGAATAAAATTCAGGATCCGATTATTTCCCATTGTAAATACTCACGAATATCTGATTACTTAGTGCAGCATAAGCATTTAAAATGCAACTACTGCAAGGTCAGCTTCATTAAATAATCTAATTATTGCTCAGAATATGAATATTTGAAATGTTGAATTCCAATTAAGAAAACAAATCTGTCATTGCTTTGCCACAAATCTCTTTGAAAAGGTTTGACTTTTCACTGACACGATAATATGCTCATCGTTTTTGTTCACTGTCTGCATTTCAAATTAAATAACATTCTTTCTAAAAGTTAAACGTTTTCAAATTATTGTTCACTAAAATTTGATAGCACAAATCATTTAGTTAGTTTAATATTCACAGAGCATGTTGAACTATAGCCATTCTAATTCGCTGACAAATAGCGGAAGCTTGTACATTCAGTGAGAAATTGAGCTGACTGATTATATATAAATATATAAGAATGCTCATTCTATTTGATTATTCAATCGTTTGCTCACCCTGAACATGTAATCACTCGGAAGCCAACCACTTTCAGGATGTTGGAGTGACAATGCATTGTTTTGAATCCTGACATTGTGTGTGTAATTCTGATCCATGTTGTTTGTTTGATACAAAATAAAATGTACATTTTTTATTTCTGTGTTAGAAAATCTTGACAGGAGTTTATATTTTTGTTCCATAAATATAGAATCAGCCTAATTCTTTTCAGAGATTATAGTTCAGTCGAATAATCATAGTTGACGTCTTATTTTTGCTCAATTCACGAAACATAGCAAACATCTGATTAATACATGGGTCACCCAACAGATTGTATCTGAAGAAAACAACAGCAAATGATAAGTCAAGAATTACGTTAATAACTGAATTTGGCGGAGCCTTTCTGGTGTAGGACACGTCACATATTGCAGTGGCATTCAGGTGAATGGAACAATGAACAACATAACTGGAAGTTTTGGGCTAACGCCCCTCCCCAGCTTCCTAATCTCACTCAGATCACTCCCTCACACATTCAACAATTGAAAAGAATCCAGAGGCTGGGTGAAACATAAAACACATAACAGTACAGCTTAGTGCAAACCCTTCAAACCTTGACGTCCTGCCGAACTTTTATCCTACTCGAAGTTCAGACTAACTGACATACCCTTCATTGTACTATCATTCATGTGTCTATCCATTAGTCACTTAAATATCCGTAATGCAGCTGACTCCACTAACGCTGCTGGCAGTGCATTCCAAGCACCCACCACTCTCTGTTTAAAGAACCTACCTCTGACATCTCCTCAAACCTTCTTCTAATCATACTAAACTTCTGCCCGCTCGAGATAGCCATTTCCACCGTGCGAAAAAGTCTCTGGCTACGAACACTGCCTATATCTCTCATCATCTTATACACGTCTATGAAGTCAACTCCCATTCTTTATTGTTCCAAGGAGAAAAGCCCTAGCTCCCTCAACGCTTCTTTGTAAGACATGCCATCCAGTCTCAGAAGCATCCTGGTAAATCTCCCCGGCACCCTCTCCGAAGTCTCAACATCTTTGCAGTAATGAGGCGGCTAGAACTGAATACAATATTCTAAGTGTAGTCCCAAGAGAGATTTTTGGCGCTGCAGCGTAACCTTGCGGCTCTTAAACTCAATGCCTGGCTAATGAAAACACTATACATCTTAACAACCTTATCAGCTTGGGTGACAACATTGAGGATCCTATGATATGGACCGCACGCTCCCTATGGTCCTCCAGTCTGCCAATAATCCTGCCTTTAAACCTGTGAGCTGCATTCGAATTCGACCTTAAAAAATGAATCGCTTTACACTTATCCAAGTTGAACTCCATCTTCCATTTACCAGCCAATCCTGTCAATGTCCAATTACAACCTAAGACAGCCCTTCACACTATCCATAAATCTAACATCTTTATTACATTGTAAAACTTACTAAATCACCCTTTCACTTTATCATCCAAGTCATTTGTAAAAATCACAAAGAACAGCAGTCCCAGAACCGATTCCTGAAGGACGCTACTGGTCACCAATCTCCAGGATGAATCCTTTCCATTTCTACAACCATCAGTCTTCTACAGGTCAGACAATTTGTATCCACACACACAGGTTTCCGTTTCCTTGTACCCCATGCCTCCTTACTTTCTGAATGAGCCGATCTTATGGTAACTTTATCAACCACCTTGCTAAAATCCATGTACATCACATCCACTGCTCTACCTTCATCAATGTGGTTGATCCCATCCTGAAAGAATTCAATAAATTCTGTGAGGCATGATTGTCCCTCAAAACGCTATGCTGACTATCTCTAATCAAACTATCACTTTCCAAATAATCATAAATTCTGTTTCTCAGAATCCTCTCCAATACTTTTCCCAATGCAGAAGTAAGACTGACTGGCCAGTATTTCGCAGGATTATCCCTATTGCCTTTCCTGAACAAGGGAATAACTTTTGAAACCCTCCAATCATCAGGCAATACTTCAGTGGACAGTGGGGACGCAAGGATCATCTACAAAGGCGCAGCAATCTCTTCCCTCACTTCCTCTGGTAACCTCGGGTGCTTCCTGCCTTTTCCAGGGGACTTATCTATCCTTATGTTTGTACTTCAATCAGTCTGTACTCACCTTACTTTGTCTACCCCCTGTCCACACAACTGATTGACAGCTTTCCATTTCAGGGCTATAAACAGTGCTGCCCTCCTGAGCAAGTATCGTTCCAAGTTTCCCATGGAATGGAAAAAATGTGAATGCACCAATGTCTTCCTGATGAAGGGACTGTGCTCAAAGTTTTCACTCTCCTGCTCCTCGGATGCTGCCTGACTCGCTGTGCTTTACCAGCACCATACTTATCGACTCTGATCTCCAGCATCTGCAGTCCTCACTTTTTCCATTACTGAGGGCTGACCCCTCTGCACACTAAGTAAAGTAAGGTATTTGGAGCTGACTGTTCAGTTCTGGAACGTTGCATTTGATTAACACATTAATTAAAAAAGAAATTACAATTCAACAATTATTCATTCAGTCCCAGAGTTAGAGTTTTAGTTCATGGAAAGGCAGTTTGATAACAAACAATAAATGACTGAAGAACTGCGAGGTACAGAGTATTCCATGTGCTATATTCCAGGTTGGATGTCCTTTACCTTAATGTTGGGAATATTATCGGACCGACAGGTGTGATAAGAGAATGAGATGACATTTTTGCAGTGTCACATTTTTGCCATCACAGAGATGTGTTTGAGGGTGGTCAGTGCTGACAACTCAATATTCTGTGGTACAAGAACTATGGGCAGCACAGGAGAAGGGTAAAAGAGAAGGTGGCGTTGCCTTATTAATTATGGAGTCAATGACTGCAGTTAGCTAGCATCATATCTTGGAAGGCTTTTCAAATGACGCTTTGTGGGTGGAGGTTAGGATCAAAACGATGACAGGTGCACTGCTGGGGATATATTACTGACTCTCAGATAAAAGAAAATACAGCAGCAGATATATAACCAATTCACTGAGGTGTGTAAAAACAATAATAGGATTATTATATTTAGACATTTCAATTCCAAATATTCATTAGGAGAGTGATTTTTTTTAAAGAGGGGAAGATGACGTGACATTTATTCCAGAGAGACTCTTATACCAACATGGAGCAGATACAACGATGGGCGGGGCAGTGCATAGGCGGGACTGTGGGGAGGGAAGCCAGTCAGGCGCCAGGGAGGTTTGGGAGAGCATTGCAGGACCAGTGACCGTGACTCAAGCATTTTTAGCTTGTTAAGGAAAAGACCAAAAGAAAAAGGCTTGAAAATTAAAAATAATTTGGATGATGGAGGCAGATCTTACCAAGAGAAAGACAGGATCTGGCCACAGTACAGTTACTTCTGGGTGAAACTGTAACAGAACAGCGTATGGGTGGGGGGTGGTGGGGATCACATGCTCACAATGGAATTGATGAGAGTGTCACCACAACATGTTACACCAAAGATGAAATGTAGGAAAACCAGCCCGGAGAGCCTGGGATATCTACACATATTCAGAATTGAATTAACAATGAAAGAGAAGTTTAAAACAGGCATAAAATGAGCAGCTCAATGGAGGTCCCAGAAGAGGAGAGAACGTGAAGGTCTCAACTCAAGAAAGTAAGTAAAAGAGCAAAAAGAGTGTGGGGGTGCAGCGGTGATAAAAAAATATTAGTGGGCAGTATTTTCAAGACTCTAAAGACATTTTATCGGTTTATTATGGGTAAGAGGGTAACAAGAGAAAGAATAGGGAGTATTAGGATCCGAGGAGGCAGCATGTGCACAGAGCCAGAAAATATGTCAAAGACGTACTACATATTGGTCTTCACTTTGGAGGAGCAGTTACTGTATTCAATGTCTGTTCCTGACAGTGTGACCTTGAGCAAATTGACACAGAAGCTGAGGAAGAATTGGAAGTTGGTGTATGATAAAATGTGGCCAAATCCCTTGATCCGGAAGAACTGTATCTTAGACTGATGTGGAAGATGAGCGAAGAGATTACAGGTTCTTAAACTTTGTATTGCTTTTTGTTTGTTTTGCCTCTGGCCACAAAGTTGGTATGATCGAACATGATAACATCTAATGTAGGTTTAACTTCCACACAGAGTGCTAGAAAAAAAGCCATGGGATTAAAGACCACCAAGTCTCACATCAGTGGGAGGGAAACAATTGTAGAAAATTGAGATAGCTGTTGAGGAATAATCACTAAATATGTTCAAGGCTGAGATGGACAGAGTTTTAAACGAGGGTTACAGGGAAAATGCTGGAAAATGGAATTGAAGTTTATCAGAATAAATGTACACTAATTGAAAGGAGAAACAGAGTCAGCGAGCGGATGGGCATTATATCGCTCATATGTCTAATGGTAAACCTTTTCAAATAGCCTGTATTCACTGGAACACCAGCATCTCTTCGTCCAGAATGAGACACAGTTTGGAAAGCAATCAATAGATTCAAGGAATTCACAAATGCAGTACTAATTGACAGAAAAGATCAGAGGACTGCGACAATGTGGATTGGCTGTCAGGGTGAATATTTGCATCAGTGCAGTCAACACGACGAGAAGGAAATCCTCAGCAAGACACTCTCCAAGTCCAAGTATGGGTCTGGTGTCAAGGGGTGCTTAGGTCCCAAACAATGCATCACTGCAGTGTTTCCCTCCTGCCTTAACCAAAACTAAATGTGGAGTGGTCCATTGACGTGCTGTTAGTGGCAGAATAGGTCGTAATGCTTTGGTTCCAGAGGCTTTGGTGAGCAGAGGCTCAGCAAAAGGTACAGGTAAGCTCACGTAAAGTCTTTTTAATGCTCGTTTGACAACAGTTGAGATGGCAGTTAGGGCATTTGCACGTTCCACCTGCGGGATGTGCGAGCTCAGGGAGATTTCCTTTGTCCCTGATGACTACACGTGTGGGCAGTGCAACCAGCTGCAGTTCCTGGGAGACAGTGTTCAGGATCTGGAGTTGGCTGTTCTCCGGATCATCCAGATACAGAGTACTTCAGAAGTAAGAGCTTTAGTGAGGTGGTCACACCCAAGGCTCTCCCTTAGCCGTGTTTCTTTAAAGACTGTCATATCCCAGTCCCATGTAAAGATCTAATTCATGAGTTCGTCATCGTTACCTGTCAGCCGTGTTGCATTTAAATAAACGCAATTTAATCCAACAGGCGTTCCTTGCTTCCTGTCGTGTTCCAGGTAGAGAGTAGCTGGACGACAACCAGGAATGGGGAAGGGAGTAGGCAGAGTGTGCAGGAATCCCCTTTGGCATTCCTCTCGAAAAGAAGTATACCATTTTTGATCCTGACTTTGTGGTGTTGGGAAATGGGTTTTAGGAAATGACCGTTTTCGGGAAAGCAGCAGGAGCCAGCTTAGTTGCATTACGACTGGGTCTGGGGAGCAATGGGAAAGGATAAAGTAAACAGGGTCTTAGAGATAGGAGATTCTGTGGCCTCAAACGGCAAACCAGGATGGTGTGTTGCCTCTCAGTTGTCAGTGACCAGGATGTCTCTGAGTGTCTGCTGGAGTTGGGGGGGGCGTGGCTGGTGGGGGGGAGGTGTGAACTGTTCGAAGTCATTGTGCAAGTTGGCACAAATGACACAGGTAGACATAGGAATGTGGTCCATCAGAGTAATTACTGAGAGCTCGAAGAAAAGTTAAAAAATAGGACCTTGACAGTCACCTGATGACTTCCATTGTCATGAGCTAGTGTAGGTAAGAACAGGAAGATATGGCGGATAAGTATGTGACTAAAGAATTGGTGCAGGGGATGGGATTCATATTTTTAGATCTTTGGGAGCTTTTCTGTGACAGAGCTGACCTGTTCAAGAGGGACTGGTTGCACATGCACTGGACGGGGGACCAATACCTTCGCAGCCAGTTTTGATCGTGCTACAAGGGCGTGTTTAAACGAGATTGGCAGGAGGTGGTATCCTCAAGAGCAGGGAGGCAAATGTGAGGCTGGAAGGAAATACAGTATTCAGATATAGTACGTTGAAAAGACAGACCAGGCTGGAACATGATAGGGAGCAAGGAATTTCCTGTTGATTAAATTGCATTTATTTCAATGTGAAAGGGCTGACAGGTAAGGCCAATCAATTCAGGGTGTGGTTAGATAATCGGCGCTGGATAGACTAGCTATTACAGAAGCATAGCTGAGGGATGGATAGGACTGACCTTTAATGTAAAAGGATAAATGCATTAGGAGAGAGATAGTGGAAAGAGGGAGGGGAGTAGCATTTCTAATCAAGGGGAGTAGAAAGCACTGATCAGAGATAAAATAACTGATGAATCATCCAGTGAGGCTTTGTGGGTGGAACTAAGAAATAAGAAGCGGATGGTTACATTATTGGGGTGGTACTATAGACCCCCTAACAGTCAACAGGAATTACAGTAACAAAAATATCTAGAGAGTTTGGGGAGACTTGCAGGGAACATTCGGGTTGTCATAATAGGGGTTTTAACTTTTATAACACAGACTGGAACTGCCAGAGCATTAAGTGATTTGATGGGATGGAATCAATTAATTGCGTCAGGAAAGTTTCCTCCAGCAGTATATGGAGGGTCCTAATCGGGAAGGGGCAATATTTGACCTACTCTTACGAAATATATCAGGATAGGTGAGTGAGGTGACAGTAAATGTGCACTTTGGAACCAGTGACCATAGTTCTGTTAATTTGAAAATAGTTATGGAGAGGGAAGAATTTGGTCCACAGATTCAAGTTCTGAATTGGGGCAAGGTTAATTTTGATAGACTCAGAGAGGCGTTTGCAGGGGTTGATCGAAGTAGTCTGTTTGCAAGCAAAGGGACCTCCAGCAAGTGGGAGCTTAAGATCTATATGTTCCTGTGAGGATGAAAGGAACGTTGACAGGATTGAGGAACACTGGATAACAAGAAATGTTTAGGCTTTGACCAAACAAAATGTGGAGGCGTGGCTCAGGTAGAGGCAGCTTGGATCACGGAAATCCCTGGAGGTGTACAGGGGATATCGGAGTTTACTGAAGAAGGAAATCAGGAGGACGAAAAGGGGGTATGAGATAACCTTGACTGAGAAAATCAGGGTGAATCCAAAGAGGCACTTTAAGTATATTCAAGGAAAATCATTAACTAAAGAGAGAATAAGACCTCTCAAAGACCAAAGTGGACATGCATGTGTAGTACCATAAGAGATAGGCAATGTTCTAAACAAATATTTCTCCTCTATATTTACAGTGGAGAAAGATATGAATATATGGGAATTTGGGGAAATTAGTGGTGATATCTTAGGGACAGTCTGTATCACAGTAGAGGAGGAAAATGATGTACTAGAATCTTTGAAGTTGGAGAAATCTCATGGTCCTTACCAGATATATCCAAGAACACTGAAAGGGGCGAGAGAAGAATTTGCCGGGGCCGTGGCTGATAGTTTTGATCATCCGTTACCACAGGTGAGATCCCAGAAGACTGAAGGATAACAAATGTGCACTTAATCAAGAAGGACTGAAAAAATAAAGCCTGGGAAGTACAGACCAGTCAGCTTAACATCTGTGGTAGGTAAATTACTTGAGAAGATTCTGAAGCATAAGTTTGACATGCATTCGGAAAACAGGGTTTGATTAGGAATAGTAAGCATGGCTTTTTGAGTGGAAGTTCATGCCTGAAGAATTTGTTAAATTTCTTTGATGATGTGACCAGGAAGGTTGACTAGGGCGGGCCAGTAGACGTCCATATGTGTGGTGCTGGACAAGAACAGCAGGTCAGGCAGCATTGGAGGGGAAGGAAAATCGACGTTTTGGGCATATGCCTATCATCAGGAATGTCCAAGGTTTCGATAATCCTGCTTCTTGAATGCTGCCTGACCAGCTAGGCATTTCCAGTGCCACACTTTGCAACTCTGATCTTCAGCATCTGTAGTGTTCACTTTCTCCAAGGGTGGTAGATCTGGTCTATGTGGATTTCAGTTACACCAGAATAGGATAAGGCTTTTCAGCCCCTGGAGTATGATATACAGTTTCAGGAGGAGGCCAATCAGCCCTCAAGGCAATAGAACTAGACCCATTCTAGATCATGTGCTGATCAGGGTATTCAGCTACTTGAAGTCAATAACACAGGAAATGGAAGAGGCAACAAAATGACTGGCCTATGGGGTACATTGGAATAACACCAGACTAAATAGCCTGTAAAGCCTGCCCTTCCCTTCAATAAGGTCAGGGCTGATCTCTTCCGGCATTAATTTCTCTTCTCTGCCCAATTCTTTGTAGCCCTCCACTCCCTGATGTGTCAAGATCCACTATCACCATTCTGCTCCCCCAAACAGTTCAGAGATGTAGCTGTCTGGAATAGAGAGGCCAGAATAGTCACTACCCTCTGAGAGAAGGAAACAGTCCCCACGGATTTACCTTGACCTTTGACATGAGCAAAATATATGAGCATAGTATCAGAGTGACTGACCCTGACATCACTGCAGGGCATGACTGAGGAATGTGTCAAGGAAACTGAATAACATTGAACCTAATGGGAATCAGTTGTAAACTCCCAAGTGGTTGGGCCATTCAGGACACCATGTGGCTGGTGCAGATCAATCCTCTCAGTCCCTAGATATCTATGTTGGCGATCTTTAGGGTAGCTTCCTCGGCACAAACATCTTCAGCTGGTTCATCAACGTCTTACCCTCCGTCATTAGATCAGAAGTGAGGATGCTCAGAAAATATCGCATAAAGCATCAAAACTTGGTCGACATTACAGCTCATGCTGTTAACATCTAGGTAACATTCATGTAACAGTACTACTGGACCCTGAACATTTCCAAAGAACTAAAAAATAGCAGCTCATTCTGTATCCCAAGCTGGTGTCACAGAAATGTGAGAACGCCATTCAGCCCATTGAAGCTATTGGATAAGAAGAGGCACAGCCCATTTACTATCTCTTACTTATTGCACAAGAAGAGTTTAAAAAAAAACTACAAATGTTGGAATGCAGGAGACTGGAAGAACACAACAGGCCAGGCAGCATCAGGAGAAGGAGTCCACTCCTTGGGCATAAGCTTTCTTCATGACTGGAGGTGGGGTAACGGTGTGTACAGATAAAGAGTCGAGGTGCAAGAGTAGGAGGAGGCGGTGTGGTGAGGTGAGGAACACAGGTAGAGGGTACCACCGGGTTGGTCAATGGGAGGAATGAATCCAGTTGACAGCTGGAAGGTGGGTTGATCAGAGGAAAGGAAGGAGGAGAGGCTGGGAAGGGAGTCGGGGTATTGGAAGGGAGGGAACTAGAAATTGGAAAACTCAATGTTGAGTCTCCCGGGCTGTAGGCTGCACCGGTGGAATATGAAGTGTTGTTCCTCCAGTTTGTGCTTTGGTTCGTTGTGGCAATGGAGGAGGTCAAGAATGACCATGTCGGAAATGGAGTGGGAGGGGGAATTGAAATCGGAGGTGATTGGGAGGTCAAATCAGCCTTTTCAGCCTCAGCTGAGATGCTCAGCAAAGCATTCCATTTAGTTTACATTTGGTCTCCCTGATATAGAGAAGACCACATCAGGATCACCAGATACAGTTAACGAGGTTGGATCCCATCACCTGACACATCTTCCACAAGGACCAATCACTTCACTAATTTTGGTTCGTGCCATACTCCCCACCAAACCCACCAAGCCCCACTGGCAACTGACCCTGCAGATGAAAACAATGCATCACTTGCTGGCACACCACCTCCCTTCTCTCATCCAAGGCCCAAACAGTCCTTCCACGTGAAACAGAGGTCACCTGCCTCTCATTCAACCTAGTTTACTGCATCAGGTGCACCTGATGTGGTCTTTTCTACATCGGGGAGAGCAACGTAAACTAAAGGCTCATTTCGCCGAGCATCAAGACCGGGCCCACAGCGGCCGACCTGAACTCCCAGTCACTACCCATTTCAATTCCCCTTCCCAATTCCTTTCCAACATGACCTCCTTGGCCTCCTCTGTTGCCACAGTGAATCAGACCGCAAATTGGACGAACAACATCTTACCTTCTGCCTGGTTAGCCTACAATCTGGAGGACTCAACATTGGGTTCTCCAAGTTGGAATAACCTTCCCAGCCATGGCCCTACTCGCTTTCCAGCCCCGCCTCCTCCCTTCCATTCCACCAAATGACCCCATCTTCTAGCTCCCAACCGGATTCATCCCTCCCATCGACCAACCAGGTTGCACCCACCACTTGTGTCCACCTATCTGCTACCTCACCATCCTGCTGCTCTCCATCACCCCAACCCTCTTTATCTGCTGTTCCCCCTACCCCTACCCGCAGTCCTGAAGAACTGGTATACTTGAAGTGTTGACTTCTCCACCTCCTGATGCTGCCTGACTTGCTGTTTCTTCCAGCCTCCTGTTTGTCTAATGTTACACAGGAAGATAAGGAATCTAGTCAGCACAACACGCAGGTAAGCAGCGACCACCGGTCACCCAATAATGAACCTCTTCCCTGAAACGAGGAAGAGGACATTCCACCACCCGAGACATTGAGAAATGAACAGCCATTCAGCCCGTCCAAGCAGTTACACTGAAATAGGAGGATGTAATTGATGCTGCAACACTACAAACTAATGAAGCAGAGGCTGCATAGACAGACTGCTCCATGTTGTGCCTCCTGGCTCCTTTGCTAATGTTTCACACGTGATATATTAACATGGTTTGCTGATGGTAAGGAGGCACACCGGATGGTTTGTGGCACATCTCAAGGAGGCATCTTCCATCTCCGAGAAGACAAGGCTAGTCTTCTGTATGGATGTCAGAAGCTTTTGAGAGTGACCAATCCTGTCAGAACGTGGCTGCTGACAAGTTTTTGAACAACATGATGCTCAGTGCAGGGTCTCACTCCAACCGTGCATTGAGACGGAGAGAGTTTGGTCAGAGCCTGGTGCTGTCTCTCAACCAACATGGGGGCTCCACGGAGACATGTAGACTAACTTAGAGTCATAGAGTTCAACATGCCCTTTTGCCCAAACTGGTCCATTCAGACTAAAATGTCCATCCATGCTAACTCCATTTTCCTGTACTTGGCCCATGTCCTTCTTAGCATTCCCTATCCCCTTAACATTTGTCCAAATGAGAAAACATAAATTACGGGAAACACGTAATATTTAATGGTATCAATGCATGGTTTTGAAAATAATGAATATTGTTCCATAACACTCAAGTTTTATTGCAATTACTATTTCTTCTTTATTCGCATTACAGATTAAGCACTCATTTTCTTCACACTCTCCTCGTGGTACCTTCAACGCAGGGATTACTCTGGCGCATTGCCTGTATTCTGTCTCATTGTGGCAAGGAGATCATTCCTCATAAGGAGAGAAAATCTGTTCACAGCGTCCCAAGTACTGTTTCAATATCACTTTACAAATTCAGTAAGGTGTCTTCATACTTATACTTCCATCATTTTGCAATGAAGGACACTGTATATTACTGTGCTGATTACCTACTGCTCCGTATGAATTCTATCAGTGGCTCATGACCAAGGGCACCCACCTCCTTTTCACCAAGAACACTTTCCATCATCTCACCTTCGCATCAATACAAACTGAGAAGGATGGTATGTTTTGCCAAATCATTTTGTTGCCTTGAAAAACGCTATGCTTTAAGCACAGCCACGCCAACAACAACATCACTATTGCCATTGGAGATGGTTGGAGATGCTGCGGAGGTGATGGCCTAGCTGTATTTTCTCTGGAATAATAACCCAGAGACTCAGGTGATAACCGAGACCCCGGTTTCGAATCCCACCACGGCAAATGTTGGAATTTGCATTCAATAAAATATCAGGAATTAAGAATCTAATGAAACCATTGTGTTTGTCCTACCTGGAACACTAAGCACTTCAGAGAAGGAAATCTACTGTGTTCACCCGGTCGGACTTACATGCAACTCCAGACCACAGCACTGTGGTTAACACACAGTTGTAGTTTGAAATGGCCAAGCCAGCCGCTCCGTTATATCACTCACTAAAATTTCCAAATAAATGAATCCGGGCAGACAACAGCACTGACTACTTACAGCCCACAGGTTGCAGTGGGTCAGGGAGGTGGCTCACCAGCACCTTCTCAAGAACAATGGGGAAAGGGAGTTCAATACTGGACCAGCATCCCATTACTGAATAAACGAAGATGATGACACTCAAGGAAGAGAGACAAAGGGACATAGCTCACTTCAAACTGGGACTTTGATGTACACCTCACATGGGCATGCATTTCAGTAATATGGGAACAGGAGAAAAATAAATAAGATTAGTCTGGACTATTATTTCCACTCCAGCTAATCATCAACAGTCCCTCTGTTTGTTTCTTTCTCTCTACCTCTCTCCTTCTCTATCTATTCAACTCATTCCTTCTCCCTTTCACAAAAGCCATCCCTGTCATCAACATCAAACACACTATTTCCCAGCTGCATTCAGTTCTGTGTATGGTGATTGGACGCGAAATGTCACTTCTATTTTTCTCTCGACCTGAGGCTGCCAAATCTGTTCAGTTTCTCTGGTACTTAATCGTTCCTTTTGTTTCTGATCACTAGAGGCATTTTTTTCCTCTACCTTTCATGGGATATCTGCGTCATTGACAGGGCAGCATTTGTGGACCTCACTAAATGCCTTTTACTGTGAGGCCATTCCTTAAGGTATTGGGTCTGACGTCAGTCTTAATTCAGACCAGGCAATAATGTGAGATTTAATCACCAAAAGACAACAGTGAAATCGATAAACTTATTGACAAAGTGCTGGTGGGATTATACTTGTAAAATTCACTTTTATTTCCAGTTCCTGTCATTTGAATTTAAGTTCTGTCGTCATCTGTGATAGGATTTGAAACAATGGCCACAGTGTAGTTACTTGGGCCACTGAATTACGTGGCCATCGACATTACTACTCTGACACCGTGTCCCTGTCATGAATTTACTTTACAGACAAGAACAAGATTTTGATGGAAACATTTGTAACGGAAAGAGTGATTAGAAGAGAACAGGAACCATAAAGTCTGACTTTTACCAAGGTATAGATAGTGGTTTATTTAGCAGTCGCACTGACGTCAAGATGGGGTCTGGCGATACCATGGAGCTGGGAGTGAGTAGCTTTGGTGATGGAGAGAATACCAAGACATAAATCAATTCGGGGAAAATAGGTACTTTGTGATGGTGAACAGTCTTGTTTTCAGATGTTTGTGTGTGTGCGGTGGGGGGGGGGCGGTTCTGAAATTTGTGGGTAATGAATGCATTTGCATTTGAAACTGAAGACAGTAGTTTCAGTATTTACTAAATAAAGATAACAGAAATAGCACTGAAGTTCACCATGAGATTAATAAATCGATAGTGATGGGGAGACTTACCAGGAACACCAACAATAGCGAGCATGGGATAGTAACCAGCCTGAATAATCAGCAGTACACCTAATATCCGATCTGCTAATATGTACCAATACCAGGAAAGATACAAAAGAATCCAAGATAAACTCCTGTCCATTGTTCCAGCATTCCAGTCTATTTTTCTTAGATTCTGAACCATTGATGCGTCATTCCAGTCGACTGTTCTCAGATTCTGATCCATTGTTGGTATATTCCAGTCTAATGCTCTCAGATTCTGATCCACTGTTGAAACATTCTATCTAATGTTCTCAGATTCTGGCCCATTGTTGGAACATTCCAGTCTATGGTTCTCAGATTCTGATCTCTCCTTTCCCTGTCGCTGCAACTGCTGCTCCTTGTCACTGTTGCTATTGATACATCTGCTTCAATAATGGGATAAAGCATTGGAAGAAACCCCGTACAAATAGAAGAGGAAAACCATCCAGTGACATAATTAGGATCCATGGAGAGTGACATCAATCACAGTCATTGAAAAAAAAGATCCAGATAACTCCTTTTGGAATACGACCTTAAGTTCAAAATAACAACTGGATTGAATTGAATGTTGACATCGCTGGCTAATGGTCACATCTCCCATTTCGATTTGCTCTCGTGGAGTTAATTGTGAGGGAGAATTATTGACGTTTTCTTATCGCGGGTTAGATGATTCTGCTGTGTTATTCATTTGCAATGCTGTAACCACCTGAACGCTCCACCATGACCATCCACAAAAGAAATCTCACAATCTAGATGTGGTTTCCATGCTGGTCTCTCCTTGACTAGAACAGGCGCCAAGCAACAGATTCTCAGTGGATATATTTGCCCTGACCATACACAGAAAGTGTGGATCTGTCTGGAAATTCCACTCATGACAATGCTGAATCTTCAACACACAATATGATTGAGCACTGTTTTATGTAAACTAACAAACACCTTAATACATTATATTGGCTTCAAAGCGGTAAGACTTACATTTTTGGAATTCAGTCCAAAGCCAAATGTGGCATGTTCTCAGAAAGCCAGTCCTTTTACAGGGTTATGTTGTCCTTGGTTTTTTTGAAAGAGGGTCTAAAGGACCCAAGATTCCAATATGTCAGAATTTTGAAAGGTTCGTTGGGGTCCTTTTGTTTATACCTAACACATAATGCCTCATCCAAGAAGCCTTTCAAATCTCTAAAAAGTACCCTGTATAATCAAGAGGACCTGTCCAGCTCCCTAGCTGGACAGGTTACATCAGTTCGGGGGTTAGTTGAGTCAGAGTCACTGGACGCTCTCTGCCTCCTTCTGACCTTCCGACATAATAACCTGTAAGCAGTTGTGTCAGTTTTACCCTTGGTGCTAAGGGGTTTTGTTTATTGGGATTGTTGCAAGTATATTGGAACAGCATCCTTAAATCGGGATAGCCTGTCAGGTTCGGATACGATACCTTATTCAGGTATTCTATTTTCGGTTCCTTATGTTTAATTTGGTAATTTGGCAAATAAATGTCTTTTGTTTAAAACTCGGCAGTCTGACCAGCTAATTCACTCTGGGAATATCAGCTATACACTAACCTTCAACAAGTAGCAAATTTATAGTCCGGCTACCTGCTTAAAATATTTTGAGGGTTCGGGTCTGGTCCATAACAGATTAGGGGCCTTCGTGGAATTTAGACAGCGAGTGGCAGGTGATATTGTCTCTTATTTCGTGTGTTGATTTGGTGAGTAAACAGACCTTCAGATAGCAATGGTTCCTGCAGGAACAAAGCTTGTTTTGGAGGTTGAGGAAGTGACCTTGGGGGTTTTACAAAATGCACATAAGTCCAAGCCGCAGGAATTAGTAGACAAAGGGAGATAAAGCTACCATCTGATGTGAGGAAAGATGAGATGAATGCAGCAGTAGCTCAGCATTCCAATTTGCTGGAAACTCCATCAGGATCTGTGGAGATGACTAAACTTCAATCGCAAAAGAGGCAGCTTGAGTTGGAAGAAGAGGTGAAGCAGTTTGAGCTACGACTAAAATCAGAAGAGGAGGAAAGATAACGAATAGGTTTAACAGAGGAAAGAGAAAAAAATAGCTTCAGCAGGAGAGAAAGAAAAAGAGGGAGCATTTGAGCTTCCGAGGTGGACACTTAGAATGGAAAGTCAGCTGAAAAGGATGAGGATGAAGGCTGAAGGTCAGCTTAGTGAGGTACAGACTGAAGATGGGTAAACCCATGGTCGTCCAAAGCCTGGTGAGAAATGTGTTTCAGTATATTCACAGCTTGCCTAGATTAATGAGGAGGAAAGTGGCTAAAGAATTTCAGTGGGCAGTGACCATGTAGGTTTTGTTGACCCAAACAAATCTTGTAGGTAGATCTAGTGAGGTATGCGCAACACTATCAGAGGAGGGATCCGGGGAGTATGAGGAGGGGAAAATGTACATATGAGCATGTGCCAAAAGCCTACAGACAACGTGAGGAATTTAAGGAAGGATCCTGGTCGAACCCATATTGAGTTTGAAAGAATCAAACAAAGTAATTTTGATAGATGGATAAGAGCTTTAAAAAGAGAACAAACCTACAATGCTCTGAGAGAGACAATTACTTTGGAGGAGTTTAAGCATTCACATAGTGCAAACTCATTTGGAAGATACTAGAGTAATAAAGGCAAGGCTGGCAGCTGAAGAGGCTGATGATTATGACTGGTGATTATTGTTATAAAACTTGTTTTGGCTTCCAGAGTCAATTTCAATCCATGATGGATAGACATTGGGGCATAGAGAAATCCCCACTTAGAAAGGGAGACGTAGATCTCGGTGAAGGCAATACTTGAAGGAGGCAGAGAAGATTTTTAAAAAAGCCTCCGGTGTTTTCATTGCAGCAAATTATGTCACATTAAATCACTGTTTTGGTGGATTCAGAAAAAAAACACTGACGTAGGAAAAAGGAATAAATCTGGGAGTTTTGATGGAGCGTTAACAGAATGCACAGTGGAAACGAGAAAGCTGCATCAGAGTCTATAATCTGATTGGAGGTTTGTTACGGAGGGAGTACCAGATCTGCTTATAAAATATACCTGCAAAGGGAAAGTTTATTCACATAGGGCAGTTAAAGAGAATGCAATATTAAGAGACACAGGATCCTCTGTGAATAGATAAGGAGATATGTACAGCGAAAGGCAATTCACCATGAGACAAAAGGTGCAAAATCATGGAAAGTGAGCATAGCGTGTCCAGAAAAGTTTTGGGAAATTGTGGTAGAGGTATTGGACAAACTCAGCTCCAGGAATACAATTTGTCCTTGCGGAAAATATAGCTGATTCAGTGGTTCGATTACTGCTACTCTCGTTGAAAAGCCAGTGGATATGCAGGCAACTGAATCAATGTAGGAGTCTTATCCTTGAAATTTTCCTGATTGTGGGTAACAAAGTCCCAATGTCACGAGTTGAAACAGAAAATACCAAAAGTGTAAAGATAAGGAAGCTTAAGTGGCATGAACAGATACTTTGTTCCATCAGAAAGTTGAGACAAAACAGGAGCAAATAGGTGATCATGTATTTTTTTTTGCTCAGCTAAACTAATTGAGTCACAGTAGAAAGATAAAAGTTTAAAGCAGTTGTATCAAAAAGCACATACGTTAGGAATTTTGAATGTATCCCTGAGCTTTATTACCTTAAAAATGATGTCCAAATGAGGAAATGGAGACTATCATATATTCAAGAAGATGAGAAATGAGAAGAGATTCATCAAATCATATTGCCACTGGGGTACAGAAAGGAGGTGATGCGAATGGTGCATGAGTTACCACCGAGAAGTCAGTTCGGAGTGAGGAAAAAAATCAGACTGAATACAGAGACATTTTACTGGCCTGGACTGCAACGGGATGCAGTTGAATTTTGCCAGATGCATCATACATGTCAGGTAGTTGGAAAAACACAAGCGATAATACAACCTGCACCTTTCTTATCGACTCTGGCATTTGAGGAACCTTTTACAGGAGTCTTAATTGATTGGCTAGGTCCCAGACCACAATCAAAAGAGTGGGCAGCAGTATTTCTTTAACAATAATGGATGCATCGACTAGATTTCCAGAGGCCATCCCAAGGTGCAGTATCACAGCTAAAAGAATTGCAAAGAATTAAAAAATAGATACGGACTACCAATGAAGATACAGTGAGATCAAGGTTCAAAGTTCACATCTAATTAATCACGATAATGTCTTAGGAATGAAGCAATTCAAATCTACCGCAAACCATCCACAATTGCTGGGAGCCCTAGAATGGTGACATTAAACATTAAAGACCATGTTGAGGGCTTATAATCAGGATTATCCTGATGATTCGGGTTAGGGAATTCCATTTGTACTTTTTGTGATCAGGGATGCCCCCAATTAACAGAGCAAATTCGTTCCATTGGAATTATTTTTGGGGCATTAAATGAGAGGACCATTAAAATTGAGTAAGTAGAAAATAGTAAATTAGAGTTCAAAAGCCACACATTGGGACTCGGTCTCAAAATTTAAGGAACGATGGAGAGTTGGTTCGACAGCATTTAAAAGAAATGCAACATGCAATAAAACAGGAAGCAGACAGGTAATTTTAAAAAATGCAATTTTGTTATCGGGGATAAGATATTACTGTTACTTTAAGTTATAGGTGAACCTTGAAAAGCAAGGTTTAGTAGACCTTATCAAACACAACGGATATTGAGTGAGAGTAACTACATGATAGGGACTCCAGAAAGAAAAATCTCACAGCGTATGTCATGTGAATATGCTCAAAATGTACTTTGACAGGTAAGGACAGCCAGAGAACTCGGTGTTAATGATTACGGCACAGAAGGAAAAAACAACTTCAGAGGATTCTGATTCGGACATTCCTCAAATTAAAGTGGACAATGTGGTAGTTGTTTAAAAATGTGTTGCTGGAAAAGCGCAGCAGGTCAGGCAGCATCAAAGGAGAAGAAGAATCAACGTTCCGAGCATAATCCCTTGTTCAGGAATGAGGAGGGTGTGCCAAGCAGGCTAAGATAAAAGGTAGGGAGGAGGGACTTGGGAGAGGGGCATTTGGAATGCGATAGGTGGAAGGAGGTTCAGGTGAGGGTGATAGGCCGGAGAGGGGGTGGGGGCGGAGAGGTCGAGAAGAAGATTGCAAGTCAAGAAAGCGGTGCTGAGTCTGAGGGTTTGGACTGAGAAAAGGTTGGTGGAGGGGAAATGAGGAAGCTGGAGAAATCTGCATTCATCCCTTGTGGTTGGAGGGTTCCTAGGCAGAAGGTGAGTCGCTCTTCCTCCAGGCGTCGTGTTGCCATGGTCTGGCGATGGAGGAGGCCAAGGACCTGCATGTCCTTGGCGGAGTGGGAGGGGGAGTTAAAGTGTTCAGCCACGGGGCAGTTCGGTTGTTTGGTGCTGGTGTCCCAGAGGTGTTGTCTGAAACGTTCTGCAAGTAGGCGGCCTGTCTCCCCAATGTATAGGAGGCCACATCGGGTGCAGTGGATTCACTAAATGATGTGTTTGGAGGTGCAGGTGAATTTCTGATGGATATTGAAGGATCCCTTGGGGCCTTGGAGGGAAGTGAGGGGGGAGGTGTGGGCGCAAGTTTTTCATTTTTTGCAGTTGCAGGGGAAGGTGCCGGGAGCGGAGGTTGCGTTGGTGGAGTGTGTGGATCTGACAAGAGAGTCACGGAAGGAGTGGTCTTTCCGAAACGCTGATAGGGGTGGGGAGGGAAATATATCCTTGGTGGTGGGGTCCGTTTGGAGGTGGCAGAAATGACGAAGGATGATCCGATGTTACTGGAGGTTGGTGGGGTGGTAGGTGAGGACTGGTGGGGTTCTGTCCTGGTGGCGATTGGAGGGGCGGGGTTCAAGGGTGGAGGAGCGGGAAGTGGCGGAGATGCAGTGCAGAGCATCGTCAATCACGTCTGAGGGGAAATTGCGGTGTTTGAAGAAGGAGGCCAGTGGATTGTTCGGTATTGGAATTGGTCCTCCTGGGAGCAGATGCGGTGAAGGCGAAGGAATTGGGAATATAATCCCACCTTTTCCTCCACTACATTGATGACTGTATCGGCGCTACCTCGTGCTCCCACGAGGAGATTGAACAGTTCATCCACTTTACGAACACCTTCCACCCAGACCTCAAATTTACCTGGAGAGTCTCAGACTCTTCCCTCCCCTTCCGAGACCTCTCCATCTCTATCTCGGACGACCGACTCAACACGGACGTATACTATAAACCGACTGACTCCCACAGCTACCAAGATTGCACCTTTTCCCACCCTGGCCCCTGTAAATGCGCTATCCTACGTTTCCTTCCAGCTCCAACTCTGACATGTCCCTGGCGATGAGGAAAATTACTCAATAATATCCAGTCCCTGCATAGGAGAATAATTACAATCTGACCAATTACCACACCCTCAGTCCCATCTCGACAGACAAATTGGTGGGAATACTTTTCGATAAAGCTGTCAAGTAGCACCGAAATAATCAGGTCAGTGTGGTTTCTGTTAGGTCCCCATGTAGGGATGGTGCTGCAGTGGACATATCATTGGTTTACGAATCCAGTCCAGGCCAATGATCTGGCAGCTGTTGGAATTTAAAAATAATTAATAAAATATCGATACCTAAAATCTGGTGTCAGTAATAGTGTCCAATGTTGATTGTAAACATCGGTCTCCTTCCCCAAGTGATCTCCCGTGCTTTCTTGGCCTAAAAGTGACTCCAGACACACAAACATGGTCTCTGAATCGGCCAAGTGAGACACTCAATAGTATCAAACTACTCTGAGGTCTTAAAGGATAAAACCTGACAGATCATCTAGCATCAATCTCGTTATCAGAAAAGGGAGTGAGAAACACAGTTCTGTCGACCCTGCATAGACATCCTTCCTAACATCTGAGAGCTTATGACAACATTTACAGAGCTTTCCAACAGACTGAACAGAAACATCGGGAGAGGAGGAGGTCATTCAGCACATTGAGCTTTCCGCATACTATTTCATGGCCGAACATCTCCTCAAAGCAGTTTTCCCCACACAATGTTCATATCCCAAAATATGTTTAAACATTATGAAATATAGTGCCTTTGGCCCATCAATATATAGGGAGTTCTCTGATAACACGTGTTTATTAAGTATGATTTGACTGCAATGTGATTCATGAACCATTTTCTATAAAGTGAACTAACATCCCTGCTTCCAATCTGTCACATCCTGTCAGAGTTTATATATCTCACTGATATCTCCACTCATTTTCCTAAAGCCCATGGAATATAGGCCCAGTCACCCCAAACTCTGCTCCCACAACTAACTGTCATCCCAGAGATCAGTCTGTCATCCTTCACTGCACACCCACAATTTCAGATTTGCCCTTTATTAGCTAAGGACACCAAAACTGCACACAATACTGCACAATGTTCGAGATGGGGGTCCCACCAAGGCCCTGTACAGTTGCAGTAAATGACCCTTACTCCTGTATTCTAAATCACCCTGAAATGAAGGTGAATAAACCATTTATCTTCCTACCTGCTTTCTGCTCCTGCAACATTGCTTTCAGTGACTAGTGTACAGGGAGATCCAGATTCTTTTCAAAATTACAGCTCCCTACTTGCTGGGTCTATGTACACTGTATACAGCGCGCCAATGCCATTCCCAGTATTGACTTCCGTGTTCAGAACTCACTGCCCTACATGGACTCGGAATGCTGCGCAGAAATAAACAAAAATGCAGCTTAAGTTCATTTATATATCAACAAATTTCAACCAATCCCTTTTCAAATGATAGGCTGCCATTCAATTGATCCCATCAATGTACACAACTTCTCATCTCTGCCATTGCACTCCATCTGCCAGGTATTTGCCCAGTCACTCCACTTGTCTCAATCACTTTGGAGCCTTTTTTATATCCTCCTCATCCACTCACAAGCTGACATCGTTTAGAGCTGTCAGCAGTCTTGGGAATATTGCAATTGAGCCCCTCAACCAAAGATATGATGTGTATTTGGAATAGTTGGATGCCAAATCTCGATCCTTGTTATATCCTCCAAGCCTTCCATTCAAAAATCATGGTTTTATTCCTACTCACTGTTTCCTGCCAGCTCTCCCATTCTAAAACCATGACCATATATTAGCCCGAGTCCCATAGGATTCGAATTTGCACAATAGGCTTGGGGCTTTATCAAAAATCTTTCTGAAAATCCAATCGTATTGCGTTGATACCTTCTCCATAATTTTGCTAAAAGCCATTTTCCCAAATATGATTCCTATTTCATAAACCTCTGTTGACTTTGCCTATGCCCATTAATTTCAGTCCAATATTTTCTCTAAAATGTTTTAGTTACTAATTTCATTCTATTCCCTTTTTCTCTCCAGACTAAAGTTCCCGAGTATTGCGAGGAAATGTTATTTTTGTTTTTTCTTCTTCTGTGAAGGCATAACCGAAGTATTTGCTCCATTGATCTGCTATTTACCTGTCCTCAATTATCTGGTATCAGACTGTAAGGAAGCTTTACATTTTTCTCTTAATTTTGCCATTGGCGTATTTTCAGAAGATATTACAAGTTCACTAATATACACTGTGATAAGATATTCTTCAGAAAACCATCAATTCCTATCTTAAGCTGCTGAATGATTGACCTTCCACAGCGATATAATCACAGAAGCACAGACTCTGTACTATCAGAAATACAGCACGGTCTACAATAGCCCCACTTTCCAACACAAAACCTGTCGCCGTGAATCTTATGGCATTTCAAGTGCACAACCATGTATTTTCTAATGGTTTTGAGGTTACCATGACAATTGCCTCTCACGAAGTGCATCCCAGACCCAAACACACTTTGCTTCAAAAACAGTCCTCAAATCCTCACTAAGCCTCAAACCCTTCACTTCAAAAGTGTGTCTCTTTGATTAAAAGGACCAGCTGCTGTCTATCCACCCCATCCATATCACTCGTAATCTTATACTCCTGATTCAGGTCCCCCTTAGCTTTCTCTGCACCAAAGTAAACAATTCGAGCTTATCCAGGCTCTATCCATAGCTGATACGCTCCATCCCAGGGAACATCCTGGTGAATCTCCTCTGCACCCCCTCCAGTACAATCACATCCTTCCTGTAATGTAGCTCCCAGAATTGCACACGGTATTCCATCTTGGCTAATGAAAGTTCCACATAGCTCTTATAATCTATGCTTCGATATGTGAAGGTGATGTTTACGCTCCCGTACGCTTTCTCAAATTGTGTGTTACCCTGTCCAGCCACATTCAGAGATGTGTGGAGAAGCACCCTCTCAGCTTCCTAGTGTGTTGCCATTCATTGAGTCCTTGCCTGTCTGGTTCCTTCTCCAAAGTGCATCACCTCATAGTTATCAGGGTTACATTCCATCTGCCATTGATCCACCCATCTGACCATTCCATCTGTATCTTCCTGCAACGTAAGGCCTTCCTCTTCACTGCCAACTACCCGGCCAATCTTTGTATCAAACACAAACTTACTTAAGACACTCCCCACCCCTCGTCCATATTCACAGCTGCATCCTTTATGATAAGGTTTAAAATCAGAAAACATCAGCTTGTAGTCCAACAGGTTTATTTGGAGGCACGAGCTTTCAAAACGCTGCTTCTTCATCAGGTGTTTGTACGCTTTGATGAAGCACTTCAAAAGCTAGTCCCACCGAATATACCTTTTGGAGTATAACCTGGTGTTATGCAATTTTTAGCTTTGTCCACCCGAATCCAACACCAACACCTCCGAATCACAAATATTCAGAGACACAGAACTTATCCCCGTGGTGCACCATTGGACACTAGCCTCCAATCACACAAACAGCCCTCTACCACCACCCTCTGTCTCCTAACACTTAGTTTAATTTGGTTGCAACTTGGCAAGTCACAAATGAGTCCTACCTGTTCCCTAGTTATTCTGTTCTGCTGGAGACACTTGTAGAATATCTGGTGATTCTCCCGAATCTTTCCTACCAGTAGGTTTCCATGCCCCTGTATTAATCACTCCCATCCAAATGATGAATTTCCTCCTTATTGCAGTCTTAATTGGCCTGTCCCAGATCCTGCCATTATTTGCCTTGAATGTGGAATAGACAGCGAGGGAAACGTTCTGTTAATTTCCAACTTGTCAAATGTTTTGTGAATTATCTAAATTTCACTGTGACCCACCTCTCATTCTTTGAAATTCTAGAGAACACAGGCCGAGTTTCCTCATCAGACAATCTCACCATCTGAGGGATTAATCTGGAGAATGCCCACTGCACTTCCTCTCAGGTCAGTATATTCTTTCTGTGATTCGGTCACCAAAACTGTGCTCAATACTCCAGCTACAGTCCCACCAACATGCTGTGAAACTGTTTCAACATGTCTTTACATCAATGTTCTGACTCCCTTAAATGAAGGCGAACCAAACTTTAACTTTCCACTTACATATATTCCTTCAAACACCCTTCACATTCATTGCATTTACGAACTCACTGAGATCTTATAGAAACCCTTCCGAAAATCCAATATATGCCAATTCTACTCTTTCCCCATTATCTATGCTATAAGAAACAACTTCAAGCAATTCCGAAGTTTACCAAGTATGATTTCTCTGTCGGAAATGCATGCTGATTTTCTCCATTGTTGCTGTTAATTTCTAAATAGGAAAAATGTCATCCTGTGTGATAGATTCCAACAGTTTCCCGACAAATGTCAAGTTACCTGGTCTACAGTTCTCCACACTATGTCTTTTTCCCTTTGTAGCTGTTTGGATCCCTTCCATTCATCTATAGTTTATCCACAATAGTTTCCGGTCTCTGCAGAATGTATAGGAAAATAAAACACAGTCATCGACAGTGCAATCAATACTACTATTGGTAATTATTTCTGGCATTTTGATACGAAGTACATCTGTTTCAGCAGACTTAGCAATGCTCAATCCAGCTACATGTTCAAGTACTACCTTGTTACTGATATGAATTGAGTTTGTCTTTAGCTCCAGGAGTCCGATACAATAACTTGGCATTACTGGGTGATTTTCTGAATCTTCCTCCATGAAGACAGATGCAATGTAACTGGTTATTTTGTTGGCCATTTCCCTGTTCTGCACAAGGACCTCTCCTCTCCCGATTACATATTTCCATATATGACTTTGCTTTAATTTTGTTTCTTTTGAAATGTAGATCGCAGATTGATGTAGTCTTTGTGGTCCAGTTTGTTAGCAGGTATGTTCTCTTTTTCATTTCCTTTTCAGTTTCATGGACTTCCATTTTTGTATCGTTAATTTCTGAGAATTCTCAGGTTTTCACAATAGCTGGAATTCTTCTGAAGTCACTTCCTACGATTAATATATTTTCTAATTTGTTATGTTAACCATCACTGAGTCACTTTCTCACTCTTTGGTGTTTGCACCTGAAATAAATAGATGTATGTTTCAGACTTTGCAGTATTTCTAAAAACTCCTGGTCCTGACCAGTTATATTCAGGAACACAGCAGGAGGATAGGGGGATAGAGAAAATATTGCGGGAGCACTGTTTGACTCTTTTCTATCATCACTGGCCAACGAGTGCCGTCCTGGACGACTGGAGTATAGCGAATACTGAGCCCATATTCAAGAAATGCTACAAAGATAAACCTGGGAACTAAAGACCAGCAATCCTAAAATCTAGTGCGTCGGTTACTTTAGAAGATTTAGAGAGACTGGATATACATGCATTTGAAAGGCAGGGTATGGTTCGGAGTAAGTCTAAAATGGTGCTGGAAAAGCAGAGCATGTCAGGCAACATCCGAGGAGCAAAAAAATCGATGTTTCTGGCAAAAGCCCTTCATCAAATTCAGCACAGGAGTTTGTGCAAGAGAGATCGTGACTCACAATTTTGTTGGAGTTCTTTGATTAAGTGACCAGCAACGTTGAGGAGGTCTGGGTGGTATACGTAGTCTCGGTTGATTCCAGTAAGGCCTTCAGTAAGTTTCCACATGGTACTCTGGAACCTCTGGAAGGTTAGATCGCATGGAATTGAGGGGGAGCTGGCAAATTAGGTACAAAATTGCCTTGATGGTAGGAAGGAGAGATTAATACTGGAAACATGCTGGTCAGACTGGAGGCCTGTGAATAGTGGAATGCCTCAGGGGTTGATGCTGACACCACGACATATTACATATATTACATGAGAATGTACAGGCATGATTTGTAAGTTTGAAGACGGCACTAAAACAAGGCGCATCATGGAGAGTGAAGAAGGTTATCAGAATTTTCAGAAATTTCAGCAGTGCTTTGATCAGCTGGAGAAGTGGGCTGAGAAATGGCAAATGGATATTAATATA
This sequence comes from Chiloscyllium punctatum, assembly GCF_047496795.1. Classification (NCBI taxonomy): domain Eukaryota; kingdom Metazoa; phylum Chordata; class Chondrichthyes; order Orectolobiformes; family Hemiscylliidae; genus Chiloscyllium; species Chiloscyllium punctatum. The sequence continues at coordinate 50,922,112 of NC_092751.1, forward strand.
GATCAGTGTAAGTTCTTGTATTTTATAAAGTCAAATCAAGTTTCGAGTTTCATGGTGAATGGTTGGGTCCTAAGGAGTGTAGTGGAACAGAGGAACCTTGGAATTCAGATGCATGATTCTCTGGAAGTTGATTCAGATGTAGACAGTGAAGAAAGCTTTTGGCACACTGGCTTTAATCGGTTTATATCACTTAGTATCGAAATTAGAGAGTTATGATGCAGTTATACAGGATGATAGTCAGGCCTTATTGGTAACGTTATGTTCAGTTTTGCTCACTTTGCTATAGAAAGGATGTTATTAAACTGGAAAGAGTGCAGAAAACATTTACAAGGATATTGCCAAGGTCTCAATGGTCCGAGTTACAGAAAGAGGTTCGACAAGCTAGGACTTTTTACTTTTGTATGCATGAGGCTGAGGGAGGATCATATTGAAGTTTATAAGATCATGTCAGGCATGGATAGAGTGAATGCACCCAGTCTTTTTTCCCAGGGTTGGGCAATCACAGATGAGAGAGCATCAGTTTAAGGTCAGAGGGGACAGAATTAAAGGGAACTTGAGGAACAACTTTTTAACACAGGGGCTGTTGCACATGGATTGAGAAGTGGTTGATGCGGATACATTAACAATATTTAAAAAGCATTTGAACAAATACATGGATAGTAAAGGATTAGAAAGATATGGGACAATGGCAGGGAAATGGGTTTAGCGTGGATGGACATTTTGGTTGCAATGGACCAGTTTGGGCTGAAGGGCCTGTCTCCGTGCTGTCTGCCTCTATGACTCGAACAACCATTGCTTGTCTCCCACTGAATGTTATATTGCACTTTCCCAATTTACTGAAGATATCTTGACACTCTAGCCTCCAGTCTTCCATGATGTTTGACTGGAATATTTAAGCATTCTAAACTGTATGCAGACACCTTGGAAACTTTACCTTATAAATGGCATTATTCCTTAAATGCTGCTTCAGAACAAGGTTAATAATTCGTCCTTCTGACCACACAACATCAAATCCGAAGTAACCTGCTCTGTAGTTTACTTCACAACATACTCTTCAACCCAAATCATATACACTCATGGAACGTATTTTTTCACAGATTCAGCAGTCACTTCGTTAACGCTGTTAACCATTCAATAAGACTGCGGTATCCACAATACTTGTCTATCTAATTTCCAGAGCATGTGATGCTCCGATTTTCTGCTCCCGTTTTGGGTTCGATATATAACACACCAATATTTGCTTCTTCTTGCTATCTGTAAATTCGACATAAACTGATTCTGTGAAAGCTGAGGGACAGGTCTGTGTGGTTATTAGTGGTAGACCTGGGCAAGACATTCAGGGAGGCTCACCTCGACGCTGAGATGATCTGAAGAAATGTCCCACAATACTGGACAACCAACAATATCCTCCTCTCTCTGTTAGGAAAAGACTTACCATATACTCTCTGCTCCCTCACACTCACTGTATATCTGTTATAGCAGCTAACCCAGAACACGGTTCACGCTCTGTCTCCAAATAAGGCTCAGGCATTACCACTCTCAGTATTGAATTCAGCAACTAATAATACTACATTGATTCAAAACTGTCGACTGACTCATTCCAGACACCTCAAAACTCCCTCCACCTATACCAGCACAAACAGCATTGAACATAGAACATAGAACAATACAGCACAGAACAAGCCCTTCGGCCCACGATGTTGTGCCAAACTTCTAACCTAGATTAAGCACCCATCCATGTCCCCATCCAAATGCCACTTAAAGGTCGCCAATGATTCTGACTCTACCACTCCCACGGGCAGCGCATTCCATGCCCCTACCACTCTCTGGGTAAAGAACCCACCCCTGACATCTCCCCTATACCTTCCATCCTTCACCTTAAATTTATGTCCCCTTGTAACACTCTGTTGTACCCGGGGAAAAAGTTTTTGACTGTCTACACTATCTATTCCTCTGATCATCTTATAAACCTTTATCAAGTCACCCCTCATTCTTCACCGTTCCAACGAGAAAAGGCCGAGAATTCTCAACCTATTCTCATACGACCTACTCTCCATTCCAGGCAACATCCTGGTAAATCTCCTCTGCACCCTCTCCAAAGCTTCCACATTTTTCCTAAAGTGATGCGACTAGAACTGCACACAGTACTCCAACTGTGGCCTAACCAAAGTCCTGTACAGCTGCAACATCACTTCACGACTCTTGAATTCAATCCCTCTGCTAATGAACGATAATAAACCATAGGCCTTCTTACAAACTCTATCCAACTGAGTGGCAACTTTCAAAGATCTATGTACATAGACCCCAAGAATACACTGTTCCTCCACCTGACTAAGAACCCTACCATCAACCCTGTATTCCGCATTCTTATTTGTTCTTCCAAAATGGACAACCTCACACTTGGCAGGGTTGAACTCCATCTGCCACTCCTCAGCCCAGCTCTGCATCATATCTAGGTCCATCTGCAGCCGACAACAGCCCTCATCACTGTCCACAACTCCACCTATCTTCGTATCATCTGCAAATTTACTGACCCACCCTTCGACTCCCTCATCTAAGTCATTAATAAAAATTACAAACAGCAGAGGACCCAGAACTGATCCCTGCAGAACTCCACTTGTAACCGGGCTCCAGGCTGAATATTTACCATCTACCACCACTCTCTGACTTCGACCGGTTCGCCAGTTTTCTATCCAATTGGCCACATTTCCCTCTATCCCATGCCTCCTGACTTTCCGCATAAGCCTACCATGGGGAACTTTATCAAATGCCTTACTAAAATCCATGTACACTACATCCACTGCTCTACCCTCATCCACATGGTTGGTCATCTCCTCGAAGAATTTAATAAGACTTGTAAGGCAAGACCGACCCTTCACAAATCCGTGCTGGCTGTCCCTAATCAAGCAGTGTCTTTCCAGATACTCATAAATCCTATCCCTCATTACCCTTTCCATTACTTTGCCGACCACAGAAGTTAGACTAACTGGCCTGTAATTCCCGGGGTTATCCCTATTCCCTTTTTTGAACAGGGGCACAACATTCGCTACTCTCCAGTCCCCTGGTACCAACCCCGTTGCCAGTGAAGACGAGAAGATCATTGCCAACGGTACTGCAATTTCCTCTCTTGCTTCCCACATAATCCTACGATATATCCCGTCAGGCCGGGGGACTTGTCTATCCTCAAGTTGTTCAAAATGTCCAACACATCTTCCTTCCTAACAAGTATCTCTTCTAGCTTATCAGTCCGTTTCACACTCTCCTCTTCAACAATACGGTCCCTCTCGTTCGTAAATACTGAAGAGAAGTACTTGTTCAAGATCTCTCCTATCTCTTCCGACTCAATACACAGTCTCCCACTACTGTTCTTGATCGGACCTCCCCTCGTTCTGGTCATTCTCAGGTTTATCACAAACGCATAAAATGCCTTGGGGTTATCCTTGATCCAGGGTCACCATTCACACTCTCCCTCCATCCCTTTCTCCCATTCCAGGAGAAACCGCCTGGAATAGGATAGAAAGGTCCAAGCCGGGTAGTGGAGTGCCCTATATCCGTTCTCTCACTCTCTTCACCCCGCCATGTGGGGAGGACTCTTAAAGAGCTGGAGAGGACCGGGACGCCTCGTGTGGAGAACCTGAAACATCCAAGTCCTACTGACCAGTTAAGGAGCAATGTTCAGTGAAAGACAATCCTCAGTTTAAACCCACTGGCACCTCCCACAACAGTCACAACAGTCCTTTCACTTCCGAAAAAAAACACAGATACCTCACTGCACAGAGACGCCGACACAGAAATACACAGACGAACACACACAATACTTACAAGGAGATAGGCATACACACACGTATAAACAGACAGAGACATATACAGCCACATACAAATCAACACAGACTGAAACACAGACAGACAGCTGTAGACACGGAAACACACAGATAACAAGCACACGGACACACACACGCAGGCACACACCCACACACACACACATACAGACACACAAAAACAGAGGCACAGACACACACACACATATAGACACACGCACAAACACTTACTCACATAAAAACACACAGAGGCACAGACAATAGAGTCATTAAGACACAAATTGATATGTTTTTGATTTGTAAGGGGATCAAGGATTTCAGGGAGAAGGCAGAAGAATGAGGTCGAGATACTAATAAGACATTATTGAACGGAATTTCAGACTCGATAGGCTGAATGGCCTCAATCTATTAATTTCCTTAATGCTCCTGCGGTATTATGCTATCAGGCATTCTCTTCCTGAGACAGCAGCAGAGGTTGGGATGTGATAGATATTTGATTGGAAAAGGTCAGTGGGAATGTGCGATAGGTTTGGAGTCCGGAATGGTTTATCTTTATTCCTAATTATTCTGTCCTTATATCTGAAAAGAGGTGGTGATGTGATGTTCAGTCAACACAGTTTTAAAATAAAAGTTGTCCCACAATGAAATAAGGACGTCCCTTTCACTTTAGTCTTGTGATACCTGTGGTGTTCTCATCCTCAGGGAGCAGTGAAGACTCGGTTATAGAAGATATTCCAGGCTGAGATCTTTACTGGACAGAAGGGTCAGTGTTTATTGGGAACAGACAGGAAATGGTTGGTCAAGCACACTCGAATCAGCCATGAGCATTCTGAATGGTGCAGCCGAATGGGCAATTTCTGCCCCTACCCCATGTTTTCCCTCAATCCACCCCTCGAGGCTGTTACAGAGATATACTGCTGTCCCTACCCCATGTGTTGTTCCCTCAATCCACCCCTCGATGCTGTTACAGGGTTGGGGACCACTCCATTAAGTCAGACAGGATCGTTACAATGACACAGGAGTAGACCATTCTGCCCCTCAAAGGAATTACACAGGAATATCGAATAAAGTAATTCAGCTCGTTCAGTACACTACACAGTCTAGGAGGAGGCCTTTCAACCCATCTAAGATGCTACACAGGAACAGGGAAGCTGTTCTAGAGAGTAGAGGCAAATGTTTATTTTCAGGCTGCAAAGCTGTAACTGATGGAGTGCCTCAGACATCACTGTGGGGTTATCAATGATCAATAATCTTTATCAAAGATCTGGAGCAAGGGGAGGGAATAGCTTGGAGCTCAATTATCACGTACACCAATATGATCATTCAATGTGTCGTCAAATAGAGATAGTGAGTCTGCAATGTGTTACAGGCAGAGAAGGTTAGTGAGTAAACCTTCAGCAGAAATAACATAAGGTAAGTTATTTATTTTGGAATGAAAGATGAAACAATGGTAAACAATTTAAATGGAGAGAGATTGCCGAACTCTTTGATACAGGAGGTTTCCATGTTCTTGCGACATGAATCATATGAAGTCAGATGTAGCAAGTGATTTGGAAGGTAAGTGGAATAATGCTGTTTTGGCAAAAAAAGCATCAGGTTTAATTGCAAGAATGTTTTACTGCCTCTGTACAGGGCATTTCTCAGACCACACCTAATGGACTGTGTGCAGGTTTGATCCCCTAAACTAAAATAAAATATAGAATTCTTTTCGAAGATTTTCAATGAGGTTTCCCTTTACTCATTCCTGGAATGCCGGCCTTATGTTATGGGGGATTATCAGTTTTGATCTTAGTTGAGAAATAGTATTGAACCATCCATGACTTTCTGAAAAGTGTATCAGCTGGATGCATAGTATCTCCCGTCAGGGAGACTAAAGCTAGAGAATAAATTTTAAGGAAAAGATGCATTGATATTAACACACATACTATGCAGACACCAACCAATATTTACAAATTAAACAGACACATATAAGCATGTCATCAAATTATAAAGTGGGGACATTTTTGGGATTGGAATGAATTGTGTACAACAAGAGCAATGACGCACCTGCATATAATCCATAATCAGGTTTTCCAGAGGATGTTCCAGGAGATCGCACATGGTCCAGTTTGGTGTTCTGTTGACATAATTGTTGGTTCCAACACAGAAAGGGAGAAAAATGTTCCCTGCCTGAGAAGAAGCAGCCGATTGATCTCTCTCTCTTACTTTGTTCCGCCCGATAGCAAAATGTGAGATCAGAAAATCCCTGAGTTATCTGTACCACTTGTGAAGGATTCCTGGTGAGGATTCATTGGAATCTCTCCACGGCCTGAAACGAAGGGACTTCAGCCAAATCCAACTGTTCCAGTAAGAAATCCCACTACCAGTAGCTTGTGTGAGCAGAGTAACTTCAAAGGCAGAATAACATTTGCAGCACTCTGTCATTTTACCATTTGTTATAGGTTCAACTTTCTGTTTCTCACATTTTTCTCAAAAATGACCTACTCTGAGATCTATATCATTGGCCACATCACTAAACTGGTTGCATTTAAGATTGGTGTAACCAGTGGAGGAGTGGGACTGGAAAAGGACATAGTGACCTTCCAACATTTGTTGGAACACAAATCAGAAATTCTCAAAGGGCTGCTCAAGTGGAAATTCCCTTCCCCAGAGGATTGTGGTTTCTGGATGTTTGCAGTTATTCAAAGTTGTTTTTGGTATGTAGTAAAATGGTATAAAGATAGAAACGCGCTGCTGAGACCAAAAGCACATGGAGCGGTGACAAAGTATCTAATGGCCCACGTCTGCTGCTCAGTCTGTGTTGCTATGTTCGATTCAATACCCCACAGCTGCTGAAAGGAGCAGATGGAGGCCACTTGTCCCAGATACCTGGTCAACCGTAACACAGGATCTCATTCAGTCCCTCAAGACTGTCACACATGGTTTGGTGTAGGTTGGAAAATGGTATTTGGTTCAAAAGACGCATCTGGTCTCATTACAGAGTGTTTCCTCTCTGCAAATTGTGATTCATTTGTTGGTCATATTATAGACCCAGGTTCACTGTGAATACAGTCCCCATACCTCAACCAGAGATGACTCCCAAAATACTTCACCCTCTCTGATTGCAAAGTTCATTAAAAGAACGTTCAGGAAAATTATAAACATTAACATTGCTGTTACTGAATATGAGGACAAAAGGAACAGGATCAGGTAATTCAGATGATCAAGCCATTGCATAACATCATGGCTGATCTACTGTTGATATTAACTCTTCTTTAATGCCCAATTCTTCACCCCGTAGCTCTCTGACTGGTCAAAAATCCATCTACCTCCTCCTTAAATGCTTTCAGTAATGTAGCTCCGCTAGCTCTCTAGCCCAGATAATTTCTAACAGTGATTACCTTCTGTGAGAGGATAACACTCCCTACACATACATTGTCACCTATTGATATGAACAAGAGGCGAACACATGGGCACAGGAAAGAGTGAATGGCTATGATAACAATACAGTATTTGACTGAGGATGGCATTGGGACCACTTATGTATTTGAGCTGAATGGGAATGAGGTGCAACTTTCCCACTGGACGCGGTCTTTCAAAACACAATAAGGTTTGGGGTCAGTCGCCAACAATCCTCTCAGCCCTGGGGCATCTCTACAGGAGATCCTCGCGTTAACCTCCTCAGCACAAACATCTTCAATGTCTTTTCCCATCATAATTTCGGAAGTGGGTATGATGACTGAAAATCACACAATGTTCAGAACATTTTGTTCCTGATCAGCTCCTGAACCATTCTGCGTCCATGTGCAGCAAGACCCGGACAGCATTCCGGTTTGTGCTGTTAAAATGTCGGTAACATTTGTGTAACCGCACGGCCAGACACTGCCCATTTCCGCAGTTAAAAGAGGAGCTCAAAGAGCATTTCAAGGTGGTTGCACACTGCTATGAGCTAGCATTCAGGAACAGGAAAAGTGACAGCACATTCAGTACTCCTGCCTGTTACACTGGAAGAAGAGTGGTCAGTTCAGTGCATCGAGCTGTTAAACATGAACAGGCAGATCCCAATCAGACCCTTAAACCTGTTCCATGAGACCAGGAGGAGGCTATTCATTCCCACGAGACAGTTACACAGGAACTAGAGGGGGCATTGATATTCCAACACGACAAACTAATGAAACCGAGACTGCACTGATAGAGGATTCCATGATGTTAATCATGGCTCCATTGTTTGTAGAACTTGTGCTACTTTAACAAGGTTTGCTGGCAGTGAGGAGGGAAGCCAAATGATTTGTGCCAAGTCTCAAGGAAGCAACTTCCATCTCCGAGAAAACACACCCATGTTCAACATGGGGGTCAGAATCTGGTGGGAAAAGTTAACTGTTTTAGCATGAACGTATTGTGTCTGCTGTAGGGATTGCGGATAACGAGACTTTCAGTGTAGGACCACACACCAAATGCACTGTATTACGGTGGGGGAGGGTTTATTCAAAGACTGGTCCGCTGTCTCTCTCATGCGAAATGGGGATTGGGTGTGGAGTGAGGGGAATCTTCTCAGATGGTCTTAAACTATTGACAGTCATGTAACCCGAGTAAAAAAGAAGCCATGGAATTTTTCACCGTATCAGTGTCTATTTAGAACATCGTGAGTGACTGTCCCTCCCCCCAAAGTTCAATGCAATCGCCTCTCATTCTCTCATAATGCCGGAGATTAATCATCATTCTCTCCTCATTGCACCACCATCCCAGGGATTAGTCTGGTGAAACCCCATTGCACTCTCTCTGTGGCAAAGCGATCATTCCTTATAAAGGAGAGAAAGTCTGTACACAATATTCCAAATGCTGCCTCAACAACACTCTCAGCAATGATCACAATAACTCTTTTTCCTCTTAGACATCTCCGTTTCTTTCCAGTAACGTAAAAAGACTTTCCTTCTCTCTACACTGCTGGAAAGAGTTAACACTCTTATAATGACGGTCTTGTTGTTGCTGTCGGGATTATGGATAACATGACGTTCATTGCAGGATCACGCACCAATTGAACTGTACGAATGTTGGGACAGTTCATTCAAAAACCTGAACCTCTCTCTCTCTCTCTCTCTCTCTCTCTCTCTCTCTCCTCCACCCCTCTCTTTCTCCTCTCTTTATCAGTCGAAATAGGGAGTGGGAGTGGTTCTGTGGAAATTTCTCAGAGGCTCTTAAACTCTCGAGAAACATGTAATCTGAGTGAAAAAAAGCCATGGAACTTATCACCGTATCAGTGTCTGTTTAGAACATCATGACTGATTGTCCATCCCCCTTAAGGTTCAACGCAATCACCTCTTATTCTCTCACTGAGCTTCCCTCACTGCTCATGGTGCCATCATCCCAGGGATTAGTCTGGTGAAACTTGGGAGAAAGTCTATCCACAGTACCCCAAATACTGCCTCAACAGCACTCTCCTGGATGATCACAAAGCACCTTTTCTCTCACTTAGACATTGCCATTTCTTTCCTTTGCCACAAAAAGCCATTCCTTCTCTATGAACTACGACTGACATGGAATTTATAAGTCCCTTACATCTGTACGTCAGCATCAATAAAGCGAGCACCAGAGTTGCCTATGGAGCTCTGCATCACTCTCAGGGTGAATTTCACTGAGATTGAATACACCTAAAATAGGGGATGATCACGGACCTGAATGGAAATGAGATGTAGCAATACAGAAAATAGGCAGAGAAAGGGAGCTATCATTACTTCTGTTCATCTCTCACCAGATGTATGAACCCTGGTCAGGGCGGCATGTTATGCAGATCTTGAACTGAGTGGCTGGTTCAGCTGTTCCACAGTACCGTAAAGAGTAAATCGCATAGCTGTGAGTTTGTCGTGTTACAACACAGGATAAATCTTCCTGCTTAATTAAAACCAGCAACAGAGAAAAGATTTATCCCATGCAGTAATCTGTTATAATTCTTGAGGCCAAAAGTATTTAAAGTTAAAATTAATAACTTTATTTCTTAAAGTATAACAGAGAATAATAAACGAATGACCATTTACAACTTCTTCCTCTAACCTGTCTTTTACCTTCCCCCTCCACAGTACTAGGCCGATAAGACTCCTAATTAAGATTTACAAAACCAAACTTCTTATCTCAAAATCTGGAAGCTTTCAGTTCTTCTTCATATTCCTGTCTTCTTTTCTTCTTGGGGATTCTGCTTCACCAGTTACTAATCAGTAAAGGTACCAATAGGAGAGCTATTTTTCAGTCAGTCTTTGCATGCTGGTAGCTTGGCAGTTCTCCTCTCAACTGTTCAATTTTCCATGGTCTTGTCCCGCTAAAGTATTGGGGATTGTATCATTGGCATTTAGGATTGTCAATATAATAAATTCATATTTGGTTGGAGGTGGGTATTTTGGGGTATAATTTAAAATGTTTTGCTGAATTTGTTTTTGTTTTGAGACAATGACCTAATTGGGTTGTTTGATCAAATGTTACATTATATCTATTTTTCAGAACACTTGGTGCTGTCAGATAGTTATCGCTGACTTTTAATTCTCTCAATGGCACAGTACACCCACGTGTTCATCACAGAAGTCACACCGAAACCTGATGAAGGAAGCATGATACATTGACTTCCCTCAAGGTCTTGAGGCAAGAAGATTGGATTTTATAACAAATGATAATGGTTGCTTTTAAACACCCCAATTTCCTTCATGAGATATCAACAGACCATTATTCAGTGGCTCTAATTTATCAGTCAATGGCTTGACCACCATAAACTGTCTTCCCGTACGTGCAGAAAACAAGTTAAACATCTTCAAGAGCAATTATTTAGTGATGGACATGTGGTTAGAAGGAACGTGAAACTTTTGCATTCGGATTGAACAAAGGCACAAATGGTTTATTCAGAAGTTGCTCCGAGACTGAGGACGTGACTGGGATATCGTGATGGTGGTATTGGACAGGATTGGTGAGTGGGGAGGACATAGAGATGTAAATCTGTGAAGGACAAAATGGATTATGGAGTTTGAGAACAATCTGGTTCCTTCTCGCATATCAGTGAGTAATTTATAAATAGTAGTTCGATAGTTATAATATATAAGGAAAGGAATTTTTGTTTGGAACTGAAGGCATTGACTTGCACTTTCCAAAATTTATATATAATGAGCAGAAATCAGGTCAACCCGGTAGTCAAATATAATGACTTGAAAGCTGAAAAATGTGTTTCTGGAGAAGCGCAGCAGATCAGACAGCATCCAAGGAGCAGGAGAATCGACTTTTCGGGCATAAGCACTTCTTCAGGAACTTATGCCCGAAACGTCGATTGTCCTGCTCCTTGGATGCTGCCTGACCTGCTGCGCTTTTCCAGCAACAGATTTTTCAGCTCTGATCTCCAGCATCTGCAGTCTTCATTTTCTCCTATTAAATATAATGACTTACTAGGAGCACCAACTGTAGCGAGGATGGGATAGTCACCACCTTGAAGAATCCAAAGGATATACTGGATCCGCCATGCTAATGATATCCAAGGCCAAGAAAGCCAGTAAAGAGCCGAGGATAAGCTCCTGTCCATTGTTGGAACATTCCAGTCTAATGTTCTCAGATTCTGATCTCTCCTCCCCGTCTCTCTCTCTTTCGATCTGCTGATCCATGTTAGTGTTGTCAGTGATGCTGCTCCTCATACTATGGGATAGCACATTGAACAGAGCCCATTTATCTTTCAACAATGAAAACTCTCCATTGTGATAATTAGGATCCCCGGAGATTGACATTAATCACAGTCACTGAACAAATAGCTTCAGTTAACCACTTTGAATGCAATATTGATTATATTAAAATTAAAAAAAAACGTTTAAAGCTACACATTTGGCATAGGATATGTGTGTGTGTGTGGTGGGGGGGGGGGTGAACAGAGGGAAGAAATATTTGAGATGGTAGATTGATTGTATGTAATCATTCAATCTGCCTTAGATATGCGAGTAATGTTAAAGGATTGTCAGAACTTTAAAAAGTTTCTCCGTTTATAAAGCGAAACATATAGTCTGTAACTACTGATCAGTGATTATAATGTCAGTAAAATATGGAGAGAACTTTTCTAGCCCATATGCTGACATGAAAATGTGCATACAACAACATGAGGATAACAGACAAATGGCATGGATATGTTAACAGAGAATAAGTTGTGACACACAATTCAGATGGTTATTCGAGGATCAGAGAGGGCATGTGAGGGTCATGCTGTTCATGTTATCGATGTCAATCAACTATGGTGAAGTAAATTTCACTGGATTTCGACTGCAGTGTGATTATGATATTGGGAACTTGGCTCCTGAGACCAGAGGGTCGGAATATGATATTTCCCAGCCATCAGTATTGGAATTTTATTCTTCACAAATCATATGAAGATCAAATTCCGGGATACAACTCCAATGAGGAATTAGGAGAGCCAATATTAACCATACAACCAGAAGACATTGGAGCAGAAATTTGGCCATTAGGCCATTTGAGCCTGCTCTGCCATTCCATGATGGCTGTTAAGCTTCTCAACTGCATTCTTCCACTTTCTACCTGTAACCCTTGATCCCCTTTACAATCAAGAACACATCTGTCTCACTCTTAAATATACTCAATGGCCTGGCTTCGACAGCCTTCTGTGGCGGTGAATTCCATAGATTCACTATTCTATGTCTGAAGAGGTTCGTCCGTATCTCTGTTCTGAAAGGTCTTCTCTTTACTCTTTCCCATCTGTGCCTAGTCTCTCCTACCATTGGAAATATCGTCTCAAAATCCACTGTGTCCAGGCCATTCGTATCCTCTAAGTTTCGAGTCGACCTCCTAACATGTTCTGAACACTATCATATACAGACCCAGAGCCCTCAGATGTTCTTCATATGTTAAGCTTTTCATACCTGGGACCATTCTCGTGAATCTACTTGGAAAACGCTCCAGGACGAGTACATCCTTCCTGAGATATGGGACCCAAAGCTGTACACAATAATCCAAATGTGGCCTGACCAAATCCTTATACAGCCTCAGAAGTACACCCCTGCATTTATATTCAAGCCCTCTTAAAATAAATGCCATCATTGTATTTGCCTTCCTAACTATTGACAACCTGCAAGATTATCTTTCAAGACTCCTGGACTGGAACTCCCTCGGCTGTTTGCACTTTTGAATTCTGAACCTGCTCGCTATTTAGAAAATAGTCCATGCCAGTATTCTTCTGCCCACGTTATACTCCATTTGCCACATCTTTGCTCACTCCCCTAACCTGTACAAATCCTTCAGTAGAAGAAAGTGAAGACAGCAGATGCTGGAGATCAGAGTCAAAAAGTGTGATGCTAGAAAAGCACAGCCAGTCAGGCGGCATCCGAGGATCCGGACATTCGGTGTTTCAGGCATACAGCCTTCATCAGGAATGAGGCGGTTGGGCGGAAGGGGGCTGAGAGACAAATGGGAGGGGCTGGGGCTGGGAGGAAGCTAGCTTGGACAGCGATAGCTCGATGAAGGTGAGTGGTGTTAGTGAAAGGTCAGAGTGGAAGGTGGAGTGGATACATGGGAAGGAAGATGGACAGGTTGGACAGTTCAAGACGCCGGTACTGAACGAGAGGGTTAAATCTGGGATAAGATGGTGGGAGGGGAGATGAGGAAATTGGCGAAATTGCCTTTGATACCGTGTGGTTGGAGGGTCCCTCGGTGGAAGATGATGCATTCGTTCTCCCAGACGACTGCTGGGTAGGAATTGGGTGTGGAGGAGGGCAAAAACATGCATGTCCTTGTTGTAGTGGGAGGGAGAGTTTAAGTATTCAAGGATAGGGAAGTGGGGTTGTTGGGTATGTGTGTCCGAGTGTGTTACGTGAACCGTTCTGCAAATTGATGCCCTGTCTCCCCAATGAGGAGGAGATCCGTTGCAATGGACAGAGTAGATGTGGTGTTTGGATGAACAGGATGCTCTTTGCCTGATGTGGAAGGATCCTTTGAAGCCTTGGATGGAGGTGAGGAGGGTGCATTGACATAGGTTTCATACCTCTTGCAGTGGCAAAGAAAGTGTCAGGAGTAGAAGGTGGCTGGGTGTGGTTGGGGGGGGCGTGAACCTCACGAGGGAGTTGTGAATGGAATGTTCTCTGCTGATATGGGTGGGGAAGGAATTGTACCTCTGGTGGTGGGGACTGACTTGGTGACGGAAATGGCGGTGGATGATGCGTGGTTGGTGGGATGGAAGGCGAACACCAGAGGGGTTCTCTCCTTGTTGTAGTTGGAAGGGTGGAGATCAAGGGCGGAGGTGAGGGAAGTTGAGGAGATGCGTTAGAGCACCCTCCTGCAGCCGAACCACCTCTTCAATGTCCCTCCATCTGTCTTTGCACTGTTTGAAAACTTAGCCAGAATCCCCTCAGTTCCTTGATGCAAATCATTAATGCATAAAGGGAAAAGTTGTTGTCCCAACATTGAGTCTTATGGAACACAACTTGTCCCTGGCTGCCATCCTGAGAAGGGCTCTTTAATCCCAACTCTCTGCTTTCTATCAGATAGCCATGCTACTATCCATGTTCGTACGTTGCTTTTAACACCATGGGCCCTTATCTTTCTGAATAGCCTCCTGTGTGGTACCTTGTCAAAGGATTCTTGCGGAGCCAGCAGATAACATCTATTGTTCTTCTTTGTCTAATCTGCTTGTTACTCTCTCAATGAATTCTAACAGGTTTGTCAAGCCTGACCTCCTCTTGATGAAACCATGTTGACTCTGTTCTATTTTACCAAAGACATCCAAGTATTCAGAAATCCCTTCCTTCACGATGGATTCCAGGTTGTTACCCATTACTAAGGTAAGGCTAATCAGTCTGTAATTTTCCATTTTCTGTTTAACTCCGTCATTAAACGGGGTGTGACATTAGCAATTTCCAGCCTCTTGGCCCTTTCCTGATTTTAGTCATTCCTGAACGATTACTACTTATACTTGCGCTACCTCTTCTGCTCTCTCCCTTACAAGACTGGGATGTAGTCCATCTGGTCCAGGTTATTTATCCACATTCAGGCCATTCAGTTTTCTAAAATGTTGTTCTTGCTGATGGCCACCACACTCAGCTCTGCCCTCTCACTCTCTTCAACTTTTGTGAAATTATTCATGTCTTCCACCATGAAGAATGATGCGAAGTGCCTCATTCATTTCTTTGTTTCCCACTACTGTCTCTCCAGCATTATTTTCCAGTGTCCAATTTTACTTTTACCTCTCTTTTGCACTTTATATATCTGAAGAACCTCTTACAGTCTCCTCTATATTGCTGGTTCGCTTATCCCTATATTTAGTCTTCTCCCTCCTTTTTTTTTGCCCTCTGTTGGTCTTTATAAGTTTTCCAATTCTCTATTTCCCACTGCCCTTCTCCACATTGTATGCTTGATCTTTTGCTTGTATGCAATCCCTGACTTCCCTCGTTAGCCCTGGTTGCCCTATCCTCCCTTTATCATGCCTCTATTCCTCAGCATGAATCTCTGCAGTGTCTCCTGAATTAATCTTGGAGTCACCTGCCATTGCTGTTCCACTGTCTTTCCTGCTATACCCCTCTCCACATATCAGAGACTGCTGCAAGTTCAGGTCCATCCTGTCCTTCTTGTTTAGGTCCTACCGACTCCGGAATCCCAATGATCCACATATCAGAAGTGCTGCCACACCTGCCAGATGTTTAGCCACGTATTTAACTGTGCTACCTTCCTATTCCTAACCTCACTCGCACATGACATATTCTAGTGTCTCCAAAATTCAAATATCCTTTCAACAGAACTCTCGCAAGACTTTTTATTTAAAGTGGATAGACTTGATAATAAAAACTTATATGTGACCTCAGGAAAGTGGAGTCCACTGAATCAGTCCAATGCCCAGAGGATCTGATATCTATCCCCGACACGAAACCTGTTTGACAAGGTATACATGTGGATTAGTGGTGTTGGAACAGCACCACTGAATTGCTGTACTCTTCCAGCACCACTAATCCAGAATCTGCTTTCCAGCATCTGCAGTCATTGTTTTTACCAAGGTATACATATGAACCATATATTTGCAGATGGACGAGGATAAACAGAAAACTAGAAAATGTCAGAGCAGATGGATGTCATGCAGCTTGTTTACTCTGCTTTGCTATTCAATTGGACTTTAGTTATTCTGTTCCTTTTATTGGCAGGATCTTTATGCAGCATCCCCAGTGGGTCCGAAAGTGCCCAGTGTCGTTGTGTGCACAGTCCTGCGAAGGGAGTGTCCAGTGCCAGGCAATAGGGTGTGGTGAGTCCCAGGGGTGGCACAAGAAAAGGCTGCATGTAGTGACGATGGACTGAGGGACTGAAAGGGATGGAATGGGTATTCAGGGACACTGCACACATGGAAGGGGCCGGGCAAGATTCCTAAACAACCAGGGAACTCGCGATGCACGGCTGCTTTTACGAAAACCTGTCACGTTTGCTAGATTTCTCTGTCGAACCAAAGCAAAAATACTGTAGATGGTAGAAACCCGAACCAAACACAGAGACATACTGTGGAGAGACGAAAGAGTTAATGTTCCCAATGCAGATATGGGAAGAATTTACAAAACCCACACACACAGGGTCCAGAGATTGGAATTGAACCCGCGTCCCTAGCACTTTGATGCTGCAGTGTTGTGAAACACTGCCGCCCAATGATGGATAATCAGAGTTAGAGACATAGCTACTGTTCTCTGTGATTGGGATTGAGAGTCCTGAATGATGAGTTGCCTACCTGGTGCTTGGGTTTGGGTTATATCATCTGGGCTGCAGAAGAACTTCGATTGGGCGGGGAATGATCTAGTGGTCAGGGTGCATGTAGGTACCAATGGCTGGAGAAACAAATGACAGTGAAAAGAGCGTCGGGTAATACAGGACTAAACTATCATATCGAAATGCATACAGCATAAGGAATAAGGTAAACACGCTTGTGACTCATTCACAAATTGGCAGGTACGACATGGGCATTACAGTGATATCACTGCAAGAGGATCAGGATTAGGACCTGAATATTCAAGGATATTCATCCTGTCGAAAAGATAGGCAGGTGGGCAGAGTAATAGAGTTGTTTCATTATTAAGAATGGAATTGAATCATTAATCAATACCAAGAAATGAAGTAAGGTCAGATCGTGTAGAATCTGTATCGGTAGAATTGAGGAATCAAAAAGGTGAAAAAAATGCAGTTAGAGTTATGTACAGGGAGCTGGGGTGCAAGATACACCAGGAGCTAGAAAGTTCTCTAGGAAAGACAAAGTTATAGTGATCCTGTGGGATTTCATTATGCAGGTGAACTGGGAATTCAGGTTGGTGGTGGTTCGCAAGGAAAGGAATTTGTGGAATGTCTATGAGATGGCTTTTTGGAGCAGCTTGTACAGGCAAAATAGATAAAGGAGCTTAAGGTGAAGGAATTGTTATCAGGCAGTGATCATAATATGATTGAACTTATACTGCAGTTTCAGATGGAGAAGGTAGAATTAGTAGTAATGGTATTACAGCTGAATAAAGGCAATTACAGGGACATGAGGGAGGAGCTGGGTAGAATTGACTGGGAGACGGGCCCAGCAGGAAAGACAGTACAACAGCAATGGCAGGAGATTTTTGGAGTAATTCAGGGCCCAGCAGAGATTTATTCTGAGGAAAAAAGAGGCTTATTTAGGGAGGATGGGGCAACCATAGCTGACTAGGGAACTCAGGTATAGCATAAATGCAAAAGAGAAAGGGTATAATGTGGCAAAGTGCAGTGGGAAACCTGAGGATTGGGAAGCTTTCAAAGACAAAACAGAGGGCAAATAAAATAAAATAAGGAGGGAGATTATTAAATATGAGGGTAAGCGAGCCAGGAAGATAAAGGAAGACTGTAACAGTTTGTTTCGATATATAAAGTTCAAAAGAGCGGCAAAAGTGAACATTGGATTGCCGGAAAATGACACTGGAGAGATAGTAGTAGGGAACGAGAAATAGTCAAGGAACTGAATAATTACTTTGCATCAGCCTTGACTGTGGGAGGCACAAGTAATACATTAAACATTCAAGAGATTGAGGGGCCAGAGCTGAGTATGAAGGCCACTACCATGGAGAACATGCTAGAAACAAATGCAATGGTCCGAAGGTGGTTAAATAACCTTGACCAGATGGACTACATCCCAATATTATAAGGGAGATAGCTGAAGAGGGAGTGGAGGCGATCGTGGAGATCTTTCAGGAATCACTACAGTAAGTAACGATCCCTAGCACCGGGAACCCACTAGTGTGACACCCCATCTTAAAAAGAGAATAAAGAAAAAGACAACAAAAACCCACCATGAATAGTTTAACCTCGGTCGTGGGTAAGATCCCGAAATTCATTGCGAAGGATAAGATTTCTGAATACTTGAAAGTGATTGTGAAAATAGGGCAAAGTCGGCATGATTTCGTCAAGGGAAGTTCATGCCTGACAAATCTGTTGGAATGCTTTGAAGACGAATGAGCAGGCTCGACCAAGCACAGCCAATGGATGTTATCCCCCTGGACTTCAAGAAGGCCTTCGACAAGGTATCACACAGGAGATTACTGGTTTTGTTAACGGTCCGTGGTGTTAGAGCAAGGGTAGTGGTATGAATAGAAGCTTGTCTGTCTGGCAGAAAGCAGAGAATGGGGATAAAAGAGTACTTCTCAGGATGGCAGCCGGTGACAAGTGGTGATTCACAATGTTCAGTGTTGGAATCATATCTTTTTACTTGTTACATTAACAATCTAGATGAGGGAATTGAGTGCACTCTGGCTAGGTTTGCAGACGATACAAAGATAGGCAGATGGCCAGGTCGTATTGAGTAGGCAGAGAGGTTGAACAAGGATTTGGACAGGTAAAGAGATCGGCAGATGCATTCCGACGTTGGAAAGTGTGAGGTCATGCACTTTGCATCGACAAATAGAGGCATGGTCTATTTTCTAAATGGCGAGGAAATTCAGAAATCTGAAGTGCAAAGTGACTGCGGACTTCTAGTGCAGTGTTCTCGCAAGGTAAGATTACAGGTTGAGGCAGTAGTTAGGAGGGCAATTGTAATTAGGATTGGGAGCATTTACTCCGAGAAGAATTGAATATAAGAACAGGATGTATATGGATCTTATCAGACCACATTTGGAGTCTTGTGCTCACTTTTGAGCTCCATATGTCATGAAGGATGTACTGGTCCTGGAGCGTATTCAGAAGACTTTCACGAGAATGGTCATAGGAATGAAAAGCTTATTGTATTGTGAAATGTTTGAGGACTCTGTGTCTATAGTCGATTAAGTTTAAAAGGATGAGAGGGAATAAAATTGAAATATACAGAATACTGAATGACCTGGAGAGAGTGGATGTTGATAAGATGCTTCCATTGGACTAGGATCCAAGGGCACAAAGGAACACGTTTTAGAACCGTGATATGGAGAAAGTTATTTAACCATAAAATGGTGCATGTTTGACATTTATTGCCACAGAAGGCCGTGGGGTCAGGTCATTGAGTATATTTGAGACGGAGGTAGATAGATTTTGATTATCCAGGGGGTCGAGAGTTACGGGGGGAAGGTAGGAGAATGGGTTTGAGAAACCTATTAGCGATGAATGAATGACGGAGCAGACTCGATGGGCTAACTGCCCTAATATATGCTCCAATGTCTTATAGTCTCCTGGACGAAAACTTAAGGAAGTACCTTGCAACTCTCAGAAGATAGATTCATGTGCTCCATGAATGTCAGAAGCTGTTGGGAATAGTTAACTGTTTTAGAATGAATGTACTGTAGCTGCTGTCGGGGTGGTGGATAATATGACATTCAGTGCAGGATCACACACCAACTGCACTGTATTAATGTGGGGAGAGTTTATTCAAAACTTGGACCTGCCCGTCTCTCTCAATGTGGAGTAGGGTTTGGGGTGGGTTGGCGTAGCATCCTCCCAGGCATTTCAACTATCCTGAATCATGCATCCTGAGTGAAACAGCAGTCATGAATTTATCACCTCCCCATTGTCTGTTTCAAATATAAGGAGTGATTGTCCATGCCTCTCAGGGTTCAATGCAATCACCTTTTATTTCCTCAGAGCGCTACAGATCAACCTTCACTCACTCCTCATGGTGCCATCATCCCAGGGATTAATCCGGTGGACCTCCTCTTCACTCTCTCTGTGGTAAGGAGATCACTCCATGTAAAGGAAACAAAATCTGACCGCAATACCCCAAATACTGCCTCAACAACACTCTCAGGTTTGCTCACAATAATTCTTTTCCCTCATTTTGCAGGTTACATTTCTTTCCTGTGACACTGGAAACCATTCGTTTACAATGCACTGCCACTGATGAGGAATTTAAAACGTCCTTACATCTGTAGGTCAGCATCAATACAGTCAGCACCACAGGTGCCCATGGAGATGGACATCACTCTTCGGTGAGACTCAGTCACAAAGAATCCATCTAAAACAGTGAATGGCTACCTACCTGAATGGAAATGTGCCGTTGGAATATGGGATGCAGGAATAGGAAGGGAGCTACCTTTCCTTTTGTTCTGCCCTCACGGGATGTGTGCGGCCCTGGTCAGGCCAGCGTGTTATGTCAATCTTGAACTGAGTGGCTGTTTCAGCTGTTCCACAGGACAATAAATAGTAAAACAAATTGCCGTGGGTTTGCAGTTAAATAGAGACTTGACCAGGGAAGGATGACCCACCGCCTTCTCTAATGGACATAAGGCAAGCCGATATCAACAGATTATCATTCTGTGGCTCTAGAATACGAGCCAATGACGTGACCCACCGGACACTGTCTGCCCATCTTTCGGATTTCGTGGAGACAACAAGTTAAACATCTCAAGTGCAATTATTTTGCAATGGACACGTGGTTAGAAGGGCGTTGAAACAGATGTATCTGGAATTAACAAAGGCACAAATAATGTTTTATTTAGGAATTGAACTGAGGCTGAGGAGGAGATGGGACGTCTTAATGGTGGGACCGGACAGGATTGGTATGTGGGGAGGATATGGAGATGTACACTTTGCAGGAGACATTGAATCAAAGAGGTTGAGACCAGTGTGTTTTATCCTCGCGTATTGGTGAGTAATTTGTAAAGAATAATTTGCTAGTTATATTTTCTAAGGAATGGTATATTTCATTGGAACTGAAAACGTTGGTTACACCTTTCCAAAATCTACATATCGTGACCATCGATTCAGTTCAAATCATTTCACGAGACAGACAGAATGACTTACCAGGAACATCAAATATAGCAAGGATAGGATAGTAACCACCTTGAATAACCATCAGTACATCTTCAATCCGTGACGCTAATGATATCCAAGGCTGGGAAAGCCATAAAGAACATAGGATAAACTCCTATCCATTGTTGGAACATTCCAGTCTAATATTCTCAGTTTCTGATCCATTGTTGGAACATTCCAGTCTAGTGTCCCCTGATTCACGTCTCTCCTGCCCTTCTCTCTGATGCTGCAAATCCCTGTTACTACTGTTGAACATGCTCCCGCATTCCCTTATTAATTGAAGAGAGAACCTCGCTAGAGGCGCATAGGATTCATGGAGACTGACATATTTACAATAGCTGAACAAATAGCTCCAGTTAACCCCTTTGAATTCAATGCTAATTTATTAAAATTCAAAATACCTTTGAACATTTATGCATTCTGGGTGTGATATGTGAGTGTGACTGAAGGAAGGAATGTTGAAGATGGCAGATTGATTGTGTGTATTCATTAGTCTGCCTTGGATATGGAAGTAATTCCGGAGGTTTAACAGAACATAAACATGCTTCTCTGTTCTTGAATACAGAAATAAATCCCGTAAATACTGATCACTCATTGTAAAATCAGTAAAACATTGAGAGAACATCTATCATCCATGATCTGATAGCAAAATGAACCAAAGAAAACGAGGGATACAACAATCAAATTGTGTCGATATGTCAACAGATAATTGCACATGGCAAACACAGTGCAGATTGCTATCCCAGGATCAGAGAGGGCAGGTTTGCGTCATGCTGTTGATGTTATCGACGTTAAGGAACTGTCATGAAGTGTAATTTAATGGACTCCAATTAAATTGTGATTGTGATATTGAGGAAAAGACAGAAGACGGAGAGGTCTGGGGGACATGGCTGTTTAGACTGTGTGGAGGGACAGTGATGTTCCCCCTTACCAGAACTGGAACGTTACTCTTTATAACCCATATGAAGAACAGATTCAAGAATACATCTACAATGAGGAATTAGCAGAGACAATATTAATGAACTGCGTTTATACAATATAAAATACAGGAACAAAATGATTTTCTGCAACACCAATATATGCAAAGTACAAAGAGATAAGGTTGTTAAAATACACTCCTGATATTGAGCACTGTAAATTGAAATGTGAATTACATAACTAAACAAGTGGTGTGCAAACTTTATCAATCATTATTTGACTCACAGCTGAGATCGTGATTTCCTCTCTGTCAGTGAGTCCCCTCACTAAGATTCTCTGGACTAGTCTCTCATACAATATCGGGGAAGGTGGGGGGGGGGGGGGGTCGTGGAGGCGGCGTGTTGGTTATCATTGCCTGCTGCTCTTGGCACAGTCTACATCCAAATTCTGCTTTCTCCATGGAACCAATCAATTGGCCTAATGGGTTCTGTTTGGCTGTCAGTAACCCAGCTCTGTGATATTATTGGAAATAACTAATCTGGGATGACAGCCAGTATCAGCACAGTGCTTACAGTGTATGGCGCACAGACAAAGGACTTGCCGTCCAGAGGAATTTCTAAATAAAGCTTCTAACTTCTGTCTGTGGTCTTCTGATTGAACTAACTTCACCCTCATCTAACACCTCTTCCTCTTGCACTCAGACTGTCGCTCCCATTTCTAGCCTCTCTCAGTTTATCTCACTTCACTTGCTTTATCTCAGTTTATTTCTTTGCAACACAATCTATCTTCACACACTATCTCGATCTCCAATTGTGCAGTTGGAGAGCTTGTGACTCCACGATGGGATGAATGGCCTCCCTCCATACCAAAATAAGTCTGAGGTTCTCTGACCCACAATAAATACCTCGTGGGGAGACCTGCTGGTCCGTTGACAGGTAAAGTGCACAATCACCCATTATCTTTTCCTGCTCTTCTCTGATGTACAGCTGCCTTGAAATGTCTGTTCAAACAAAATAGACTGAATGAAATTCGAGCAGTCGAGAAGGCTGTATATTTCAATCAGGATTTAATGAAGGATGAGAGTCCAGAATAACATAAGCAATGATTGAAAAACAGGGCAACACAAGAAATGGCAGCTGAGTTCAACATGTGGTTCTAAGTAGGTCACATGGTATTCCCAATAGATTATCAATCCAGAAAATCAGCTCTTTTCTGTGCACCCAGGTTGAATCCCGCCACTGCAGATGGTGGAAATTCAATTCAATAATGTAAAAATATCTCCGGAATTAAGAATCGACTGATCAGAATGAAATCATTGCCAATTGTCAGAAAAATCCACCTGGTTCACCAATATCCTGCAATGAAGGAATCTCCCATCCTCACCTGGTGTGGCTGACATGTAACTCCAGACCCAAAGCAATGTCATTGACTCCTAATCGCCCTCTGAAATGGTCTAGTGAGTTATTCAGTTGTACCAATCACTACAACGTTTCAAACAAATGAAACCGGATGGACCACTTGACACCAAAATGGGCATCAGAAAAGTCAACATTAGAAATATCACTGTAGAACCTGCAAAGTCTTCCTTACTAACATCCGAAGTCTGGTGCCAACATTGGAACAACTGCCTTACAGACTAGTTAAGGAACAGCCTGACATCGTCATACTCACGGAATCATACTTTCGAGAAATAACAGAAATTAAACATGGACAAAGGAGTCTCTTACTGATTACCACGTAACGTCGTTGATCAGCAGAATCAGTCCTCCTCCATGTTAAACAACACTTGGAGAAAGCATTGATTGTGGCAAGGGCACAAAGTGTATTCTGGCTGGGGGATTTCAAAGTCGATTGTTAAGAGTGGTTTTGGCAGCAGTACTACTGATCATGCTGGTCGGCTCCTGAGGACATAGCTACTAGTTTGGATCTGCAGAAGGTGGTGAGGGAATGAACGAGATGGTAAAAAGCATACCTGACCTCATCCTTACAATTCTACCAACTGCAGATGTATATGTCCATCTCAGTATCGGTAAATGTGACCACCACACTGTCATTGTGGAGACAAACTCTATTGTCTCCATAACCTCTATTGTGTTGTGTGGCAATATCACCATGCTAATGGCACAGACTTTTAGTAGATCTACCAACTCAAGACTGAGCTGCCATAAGACACTGTGGACCATCAATAGCAGCAGAACTATACTCCAACACAATCTAAATCGTCATGGCCCAGCATGCCCCCCCCCCCCCACTCAACCATTAGCAGCAAATCAGAGAATTAACGGTGTTTCAATGGAGAGTGCAGGAGGGCATGCCAGGAGCAGAACGAGGAATATATAACGATAAAATGTTAATCTGCTTAAGCTTTCAAACAGAAATACTTGCGTGCCAGATAGCATAAACAGCAAAGGACAGACAGAGTTTAGCAATCCCAGAACCATTGCATCAGATGTAAGCTCTGCAGTCCTGCTAATCCGATCGTGAATGGTGGTGGACCATTAAGTAACTCACTGGAGTAGGAGTCTCTACAAATATCCCCATCCTCAATGATAGAAGAGCCCAGAACATCAGTGCAAAAGATAAGGCTGAAGCTTTCACAGCAATCTTCAGTCAGAAGTTTTGAGTGAATGATCCATTTCGGACACAGCCCGTGGTCCCCGTCATTATGGGTAGCAGACTTCAGCAAATTAGATTAACTGATATCCAGAAATGGTGAAGGTACTGGATATTGCAAAGGCTATGGGCCCTGATAACATGCTGGCAATAGTCCTGAAGGCTTGTGCTCCAGAATTTACCGCTTCCCTAGCCAAGCTCTTCCAGTATGTTTACAAACTGACAATGGGGAAAAACTGCTTAGATATGTCCTGTACATAAAACGTAGGACAAATTCAACCCGTCCAAATACCGCCTTATCAGTCCACTTTCCATCATCAGTAAAATGATGGAAGGTGTCATTAACAGTGCTATCAAACCGCACCTGCTCAAAACTAACCTGCTCAGTGAGGCCCAGTTTGGGTTTTGCCACGGTCACTCAGCTCCTGAGCTCGTCACAGTCTTGGTTCAAAGATAGAAAAGGGAACTGAATTCCAGCCCTTGACATTCTGCCAAATGTGACATCAAGGAGCCCAAGCAAAGATGGTATCCCGCGCCAGCACTCCATTATTGGAGTTTACCTGACAGATAAGAAGATGGTTATTGTTGTTGGAGGTCAGTCATCTCAGCTCCAGAACATCTCTGCAGTAGTCCGTTAGGATAATGTCCTAGGTCCAAACGTCTTCAGCTGCTTCAACAATTACCTTCCTTTCATCATGAGGTCAGAATTGGGGATATTCGATGATGATTGCACAATGTTCAGCACCATTCACAAATGGTCAGATGCGGAAGCAGTTCATGCCCAAAGCAACATAATCTGGAAAATATTCAGGCTTGGGCTGGCAAGTGGCAAGTAACATTTGCGACACAAAAATTCAGACAATGACTATCACCAATAAGAAACAATATAACCACATTGTATTCAGCAGCATTACCAACACTAACCCCCCACCCCCAACACCCCCGCACACTATCAATATCCTAGGGGGTATCATTGACCTGAAACTCAACTGGACTCGCCACATGAATATAACAGCAGATCAGAAGCTAGGAATACTGCAGGAGAAACTCACCTCCTGACTACCCAAAGCCTGTCCATCATCTACAAGGCACAAGTCAGGACTGAGATGGAAT
Organism: Chiloscyllium punctatum; assembly: GCF_047496795.1. Taxonomy (NCBI): domain Eukaryota; kingdom Metazoa; phylum Chordata; class Chondrichthyes; order Orectolobiformes; family Hemiscylliidae; genus Chiloscyllium; species Chiloscyllium punctatum. Next base: position 50,947,761 of record NC_092751.1, read on the forward strand.
ATTCTCACTTACCTGAATGAGTGTCGCCCCAACAGCACTAAAGAAGCTTGACACCATCCAGGACAAAACAGACCATTTGATTTGCGCTACATCCACAAGCATTCAGTCCCTTCACCATGGTCGCTCAGAAGTAGCAGTGTGTAATATCTACAAGACACAATGGAGAAATTCCACAAAGATACTCAGACAGCTCCTTCCAATCTCACGAACACTTCCATATTGAATGGCAAGGGCAGTAAAACTTTGGGGACACCACCACCTTCAAATTCTTCTCCAAACCAGTTAACATCCTGAATTAGAAATAGATCGCCGTTCCTTCATTGTTGCTGGGTCAAAACCCTGGCATTCCCTCCGAAATCACTAGTGGGTCAACACACAGCAGGTGGATTGCAGCAGTTCGAGAAGGCAGTTCGGCACCACCTACACGAGGGGGCAACTAGGGGCGGGCAAGAATTGCTGGGCCCATCCAGCGATGCCCACATCCAAAAAAGATTTTGTACAATTAGTTTCAAGTTGATCACTTCGATGGGACAGGTTATCTGGTTTGAACACGAACAGGAAACCAGTGATTCTAATATTGAACATTTTAGACCTTTCTGTTATTAGAAGGGTGTTCAGTATTCGATGACTTATTGTTGCTGAGTGCTGTGATAAGTTGCACCGTTTTGTTAAATTTAACAATACTGGCGTAGCAGGATCGATTCTTCAAAAACACCAGACTGAAAATGACAATCATCATAGAGACAATGTGCTCCCGCCAGATGAGACTAACAGTTGGGAGCTCATATTCAAAATATTAATGGATTACTGGCCGACACTGAATCCTCCCACCATCCGTATCGCAGGTGTTAACATTGACCAGAACGTGAAGGCCAAACAACATACAAATACCATGATTACAAGAGCAGGTCAGAGACTTACAATTCTGCACTGAATAGTCGACCATATGATCATAACGGCATGAGATATAGCAATAGATTTAGGTCATTCAGCCTATCCCTTCACTGTGAAACTGTGCTATTTTGTCATAGTCTCTATGACTAGTGGCAATGTCTTTTAAATGTTGACTGTCTCAATCTTTGCAGTAATCGATCAGTTTGTATCAGATGCCTCGCCTCCCATTCTTCTAAATTCCATCGAGTATGGATAAAAGAGCCCTCAAATGTTGCTCATCTGACAATCCCCAGGATGGATCACCTCCAACATAGTCCATTGCATTCTCAGCAGTATGTCTCTTCAAACTCTCTCGAAATGAATGCTAAAATTGCATTTGCTTTCCAAACTGTCAACTGAACCTGCGCATTAACCATAAGACAGGACGAATGCTTCAAAATCGTTTTGTGCTTCAGATTTAGTGGATCCTATTAGAACATAGTGTCTGCCTGTATTCCGCCTACTTAACTGCATAATCTCACACGTTCCCATATTACTTTCCATCAGCCACGTGTTTTCTCACATTTCTAAACCGTCCAAGTCTTCCTGCAGCCTCCCCCCTTCTTCTATATCACTTGCCCATCCAACCATTATTGTATCATCTACAAACTTAGCAAAAATTCCCTCAATCCTTGGGCCAGGTGGTTCTTGCATAAGATGTTTCCTGAATTCCCGAAGGACTGTCCACCATCTACAAAGGACAACATTCTAGGTGTTGACTCCATTCAGGTTAACATAGGGGATTGATTGGAATTATATCTGTAAAATCTTCACTCTCTGCGCCACTGACAATCAGTAGGAGCACATGCTTCGCCCCTTTTGTTGTGAATTTGCCCCATTTTGGTGACACAGGACTTGATGGAGCACAATCCCATTGTATTGATGTCACTCTATCTCGACACGCACTGTGTGGCGCACACACCGACCAATGTCACTGTGTCTTGATGACGACGGAGCGTGGTGGGGGAGGGGTTGGCTATGATGAATAACTGTGTGACTGTTAGGATGCAATCTGACCTGACAGCCTCGGATGTACCTGTGCCCTTTGTCACCGCTGCAGGCATGATAAGTCTTCCTGTGAGTCAAATCAAGGAAAGTGATAGGCTTGGTTGATGTTCCGGGATAAGCACTCAGATCCTGTGTGGACCAACTGACAGAGGTAATTACATACATCTTCAGCTTCTCCCCCCTGAAGCCCACATCCCAACCTGCTTCAAGAAGATGAAGAAAGTAAGTGAAAAAGCTCAAGCAACTTACTTTAATGATTACCGCCCAGTGGCTCCGAACTCAATAAACATGAAGTGATTCAAGAGGCTGGTTATGATCTACACCACCACCAGTCTCCCAGCCTGCCGAAATCCCGAATAATTTGCTGACTGATGTAATGGGTCCACAATGGATATCATATCCCGAACCCTGCACTCATCCCTGGAACATCTGGACAACAAAGGCATCTACATCATCCTGCTGCTCATTGAGTACAGCTTCATCTTCAACATCAATATCCCCTCCAGAGAGATCACAAAACTCCATGACAATAGTCTCATCTCCTCCCTCTGCCACTGGATGCTCAGCTTTCTGACACACGTATCCCTATGAGTGAAGATAGGTAACTGCACCTCCTCCACAATAACACTCAACACAGGAGTTCCAGAAGGATATGTCCTCAGTCCCCTACTGTATATCCCATACACCCACGGCTGTGACCACATCCCCCTACTGTAATCACTGTACACCCATGGCTGTGTCCTCAGCCCCCTATTGTACTCCCTGTACAACCATGGCAGTGTCCTCAACCATTTACCATCCACCGTGCATACCCACAGCTGTGTCCTCAGACCCATACTGCAATCGCTGTCATTCCATGTTTGTGTCCTCGGTCCCCAACTGTACTTCCTGTACACCCATGGCTTTGTTGCCAGATTTCAAACAAACGCCATCTACACGTTCGCTGCTGACACCACCATAGCAGGACGGATATCAAACAATGAAGACTCAGAACATAGAACGGATATAGAGCATTTGGTGGCGTGGTGTAATGATAATAACCTCTGTCTGAAATTCAGCGATAGTAAAGAACTGATCATTGACTTCAGAAAGAAATGAGGGGAACACACTCCCATTTACACCGATGGTTGAGAGAGTGCAGAGTGTCAAGTTCCTCTGAGTGATGATAACTGACAACCTGTCCTAGACTTCTCAAATAAGTGTGACAGTAAAGAAGGTTCAACAACGCTTCTCCTTCCTCAGGTGGCTCAGGAAATTCAGCATGTACTATTTCTACAAATTCACCATTGAGAGTGTATTGGCTGGGTGCATAACAGCCTAGTATGTCAACTGCTCTTTTCAGGACCGTTAGAAACTACAGAAAGTTGTGTGCAAAGCCCACGCCATCATGGATTCCAACCTCCCAACCATTGACTCAATTTACACGGCTCGTTGCCGCAGAAAGGCTGTTAATATCTGTCCCAGATTACTGAGAGAAGTGAGGGAGGAAATAGCTGGGGCTTTAACAGATATCTTTGTAGCATCCGAGAACACAATGAGATCGCGGAGGACTTGAGAATTGCTAATCCCCTTGTTTAAGAAGGGTATCAGGGATATTCCCGTTAATTATAGACCGGAGAACGTGACGTCAGGTGTAGGGAAGCTGCTGGAGAAGATACTGAGGGATAGGATCTATTCTCATTCGGAAGAAAATCGGCTTATCAGTGATAGGCAACACGGTCTTGTGCGGGGAAGGTAATGTCTTACCAACTTCATAGAATTCTTTGAGAAAATGAGAAAAGTTGACTGATGAGGGAAGGACTGTGGATGTCAAAAGAGAAAATGCTGGAAGATCTCAGGTGGTCTAACAACATCTGTAAGGAGAGTAAAGAGCTGAAGTTTCGAGTCTAACTGACCCTTTATAGATGTCATGTACATTTACTTCGACAAGTCATTTGATAAGGTTTCCCATGTTAGGGTTATGGAGAAAGTGAGGTCGCATGGGTATGCTAACTATGTGGATAAAGATGTGGCTGGGCCAAGGAGATGGAGAGTAGTAGGGGAAGGGAGGTTCTAAAATGGAGAACTGTGACCAGTGGTGTTCCACAGCGATCTGTGCTGGGACCGCTGTTGTTTATGATACATGTAAATGATTTGGAGGAACGTGTTGGTGGTCTGATTAGCAAGTTTGCAGATGACACTAAGATTAGTGGAGAAGTAGAAAGCCAAGCGGACTGTAAGAGAATAAAGCTGAATACAGATAGATTGGAGAGTTGGGCAGAGAAATTACAAGTAGTGTTCAATCCTTTCAAATGGGAGGTGATGCATATTGGAATATCAAATTCAAGTGTAATTATACAGTCTGCGGAAACACCCTAGGGAAAATTGATGTGCAGAGAGAGCCGGATGTTCAGTTCCATTGTTCCCTGAAGGTGGCAATGCAGGTCAGTGGAGTGGTAAAGAAGGCATATGGTATGCTTCACTTCATTGGACGGGATATTGAGAACAAGAGTTAGCCGAACATGTAACAGTTGTATAATGCTTTGTTTCAGGCACAATTGGAATATTGCGTCGAGTTCTGGTCACCACATAACCAAAAGGATGTGGATGCTTTGGAAAAGGGTGCAGAGGACACCAGGATATTGTCTGGTATGAAGGACGCTAGCTGTAAAATGATCTTGAGTCGACTTTAATTATTTTCATTAGAAAGACGACAGTTGACAGAGGAACTGATTGAAGTCTATTGAAGACTTGATTGAAATTATAAGAGGTGTAGACAAGGTGAATATTAAGAAGCTTTTCCCCAGAGTAGGGGATTCAATTACCAGGGCTCACGAGTTCAAATTGAGAGGGGAAAAGTTTATTGGTGATTTGTATGGCAAGTTCTTTACACAGAGGGTGGTGGGTGCCTGGAATGCGTTGCCAGCGGAGGTGGTAGGGATATTTTTCTGGACAGATACGTAAATGGGCAGGGAGCAAAGGGGTACAGAGCCTCAGAGAATTAGTAACAGGTTTAGACAGAGGATCTGGATCGGCACAGGCTTGGAGGGCCAAAGGGTCTGTTCCTGTTCTGTAATTTTCTTTGTTCTTTGTTCTAACATTATCAAAGTCTCATCACACCCCAGTAATGATCTCCTACAACCTCTACCGTCAGGCTCGACGATGCAGAGGCCTGATCACACGCAACAGCAGGTTCAGGAACAGCTTCTTCCCAGCTCTTGTCAGACTGATGTATGGACTCTCTAATCTCAGATAATGCTGATCTTGTTCATGTTGATCTCACCTCGCGCACACCCTGTGCAACATAACCTAATGCCTCTCAGACATGATTTACAGCCATTGTTCTGTACATCCTTGCTTACTAACATCTGGCTGTACATCTTGGTACAGGTGACAATAAATCATCATCTTCCTCTCTCCAGCTTTCACTGATCCTCACTCCGAGCTCATTCCGGTCCTCACTTCCAGCTTCTACCGATCCCCAACCCAAGCTCCCCATATCCTTTGTCCCTCACTGTTTCTCTCACTCCGTTTCCCTATGTTTTCCTTTTCTCTGTTTTCTGTTTGTCCCCCTGAGTTTACTCTCTCCCCTTCTCCCTGTCCATGTGACTGTTTGTTTCCCTGTTTTGTTTCCTTTCTCTCTTTGACTGACTGTCCTCCTGTTTCCTCACGAACTCTTTTGGAACTTCCTGTCTCCCAGTGTTCTATATATTGGCAACTGAAATCATTCTATTCGAGTGCATAATCGTCTGACATGGTAACTGTCCTGCCCAGGACCATGAAAACCGACAGAAAGTTGTGTGCACAGCCCACAACATCACAGAAGCCAACATCCCATCCATGGACACCATTTATAATTCTCATTGTCGCAGAAAGTCTGGCAACATCAAAGATCTCTCCCACCCAGATAATTATCTCCTGCAAACTCCTGCATTATACTGATGAATTAACCTCTCTAACTTCAAATAATATTAAACGTGCTAACGTCGATCTTGCTCTGCACGCCACCTGTGTGATGTATCCTTGTATGCCTCACTCTGTCTAAGTACCCTGTGATCTCTGTTTTCTTGCAGAAAGTGAGGACTGCAGATGCTGGAGATCGGAGATGGCGTCGTGTTGCCATGATCTGGCGATGGAGGAGACCAAGGACCTGTATATCCTTGGCGGAGTGGGAGGGGGAGTTAAAGTGTTCAGCTATGGGGCGGTTGGGTTGGTTGGTGCGGGTGTCCCAGAGGTGTTAACACTCAGACTCAGCACCGCCTTCTTCACCTGCAATCTTCTTCCCGACCTCTCTGCCCCCACCCCCTCTCCGGCCTGTCACCCTCACCTTAACCTCCTTTGACCTATCGCATTCCCAACGCCCCTCCCCCAGTCCCTCCTCCCTAACTTTATTCTTAGCCTGCCTGGCACACCCTCCGCATTCCTGAAGAAGGGCTTATGCCCGTAACGTCGATTCTCCTGCTCCTTGGATGCTGCCTAACCTGCTGCGCTTTTCCAGCAACACATTTTTAATCTCTGTTTTCTTGTTTATTATCACGTGCCTCCACTTCTCACAAAACAATACCTACTAGTGTATATGGGATTAGGAAGCGTGGACTTTTCTGGGTGTTCCTCTCACTGATCTAATAAGGCAAATTTGGAACTTCCATACTGAATTTGCTTCAGTAATTTATTTATATAAATTGACAAACATTTTAATGCAGTTTCATTTGTTGTGAAGCAGTAATTTTTACGCTTTTTGGCCTCAGTCCAAAACCAAAATGGATAAGTACAATGAACTTATTCATTAAGACCTATGAATTAATGAGTCAGGTTGAAATGAATATGATATTGGCTGGAAGATGGGATGAAATGGGTGCAGTGGCTTTCCTTTCTCTCTATTTGACTGATTGTCCTCCTGTTTCTCTCGTGAACTATTTTGGAACTGCCTGTCTCCCAGTGCTGGAAACTGGCAACTGAAAGCCATGGGGAGACTGCATGAGGAAGTACAATGATATTCTCCAATCATGATCCGTCTTTCTGACAGATAGAATTAACCATAATGCACAAGGAAACAGCCAACGTTTGGGAGATGCAATGCTGAATGGCAATGTAAACTGAACAGGATAATTTTAAATGTTATAAAATGAACTATATTTTTATACACATCATGTAATTAATGGGAGTACAGCTTGAGGAAGGGTCACCGGAACTGAAACATTAATTTCAATTTCGCTTCACAAATACACCAGACCTGCTTCTCTTTCCCTCCAATTTCTATTTTTTTAAATTAAGATTGATATTATTGCTTACATCTGGACAGGATACTTGTATTAAAAAAAACAGACACTGATAGCAAAACGTGAAGGGTAATGGGGACACTACAGGAGAACAGCAGTAGAGATACAGCTCATTCTAAGCTGGAAGACACGATGGACTGAGTTTCTGTCACCTTTGGTGAAACAATTAGGTGATATATATTGAAAGGTTTTGGAGAGTGGGGAGATAAGCTTGTTCAATGAAGGACACAGAGTGTTCCATCATCAATAATCTTTTCCTTTAGTTCATGAAGTTCAGCTGCCTCTTAAGTGTTGTTTCAAACAAACTGTCTTTCCTGAGATTTGCAGGATATTCTTAAAAAGATTTTTTTTTTCATTTGAAACTTCAAAAAGAAACAGACTTCATCTGTAATACAAGTGTCGCCGACGCAACAATTATAATAGGAATAGGAAAGGACCAAATTGTCCAAATATAACCAAGTTCAACATGTAGACCTATCACGAAACATGAAATATAATGATATGAAAATATGAAATAAAAACTGAAAATGGTGGAGAAATGCAACAGATGAGGAAGTATCTGCAGAGAGAAACGGAGTTAACATATCGACTATGATGAGACACTGTTCTGAAAAGTCATATTGGAATCAAAGGTTAAGTCTGTGCATCTCTGTTCAGATATTATCAGACCTGCGAAGTTTCGCTCCAGTTGTTTCGATTTTTTTTTTCTTTCTGAACTGTGACAAATTGTCTGATCTGAATGATAACAGCAAAACCGTTATCTCAGTTTAATCGCGAGTAATTTGTTATGGACATTAAATGAGAAATTACAAAATTCCTACGTTTGACAGGGCTCTAAATATCGTTGACGTATTGCATTGTGAGAACGTGCCATGATAATGTTGAAACAAAAGTAGAAGTTGCTGCAAAAGCTCAGCAGGTCTGGCAGCTTCTGTACAGAGCAATCCGAGTTAACGTTTCGGATCCAGTGACACTTCCTTAGAACTGATGGCAGCTAGGAAAATGTTGTTGATATGCAGAAGAGGCTGGATAGGTGTTAATGGAAACGATTAGTCGCTAACAATAGAGAGTGAATAATGGAAGGTTATGTGAGAACTAGACCTGTTGTATGGGTAGGGGACAAGGATATTGGGGAGTTAAGGCCTTAAAATTATTGAACTTGATTTTCATTCTGAAGGGCTGCAGGGACCGTAAGCGGAAAATGATGCATTGTTCTTCCAGCTTGCTCAGAGCTTTCCTGGGACATTGCAGCAAGCCTGACACAGAGATAATGGCCAGTAAACAGGATAGGATATTAACGGGCAGGCAACTGGAAGCTCAGGGTCTTTTGCAGACGTTCAACATAGATGTTCTGCGAAGTAGCCAAGTAGCCTACTCTTCACTTCCCCAATGTAGAAGGCGACCGCATTTTGAGCAGCGAATGTAGTGGGCTAGATTGTGGAAAATGTTGGTAAGGTGCTGCTTGACCTGGGAGTTAAGGTTGGGCCCTTGGATAATGAGGAGTGGGCAATAAATGAAGAAGTGTTGCACCTTCGGCAGGGGAAAGTGAAGTGGACATGCGGTGGGGGGTGCGGGGAGGTGTTGCGAGTGAACAATGAGCGGACAGATGTGTCCTGGAGGGATTGGTCCCTGCAGAAGGTGGACAAGGGAGGGGAGGGGAATATGTGTCTGATGGTGGCATCTCATTTGAGTGGTGAGGGGGTGTATGCGGCTGATGGTCCTCTGCATGTTAATGATGGTGGGATGGTAGGTGAGGAGAAGGGGAAGTCTGCAGCAGCAGGGAAATGAAGGGGGAAGCTCGACGTGCAGGAAATGAGTCAGACCCGGTTGAGGACCCGCTTGACAACTGTGCTTGGGAATCTTTGTTTGTGGAACATTGTGGGCATTTAAAATGCATCCATGTTGAATTTGGCATCATCAGAAGAAATGCGGTGGAGATGGATGAACTGAGAGAATGAATTGGGGTCTTTTCAGGAAACAGGGTGTGAGGATGTCTACTCCAGATAGTTTTAGGAGTTGGTGGGTTAATACTGAATATCAGTGGTTGGTCTATCCCCAGAATTGGAAGCAGAGACGTCGAGGAAAGGAAGGGAGGAGTCACAGGTGGATCAGGTGAAAGGGAGGGGTGAAAACCCAAAGTGAAATGAATGAACGTTTCTAATTCTGGACAAGAGAGAGAAGCAGCAGCGATGATAACATCTTTGTATCTGAGAAAGAACTGTGGAAGGGGTCTCGAATAGAACTGGAACAAGGAATGGCCTATGTACGCCATGAAGAAACAGGTAGAACACCGCCACGTGTGTATCCATGCACCCCCTCTGTGTGGCAGGAGCAGGCTGAAGAAATGGGTCTGCTCAGGCAGTTCTGTTTCTGGATTTTCAGGAAGAGATAGAATCGAGCTCTGCTATCAGACAGCCATCAGCTTGAGGCAGTTAAAGGAGGAGGGGTCAAGTGGGGCGGTAATCTCCAGATTGAATGCGGTCAATTTTCGTAGATGAGACAATGGCCTGATGTGCCATGTTGGGGTCAGGGTCCAGGGGAAGATAAGAGGAGATATCTGAGAGCGGGTGCTCAGCCTCTGTAATGTAGATGTTAGTCCACCAGACTACAGCAGCACCACCCTTATCAACACAGGCTGAATAACACAGTCAGGGTTGAATATAAGCACATGGAGTGCAGTTAATTCAGAGGGTGATAGGTTGGATTCCGTGAGGGGGAGAAGAGAAATGAAGACAACCAATGTCACAACGAGAGTTCTTAATGAACAGATTGAGTTCAGATAAAAGGGTAGAGGGTGGGGACCAGGTGTAGAGAGAGTGTTGGAGTTGGGTGATGGGGTCTATTGGATAGAGAGAAGAGTCTTGTCCAAAACAATGGGCACTGAGGCGAAGACAGCAGATGACCAGGTCAACATCATGTCGAGCCCAAAATTCATTGAGGTGGTGGCACGGAGAGGCAAAGTTGAGATATTTGCTGAGTTCAGAAAATTCTGTATCAGAGAGTGGACGTTCAGGAGGGATGGTGAATATACGACAGGAGCTCGAGTTGGGGGAGGGCATGGAGTCAGTGGGTAGGGTATGGGAGGACAGGAGGCTTCCAGAGTATCATGGGTATCTCTACATTTTTGCAAATTCGGGGGCTTACTGCATCTGGTGAGCATGGCTAATGAGCTAGGGAATAAATTAGGATAGTTGGGTTCTGCAGCCTTGACCCAATTTGATACGATGTTGTTGGACAGAGAATATGTTGCTCTCAGTGGTACTGACATTGCACGATCAGTCCTCTGAAAGTAACTAATTGAAAATAATCGGGATCATAATCTTATAGAAACGTACTGATTTCTTCCGGGTGGTACTCAACCTGTAAGCTTTAATCTTTCTGACAGTTTTGACCAAACTGTAAAAACATAATGTCTTGATGTTATTAACAGGACAAATTTATCCATGGTTTTGGAAGGCACCAGCAAGATCAGAGTTTATTTGTTATTCCCAATAGCTCTGGGGAAGGAGTCATTGTACAGTGAGGAAATTACCAGCACAGAACTTCCTTCGGTTCACATTGACCACAGTTTACTCAGGGTCCCTGATGCCACATGAGCCAAATACTACGTTGATGAAAGGGAAGTTACTCTGGTCTCATACAAATTACATTGGAAAATCAGTTAAAATAATAAAGAGCAAAAGGATTGAACACGGCTTGTTTGAACAATGTGTTCACTCTCCTCACAATGTTTAAAGGAAAACTGAGACATGGACTTCTGATTCTGAGGATAGGTTTGTCCTATTTGTGATGAGGCTATTTGTTTAAGCCCTGTGGAACTCCACTCTGTACTACGGGGAACAAAACCACCCTGTTTACGGTGCATTAGACAGTGACAGACACACACTATTGTCTGTTCCTATTGGACATTGATCATCTCAATCCCATTATTAACTGATGACCAATAGCAGCATAGACACCAGCAGCTCCATTATCCCAGTTGGAAGGCAAAAAGGGAAAGGGATGGTCAGAAGAAGTTGGAGTAACTGGTGTAACTTACAGTGGGAGCGGCAGAAGGGTGTGAAGGGCGTCAATGAAGAGAATGTATCAGCAGAAGAAATAGTGCAAGGGATGTAGGCTTGTAAGGAAAGATTAGGAAGAAGAAGGACGAATGGCAGATGAAGTTTTAGTAACAGGGAAAAGCTTGTTTTGGGGGAAGTGAGATTGGGTGCGAAAACATCACTGTTCAGGAAAATCGAGATCTAGTTTCCATTGTAAATTAAGAAAATATTTCTTGCACTTTGTTTTCTATCATTTGATTCTTGTTTGCATTATACATGTAATCGATATTTTGGTATCTCCACCAAGTGCAGACATTTTTTTTGTCTCCTCTCGTGTGGTGCTTCAACATTTTTGAATATGAATATTTTTACGGCATGTATTTGCTTCCAATTCAAGGTAGACATGAGAATATGATTTGCTCTCTTTCAGTTTGTCCATAACGTAGCATTTAATTGAATATTTATCCTCATCACACTAACTGATTTAAACAAACAATGAATGAGTCCATGTCCATCCTGCAGATGAAAAATTTCTTCACCCCTGGCAATTGCAGGGAATGTTACAAATCACAGTGCCAGGCAAAATGCTAATCTTCCAGCGCAAGATGCCAAACCCTACTTCATCCTAACTTAGTTAAATCCTTATGGAAAACGCTGTGGAAGGGCAGAGTGTAAAATGTGAATTCAACTCTGTGTCGAAATGCTGTTTGTGGCACCCTCATAAAAGATCTGAACTACATTACTCATACATTCACCAAAATAGGAAAAGCAAGGGACAGGAATTCTCAAATTTTCCTATAAATAACATCTGGAGAACAAGACGGAAGTCATGGTTTGTATATGATATTCATAAATGACGATGGTGAGAATATGGAAGATAGGGGGCAGTGTAATTATAAAACATGTGGATAACACAAGGATGAGCAGTATCGTTCACAGTGAGGAGGAAAGTGTTAGGCTACAGGAAGATTAAACAGATTATTCAGATAGATAGATAAAATGGCTGATGAAATTTAACACTGATAAATGTGGGATGATGCACGTAATAGGACAAGTGAGTACTCAAACTATGAGTGGGGAAGGCGAAATTTGCTTGTGTTTTATTTGCAGCAGGGAACGTTGAGGAGAGAACTGGTACAGTTGTACAAAAGCATAAGGGGAATGGAGAGGATGAACAGTCACCAGCTGTTTGCCTTACTTGAAGAATCGAAAACAAAGGGACACACTGTAAAACTGAAAGGCAGGGGATTGAGAGAGGATTTGTGGAGTCTGTTTCGAACTGAGATGGTGGTATGTGCCTGGAATGCATTGCCGAGGAGGGTGGTTGACGCAGGTAACCTCACAGACGTTTAAAAAGAATGTAGATTTGCACTTTCTGGCGCAGACGTGATAGACCTGTTTTTTGTTGCATGATTCTATGCGGTAGCAGCCATGAACACTCTGATATATTCTGAAGCAATAAGGAATGACAATTGCTGGTTTGTTCCTTTAACTGTACTCAATAACTGGCTATATTACAAACCAGCATCATCTCATGTAGCTTCATGAGGGAGCGACGGTGAAGGAGGCCCAGGACCTCCATGTCCTTGGCAGAGTGGGAGGGAGAGTTGTAATGTTGAAATGAAATGTTCCCTCACCACCAGACGCCTGGAGGAAGAACGCGTCATCTTCCGCCTCAGAACACTTCAACCCCAGGGCATCAATGCAGACTTCAACATTTTCCTCATTTCCCCTTTCCCTACCTCACTGCAGTTCCAAACTTTCAGTTCAGCACTGTCCCCGTGACATGTCCTAACTGCCTATCTTCTTTTCCATATATCCACTCCACCCCTCCCCCCTCGTCCTATCAACTTCATCCCCTCCCCCACCCTCCTCTCACTTATCTATCCACTCTTCAGGCACTCTGCCTGTATTCCTGATGAAGGGCTTTTCCCTAAACGTTGATTTTACTGCTCCTCGGATGCTGCCTGAACTGCTGTGCTCTTCCAGCACCACGAATCCAGAATCTGGTTTTCAGCATCTGCAGTCATTGTTTATACCATGTCTTTTTTGTGGCGAGTTGATGATTGTGTATCTGAGTGACTAGTTTCCTGCTTTTTTTCCCGATGTAGTATTTGTTACAGTTCTTGCAAGGCATTGGGCTTATTCGTTCTGGAGCAGAACAGATAAAAATGTGAACATTTTGCAGTGCTCAAAATTAAGAAAAGAAAAGTTGCTGAGTAAAACAAGAATACTCTGTTTCCAATAGCTGGCATTATAGCATCAATGAGTTCTAATTTCAAAATTGTCAGCAATGGAGCTAGGAGTGAAATAAGGAAAAAAAAAACGTATTTATTGAGAGAGTTGTTTGGATTTGGAATGCACCGCCTGGGAGAGTAGTCGATAAAAATGCAATGGAGAACTGTATATATTTGGAAATTATGAATTTAACGGGCGACAGAGATATGGCTGGCAAATGGGAGGGACGTGGTAGACATTTCTGAAGCTGATGCACACACAGTGGCAAATGTTCCCCTCCTGTACTTTAAACTTTTGCACTCTGTCATGTGTCAGATGCGAATACAAGTCAGTATCAGATTATTTCCCATTGTACATGTTCGCAAATATTTGATTATTTGGTTCAACATAAGCATTCAAAATGCAAATATTGCAAGGTCAGCTTCATTATAAAATCAATTATGACTCAGAACATGAATACTTTAAATGTTATATTCCAATTGCTAAACCAAATATGCCATCACTTTTGTACAAATCTCTTTGAAAATGTCTGACTTTTCACTCACATGATAATACGTTCATCGTTTTTTACACTGTCCACATATATTATCAAATTTCATTCTTGCTAAAAATTGGAAGTTTTCAACTAATTGTTCGCTAAAATTTGATAACACGGATCATTTATTTAGTTTAATTTTCACAGTGCATGCCGAATTAATACCATTTCTAAACTGCTGGCAAATAGCTGAAGCTTGTATATTTCCGTGAGAAATTAAACTGATTGATTATATGTAAATATAATCATATAATTGATTATATGTATAAGAAAGCTAATTGTATTATTTTGTTCAATCGTTTGCTCATGCTGAACATGTAATCATTCAGAAGCCAACCACTTTCTAACAATTGGAGTGAAATTGCATTGTTTTGAATCCTGACATTGAATATGTAATTCTGGTCACCAATATAGTTAGATACCATGTTGTTTTTTACGATATAAAATGAAATGTACGTTCTTTATTTCTGTGTTAGAAAATCATGACAGGAGTACATATTTTAGTTCCATAAACATAGAATAAACTAAATTGCTTTCAGGGATTATAGTTCAGTTGAATAATCATAGCTCACATCTTATTTTTGACCAATTTACGAAACATAATAAACATCTGATTAATACATGGGTCACCCATCAGATTGTATCTGAAGAAAACACTAGCAAATAACAAGTCAAGAATCACATTCATGACTGAACTTGGCGGATTCTGTCTGGTGTACGTCATCACACACAGATATTGTACTGGCACTCAGGTGACTGTATGCTCCATAACTGGATGTTTTGGGCTAATGCCCCACCCAGCTTCCTGATTTCATGTACATCACTCCCTCACACGTAAAACAATTGATGAGAATCCACAAGATGGGTGAAACAGGAAACATGGAACAGTGCAGCACAGTACAGGCCCTTCGGCCCTTGACGTCCTGCCAACCTTTTACCCTTTTCGAAGATCAGACTAACTTGCATACCCCTCATTGTACTATCATTCATGTGCCGGTCCAATCGTCGCTTAAATATCCCTAATGCAGCTGGCTCTACTACTGCTGCTGACAGTGTATTCCACGCACCAACCATTCTCTGTGTAAATAACCTACTTCTAACATCTCACCTAAACCTTCCTCCATTCATCTTAAGATTATGCCCCCTCGAGATAATTCTCTGGATATCCACTCTATCTATGGCTCGCATCAATCATGTCACCTCCCATTCTTCTTTGCTCCAATGAGAAAAGCTGTGGCTCACTCAAAATCTTTGTAAGACATGACCTCCTGTTAAGGCAGCATCTTGGTCAATTTCCTCAGCACCCTCTCCAAAGCATTGTCTTTCCAGTAATGAAGCAACTAGAAGTGAACCCAATATTCTACATCTCGTCTCAGTAGATTTTTTTGAGTTGCAGTGCAACCTTGTATTTGTTAAACTAAATTCCCCGGCCAATCAGAACACCATACGTCTTAACAATCTTATCAACTTGGGTGGCAACTTTAGGATGCTATGACATGGACCACAAGATCCCTATGGTCCTCCACACTGCCAAGAATCCTCCCTAAATTCCTGTGTTCTGCATTCAAATTCCACCTTCCAAAATGAATCACTCCACACTTATCTTGGTTGAGCTCCACCTGCCATTTATCTGCCCAGCTCTGCACACCATCAATGTCCCATTACAACCTACAACAGCCCTCCACACTATCCACAACTCCAACAATCTTTGTTACGTCATAAAACTTACTAAAGCATCCTTAAACTTTACCATCCAAGTCATTTATAAAAATCACAACAGCAGATGTCCCAGAACCGATCCCTGCAAAACCCCACTGGTCACCGAGCTCCAGGTTGAAAACTTTCCATGTCCTACCATCCTCGGTCTTCTATTGGCCAGATAATTCAATATCGGCACAGACAGATTTCCCTGTATCATATGCCTCCTTACTTTCTGAATGAGCCTACCAAGGGGAACCTTGTCAAACACTTGCTAAAATCCATGAACATCACATCCACTACTCCAAATTCACCAATGTATTTTGTTCCATCCTGAAAGAATTCAATAAGATGTGTGAGGCAAGATAGAACATAGAACATAGAACAGTACAGCACAGAACAGGCCCTTCATCCCACGATTTTGTGCCGAATATTTGACCTAGCTTAAGCACCCATCTATGTACCTATCCAATTGCCGCTTAAAGGTCACCAATGTTTCTGCCACTGCCACTCCAACAGGTAGCGCATTCCATGCCCCCACCATTCTCTGGATAAAGAACCTACCCCTGACATCCCCCCATACCTTGCACCCTTCATCTTAAATTTATATCCCCTTGTTACACTCTGTTGTACCCGGAAAAAGTTTCTGACTGTCTACTCAATTCCTCTGATCATCTTATAAACCTATATCAATTCACCCCTCATTCTTCGCCGTTCCAATGAGAAAAATCCAAGCACTCTCAAACTATCCTCGTATGACCTATGCTCCATTCCAGGCAACATCCTGGTAAATCTTCTCTGCACCCTCTCCAAAGCTTGCACATCTTTCCTAAAGTGAGGCGACTCGAACTGCACACAGTACTCCAAATGTGGCCTAACCAAGGTTCTGTGCAGCTGCAACATCACTTCACGACTCTTGAATTCAATCCCTCTGCTAATGAACGCAAAAGCACTATATCTTCCCTCATAAAACCATGCTATCTCTAATCAAACTATCATTTGCCAAATAATCATAAATTCTGTCTCTCAGATCCTCTCCAATACTGTGTCCAAAGCTGTAATTCCCAGGATTATTCCTATTCCCTTTCCTGAACAAGGGATTAACATTTATCGCCCCCCCTCCTCCCCCGCCAATCATCTGGCAATACTTCAGTGGAGAGTGAGTATGCAAAGATCATCGCCGAAGGCGCCAATTCCAGTGACAACCTCGGATGTTTCCTGTCTGGCCCAGGGGTTTTATCTATCTTTATATTTGCACTTCAACCAATCTGCACTTCACCTCACATTGTCTAATCCCTGCCCAACCAATTGACTGTTTGACTGATTTCCATTTCAGGGCTGCCCTCCCGAGCAAATACAATTCACAATATCCTGTGAATCACGGAATGGAAAAAATGTGAAGGCATCAATGACTTCCTGATGAAGGACTTCTGCCCATAGTTTTCACTCTCCAGCTCCTCGTGATGTTTCCTGATTGCTGTGCTTTACCAGCGCCACACCTTTCGACTCTGATCTCCAGCAACTGCAGTCCTCATTTCTCCATTATTGAGGGTTGACTCCTCGCACACTGAACAGGGAATTAATCACCAGGGTTTCATTGTATGTGCAGCTGACTGTTCAGTTCTAGAATGTTGCATTTGATGAAAACATTAATTAAAAAATAAATTACAATTCAACAGTTCAAGAGTTACTGTTTTGTTTCATGGATTATGCAGCTTGATAACAAACAGTAAACGACTGATGATCTCCGAGTTACAGAGTATTCCACGTGTAATATTGCTGGCTGGATGTTCTTTGCATTAATGCTGGGAATATTATCAGATAGAAAGATGTGATAATGAAACAAGGTGACATGTGGAAGTGTTACATTTTTGCCATCACAGAGACGTATCTGAAGGAGGCCAGTGCTGACAACTCAATATTCAGTGTTACAAGAACGAGAGGCAGGGCAGGAGAGGGGAAAAAGAGGAGGTGGGAATGCATTGTTAATTATGGAGTCAATGACTGCAGGAAGAAGGGACGATACACTGGAAGGATCTTCTATTGACGCTTTGCATGTAGAGCTCATAATCATACCATTACAGATACACTGCTGGGGATATATTATAGAACCCCACATAAAAGAGAGTACAGAAGCAATATAAAACCAATTTTCTGAGGTGTGTAACTAATATAGTAGGATCATTATATTCAGGTATTTCAATTCCAAATATTCATTAGGGCAGTGATAACTTTTTAAGGTGGGGAAGATGTCTTGAAATTTAATCCAGACAGCTTCTTATATCAACATGGAGCAGGTACAACAATGGGCGGTATAGTGCTGGGCATCACTGTGGGGAACGAAGCCAGTTGGTTATTGCAGTCAGGATTGGGAAAGCATTGTCGCATAAGTGACTGTTACTCATGCATTTTTAGCTTGTTAAGGAAAAGACCAAAAGAAATAGCTCCGAAAAATAAAAGATTTTTGGACTGCTGAGGCAGATTGTATTAAAAATAGGTCATGATCTGGCCATAGTACAGTTATTTCTGGGTGAAACTGTAGCAGAAGAGCGTGGGGGTCACATTCTCAAAATGGAATCGATGCCAGTGTCACCACAACATGTTACACTGAAGATGAAATTTATGAAAACAAGACAGGAGAAACTTGAATGTGTACAAATATTCAGAATGGAATTCAAAATTATAGATATGCTTAAAACAGTTCTAAAGTGGGCAGGTCAATGGAGATCCCAGAAGAGTAGCGAACATATAGGGATAAACTCAAGAAAGTAGGTAGAAGAGCAAAAATGGGAATGATAAAAACATTAGCTGGCAATATTTTCAAGAATTCAACGACATTTAAACGATGTATTAAGGGTAAGAGGGTAACAAGACAAAGAATGGGGTGTATTAGGGACCGAGGAAGCAGCCTGTGCACAGAACCAGAGAATATGTTAAACACGTATGACATATCGGTCTTTGCTTTGGAGAAGCAGTTCCTGGATTCACTGTCAGTTTCTGACAGTGTGTCTTTGAGCAGATTCACACAGATGCTGAGGAAGAATTGGAAGTTGATGCAGGACTAAAAGTGGGCTAATCCCAAGATCCAGATGAAAGATCCCAGGAGGAGACATGGGCGGCCGTGGCTGACAAGGGAAGTAAAGAAACATATAAGGTTAAAAGAGAAAAAGTATAACTTAGCGAAGATAAGCGGGAAAACGGAGGACTGGGAAGCTTTAAAGAATAACAGAGGATTAGTAAGAAGGAAATACGCAGAGAAAAAATGAGGTACGAAGGTAAACTGGCCAAGAATATAAAGGAGGATAGTAAAAGCTTTTTTAGGTATGTCCAAGGCAAAAAAATGGTTAGGACAAAAATTGGGCCCTTGAAGACAGAAGCAGGGGAATATATTACTGGGAACGAAGAAATGGCAGAGGAATTAAATGGGTACTTCAGATCTGTGTTCACTGGGGAAGACACAAGCAATCTCCCTGAGGTAACAGTGGCTGAAGGACCTGAACTTAAGGGAATTTCTATTTGCCAGGATTGGGTGTTGGAGAGACTGTTAGGTCTGAAGGTTGATAAGTCTCCGGGACCTGATGGCCTGCATCCCAGGGTACTGAAGGAGGTGGCTCGGGAAATCGTGGATGCGCTGGTGATTATTTTCCAGAGTTCAATAGAATCGGGGTTGGTTCCTGAGGATTGGAGGGTGGCTAATGTTGTGCCACTTTTTAAGAAGGGTGGGCGGGAGAAAGCAGGAAATTATAGACCAGTTAGTCTGACCTCAGTGGTGGGAAAGATGCTGGAGTCTATTATAAAGGATGAAATTACGGCACATCTGGATAATAGTAACAGGATAGGACAGAGTCAGCATGGATTTATGAAGGGGAAATCATGCTTGACTAATCTTCTTGAATTTTTTGAGGATGTAACTCGGAAGATGGACGAGGGAGATCCAGTGGATGTAGTGTACCTGGACTTTCAGAAAGCTTTTGATAAAGTCCCACACAAGAGGTTAGTGAGTAAAATTAGGGCGCACGGGATTGGGGGCAAAGTACTAGATTGGATAGAGAATTGGTTGGCTAATAGGAAACAAAGGGTAGTGATTAACGGCTCCGTTTCGAAATGGCAGGCAGTGACCAGTGGGGTACCGCAGGGATCCGTGCTGGGACCGCAGCTTTTTACAATATATGTAAATGATATAGAAGATGGTATCAGCAATAACATTAGCAAATTTGCTGATGACACAAAGCTAGGTGGTAGGGTGAAATGTGATGAGGATGTTAGGGGATTACAGGGTGACCTGGACAAGTTAGGTGAGTGGGCAGATGCATGGCAGATGCAGTTTAATGTGGATAAATGTCTGGTTATCCACTTTGGTGGCAAGAACAGGAAGGCAGATTACTACCTCAATGGTATCAAATTAGGTAAAGGGGCTGTTCAGAGAGATCTGGGTGTTCTTGTCCACCAGTCAATGAAGGCAAGCATGCAGGTACAGCAGGTCGTGAAGAAGGCTAATAGCATGTTGGCCTTCATAACAAGAGGGATTGAGTATAGAAGCAAAGAGGTGCTTCTGCAGCTGTACAGGGCCCTGGTGAGACCACACCTGGAGTACTGTGTACAGTTCTGGTCTCCAAATTTGAGGAAAGACATTCTGGCTATTGAGGGAGTGCAGCGTAGGTTCACGAGGTCAATTCCTGGAATGGCAGGATTGCCTTACACGGAAAGACTGAAGCGACTGGGCTTGTATACCCTTGAGTTTAGAAGACTGAGAGGGGATCTGATTGAAACGTATAGGCTTATGAAAGGACTGGACACTCTGGCAGGAGGGAACATATTTCCGTTGATGGGGGAGTGCCGAACCAGAGGACACAACTTAAAAATACGGGGTAGACCATTTAGGACAGAGATGAGGAGAAACTACTTCACCCAGAGAGTGGTGGCTGTGTGGAATGCTCTGCCCCAGAGGGCAGTGGAGGCCCAGTCTCTGGATTCTTTTAAGAAAGAATTGGATAGAGCTCTTAAAGATAGTGGAGTCAAGGGGTATGGAGATAAGGCTGGAACAGGATACTAATTAGGAATGATCAGCCATGATCATATTAAATGGCGGTGCAGGCTCGAAGGGCAGAATGGCCTACTCCTGCATCTATTGTCTATTGTCTATTGTCTATTGTCTATTGTCTATAACTGCAAATTAGACTAATGTGGAAGAAGAGGGAGGAGATTACAGGCTCTTAAATTTTGTGGGTTTTTTTGTTTTGCATCTGGCCACAGAGGAGGTGTGATTGAACACGACAAAATCTCATGAAAGTTCAACTTCCATGCAGAGTACTAGAAAAAATTAATGGGGTCTAAAGATCACCAAGTCTCACATCAATGGGAGGGAAACCATTGTGCAACATTGTGAAGGCTGTTTTCGCTGGATCACTAAATTTCTTCAAGGCTGAGATGGACAGATTTTTAAACAAGGGTGACATCTGTTCTTATTAGAACGACAGCAAAGACAAGAGGAATGCGACAATGCCGATTGGCTGTCAGGGTGAAGATTTGCATCAGCGCAGTCAACACTACCAGAGGGAAGACCTCAGCAACACATCTTCCATGGCCACGCATGAACCTGGTGTCAAGGAATGCTAAAGGCTAAATATTCCATCACTGGTTTCCCTCCTTCCCTCGCAGGGTAGATGACATGATCAATAAGGTGGATCTTCCCAAGATGAGTCTAGGATCAAGTGTCTGTTCTTATTAGAATGGGTGTCGAGTTGCGAATCATCAGAGATGGTTGAGATCATCGCTGGATTGTGATTGGAGGACAGTTTGTGCTGATCTGGTCGTGGTGGATCCTCAAGCTGGTTTCAGCGAACACCATATCAGGGAACTGACAACCTAGGAGCTATGGCCTCAGCAACCGCTCAAAGCCCAGGCCAGGTCATTCACAGCACAGTCAGGGCTAGTGTAAAGAAGATGGAGGAATGTACACCGGTCGATTGGACTGTGTCCCTCAAGAAAATTATGCTCGAGTGCTGCGGGTTTGACGCAGCAAACGTGTACTGCCTGCTGGATTTCCCTTCGGCAGGCTATTTCGATGTGACCTTCGGGAGCATGAAGCATTGCGAGCAGCTCCAGAAGGTGTTTAAAGAGAAGGAAGGGGGGCATCTGTTCTCCATCTGGTGGGTGGTCGCGTTGGATGTGCTTCCTGCACAGAGGAGTGAGATTGTTATAATTCATATGTACAACACCCACGTCCAGCAGCTGATGTCCTGACCTTCCTGAGAAGATGTATCCAGGTCGAGGGAGAAAGCACTGATGTGGTTGACCATTTCGGGATCTTGACCAGCAAGCGGCAGGTCAGGGTAACCCTGAGGGTCGATGCCAGTGGGAACATCCTCCACCCACACTCCAGCTTTGCAATCAGAGGGAGCCGAGTTACATGACGGTCAGAGGGCAACCGAAAGTGTGCCAAAACTGCAGAAGGTCAGGAAACATGGCGGCAGACTGTAAGGTGACTCTGTTGAAACTGCAAGCAGGAGGGTCACCCAACCAAGGAATGCAAAGAGGACAAGAACTGTAATTGTGCTGAGAGGCAGAACATATGTACAAGGCCTGCCCAAGATGAGCGGCCGCCACGTACTCTCAGATGGCCAGAGGTGGCTGGCAAAAGATCAGCAAGGCACCACAATTCAGCAAGGGAACGGTGTTTGGTGGAACCCAGAAGGAAAGACAGGCTGGAGCATAGTAGGCCGCAGTCAGCGGAGATGTGCAGCAGCCAATCCAAACTCCTACAGGTCAGGCAGAGGTAATGGAAGAGGAGGGAACCAAGGGGGGCAAGGAGTGGATTCCTGTAAAAAAAAGGAAGTGGAAAACTCTACAGGTCCCCAAAAACACCCAGCAAAGGGGAAACGATACCTGCAAGAGGAGGAAATGGGCAGCTCTTCGGATGTTGAGGACGGGTGTAATGAGAGTCGTCACCACCAGAAGAAACAAAGCGCCGTGGGTAGAAAGGAGGGCAGCACCCCACCCAAACAGGAAAAGACGAACCCTCTTTGGGGACTGGTAAAGACCAACCCCCACCCAGTGAGAACCAGGAGGTATACACACCGCCCCACAGCCCCAGATAACTGGTTTCAGCGATCCTCTGACAGCCCTGCGGTCAGACAGAGACCTGGATTGTGCGGACCCTCGGCCCAGCCTGATGATACCAGAGCGGGGAAATGTCCTCAGCGTGGAGTCAGACAGCTACCTCAGCCCTGCAAGGGTCCAGCAGTTCGCTTACACCACAGGGATGCAGACAGCTACCCCAGAGAGGCACAACCAAAAACAAATGGACACTGGTAACCTCATAAACTGTTAAAATGCGTATAAAATTGCCAGCATTAATGCGCATAGCATTAAATCTGCTATGCAATGTGTTTCTACATTGGCCTTCTTAGCCAATGTTAAAGCCAACGTCCTGTTTCTGCAGGAGCGTGGGATACCACACCTCACTAGCTAGAGGAAATGGTAGAGCTTGTGGGCCCATGGGCCGTTGGTTTGGTTGGGGAGCAATGATAACAGCGCCTCCGGCCTGGGTATCCTGTTATGAGGAGGCAACTTCACCATCTCCGTGGTTAATCCTCGTCACCGACGTCATGGACAGGAATGCTACCCAGAGACTGATCAATGTGTACGCCCCAGTGGGTAAGGTTGAACGATTGGCCGTCCTGCCACAGCTTCAACTTTGCTGGCTACGTCCAGGTCTGTCATTCTGACAGGAGATTTGAACGGTATCATTGATGCAGATGGACAATCCGGCGGCGGGTGGTGGGGTAAGGGGGAGGGTCTGGCAGTAAACTGGACGCCACTTCCAGACCCCTGATGGTAATGGTAAAAGATGTCAAGCTGCATGACGTCTTCAGCACCCCTGCAGACTGAGCACAGTATAGTTATACTTTTTCACGGGCAGACGGGTCTATGTGCTCAAGGATAGATTACTTGTTTGAGTCCCGAACATTCTTCATCAGATTCAGAGACGTCAAGCCGGTGTTCTTCTCTGACCACTGCCTCCTGCTGGCTGACTGTCACCTACAGGACGAGAAGCAGTCTGGTAAGGGAACGTGGAAGCTGAACACAAATCTGTTGGCCCCAGGAAACATTGAGGAGCTCAAGAGGGACTACACAGGTTGGAGAGACATGAAGCTCCTCTTTGAGTCTCCAGCAGACTGGTGGGAAACAGTAAAAGGGAACATCAAGAGGTTCTTGATTCCCAAGGGTGTTCAGGATGCGATAGAGAGGCGGGCAAGACTGTCCCAACTCCAGGAAAGGATGCAAAACTTGCTCCTGATGCAGACGATGAGGGTCAATGTCCTGAACGATCTGGAGATGAAGGGCCAGCAACACTCGCTCTTTACAACGGAGGCCTCTAAGAAAATTTTCCAGTCCAGGGTTCGCTCCATGGAATCGTGCTCAATTTTCTTCTTCCAGAAGGTGCACAAAGTAGGAAGAAGACCACTAACTCCATAAGGATCAGCAAATCCTTTAATGCCAGTCCATATGACTCGAGGCCATCCGACAGCGCTGCCTCCCAGTCGTTCCTGTCCTCTATCACGGAGGTCTTTGACGACAGAACACGGGAGAGGCTGAACCAGCCGTTATCTCTGGATGAGCTAACCAAGGAACTCGAGTCCTTTGAAAAGAATAAAACTCCCGGAAGTGACGGCTTACTGGTTGTGCTCTATTCTGCTCTATGGGACTTGATTGGCAAGGAACTGCTGAAGGTATATGTCAGTATGTTTCTGGCAGGTATTATAAGTGAATCCATGAGGAAACGCATCATCACCCTCATCTACAAGCGGAAGGGGGGAGGGAGCAAATCAGAAATTGGAGACCGATCTCACTATTGAATGCGGATTACAAAATCTTGTCAAAGTTCGTCGCCAACCGGGTCAGGTCTGCTCTGGGGTCGGTGATTCATCCTGACCAAACCTGTGCTGTACTGGGCAGGATAATCGCTGAGAGTCTCGCAATCCTCAGGGATACGATCGGCTATGTGCTGGACAGGACGTTTAACACCTGCCTCTTCAGACTGGACCAGGAGAAAGCCTTTGATAGGATATTTCATACGTGTATGTGAGATATTCTATCCAAAATGGGCTTTGGTGAGGGAATCTACAATTGGATCAGACTGCTCTACACCAACATTGTCAGTGCAGTCTCAATCAATGGGTGGGAATCAGTTAGCTTCCCAGTAAGATCTGGAGTCAGGCAGGGCTCCCCTGTCTCTCCTGCCTTGTTTGTGTGCTGCATAGATCCGTTTGTGGAGTCCATCAGGAAGGATGCGAGCCTGAGAGCGGTGACGATTCGTGTCAGCAGGGGCCTCCAGGTTAAGGCCTCCCTCTATATGAATGATGTCGCCGTTTTCTGATGGGATCCAATGTCCGTGCACAAACTCATGTGCATATGTGACCAGTTCAAACAGACCTTGGGGGCCAAGGTAAACCGAGGCAAGTGTGAGGCCATGCTCTTCAGGAACTTGGCTGACCAATCCTCCATCCCCATCACCGTCAGGACTGACCAACTGAAGGTGCTGCGTATTTGTTTCGACTTGGCTCGGGCGTGTGCCAATCTTGGGAGGAGCGCATCAGGAAACTGAGTAAGAAACTGGGCAGATGGAAGCAGCGGTCGCTCTCCATCACGGGAAAAACTTAGTCGTCTGGTGTGAGGCACTATCATTGCTGTTATATGTGGCACAGGTCTGGCCTATTCACAGAACCTGTGCCGTCGCAGTCTCCCGGGACATCTTCCAATTTATATGGAGATCAAAGATGGACTCGACGTACAAAGATCCGGGCAACGGGGGAGAAAACACTCCCAAAGCCACCCTCACACTGATGGCAACCTTTGTGTGCGGCTGTGCGTTGCTCCCCGATACACAAAAATGAAATGTCACTACGTACTGAGATTCTACCTGCCCCCGGTGTTGCAAAGGAGGGGCCTGGTCTCGCAGCAAGTTGTTGGACCGTTCTGTATCACCAGTCCTTGGTGGAGAAATTTCTGAAGAATAACACCTTTGACCACAAGTCCATCAGGAAATGGTCAGCACATAGTGTCCTTGAGACCTGTCGGGAAAAGGAGAGGGTGGACCCTGTTGACCGGATCCCTGAGCAGACTGTCAAAGCCATTTGGCAGAATGCCTCATCGCCAGAACTTTCCAACAAATACCAAGACATGGCTTCTCTGGTGTTGAGAAGGTCTCTGCCTGTGAGATCCTTTATGCACGCCCAGTCTCTCAGCCGCACCACACGCTGCCCTCGAAGCGGGTGTGGAGGGGACAAGACTGTCAGACACCTCCTTCTGGAATGTGCATATGCAAAGGAAATCTGGAGAGGAATGCAATGGTATTTGTTGAGGTTTGTTCTGAGCAGCGCCGTGATGCAGGACTCCATCCTCTATGGTCTGTTTCCTGGGATGCACACTAAGACGATCATCAACTGTGCATGGAGGATCATCAACTTGTTCAAAGACGCTCTTTTGTCTGTCTGAAACCTGTTGATATTCCAGCTGAAGGAGTTGCCCCCGAATGAGTGTTGCAGAATGGCACATTCTGAGGTCCAGGACTACGTATTGAGGGATGCGCTGAATCTTTGGGCAACTGCTGCCAAGACGCGGTGTGGAAAGACCACCATGCCATGTCTGTCCACCAAAGAAAAACAGGGGACCCACTCATTAAGTGGGCTCCGCTGGCAACTCAGTTAAATATATGGATGGTAAACCTACAGACTTCTATATGCAAAGGATTAATTCTGATCTCTGTGTGTAAAGAAATGTAATGTGCACATATGAATTGCATCATCAATTGTATAGATCAACAACATATTTTATGAATAAAGTATATTTTTGAAATAAAAATAAGTGTTTCCCTCCTTTCCTAACCATAACTAAATGTGGAGTGGTCGATTGACATGCTGTAATTAGCAGAGTAGGTCGTAATGCTTTGGTTTGAGACGCTTCAGTAAGCAGCAGCTCAGCAAAATGTGCAGATAAGCTCAGATAAAGTCTCTTTAATGCTTGTCTGACAGCAGTCGAGATGGCAGTTAGGGCAGTCACATGTTCTACCTGCGCGATGTGGGTCCTCAGGGAGACTTCCACTGTTCCTGATGAATACACGTGTGTGGGAAGTATTTGGGCGCTGTAGCTGGCTGCTCTCGGGGTCATCCGAGATACTGAGAACTTCGTAGATAAGACCTTTAGTGAGGTGGTCACACCCAAATCCCTCTCTTAGCCTGTTTCTGCAATGACTGTCATATCATAGTACCATGGAAAGATCCATGCCCTGAGTTCATCTGCCTTTCTTGTCAGCCCTGTTGCCTTTAAATAAACGCTATTTATTCCAACAAGCGTTCCTTGCTTCCTGTCGTGTTCCAGGCAGAGAGTAGCTGGGCGACCACTAGGAATGGCAAAAGGAGTAGGCAGAGAGTGTAGGAATCGCCTGTGGCTATTCCACTTGAAAACAAATATACCATTCTAGATACGGATTTTGGGTTTGGGGGAGTGGGTGGGTGTCGGGAAATGAACATTCAAGGGAAAGCAGCAGCAGCCAGGTTGGTTGCAGTACAACTGGCTCTGGGGCACAGCGGGAAAGGGTAAAGTTAAACAGGGTCTTAGAGTTCGGAGAGTCGATTATTAGGGGGACAGATTGTAGATTCTGTGGCCTCAAACGGGAATCCAGGATGGTGTGTTACATCTCAGGTGTCAGAGGACAGGATGTCTCCGAGTGGCTGCAGAACGTTCTAAAGGGGAGGCTGACCAGCCAGAAGTCATTGTGCACGTTGGCACAAATGACAGAGGTAGATATAGGAATGAGGTCCTACAGAGTGATTACAGAGAGCGAGAAGGAAAGTTAAAAACCAGGACCTCGACGGTGGTAATCTCCTGATTACTTCCAGTGTCATGAGCCAGTGTAGGTAAAAATAAGCGGATATGGCAAATAAATATGTGTCTAAAGAATTGGTGCGGGACAGAGATTCAGATTTTTAGATCAAAGGGAATTTTTTGACAAAGGTGACCCGTTCAAGAGGGACAGGTTGCAAATGCACTAGACGGGGGACCAATATCTTCGCAGCTAGTTTTGCTAGTGCTACAAGGGAGAGTTGAAACGAGATTGGCATAGGGGGTGGTATCCTCAAGAGCAGGGAGGCAACTGCGATGATGGAAAAAGATACAGTAATCAGGATTTGAAATGTGAAAAGTTCGGTCAAGCTGGAACAAGACGAGGAACAAGGAATGCCAGTTGGCTTAATTTCCATTTATT
Source organism: Chiloscyllium punctatum (assembly GCF_047496795.1). NCBI lineage: Eukaryota > Metazoa > Chordata > Chondrichthyes > Orectolobiformes > Hemiscylliidae > Chiloscyllium > Chiloscyllium punctatum. The sequence goes on from NC_092751.1 coordinate 50,975,736, forward strand.
TAAATGCAAAAGGGCTGATCGGTAAGAGTGATGATCTCCGGGTGTGCATAAGTACGTGGGACTGAGATAGTATAGCTATTACAGAAATATGGCTGAGGGAGAGATAGGATTGACAGCTTAATGTCCCTGGGTAAAATGGATTAGGAGGGACAGAAATGGTGGAAAGAGTGGTGGGGGACTTGTATTTCTGATGATGGGGAGTATCACAAAGAATCAGAGATGAAATAAATAAAGGAACAATCAGGGTGTCTTTGTGGGTGGAATTAAGAAATAAGAAGGGGATGGTGACATTATTGTGCCCTAAATAGTCAATAGTAATTACAGGAACAAAAATATGTACAGAGATTAGGGAGACTTGAAAGAACAATAGGGTTGTCATAATGGTAGTTTTAATTTTTATAACACAGATTGGGACTGCCAGAGCATTAAGGGATTTGATGATATTAAATTCATTAAGTGCGTCAGGAAAGTTTCCTCAAGCAGTATGTAGAGGGTACTAATCGGGAAGAGGCAAAATCTGACCTATTCTTAGGAAATAGTGCAGGACAGGTGAGTGAGGTGACGACGTATTCGCAGTTTGAGACTTGTGACCATAGTTCTATTAATTTTAAAATAGTTACGTAGTAGAAAAAAAAAACTGGTCCTCAGATTCAAGTTCTACATTGGGGCAAGGTGAATTTTGCCGGAATTGTACAGGAGCTTGCGGGGTTGACTGGATTCGTTTGTTTGCAGGCGAAGGGACCTCTGGCAAGTGGAAGCCTTTCAAAGTGAGACAGCTAGAATTCAAGATCTATATGTTCCTGTGAGGGTGAAAGGAAAGTTGACAGGAATGGGGAAACTTGAATGACAGGAGATATTGAGGCTTTGACCAGAAAAAAATGTGGACGTGTGGCTCAAGTCCAGGCAGGCGGGATCAGGGGAATCATTGGAGGTACAAAGGGGATACTGGAGTTTCGTGAAGAAGGAAATCAGTCGGGCGATAAAGGGCCTTGACTGAGAAGATCAGGGTGAATCCAAAGAGGTTCATTTTGAATATTAAAGGAAAAAAACACATTAACTGCAGAAAGAATAGGACCATCAAAGACCAAAGTGGACATGTATGTGTGGAACCATAAGAGATGGGCGATGTCTGTGTTTACCGTGGAGAAAAAACATGAATACTTGGGAACTTGGGGAAGTTAGTGGTGGTATCTTAGGGATAGTCCATATCACAGTAGGCGAGGTTTTGAATGTACTGGAATGTTTGAAGATGGAAAAATCACATTGTCCTTAACAGATAGATATAAGAAAACTGCAAGGGGCTAGAGAAAAAATTGATAGGCCCTGGCTGATAAATCTGATCATCATTAACCACAGCTGAGATCCCTGAAGACTTGAGGATAACAAATGTTGTATCTTATTCAAGAAGGACTGGAAAAGCAAATATCTAGAAACTATAGACCAGGACGTTTAACATCTCTATGTTACTTGAGAAGATTATCAGGGATACGTTGGACATGCAACTGGAAAATTGAATTTGATTCGGAATAGTCAGCATGACTTTATGAGTGGAAGTTTGTACCTGACGAATTTGTTAAAGTTCTATGATGACGTGCCCAGGAAAGTTGACGAGGTCTGGCCGGTACATGTCGAAACATGTCGTGCTGTCAAAGCACAGCAGATCAGGCAGCATCGGAGAGGTAGGAATATCGACGTTTTGGGCATCAACCCATCATCAGAAATGTCCAAATCAGCGATTTTCCTGCCTCTCGGATGCTGCATGACCTGCTGAGTGTTCCCAGCACCACAATTTTCAACATCTACCGGCCAGGCCGAATCAACTTTCCTGGTTACGTCATCAGAGAATATTAACTGATCTCCAGAATCTGCAGTGCTTACTTTCTCCAAGGGCAGTAGATTTAATCTATATGGATTTCAGTTACACCAGAACAGGATGTTGCTTTTCAGGCCTTGGACACACATACACGGTAACAGGAGGAGGCCAGTCAGCCACTCGAGCCTGTAAAACTGTACCCAGAGTAGATCATGCAGTCTATTCAGCTACTTCAAGTTAGTAACACAGGAAATGTAAGAGGCCACCAAGTGACTGGACAAAAGGAAGACTGGAAGAAGACGATCTCTGTATAGCCCCGCAAACCTGCCCTTCCTTTCAGTAAGGGCACAGCTGATCCGCTCTCAGCCACAATTTCTCTTTTATGCCCAATTCTTTGTCGCACTCAACTCCCTGATGTGTCAATTTTCATTAACACCACGCTGTGCCCCAAGCATTTCAATGATGTAGCTCCCCCTAATTGCCTGGGATAGAGAGCCCCAAACATTCACTACCCTCTGAGAGAAGGAAACACTCTCCACACATATACCGTGACTTATTGAAATGAACAATAGATATGAATACAGCGTCAGATTGACTGGCCCTGACATCACGGCGGTATTTGACTGAGCAAGGTGTCAAGGAGACTGAACAAAATTGAACTTAATGGGAATCAGTTGTAAACTCCCCATTGGCTGGATCATCCAGAACACAGTGTGACTGGTGGAGACCAATCCTCTCAATCCCTGGATATCTCTGTGGATGAGCCTCAGGGAAACTTTCTCGGCACAAACAATTGCAGCTCGTTCATCAATGTCTTTCACTCTGTCATACCTTCAGAGCTGGGGATGTTCAGTGAAGATCACACAATGTTCAGAACAATGTGTCACCTCCTCAGGAGCTAAAGTTTCAAAACCTGGACAACATTCAAGCTCATGCAGTAAAACTGTCCGGAACATTCATGCAACAGTGAGACCAGACCCTGCACATTTCTTCGTTAAAAAAAACGAAGCTCATGCAGCATCTTAAGCTGCATTCACGGAAATTTGACAGAGCCATTCAGCCCATCAAAACTATTGGATAAGAACAGACACGGTCCCTTTCGCTTTCTCCAGCCTATTACACTGGAAGCGATTTAAAAAATTCTACAAATGTTGAAATGCAAAGCAGACAGGCAGAAGGCTGGAAGAATGCGGAAAGTCAGGAGGCATGGGATAGAGGGAAATTTGGCCAATTGGATAGAAAACTGGCTAACCGGTCGAAGGCAGAGAGTGGTGGTAGATGGTAAATATTCAGCCTGGAGCCCAGTTACAAGTGGAGTTCCGCAGGGATCAGTTCTTGGTCCTCTGCTGTTTGTAATTTTTATTAATGACTTAGATGAGGGAGTCGAAGGGTGGGTCAGTAAATTTGCAGATGATACGAAGATAGGTGGAGTTGTGGACAGTGAGGAGGGCTGTTGTCGGCTGCAGAGGGACTTAGATATGATGCAGAGCTGGGCTGAGGAGTGGCAGATGGAGTTCAACACTGCCAAGTGTGAGGTTGTCCATTTTGGAAGAACAAATAAGAATGCAGAATACAGGGTTAATGGTAGGGTTCTTAGTCAGGTGGAGGAACAGAGGGATCTTGGGGTCTATGTACATAGATCTTTGAAGGTTGCCACTCAGGTGGATAGAGTTTGTAAGAAGCCCTATGGAGTATTATCGTTCATTAGCAGAGGGATTGAATTCAAGAGTCGTGAAGTGATGTTGCAGCTGTCCAGGACTTTGGTTAGGCCACAGTTGGAGTACTGTGTGCAGTTCTGGTCGCCTCACTTTAGGAAAGATGTGGAAGCTTTGGAGAGGGTGCAGAGAAGATTTACCAGGATGTTGCCTGGAATGGAGAGTAGGTCGTACGAGGATAGGTTGAGAGTTCTCGACCTTTTCTCGTTGGAACGGCGAAGGATGAGGGGTGACTTGATAGAGCTTTATAAGATGATCAGAGGAATAGATAGAGTAGAGAGTGAGAAACTTTTTCCCCGGGTACAACAGAGTGTTACAAGTGGACATAAATTTAAGGTGAAGGGTGGAAGGTATAGGGGAGATGTCAGGGGTGGGTTCTTTACCCAGAGAGTGGTGGGGGCATGGAATGCGCTGCCCGTGGGAGTGGTAGAGTCAGAATCATTGGCGACCTTTAAGCAACATTTGGATAGGTACATGGATGGGTGCTTAATCTAGGTTAGAAGTTCGGCACAACATCGTGGGCCGAAGGGCCTGTTCTGTGCTATATTGTTCTATGTTCTATGTTCTATGTTCTAACGCAACAAGCAAGGCAACATCAGGAGGTGGAGAAGTTAACTGCTTGGGGATAAATATTCAGGACTGGAGTGGGGTAAGTGAGCTACAGATAAAGAGGCAGGACGAGGGAGGAGGAGACAGGGTGGTGAGGTGGGGATAGCTGAACACAGGTAAAGGGATACCACTGGGTTGGACGATGGGAGAACTGAATCCAGCTGAATCTGAAAGAAGTGTAGCTTGAATGGAAGGAAGGAGAAGGAGGTGGGAATGGAGTTGGGGGATTGGAAGGCAGGTTATTTGAAATTGGAGAACTCAATGTTGTCTGACTTGCTGTGTTCTTCCATGCCCCTGCTTTCCTGCTGTTACACAGGAAGATAATGAGCTCAGTCAGTACATCACGCTGGTAAGCAGGAACCAAGGGTCGCCCAATAATGTCCGTGAACCTTTTTTCCCTGGGACCAGAAGGAGGACTTTCTGTCCCTCAAAACACTAATGCATAAATAGAAGAAACTATTCGGCCCCTCCAGACTGTAACACAAAGTAGGATGTCACTGATGCTCCAACATTGCAAAACCAATGAAGCAGAGACTGCACAGACAGACTGGCCCATGTTGTTCCTCCTGGCTCCATTGTTAATGGTGCACACGCGTTATATTAACGACACCATGGTTTGCTAACAGTGAGGAGGGACTGCGGACAGTTTGTGCCAGGTCTCAAGGAGGCATCTCCCAGAAGGCAGGCTAGTGTCCTCTATGGAGGTCAGAAGTTGCTGGGAATGGCAAACTCTATCAGAGTGTGGCTGCTGACAGGTTTGTGAAAACATAACGTTCAGTGCAGGATCACACACCAACTGCTCATTGAGACAGTGACAGTTCATTCAGAGCCTGGAGCTCTCGCTTAACCAACAGAAGGTCCCACGCAGGTACGTATAATATCATAAAATCGTAGAGTCTAACATAACGGAGACAGGCCGTTCAGCCCAAACTGGTCCATGCTGACCTAAATCTTCATCCATGCTAACCCCATTTCCCTACACTTGACCCACATTCTTCTAATCGTTTTCTCCCTATATAGGCGGCACCTGTGGGCGGCACACTGGATCGCACTGTTTCCTCACAGCGCACGAATCGGGTTCCGTTCCCGCCTCCAGCATGTCTGTGTTTGGAGTTTGCACATCCTCTCCGTGACAGCGTGGGTTTTCTCCAGGTGCTCCGGTTTTTTCCCACAATCCAAAAACGTACAGGTTAGGTGAATTGGTCCTACTAAGTTGCCCAAGGTGCTAGGTAAAGGGGAAAATGTAGGAGGATGGGTCTATCAATGTTTTGTTTTGAAAATAATGAGTTTTGGTCCATTACCCTCAAGGTTTGATGCAATCACTTTTTTTTTTCTTTTGTAGTGACATAGATTATTTCCTTCGCAGTCTTCTCATGATATCATCACCACACGGATTAATCTGGTGAAACTCCTTTACACTGGCTCGCTGTGGCAAGGTGATCGTTCCTTATAAAGGAGAGATAATCTGTACACAGTGCCCCAAGTACCTTCTGAACAACACTCTAGCACGGCAGGAAAGTATTTCACTCAAATTCTTGAATCGTTTTGCAAAGAAGGACAGTATACAATTTACTGTGTTGATTACTTAATGCCTGGTATGAACTCTGTTTGTGACTTCTGACCAAGGAACACAGCTCATTTTCGCCAACGGCCGTTCTGATTCTTTAACGTTCTAATTAGTTCAAAATGAAGAAGGATGGTATGTTTTACCAAATCATTCTTTTGCCTTGCGAACAGCTGTGTTTCAAGTATAGCCACACAAACAGCAATACCACGATTGCCATTTGAGATGGTCAGAGATGCCAGGAAGGCGATGTCCTAACAGTAGTATCTCCAGTTTATTAATCTGGGGACCCGGGTGCTGACCCCATCCTGGATTCGAATCCCACCATGATTAAAGGTGGCATTTGAATTCAATAAAATCGAATGAAGCTATGAAACCATTGCCGATTATCAGAAAATCCTACCTGACACTCTAATGTTCTTCGGAGAATGATATTTACCACATTCAGCTGGTCGGACTGACATGTGAATCCCGCAATGTATTTGACTCTGAATTGCCCTTTGAAATAGCCAAACCAGCCGCTCAGTTAGTTACTCAATATAAACATCAAAGAAATGAAACCGGACTGAACTAAGCACTGACGACTCACAGCCCACAGACAGCAGTGGGTCAGGAAGGCAGATCACCAACACTTCTCAAGGACAATGAGGAAAGGGAATTAAATACTGGCCCAGCATCCCATTAATGAATAAAGGCGGATGATCACACTCAGGGAAGACAGACAAAGGGACGAAACTCACTTTAAACAGGAACCTTGATTTATTCGCTACATCGGCATGATTTTTCGTAATATGGGAACAGGAGAAAAAAATAAGATTAACCTCGTTTTTTAATTTCCATTCCAGCTGATCATCTTCAAACCCTTTGTTTGCTTATTTTCTTTTATCTCTCGTTTATCTGTCTATTCAACTCACTCCTTGTCCCCTTCATCATAGACATCCCTGTCACCAACATCAATCACAATATTTTCAAGCTGTGTTCAGTTATGATGGTAGGTCAGCGAACTCGAAATGTCAATTCTATTTTGCCCTCGACCCACGGGTGCCAAATCTGAACAGTTACTGCGGCAGCTTCTCGTTCTTTTTTTTTGTTTCTGATATCTTACATCATTCTTTGTTTTATTTAAACTTCCATAATATTATGACATGGGATGTCTGCATCGCTGGTAAGGGCAGCATTTATTTACCTCACTAAATGCTCTTTATTGTGAGGTCATTCTTTGACACAGTATAGAGCCAATCACATTGTTGTGGATCTGACGTCAGTCTTAAGACATTCCGGTAATAATGCTAGATTTCTTTACCAAAGGATATCAGTGCTATAGATAAACGTATAGTCAAAATGCTGGTGCTGTTATTGAAATATTCGTGAAATTATCGTTTATTTCCAATTCCTGTCATTTGAATTTAAGTGCTGACATATCTGAGGTAAGATTTAGAACAGCGTATTTTGTGCAGTAACCTGGGCCTCTGAATTACATATCCGCTGACATCACTTCTCTGACACATTATCCCTGTCATGAATTTACTTTAGAGACAAGAACAAGGTTGTGATTGACATATTTGTAACGGAAAGTGCGCTTGTAAGAGAACTGGAACCATAAAGTCTGAATTTTATTAAGGCATGGATAATGGTTTATTTAGTGTCCGCACTGACGTCAAGGTGGGAACTGCTGATATTATGGAGCTGGTAGTGGGTAGATATGGTGATGGAGAGAATACCAAGAAATAAATCAATTCGGGTCCAAAAGGTACTTCTGGATTGTGAACAGTCTTGTTCTCAGATGTTTGTGTGGACGAGCTTGTTGGGCAGTTCAGAAGTTTGTAGTAATGAATGGAATTTGCAATTGAAACTGAAGACAAAGGATTCTGTCTTTGCCAAATGTAGATAACAAAAATAGCAATGAGGTTCACCATAGTTTATGGATTAACAAATGGATAGAGATGAAGAGACTTACCAGGAACACCAACAATAGCGAGCATGGGATAGTAGCCCGCATGAATAATCATCAGTGCACCCATATATCCGATGTGATAATGTGAACCCAGGAAAAATAGGCAAGATACCAGGATAAACTCCTGTCCATTGTTGCAGCATTCCAATCTAGAGTTCTTAAAATCTGATACATTAATGGAACATTCCAGACTATTCTCAGATGTTTATCTCTCCTCTCACTGTCTCTGCAGCTGCTGATCCCTGTTAGTGTTGGAGATAATGCATCTGCTGCGACAATGTCATAAAGCATTTCATGAAGCTCCTTACTATTAGAAGAGGGGTGCCACATCTAGTGCCACAGTTAAAATACATGGAGACTGGCCTCAATCACAGTCACTGAAAAAAACAGATCCAGTTGACTCCTTTCAGTGTGGTACCTTCCGTTCACAATACGAACTGGACTGGATTGAATGTTGGCATCACTGGCTGTTGGTCACATCTCCCACCACCAATTGCTGTCGTGACGTTAGTGGTGAGGGACAATGAGGATATTTTCCTATCACAAGTTAGATGATTCTGATGTGTTGTCCGTTTGCAATGTTATAACTACCTGAACTTCCCATCACCATCACCCCCAAAACAAACAACCAAGATGTAGTTACCGTACTGATGTCTCCTCCACAGAACAGGCGCCAACCAATAGATTTACAGTGGGCATATTTGCCCTGACCATACACAGGAAGTGTGAATCTGTCTGGACATTCCTCTCATTGCTCTAATAGGCCAATCTTGTATCTTCAATACCCAATGCCCTTCAGCACTGTTTTATATTAACTCACAAACACTCATTTTTTGAATTCACTTCAAAGCCAAATGTCACAAATTGTCACAAATCTGGTCCCTTTACAGGGTTATGTTGTTCTTGATCTTTATTTTGAGGGATGCTCTAAATGACCCAAGGTTTCAATATGTCTGATTTTTTAAAAGGTTTATTCGTGTCCCTTCATTTATACATAACAGATAATGCATCAGGCAGAACGCTTTCAATTCTTTAAAAAAAAAACCCTGCATAATCAAAGGATGTGTCCAGCTCTGTAGCTGGGCAGTTCTGTTCAGTTTGGGAGCTAGTTGAGTCAGGGTCACTGTTGAAATTGGATGCTCACCCCCTCCTTCTGCACTTCTGACCTCATGAACTGCAAGCATTTTGTGTCAGATTTACTCTTTGTGCTAAGGGGTTTGCTCATTGCGATTGTTGCAAGTATTTTGATGCAGCATCCTTAAGTCCGGATAGCCTGTCGGTTGGATAGGATACGTTATTCAGCTATTCTCCCTTCAGTTCATGCACTTCATTCTGTAATTTGGGAAACAAATAATGTTTGTTTAAAATACTGCAATCTGACCAGCTAATTCACTCTGCGGATATCCACTACAAACTTACCTTTAACAAATAAAAAGTTACGGTCTGGGCTACTTGCTTAAACATTGTTGAGGGATCGGGCCTGGTCCATAACATATTGGGGGCCCTTTGCAGGATTTAGGCAGCGAGTGGCAGGTGTTAGTGTCTCTTATTTTGTGTGTTGATTTGTCTTGGTAAACAGAGCTTTAGAGAGCAATGGCTCTTGCAGGAACCAAGGATGTTTTGGAGGTAGAAAAATCGACCTTGGGGATTTTACAAAATGCACATAAATCCAAGCTGCAAGAATTAGTAGACAAGCTGCAGTTGAAGCTGCCTCCTAATGTGAGGAAAAATGAGATGATTGCAGCAGTAGTTCTGCATTCAAACTTGCTGGAAACTCCATCGGTATCTGCACAGAAGATTAAACTTCAATCGCAAATAAAGCAGCTTGTGTTAGAAGCAGAAATGATGCCATTTGCGTTGCAACTAAAATTAGAAGAAAAAGAAAGAGGACGAATAGGTTTAATCCAGGAAAGAGAAAAAGAAAAAAAACCAAATGTTTCGCAGGAGAAAAAGAAAAAGAGAGCGCGTTTTCGTTTCAGAGATAGACATTAAGAATGGAAGGTCAGCTTAAAAGGATGGAAGTGAAGGCTGAAGTTACGCTTAGGGATCTGGGGAGTATGAGGATGCAAATCAAATGCACATGAACTTGTTCCAGAAGCCTATAGACAACTTTTAGGAACCTAAGGAGTGGCCCGGGTCAAACGTATATTGAGTTTGAAAGGTTCAAACAAAGTAATTTCGACAGATGGAAAAGAAGTTTAAAATTCAAGCAAACCTATGATGCACTTCGAGAGTAACTATTTTGGAGGAATTCGAAAATTCGCTGCCTGAAGTAATGCAAACTCCTGTGGGAGAGCAGAGAGTTTAGATAACAAGGTTAGCAACTGAAATGGCTGAAGATTATGAATTGGTCCATAAAACACAGTTTGGCTTCCAGACTAAATTTCAGTCCATGAGGTAAGTAAACTGGGGCAAAGAGAAATCCTCACGTGGGAAGGGATATGTAGATCTCAGTGAAAATCATAAGGATAACTTACGACAGGGGTAAAAAGGAAACACAAGAAGAGGACAAAGAAGTTTAAAAAACTCCGATGTTTTCATTGCAATAAATTAGGTCACAGGAAATCACTCTGTTGGTGCGCTAGGGAAAAAAAAGATGTAGGAAAACAGGATAAGCCTGGCAGTTTTGTTGGAGTGGTAACAGAAAGCACAGTGGAGGCTAGAAAGCTTCATCAGAGTGTACAAGCTGATCGGAGATTGGTCAAGGAGGAAGTGCCGAATCTTGCTTATAAAATATACCTTCAAAGGGAAAGTTTATTCACATAGGCCAGAAGTAGCAGGTACAGAGGATGCAATGTTAAGGGACACAGGATCCTCTCAGTCTGTGATGCTGAAAGATGAGGAGATATATATTCCTGAGGGACTATTTCCAGAAAAGTTTCTATTAAAGGGAATTCACTGTGAGACTAAAAAAAAGCACATAGTTATGTTAAGCGAGGATAGATTGTCCAGTGAAGAGTGAAGAAATTGTGATAGGAGTACTGGACAAACTCTCAGCTCCAGGAATACAACTTTTCCTTGTAAAGTATGCAACTGATTCACCGGTAGAAGTGCTGCCTGCTCTGGTTAAAAACCACTGGAGACACAGTCAATTGAAGCAATGCCTTATCTTGGAATCTTTTCTGAATGTGGGGTAACAAGGTCCCAATATCACGAGTTCAAACAGGAGAGATAAAAAAATGTAAAGGTAAGTAAGCTGAAGTGGCATGAGGAGATACTTCGTTCCATCAGATAGTTGTGACAAAACAGGAGAAAATAGGTGATCATGCACACATGTTTAGTTCAGCTAAACTAATTGAGTTACAGCAGAAAGATGAAAACTTTAAGTAGTAGTATCAAAAGGGCATATACATTAGGGATTCTGAATGTATCCCTGAGTATTATGACCTTAACAATGGTGTCTGCATGAGGAGATGGAAACTATCACATACTGAAGGAGATGATAAATGGGCACAGATTCATCAAATTGAATTGCAAATGGGGTACAGAAAGGAGAAGCTACAAGTGAAGCATGAATTACCACGTGGAGGTCATTTTGGAGTGAGGAAAACACAGTCTAAAATTGAAGGCATTCTTAATAGCCTACACTGCACCATCATGTTGTTGAATTTTGCCAGACGTGAAATACACGTGAGGTAATTAGAAAACCACAGGTGTTAATAAAACCTGCATCTTTAATAACTATTCCTGCAGTTGAGGAACCTTTTACAATAGTTTAATTGATTGGCTAGGTCCTCTATATCAAACAAAAAAAGTGTGAATCAGTATTTGTTAACAATAATTGATGTATCCACGAAATTTCCAGAGGCTATTGCATTATGCAATGTCACAGCGAAAAGGATGGTAAAGGAAATAGTCTTTTTAAAAATATATACGGACTATCAACAGAGATACAGTGCGACCAAAGTTCAAACTTCACATCCAAACAGTTCAAGGAAGTTAAGGGCAGCTCTGTAATAAATCAATTCAAATCTACTGTGAACCATCTAAAATCGCAGCGAGCACGAGAAAGGTGACATCAAACTTTAACGATCATGTTGAATGCTTATGGTAAGGATTATCCAGCTGATTGGGGTAAGGGCTTTTAGTGATCAGAGATGCACAAAATGAATTGACCAAACTCTGTCCATTTTAATTAGGTTATTAAGAGGTAGGACCGTTAAAGTCGATGAAGGAGTAATTAGTAAATCAGAAGTAAAAGGCCACACTGTTGGACTATGTCTCAAATTTTCTGGAATGATTAAAAAGCGCTGGGGAGTTGGCTAGATGGCATTTAAAAGTATTGCAGAATGCACCTAAACAGGAAGTGGACAAGAACTCAAAAATTTGCAATTTTGCTATCGGGGATAAAGTATGTATGTTACTTCTAGTGATGGGGGATCTTGAAAAGCAAGGACTGGTGAAACTTATCAAATGCGAAAGAATATTGAGTGAGGGTAACTACTTGATAGGGACTCCAGACAGAAAGGAATCTCACAGAGTATGTCATGTGAATATGCTCAAAAGGTATTTTGACAGGGAACAGACAGCAACAGGAGAATGTGTTAATGATTACAGTACAGAAGGAAGAGCCAAGTTCAGAGGATTCTGGATTGAACGTTCCTCAAATTAAAGTGGACAATGAGGAAGTTTTCTAAAATTGGTATAAATTATTGAGTAACCTCTCTGAGGAAAAAAAAATGACGTGATAGAGTTGTTAGTATTATATGGGGAGATATGAGGAAATTAAATGGGAAATATTACCTAATTCTGCATAAGGACATGCTGTTCTGATTAAGCAGCATCCTTATAGGCATAATCCTCTGAAGTTGGCACATGTTCAGAAGGGGATTGAACACATGCTCCAAGATGACATAATCGACCTGAGTTACAGTGACTGGAACTCACCCAAAGTCATGGTACTGAAACCAGATGATACCCAACGATTATGTGTGGACTATCGCAAGGTCAATACAGTTAAAAAAAGGATGCATATCTTATTCCGCAGTTGTAAGGCTTTAGTGGGAAGGTGGGACAAGCAACTTACATTTGGTATGAGCTCCATCTGATTAAGCAAAGCCTTTCAAGGTGGCTATAAATGAGATAGTGCTAGAAAAGCTAAAAAGTCTTAAAATTGATAAATCTCCTGGCCCCGATGGGATACATTCTAGAGTTCTGAGAGAGTTGGCTGAGGAAATAGCGGAGGCATTGGTTGAGATCTTTCAAGAGTCACTGGAGTGAGGGAAAGTCCCGGATGATTGGAAGATCGCAGTTGTAACCCCATTGTTCAAGAAAGGATGAAGACAAAAGATGGAACGTTATAGGCCAATTAGCCTAACCTCGGTTGTTGGTAAAATTCTAGAATCCATCATTAAGGATGAGGTTTCTAAATTCTTAGAAGAGCAGAGTCTGATTAGAACAAGTCAACATGGATTTACTAAGGGGAGGTCATGCCTGACAAACCTGTTGGTATTCTTTGAAGAGGTGACAAGTAGGTTAGACCAGGGAAACCCAGTGGATGTGGTCTATCTAGACTTCCAAAAGGCCTTTGATAAGGTGCCACACGGGAGGCTGCTGAGCAAGGTGAGGGCCCATGGTGTTCGAGGTGAGCTACTGGGATGGATTGAGGATTGGCTGTCTGACAGAAGACAGAGAGTTGGGGTAAAAGGTTCTTTTTCAGAATGGCAGCCGGTGACGAGCGGTGTCCCGCATGGTTCAGTGTTGGGGCCACAGCTGTTCGCATTATATATTAATGATCTAGATGAAGGGACTGGGGGCATTCTAGCGATGTTTGCCGATGATACGAAGTTAGGTGGACGGGCAGGTAGTACTGAGGAAGTGGGGAGGATACAGAAGTATCTCGAAAGTTTGGGAGAGTGGTCCAGGAAATGGCTGACGGAATTCAACGTGAACAAATGCGAGGTCTTGCACTTTGGCAAAAAGAATAAAAGCACAGACAACTTTCTAAACGGTGAGAAAATTCGTAAAGCCCAAGTACAAAGGGATCTGGGAGTGTTAGTCGAGGATTCTCTAAAGGTTAACATGCAGGTTGAGTCTGTGATTAAGAAAGCAAATGCGATGTTGTCACTTATGTCAAGAGGGTTGGAATATAAAAACACCATTGTGCTCCTGAGACTTTATAAAGCTCTGGTTAGGCCCCATTTGGAGTACTGTGTCCAGTTTTGGTCCCCACACCTCAGGAAGGACATACTAGCACTGGAACGTGTCCAGTGGAGATTCTCACGGATGATCCCTGGAATGGTAGGCCTAACATATGAGGAACTGCTGAGGATCTTGGGATTGTATTCATTGGAGTGTAGAAGATTAAGGGGAGACTTAATAGAGATGTACAAGATAATACATGGCTTGGAAAGGGTGGATGCTAGGAAATTGTTTTCGTTAGGTGAGGAGACTAGGACCCGTGGACACAGCCTTAGAATTAGAGGGGGTAAATTCAGAACAGAAATGCAGAGACATTTCTTCAACCAGAGAGTGGTGGGCCTATGGAATTCATTGCCGCAGAGTGCAGTGGAGGCCGGGACGCTAAATGTCTTCAAGGCAGAGATTGATAGATTCTTGTTGTCTCTGGAAATTAAGGGCTACGGGGAGAATGCGGGTAAGTGGAGTTGAAGTGCCCAGCAGCCATGATCGAATGGTGGAGTGGTCTCGATGGGCCGAATGGCCTTACTTCCACTCCTAGGTCTTATGGTCTTATGGTCTTATAAATGCGAGTGATGTGGGTGTCAGTGCTGCACACCTGCAGGAAGACGACGAGATGATAGAAAGACTCATTGGTATTTATCCATCAAGTGAAATATTTATTGGTAGAAATATTCAACAGCTAAGAAAGAGACTTTGAGCTTTGTGTTGGCACGACAACATTTCAGTTTTTATATTATTAGCAACATCTTTAACAATTACCCATTGAAGCTTTTGGAGAAATTGTAGGACAAAAATGGGAGTCTGTTTAGCTCGAGCCTGTAATTTCAGCCACAGAGTTTGAAAAGTGAGCCTGTGGCAGGTCTTGATTGCCAAAACATTGTGGAAACTTGAATGACAGATCGACACACTCAGTGGTAGATGTATCACACACTGAATTTGGATGTAGCTCTGCAGGTTTGCATTTTTATACTAAGTGAATGCATATGTGTGTTTTTGTGTACTAACCACTACTTTTGGTTATTTTGAGAACTGAAGATATCTTTGGATATTAATGATTCAGTTTTATAATGTCCATTCACAAGGTTATGTTGTGCTTGGTTTTTGTTTCAGAGAGGTTCTAACCGACCCACGGTTCCAACATGTCTCAATTTTGAACGGCTCATTGGGGTCCTTTGGTTTATACCAAACTGGTAATACCTCAAGAAGAAGGTTTTTAAGTCTTAAAAAAAAACTGGTATAATCAAGGGGACGTGACCAGCTCTCCGCCAGCGTAGTTCAGTCAGTTCGAACGTTATTTAAGTCAGAGTCACTGTTGAAACTGGACGCTCTCCCCATCCTTCTGTCTTCTGAATTTGTAACCTGTAAGCTTGGTTTGTGTAATTTTTACTCTTTGTGCCAAGGGGTTTGTTTATTGGGAATGTTGAAACCAATTTGGAACAGCATCATTAAGTCGGGAAATCCTGTCAGGTTCGGATCGGATGGGTTATTTGGGTATTCAATATTCGCTTGGTTTTGTTTTATTACTTAATGTTTTATATAAATTCTTTTTGTTTAAAACACGGTAGTCTGACCAGCTAATTCACTCTGGCGATATCCACTATACACTTACCTTCAACAATTAGCAAATCTAAGGTCAGGGAGACCTGCTTGAACTGATTGGAGGAGTCGGGCCTGTTCCATAAAAATGTACAATAATCTTGTTCATCAAAAGTTATGATTTAACAAGTAAGGGAAGGAATGAATATGAGATTGGTTATGACACAGAAAGGATTGGGCCCAACAACTGAGGAGACCCCCTCAGATTACAAAAAGATCTTGATCAAATGGGTCAATCAGCTGACAAATAGCAGACGGAGTTCAATCTGGATGAATGCGAGATGCAGGCAGTAGTGCGTGTTTGCTGCTGTCTGCTGCACCAGGAATGAGATAATTTTATTCCCCATCTCCTGGGTTCATCACATCGATGTCCTTCGTGAACTTTGAGAGGCCTTACTCTCCTGGTTAAGTCCTGCTGTTAATGTAGTTACACAATATCTTTGAATTACCATTCACCTTATCTGCCCATGCTATCTAATATCTCTTTTTGGCTTTCCTCATTTCTCTCAAAATGGTGCCCCACTCTCTTTATATTGATTAAAAGATTCAATTCAATAAAGTTGTCTGGATCTAAAGTAAGTTTGTCTTTTATTTTAGAGTGGAACCTCAATAACTTTAGTCATCCATGGTTCCTTAACCTTACCTGCTTTACCCTCACGCTAACAGGAACATAAAGCCTCCCAACTCACGTCGTCAGACTGTTGAATGCCTCCCCCTTGTCAGACATTATTTTACCTGCTAAAAGTCTACTCCCATCAAACTTGGACAGTCCTTGTCCCATGCCATTAAAATGTATGGTACTTAAATCAAAAATATGATATTAATGGAAGGCGTATTATTTTCCACTAATAGTTATGATTGCAAGACCCAAAAGTATTCTCCCATGTTCACTTCAGTCGCTTGCCCTGCCTATTTCACAAAACCTGGTCTCGTTTTGCTCCATCTCGATTCGGATGATCCACGTACTGATGAAGAAAATTTTCTTCGACACATTTGACAAATTCTTCATGATTCAACCTTTTAACACTATGGTTGTCCCAATCATTTCTTTAGAAAATTAAAATCCCCATTACCACAACCTTATTAAGCTTACATATATACGGGATCTTCCTGCATGTCTGTTTCTCAATTTCTTTCTTACTGTTGGAGACCATATGGTGCAATAACGTCAACGTACTCTTTCCTTTCTTATATTTAATTTCTATCAATATATTTTGATTGGACGATTTGTCACAAATGAGCATATAGTGCAATCTCTTCAAAGTGACCTTTACTTTCTTATTTTTAACACTACCCATGTATTTTACCTGATGATTTTTGAGAAATAACTTCTCCAGTAATACCAATAATTTATCCCTTAATCTAAAACGGCAGGCCTCCCCCTCTCCACCCACTGTATGCCACGTTTTCTATCCATTCTATGACACCTATCACCTGGAACGTTGAATTGACAATCTTGAACATCTCTCAGGCGAAAGTGAGGACTGCAGATGTGGAGATTAGAGTCGAGAGTGTGGTGCTGGAAAAGCACAGCAGGCCAGGCAGCACCCGAGGAGCAGGGAAATCAATGTTTTGGGCAAAAGGCCTTCAACAGCCCTTTCCTGATGAGGGGCTTTTGCCGGAAGCGTCCATTTTCCTGCTCCTCGGGTGCTGCCTGGCCTGCTGTGCTTTTCCAGCATCACACTATCGACTTGAACACCTCATCACCAACTTTCAGTAATAAAAATGATACCCCAATTCTATGTTCTTAAACATGCCCTGAGTTCATCAACCTTCCCCATAAGACCCCTTACATTGAAATAAATGCAACTTAGTGCTTCAGAATTAGTGTATGCTCTGACTCTCTCATCTTTCGTTTCTAATGGACATGCTCTATTCACATTCATAACTTTCTCCATCCATCCGTCCATTAACACTGCCAATTAGAATAACCCCCTTGCCTTCTCTATCAATATAATGTCTCCGTACATAGAGTGAGCAAATCTCCCTGCTAAGATATTGGTTGATTTCCAGTTTAGATTAGACCAATACTTTTTGAACATGTGTTTTCTATTCCAAAACAAATTCCAATTTTCCAAAAATCTAAATCCCTCAACAACAACCCAGCTCTTCAGCCATTGAATTTTCTCCTTTAACCTTTCGTTCCTCCACCAGTTGGGGCTGGCATTGGCAGTAAACCACAAATTAATACCTCTAAAGTTTTATTTTTAATCTACCTCACCTCTTAAATTCACCCTATACTGCTTTAATATTTTCCCTAAAAAGTCATTCCTACCACTATGTACAACAATCTTTGACTACTCAGTCTCACTTTTAACAATGTGCTTGAAAAGTTTAAAGCCATTCTTCAGCCTAGCACAAAGCACCCTAAACTCATGCTCACTGCCACAGAATCTCCTGCTGATGCGCCTGACTGAAAATCCCACTGTAGCAATAATTCTTCAAAATTTTCTCTAACCCTGCCTAATATAAAAATCGTGCCATCAGTCCAATAACTGACGGCTCTTCCATTTTCCTCAGAAAGACTACCTTCTTCAACAGTTCCAAAAAGTGAAAATCTTTTTGGTAGAGGAATATTCGCCGGAGACATTGAAGTACCTTCTAACCTTTCCTGACAGTCACCATTTATCTGACTGCTTTGCTGGGCAGTACTTTTCTTCTAAATCTTCTCTCCAAACTCTCTGTGGCCTAAATAACATTATGCCTAGAAGCAGGATTTTTCACAACATCTTATTTATATGTTACCTTTCATTACCTATAGATAATAATGTTAAAATGGAAGCAAAATCATATACACATCAAACATATAAAAAATAGATAAAATCAAACCTTTAACTAATTAACTGAATATAAATATTCATCTTCAATATATTCCGAGCAGAAAAGTCTTCTCCTGAGCAGAAAACAGACAAGACTCTCTGATATGAAGGCACAACTCCTTATTTTTTTTTAAAAAATGCTTAATTTTTCGAAACGGAAACAAACTTTCGCAGTGTTAAAAAAGAAACCTTAAAAACCATATGAAAACAGGAAGTGTTGGTTTTGCCTATGCCATTTCTGAGTTTACCATTATTATCTCATGGCATGGTGGCACAGTGTTGGCGCTACTGCCTCACAGCGCCAAAGACCCGGGTTCAATTCCCACCTCAGGCGACTGACTTGGTGGAGTTTGCACGTTCTCCCTGTGCCTGCATGGGTTTCCTCCATTTTCCTCCCACAGTCCAAAGATGTTCAGATCAGGTAAATTGGCCATACTAAATTGCCCGCAGTGTTAGGTAAGGGGTAAATGCAGGGGTATGGGTGGGTTGCGCTTCGGTGTGGTGGTGTGGAATCGTTGGGCCGAAGGGTCTGTTTCCACACTGTAAGTAATCTAATCTCGCTGCTTTCATCCTCTAAGACGCCAATATTTAATTTTAACATTCTTTTCCTTTTTGTCTTCTGCGAGAAATATTATTTATCAATTCGTATGCTTTCTACACATTTTGCTTCATAGCCATTTTGATGTTGTTTTTAGTAACCGTTTGCTGGTACTTAAAGCGTTTTGCTTTAATTTATTCATAGGATGAGGGAGTCGCTCGGTTAGACTGAACTTATTGTCCATCCCGAGAGGGCAGTTAAGATTTAAACAAATTTGTGTAGGTTTGAAGTTATACATAGGTCAGACCAGGTAGGAATGATGGTTTCCGTCCCTAAAGGACACTTGTGAAATATATGGCTGTTTCTAACAATAAGCAATGCTTTCATGATCATCAATAGACTCTTAATTTCAGGTTCATATTGAATGTGACAACATTTGAACCTGAGTCCCAAGAACAATATCTGGATGAGCAGTCGGCGATAATACAGCCAGGTCATCACTGTCTTGTTATTGTTGACTTCCTTGTTAAGCTATGGATCACTTTTCATCTTTTTACAATTCCTTATCCACTAAGGATTGCACTTCAATTGAGGTGTCTTGATTATCTCCCGAAGTAGTTACCACTGTTAATCAACTGTCCTGCATTTTAATGTTTTTGCCAAGTCTACTTGGGCAAATCACTTCCTCAGGTCAGTAAAGTTGTCATTGCCCAACACTAACCCTCTCGTATGTGACTGTCTTCACTGTTTCAATCTGAATGTGAACCTCCAGCATGCTGTGCCACTCTTTCTAAGATAATCCTTACGACAATATGATTTATCACTCCTTCCTTATTTCATAATACCAAGTCGGTTCTCTGGTTGGTTCCATGATACGTTAATCGAAGAAATCATCCCTTATAGCTTCGATGAGTCGTTCTTTGTGTCTCCCCTTGCAAATTGATTAATCCAGTCAATATGCATGTTCAAATTACCCATAATCACTCGTGTGCCCTTGTCTTGAGCCATCATTATTCCCTGTTTCATGCTATTCCCTACTTTGAAAGTAGTTTGCCGGGATGGGGGTTTCTGGGCTGGAAATGCTCATCCCAATGGGTTTCTTTCAATGTATTCTATTTCAAACCGGACTGAATCATCATTTTTGTCCGAAGTGTTAATATCATTTCTTAATACAACCTTGACAAGACCCTTGACTAATACAGACACTCCATCTACTCTACCCATGGACATTTAACACCCCAGTCCTGACCTTCTTGTAACGACGTTTCAGTAATCCCCACAATGCCATATCTATTTATCTCTGTTTGACCTGTCAGCTCATTAATTTGATTCCAAGTACTGCACGCTTTTAGTTAATTTTTTTGTACATAAGTTCCATTGATATGTCTTTTTTTAAATACTTTTGTGCACAGGATCTCCAACCCAACAACAGTGACCCTATCATTTACTTCAACTTTCTATTCATATTTTAAAATTATTATTATTCTTTCCCTCAGCATGGTCATTGTACTGGCACTGCCTGTTTATTCGACCACCCTCTACTTTCTGTTCAGTTTCTGACCTGCTGAATTGGTTCCCAGCCTCCTGAGCTGCACGATCACACCTCCCTTCCAGGATGTTAGGGCCCTTCCAGTTAAGGTGCACACTTTCATTTTTGTACAGTTCCCACCTGTCCCGGAACTTTCTTTGCAGGACCTTTCAACCTTCCATTCTTCTTACCTATGTCATTGATATCAATGTGAACGACGCCTGCTGGCTGTTTCCCCTCCCAATTCAATATGCCCTGCGCATACTCGGAGGCATTCTTGATCCTGGCACCGACCTCCCTTTTTATGAAGAAATCATAGAATCATAGAATCCCTACAGTGAGGAAGCAGGCCATTTCACACAGCACGTCCATGCTGATCCTCCGAAGCGTAACCCTGAACCATTCCCCTACTCTATTCCTCTGCATTTACCCATGACCAATGTACCTAACTGGTACGTCGCTAAACACTATTGGCAA
Organism: Chiloscyllium punctatum; assembly: GCF_047496795.1. Lineage (NCBI taxonomy): Eukaryota > Metazoa > Chordata > Chondrichthyes > Orectolobiformes > Hemiscylliidae > Chiloscyllium > Chiloscyllium punctatum. The sequence continues at coordinate 50,996,490 of NC_092751.1, forward strand.
AAAATAAACAACCCAGACCCATTCCACTAGGCTATGTTCAACCTGCATTCTCACAACAGATACTGCCAAAACTACTGAGCATTTCCAACAATGTCTGTTTTTGTCACCGATGATGATTGCATTTTGATAAAACAAATTTATGCAACTCAGACTTCAAACAAAGCTGAATTTAAACTCCCAGGAGAAAATTAAATATCTGGTCATTCGATGACCCCAGTAAAGGTTCAGTAAATTATTTCTGTTTGGCCCATGAACGTCATTTGTTCACTTTCCCAATCAATGAATAAAGGAGATTTTTTAGCATCTTTTTTTGATATCAGAAAACTTGGAAACGTTGCGCTTTTACTCCTTCATATGGGTGTGATTACATCGCATTCTTTCGTCTTAGTGAAACTAAAGATGATTATTCACAAGCGAAACACACACACACACACACACACACACACACACACACACACACACATACACACACACACACACACACACACACACACACACACACAATGTAATACTTTGTCGAACAATGCCAATAACATTGTAAGTAATTGGAATGACAACTGGAAAGAAGGAAATAAGTAATGGAAGGATGAGAGAAGACGGGTCTTTTTCGGAACAGAAAATACATTTATGTGAACTTGCTAAGTTGATCAAATTTATGAAAAGCTATGCAGGGCAGAAAAAAGACATTGTTATGAAGGTGTAGAGGTATACTTTCCCGTTAAGGGAGACAGGAAGCTGGCACAAGGTGTTCTGAAAGAAGTTAAAATGTAACATTTGTCTGTGAAACCAATAGTGATACTGAGTTGCCATGGAACAAAATCAAATACAAATTCACCCAGACAGTTTAAATTATGCACCAACAGACTGAAATCAAATCGAGAGTGAAATATAATGTATTTGATGACATCAATATCAATGAAATTATCCGATGCGTTGTTGTATGAATCTGGATGTTTTGAACATTTAGGGGGAGAACTGCTAAAGACATCCACAAAGATAGACAGCGAGTTGAAGAGCTTTTTGTAGACACCTGTCTAGAAGACGTTTGCACAGCGGAACATCAAAGCTGACCGTGAGTAAAATCGATAGACAATATCTACAAAGGAAAATCGACAAAGCTGACTGGTTTTGAAACATGATGATATTTTTGTAAACCTTTATTGGGGGTTTTGTTTCAGCAGACTAGTATTGTAGAGTGGGAGGTAAAAGATACGTTTGACCCACGGAATTTATAAACAGTTGTTCATTTTATTATTCTCTGTTGGACTTAAATAACAAAATTGTTAATTTTACTTTTAAATAGTGACTCTGTAAATGGATCTTTGCCTCTCGACACTTAAGATATTAGGACATGAGGTGAACATTTCTTTGTGGCTGGTTTAAATTAGGAGAGCGGTTAATCCTGTGTTGTAACAGTTTGGGGGGCTTTCTTTCGCGATTATAACAGGTTTAGGCAGATCCAAACTGTCATTTGGGTAGATTTGAATAGATTTGAGGTATGAGAAAATGCACAGTATATTAAAACATTTGCATGTTGGTGTCCAAGATCTTTAAATAAAACGTCAGTAAGACAACTGATTCAATTTCGAAGACTTGTTGTTGGTTAAATTAAAAGTGAGAGAAATGGTTCTTAAAAAAATTAAGAGGGGTTTGAAGATGATTCTCAATCTTTACAAGGAAGTTTAGAAAGAAAAATAAAGGCCAAACCTTTAGAATTAGTAAAGAACATAGATTTGCGTTTAACCGAGGAAAAAGGTAAAGCTGAAATTGTCAAGAAATTACTCAAACGCTAAGGTGTATCAGAGAAACAGTTAAGTGCAGTAGACTGAGAAAAACTTAAATTATAATTGAGGAAAATTGAGTTTAAAGATAATCAAAGGAAGAGAGAAAGAGAGAGAAGAAACAGAAAGCAAGAGAGAAGAGAGACGGAGAAAAGGGAAGGAGAAGGTTCGTATCTGAGCATAGAGAGAAGAAGATTGAAAAAGAGACAGAAGGTTTTTAGTTGAGCAAAAAGAGCGAGAGGTTAAACTTGGAGGTACGATTTAGGCAACAAAGTCAAAGTAACAGGATGGAGATTAAAAGGCAATTGGAGATACATACAGCTATGTCAAAACGCTGCCACATTTTGATGAGAAAGATTTTGAAGCCTCCTTTGTTTCATTGAAACTTGGCTAGGTAGATAGAATGGTCCAAGTAATGATGGGTAATACTAGTTCAGACTAAACTGGCAGCCAGGCCAAGTGAGGTATTTGTTCCGGTATCACACGAAGGGTCAAGAGACCCTGAAGATGTCAAACAAGCTATTTTAAGTGCTCATGAATTGGTACCAGAGACATGTAGACAGCAGTTCAGAAACATTAAGAAGTAAACAGGTCAGACTTATGGTGAGTTTGAAAGAATTAAACATAGGCATTTTGATAGATGGATGCTTGCTTTAAAGATGAATATGACCTGTGAGGCTGTAATGGAGATTATTCTGACTACCTGTTCAGTGTGGTTTCCAATATGTCCCCATGTGGAGATGGTGCTGCTATGGAAATGGCACTGGATTACTAATCCAGATCAGGCTAATGGTCAGGCAGCTGGTGGAAGTTAAAAAAAAAATAAAATATCGTGATTTAAAATCTGGTGTCAGTAACAGTGATCATGAAATCAATGTCGATTGTAAACTTCATTTTGCTTCCCCAATGCAATTCATGGAAGTTAATTCTGTTCTGGTAAATTCTATGCTTTCCTGGCCTGGCCTAAAAGTGACTTCAGACACACAGACATGTGATCAACTGTTCAATGGTCTTTAAACTGGTCAAGCAAGACACTAAATTGTACAGATGTGCTCCGAGGTTTGAAAGGGTAAAACCGACAGAACACCCAGCTGCAGCCTCAGTATCGGAAAAGGGAATGGGAAACACAGTCCTGTTGACCCCGCAGAGACCTCCTTCCTAATATCTCTGACCTTGTGACAGCCGTACCCCTGCTGTCTCTTGATCCCTTTAGTGTCGAGAAATCCTTATTTATATGCCGTGTTTTAGCTTCCACAGCCTGATGCGGTATAGAATTTCCCAGGGTCACCACTCTCTGAGGGCACCACTCTCATCTCAGTACAGAGCAGCCTGCCTGTACCTAATACTGTGACCTCTTGTTTTAGACAACCCAACCAGGGGAATGATCATCGTTGCTTCCAATCTGTCTCGCCCTGTCAGTGTTTTAAATATTTCATTGAGATCTCCACTCATTTTCCCAAAGCCCAAGGAATACAGGTCCAGTCGCCTCAAAGTCTGCTGCCTCAACAATTCTGTCATCCCAGCGATCAGCCTGGTCATCCTTCACTGCTCTCACTCAATGTCAGGTTTGTCCTTTATTAAGTAAGGAGACCAACATTACACATAATACTGCAAAATTTTCGAGATGGGCGTGTCCCCAAGGGCCTGTACAGTGCAGGAAGACACCCTTACTACTGTGTTCAAATCCTCCTGAAATGATGGTCAACACAGCCTTTACCTTCCTCCCTGTTTTGTGTTTTTGCAATATTGCTTTCATGACTGTTGTACTGGGAGATCCTGAACTTTTCTGTGCTACAGCTACCTACTTGGTGTGTTTGTGTACACTGGTTAGTGTGCCAATATCATTCCCAGTGTTGACTTATGGCTTCAGAACTCACTGCCCTGCACTGACCATGGAGGTCTGCGCAGAAGAAACCAAGAAAGGTATAAATCACTTTAAAGATCAAAATGTTTCGCCCAATCCATTTTCAAATTATCAGTTGCTGTTCTATAGTTTCCACCAAAATATACACCGTCACATCCACTCCCATTGCTCTTCATCTGCCACGCATTTCCCCCTTCACTCTACTTTAGAGCGTTTCTTCAATCACTTTAGAGCGTTTCTTTCATATACTCCTCGCCCACTCACCATCCGACATCATTTAGTGCCGTCAACAGACTGGGTTATACTGTATTTGATTCTCTCAACTAAATGTTTGTGATGTATTGGGAATAGCTGGAGCCAAAGCACCGATCCCTGCGACACCCAAAGATCCTTGCACTTCAAAACAGAATGTTCTATTCCTGTTCACTGTTTCCTGTCAGCTCTCCCATTCGAAAATCATGTTCATATTTTAGGCCCAACCCTCTAACATTTGACTTTGCATAAGAGGCCAGAATCTTTACCAAAACCCTTCTGAAAATCCAAATGCACTGCATCCATTGCTTCACCGTATGTGTAGACCAGTCTGTTTCTCAAATATGATTCCCATTTCATGCTGACCCATTACATAAGAACTAGGAAAATTAATAAAAACATGGCTGATCATTTCATGGCCTCAGCTCTCCTTGCCCGTCCATAACCATAACCATTAGTTCCTTTACTTCTCAAAACATTATCGATCTGAGCTTCAAACACATTCAATCACAAAGTTTCAACTATTACACTCAGCAGGGAATTCCACCGATTCACAAACTTCTTGGTCAAGACGTTCCTTCTGAATTCAGTCCTGAATCTGCTCTACCTAATTTTGAGACTTTGCCCTCTTGTCCTAGTTTCACCTTCTACTGTAAACGTCCTCTCTATTTCTATCTGATCTATTTCTTTCATAATTATATATGTTTCTATCAGATCCTCCCTCATTCTTTCAAATTCCAATCAATATATAATTCCAGTCTACTCTGTCTCTCCTCATAAGTGAACCCCTTCAACTCTGGAACCAACCTAACGAAACTCCTCTGTATCCACCGCAGTGCCAGGACATCATTTCTCAAGTGAGGAGACCAAAACTGCACATAATACTCCAGGTGTGGTCTCACCAGCACCTTGTACAGCTGCAACATAACCTCCCTGCTTTTAAACTCAATCCCTTTAGCAATTCTATTTGCCTCGTTAATTACTTGTTGCACCTGCAGACAACTTCTGTGATTCATGCACAAGGACACCCAAGTCCCTCTGCACATAAACATGCTGCATTTGTTTTAGCATGCAAGTAATAGTCCTTTTCACTGGTATTCCGATCAAAATGGATGACTTCGCATTTATTACAATTCTACTCCGTCTGCCAGACCTTTGCCCACTAGCTTAAACTATTTATGTTCCTTCGTAAAGTTTAACATTCCACTGCACACTTTGCTCTGACACTCATTTTAGTATTATCTGCAATCTTTGAAACACTACACGTGAAGTCCAACTACAAATCGTATTTGTAAGCTGTGAATAATTGTAATCCCAGCACTGATCCCTGAGGCATACCACTAGTCAATGATCAGGAACCAGAAAACACTCATTTATACCCACTCATTGCTTCTTGTTAGTTAACCAATCCTCTATCCATGTTAATGCATTACCCGTAATACCACCCATTTTTACCTTATGCAGCAGCGTTTTTGGCGGCATTTTGTCGAATGCCTTTTGTAAATCTCGGTACACCGCATCTACTAGGTCTCTCTGGTCATAATGTCTTCATAGATTTCTAGTAAATTAGTTAAGCATGACTTTCCTTTCATGAACTGATCCTATGTCAGCCCAATGGGACGATTCCTGTCGAGATGCATTGCTATTTATTCCTTGATTACACATTGAAATATTTTCCCCACGACACTTAATGGCTAACTGGTCTATAGTTCCCCACCTTTGTCTACATCTCTTTTTAAACAGTGGTGTCTGATTTCCTGTTTTCCAATCTGCTGGAAGTACAATAGAGTCCAGTGAATTTAGAAAGATTTACACAAATGCATTTATTATTTCTCCCACTACCTCTGTTAGTAAATTGTGATGCATTCCATCAGAGCCAGGAGACTGATCTACTTTTAGCTCCATTAGATTGATCAACACTATCTCTGTCGTGGGAATGATTGTTTCCAGGTCCTCACCTACCTTCATCGCATTGACAATTACTGGCATGTTACTAATGTATGTCACAGACAAGATCAACAAAATATGTGCTCAAATCCTCGGCCATTTGCTCATACCCCATTACTGAATCTCACTTCTCACCCTGTAAAGGACAATTGCTTACCTTAGCCACTATTATTGTTTTATTTATTTATAGAATCTTTTGGTACCTGTCTTTATATTCTGGGGTAGTTTACTCTCATAATCTATCCTATGTTTTTGATTTTTTTTGTTGCTTTCTTTTGACATTTATATTTTTCCAAGTCTTTTAGTTTCCCAGTGGTCTTTGCCATTATTTATGCCAGTTATTTGATAGCTTCCCTTATTTTCTGAGACATCCACGACAGATTACCATTTTCCTTCAGTCCTTCCATTTCCCTCTTATATACTGTTACTGAGCACTTGGAAAAATTGCATTGAAAGCCAACCAGTGTTCATCAACGGTTCCACCTCAAATTCAATTCTTTCAGCCAATTTTCGCTAACTCCTCCATCATCCTATTGTAGTCTCCTTTATTTAAGCTCAATACTCTGGTGTTGGATTTTGACTTCTTACCTTCCATCTGTATGCTGAGTTCAACCATACTTTAAGTCCCAATAATTCATCCCAATACATTTATTTATTAATCTCATTCTTTATCCCTCGAGACTAAGGCTTCCCAGTATTGCTGGGAAGATTTGACTTGTTTGTTTTTTTTTCTTCTGTGAAGACAGAACTAATGTATTTGCTTCATAGTTCTGTCACTTCCCTGCTGTAATGCTGCATTCTCTGGGTTCAGACTGTAACGAAGTTGCACTTGTTTTCTCTTACCTTTTCCTTTGACAGTTCACACTTATAACTCTTGTTAATAATCTCTTCAGAAACCGACCAATACATATTCACACCATGCAATCACAGGACCATAGACTCTCTTCTGTCAGAAATTTTAATTAGATTAGGACATCAGATCTGTAAACAATACTTCATGTACGGTCTCACCAACACTCTGTGTAACTCGCGCAGAATGTCTTTACTTCTAGTCGGAATAAATTACTGTAGAAGCTGCAACCTGTACTTAAACCCACACGTGGTAGATATCACAGTGAGTCAGACAGCATCCGTGGAGAGAGAGCATGGAGCTCTACACCGCCTATATACTGATTCTCTTTAATCAAAATCAAACCTAAACTTTACCTTGCTCAATTTGCATATGTTTCTCCTAGTGTACTTTTTTTCTCTGTTAACTTACTGCATGGGTTCTTGAAAATCCTCCTGAGTATCCAACTATAGCATATTCACTGGTTTTCCATTTTTTACATTCACAAGGGTTATCTTCAAGCAAAAAGTTTGCAAATTTTGACTACCCTATCAGAAATCTAGCATCATTCTCTTGACGTTTGCTATTGTTCTCTAAGTGTGCAATATCAGATTCTTTATAATAAATTTCAACAGATTCCCTACTGTGGATAACAGGTTAGTTGCTCTGTAGGTCTCCAATCTCCCTCCTCTTTCTTTCCTAAATCCTTGGAATGCATTCATTATCTTCCAAATTGGACATGGAAAAATACAATGATCCTCAATGCAATCAATCTGTGCACTGCTGCTTTCTCTGAAATTTCAGTATGAATTATATCTGGTCTGTCAGACTTATCAATCCTCAATCCACATATGTTTGCAAATACTACCTCATCACTTTTATGGATGATTTTAGTGTTTAGTTACACAAGTCCCATGATCACTTGTTATTTCCTCCATGAAGACAGACACTAAGTCACTGGCTAGTTTCCCTGTCATTCTTTTCTGTTCTCTGATCACACAACACCAATTTCAAAACACTCTGAAATCTCGCTGGTGCTCAAAATACTGTTAAAGCAACCCATCTCATACACCCTCATGAAATCCATTTCCCCAGCATTAAAATACACTTGGGTTAACACTGTTCCGATATTACTTAAAGCTACCCATTTTTATTGTAGTACCCACAAAACTTGGATATGTAATTTCCTGTTCTGTAATATAAACAGCATTTGTATCACAATTTTGGCTTTGAGGTATAACTCCCATAAACGTTTGCTTCTGCTTGCTGTTTCTGAGCTCCACCTTACCAGATTCTGTGGAACTGAGTGACATATGCTCTGGGGAGATTAATGGCAGATTCAGGCGAGATGTTTGGTGAGGCATATCTCAACATTGATGTCATCTCACCACATCCTACCCATTTCTCTCAAGTGTCATTATGGCATTTTCACCAGATCTCCCGTTATGCTGGTGAAGTAGAGAAGGACAATAATCTTTCAACAATGCTGTGTATTCCCCCAAACAACTGAGACTGCTCTAACCTGGATGGGAACCTGACAGCAGGCTGGTGAAGTGCTGCTGGTGATGTACAGGATCTCGGTGAGACCACATCTGGAGTAGTGTGTACAGAATTTATCTCCTCACTGGGGAGATTGGAATTAACTCAGAGATTATTCCCGCAACTGATTTTTGCAATGAAGGTGTTAAACCTAGATTTCCTACAACGTGGAAGCAGGCCATTTGACCCATCGACAGCAAACTAATCCTCCGAAGACCACCACATTTAAATCACACTATATTCCCCTGCTCGTCACCCAATCTCTGTTACCTGGCATTTTCTTTGACTAATGCACCTTACCTGCACATCGTGGGGCTGGGAGGAAACTGGACTACCCGATAGAAACCCTTGCAGGCACAGGGAGAATGTGAGACAGTGACTCCTGACTGAAATTGAACCTGGATCTCTGGTGCTGGGAGGCAGTAGTGCTAACCACTGAGCTACTCATTGTGGGCAACACAACGTGCCTGCACAATTCAGCCCTCGAAATGTGACTTAACAGCAGGGAGATTCCGTAAGTCCCCAAACCTGTCACTGAGCAACAGAAGAAGGACATTGAGACCTTGAGTGGCTTCAGCAGGAACAGGATCAAGACATGTAAGCCATCGAGAAGACAATGAAGGAACACTGGGAGGATATTCAGTCAATCGAGACTATAATGTAGGAACACCAGGAGGACATTCAGCCCATCAAGTGTGTAAAGCAGAAACAGAATGAGTCCATTCAGCCACTCTTGCCTCTTACACAGCAATTGCAGCAGATCATTTACAACCTTGTGAATTGAAAGGGAATGTCGAGGTTATAGAAAGGGAAGAACTTCGAATAGCCAACTTCACTAGGGAATGACAAGGGATGAACAAACGATTGGGAATTGAATACAAATTGTTAAAATCAGTAATTCAGGAATTAATAACAGGAAATGTTCAAATCAAACCACAATCCATTGCAGTCAACATGATTTACTGAAGGATAAGTCAGGTTTGTTTTTTATTGACTTATGTTTTAACAAATAATCTGACAAACATGGTGAATGAAGGGGATCCTATCGATGTCTTAGTTCTGGACTTCCAGAAGGCATTGCATAACGTGCCTCACAAACGGTTAATATGCAAAACAAAAGCAAATGGGATAAGGAAAATGTATTTTGTTGGAGAGGCGCGAATGAACAAAAGCTATGATATGGAGGTGCTGGTTTGGACTGGGTTGGACAACGTTAGAAATGGAAAGATACCAGGATACCAGGCAAGATACAGTTTTATTTTGAAAAACACAAGCTTTAGTCGCGCTCTTCCTTCATCAGGTGTTAGTGAGAGCAGAAGACCTTAGACATATAATTTATAAGGAAAAGATCAAAGGGTTGAAACAAAATATGGACGTGAATTTAACACATCGAAGATGTATCCCAAACCTTTTATCAGTTAGAATGGAGGTGCAGGTTTTGATTGATTAATATGCAAACCTGAGAATTTATTTCAAGTCATTGCCTGGAGATAACTTAAGGTACTAACGATGTAAATGAAGGGACCCCTCCGGACAGACTATGTTATACAGGCGTGAGGTCTTGTTTCGAGTCTGTCTTTGTCTTCTCCTGGAGTCAGACTGATTTTATTTGCAAAGTATGAGTTTATAAAATACCGCATTGACTGACTGTATACAAATTGTATATTTTTGAGAAAATATTATTTATTAGTATGGATGAGGGGAGTGTGAGTGTGCGCGGGGAGGAGAGGGAGAGGTGCATGGGTGTATGTCGGGGGAGAGCGAGAGGGCGTGTGTACCTACGTTAAGACACAGCCAGATTTGGCAGATTCCTTTCCCCACACACTTACTCCGTGGTTTCAGAGTTTTCCTTCTCTGAATCTCTGCTCATTTTTTGTTGTTCATGTTACAGACCCAGATGCTGCAACTACAGTCGCAATGCTCCATCCAGATTTGGGTCACCAAATCATCAGGTCTCTCTGAATGTGAGAGTCAGCTCACAGCACGACCTCCTGCAAACCATCCCAAGCCCATCCACTAATGATTCAATAACAGGAGACAGTCAGAAGCTCCTCAGTTACAAGTTAGATGCCTTGTCCTTTATAATGGTTGTCGCGGGGTTCCCTCGTGTTACTGACTGCACGCTCAGCTGAGAGCGACAAACACAGTCGTTGAGTGGACAGGTACATCTCTCAAAGCTACTGGAACCCCTTGTCCAACAAAGATAAGCACATGGGACACACCAGGAAGTGAACAACTGCCCAATACACACTATTTCATTCTTTCAGAGCTTCACAATGTCAGCATTCGATACACTCAGAAACCAAAAATAAAACACCAGGGAACGATACAGAAAAACAAACAATTAATTAACTGATAACATGTTGTGAAAATATGGATAAGGAGACAGGGGAGTGAGAATAACTGGAGAAGTGAGACAATGGTTGCTCCAATCACAAAAATGAGAACATCAAATGAAAACATTGGCAGATCAGTTGAAATGCTTCGTTACATCAAAATCCGAATCCGCCTCACAGAACCAACCCAGATACCACAAGCTGGGACAAGGAACTAGCCAGAATGGAGAGCTGTGCAGACCATGCTAGTGGAGTACTCCATAAACTGGGAGAAAGTGAGGACTGCAGATGCTGGAGATCAGAGCTTAATAATGTGTTGCTGGAAAAGAGAGAGAGAGAGAGAGAGAGAAAGAGAAAGAGACAGAGAGAGAGAGAGAGAGAGTATGCGTGTGCGTATGTGTGTGTTTTGGTGGCAATAAATATGAAAATTGTTTGAGAGAGAACACACATGGAGGGAATCAGTTTAAATGAGAACAAGTGACAAGGGTTTGGGTAATCAATACAGAGACACTGAGGATTGTGCCACAGACAGAGGAAACGATGTGGTTCAAAATATTAAATTAAAGGCATTGCCAGACCCAGCAAAAATATAAATCGATCCTTAAAGAAATGATGGGATTTTGGTGTGAGGTGAGAACCGAGCCTTGGAATGCCGACTCAGATTTGTAGGTTTGAATTTGGGAGTGTCAGCAGCAGATTATTGGGATCATTAAGACTACATTTCATAGCTCAGGGTTCAAATCGCGGATAGAATAAGCCAGTGAAGTATATTCAGGAGACGTTAACAATTACAAATAGGAATGGTTCAGATATGGGTTCGGAATCAGCTCTTGGACAAAGGGATCACCATAGTTGTGACTCGTCTGTTTCAGCCTCAGATTATGGCCAGGGATGAGATGAAGTCAGAGGAACGAAATGGTGTTTGTAACCAGAACAGAAGACAGTGACCTCCAAGCTTTCAATATTTAACTAGGGCTGTGATACAATGAATTGTGTTCCATAGCTGAAACTGAGTAGGTCAACCGACAAGGCACAGTGCCAGAACTGAAGAAGGAAAGTTGTTCCTGGTGGTTTGGAGAGTGAATGTTTACACAGTAGAGTAAATGTAAAGAAAAATAATACAGTCACACATGATTAATGCAAATAATAAATGGACAGTGAAACTTACCAGGTACACCAATAATAGCCAGGGCAGGATAATAAAAATATTGAATAATGTAAAGTGCATATTCGATCCGCCATGGTAATGGCCAGGAATGATATATAGGAAGAAACCATACATAAGAGGAGAAACTCCTGTCCATTGTTGTTACATTCCAGTCTAAAGTTCTCAGAGTCAGATCTCCCATTCTCCTGTCTCTGCAGCTGCTGATCCCTGTGAGTGCTGTCGGCGATACACCCACTCATACTATGGGATAACACATTTAACGGTGTCCATTTTATCATTAAAATATGTAAACCCTCCACTGGGATAAGTACAATCTCTGGAGACTGACATTAATCACAGTCACCAAACAAACAGCTTCAGTTAACCAGTTCCTTACCTCATTTTACACATCCCAATAAAAGGGAACATTTACTCAGTCTGGATTGAGTGGATGACTGTTGCCGAGGGATAGATCATAAATCTTTCAATCTTTTTAATCTTTCTTCCTTGTATGTAGGAGTATTGCTGGAACATTGTAGGATTGTATATGTTCCATCCTGTTTGTAAAAAGGAAACAGGGATAGAATAACAGATCAGATGCATATAACACCTTGTAGGGAAGTTTCTAGATACTTGAGTAATGCTGCTCGTAGTTTGAAATGCCCTGGTATCAAACCATTTCATAACTTCGAGGCACCATTCAGCGCACTGAAATTGCTGCTCAGGAACAGGGAGAAACAATTCTGTCCCCAAGTGCCTTCTATCGAGACACAGGAAGACATAGGCCTTTCGGCCTGTTACAGAGGGACAGGAGGAACTGATCAGCCACTTGAAACTGTTACTCGTTCAGCTTCTCAGACCAGTATAACAAAAGCAGAGTCAGTTAGCACGATTGCTAAGTTAATGAGACATAAAATATAAATGCAACATTCTGATTTTGATGGTATTTTACAAAAACAGCAGAAAGAGTTTCAGTCAATACGAACTGAATGGAATGTGAAAAGGCCATTCAGTCCTTCAGTTCCATTACACAGGAGGCAGCAGATGAGCACAGAGCTGTTAGAGCCTGTTACTCAGGAGCGGCAGGTGGAGAGCAAACAGATATTGGAGCCTGTTACTCAGGAGCAGCAGAGTATGAGCACACAGGTATTGGAGCCTGTAACTGAAGGGCAGCAGGAGGATAGCACACAGTTATTGGAGCCTGTTAATCAGGGGCAGCAGGTGGAGAGCACACAGCTATTGGTGCCTGTTACTCAGGAGCAGCATGAGGAGGGCACAGCTATTGGAGACTGTTACTCAGGAGCAGCAGGGTGTGAGCGCACATCTATTGGAGACTGTTACTCAGGAGGAGGGCACATAGTTATTGGAGCCTGTTACACAGGGCAGCGGAAGGAGAGCACACAGCTATTGGGGCCTGTTACTCAGGGGTAGGAGGAGGTTAGCACACAGGTATTGGAGCCTGTAACTGAAGGGCAGCAGGAGGATAACACACAGCTATTGGAGCCTGTTACTCAGAAGCAACAGGAGGCGGGCACACAGCTATTGGAGCCTGTTAATCAGGGGCAGTAGGGGACAGCACACAGCTATTGTAGCCTGTTATTCAGTGTCAACAGGAGGAGAGCACACAGCTATTGGAACCTGTTAGTGAAAGGCAGCAGGAGGACAGCACACAGCTATTGGAGCCTGTTACTCAGGGGCAACAGGAGGAGAGCACACAGCTATTGGAACCTGTTACTGAAGGGCAGCAGGAGGACAGCACACAGCTATTGGAGCCTGTTATTCAGGGGCAACAGGAGGAGAGCACACAGCTATTGGAACCTGTTACTGAAGGGCAGCAGGAGGATAGCACACAGTTATTGGAGCCTGTTAATCAGGGGCAGCAGGCGGAAAGTGGAACACAGGAACTGGAGCCAGTCATTAAACTGCTCTCGACTTCGACACAGGAACAGAAGCGAGTCACTCGACTGCTCGAGACTGGAACACAGGAACAGGAGGCCGTCACCTGTTTGCTCGAGCCTGGGACACAGGAACAGGAGACCATCACTCAACTGCTCGAGACTGGGACACAGGAATAGGAGGCAGTTATTGTCTGATCTGATTGTGATTCCCTCATTGCATTTTTAAGATATTCCCCACTCTGCAGTCTCTGCTCCTTTTGATGGTCATGTTGCAGATGCTGTCACTGCAGTCACCATGAATCATCCAGAGTTGGGTCACCAAAGCATCTGGTCTTCCTGAATTTTCACAGCAGCTTAAAGCACAGCCTCCAGGAAACCGTCCCCAGCTTTCCCACGAACATTCCAAAACTAGAATTAAGTTAAATGTCACTCAAGTGCTATTGAGAAGGCTCTTCTGGATCAGTAACAGTGCAAGCGATTCCTTGTATTACTGAGCACATGATCAGTAGAGAGTGATTACCACAGGCGTTCAATTGATCGGCGCAGAGCAAGTTAGAAAGGTGTGCATCAAAACTGCTGAAAGTCCACTATCCAACATGGAGCACAGAGCAGGACACCGGGAAGTCAAATAAAACACACGCTATGCTTTTTGAACATTGTTTCTAAGCTGCTTAATGTTGAAAGCTGATGCTAAGTTTAAATACCAACAGTTTATATCGCAACAAATGGGAGGGATTTGGGAAATAGACGGATGGAGAGAGACTCAGAGTCAGTGTTGTGGAAGGATGTGTTCGCATGTTTAAAAATGTTGAAGTGAAGACATTTCGATAGCATCAAATAACATAGGCTGGTATTTCCGGCAATGCTGAATTAATAGTATACTGGTGTGAGTTCAGACAGAATCATAGACTCTCGGAGATGTACAGCACAGAAAACAGACCCTTAAGTCTAACTTGTCCATGCCGATGGGATATCCCAACTTAAACTAGTCCCATTTGCCAGCACTTGGCACATTTCGATGTAAACCCTTCCTCTTCATGTACCCATCCAAATGCCTTTTAAATGTAATCATAACAGGCACCACCACCTCCACTGGTAGCTCAGTCCACACATGCACCATTCTGTATTAGAAAAAGTTGGTCCTTGGGTCTCACCTGAAATCCATGCCCTCTAGTTTTGCGAAAGAGATATGCCTATTAACCCTAAATATGCCTCTCATACTCCAAGAAAAATCACCCCAACCTACTCACTCTCTCTCTCTAGCTCAAATCCTGGCAACATCCTTGAAAATCTTTTCTGTCTCCCTTCAAGTTTCACAATATCTTTCTGATAGGAGGGAGACCAGAATTGAATACAATACTTCAAAATAACCGAATTGATGTGCTGTACAGCAGCAGCATGGCCTCCCAATTCATATAGTCAAAGCACTGACCAATAAAGGCAAGCATGCCAAATGGCTTCTACCGAATTCTATCGAACTGTAACACAACTTTCAAGGAATTTTGAACCTACACTCCAAAACCTTTTTGTTCAGCAACACTCCACAGGACCTTACCATTAAGTGTCTACATCCTGCCCTGATTTGCATTTCCAAAATGCAGTGCCTCACATTTATCTGCACTAAACACCATTCGCTGCTCCTCAGCCGATCAGCCCACCTGATCAAGATCTCGTTGTACTCTGATGTAAACCTTCTGTGTGTCCACAACAACATCAGTTTTGGTGTCATTTGCAAACTAACCAACTATCGCTGCTGTGTTCACATCCAAATGATCTATATAAATAATGAAAAACAGTTGACCCAGCACTGATACTTGTCGCACACCACTGGTTACAACCCACCAGTTCGAAAAGCAATCCTCCATCACCACCATCTATCTCCTACCTTCGAGCCAATTTTTTATCCACATGGCTAGTTTTCCATGTGCATTCCATGTGAACTAACCTAGTTAACCAGTCTACCATGGAGAACGTTGTCAAATGCCTTAATGAAGTCTATATCGCAATGTGCACCTCTGCCTCAATGAATCCTCTTAGTCAGTTTCTTCACAAAATCTCAGTCAATTTCATGAGACACCATTTGCTTTGCTTAAAACTACATTGACGATTCCGTATCAGTCCTTGCCACTCAAAATACATGCAGACCTTGTGCCTCATCATCCATACCAACAACTTGCCCATCACTGACGTCAGGCTCACCGGCTTTCCCTTACCATCCTTCTTAATGTTTTTAAAGTAATGACATCACGTTATCAAACCTCCTATCTTCTGGCACCTCACCTGTGACAATCAATGATACAAGTATTTCAGTATGTGACCCAGCAATCCCTTCCCTAGCTTCCCACAGAGTTCGAGGTGACAGCTTATCAGGTCCTGGGGACTTTTCCATCTTTACAGGCTTTACGAACTCCAGCATCTCTTCCTCTGTAATACAGATACTTTTCAAGATGTCACTGTCAATTTCGGAAGTTCCTTAGTTTCCATATCCTTCTGCACAGTAAATACTGATGCAAGGTGCTTGTTTAGTATCGCCTCCATCTCCTGTTGTTCTGCACATCGGAAGCCTTCCTGATCTTTAAGTGACCCAAAACTCTCCCGTGTTACTCTTTCGTCCTTAATGTGTTTGTACAGTACCTTTGAATTCTCCTTAACACTATTTGTCAAAGCTATCTCAAGCCCCCTTTATGGCCTCCGGATTTCCCTTTTAATTATACTTTTACTGGCGATAGACTCTTCTCGACAGTCACTATAAATCTGGAATTCAGAGGCTGATGACGATGATATATCTAGTTTTGATTGTTTGAAATACCCAACTAGTTCGCTGATGCCCTTGAAGGAAGCAAACAGCTATCCTTACCTGGTCTAGGTTACATGTGACTCCAGACCCACAACAATATGGTTAACTGTTAACTGCCTCTTGGCAATTAGTGATGGGTAATAAATGCAGGCTAAGCCAGTTATACTCTCATCCCGTGAATGAATACTGTAAAAACATCGACTCCTGATATCCTTATATGACATTGGCATCCATCTTACCCGTGACTAGGCCATCAATTTCTCCAATCGGCCAGCATTCCTTACATCTTCCAGCCTTACCCCTCACCCTAAAAGGGGCATACTGTCTCTGGGCTCTTGATATCTCATTTTTGAAGGCTTCCCACTTCCGAGCTGGTTCCTTATCTGTGAATATCGATTCCAATCCAGTTTGGAAGTTAGAGTCATAGTGTCATAGAGATGTGCAGCATGGAAACAGACCCTTCGGTCCACCTCATCCATGCCGACTAGATATCCCAACCCAATCCAATCCCACCTGGCAGCGTCATGCCCATTTCCCTCCCAACCCTTCCTATTCATGCACTCATCCAAATGCCTCTTAAATGTTGCAATCGTACCAACTTCCACCACTTCCTCTGGCAGCTCAGTCCACACACGTACCACACTCTGTGTGAAATATTGTCCCTTCAGTTACTTTTATATCCTTCCCCTCTCACCCCAAACCTATACCCTCTCGTTCTGGACTCTCGGACCCCAGGCAAAAGACTTTGTCCATTTACCCTATCCAAGTTCTTGCCTAATATAATCAAATTAGCCTTCCTCCAATTTAAAAAATTATCTTTTAGATCCACTTCATCCTTTTCCATCTCTGTTTTAAAACTAATAGAATTATGATTACTTGTTCCAAAGTGCTTCCCCACTGATAACTCAATCTCCTGCCCTACCTTATTTCCCAAGGGTAGGTCAAGTTTATGTTCTTCTCTGTGATGGAGAGCATTGTCCAAGCAACTGCAGCTTTGTGACTGTTAGTGGTTTCAACAGAATCTATGACTCACTGGTCTGAATCTAAGAATAATTTGTCTCAGTGACGTTTTCATTGAATGTGACAGATGGATTGTCTGTACGAGTCTGAGCAAGTTTCTGGTGTTACCTTATCAAACTCACCTCATTAACTACCCACTCCAACTCATGGTGTCCCTCTTATTCAATACCAGCCCGATTCTCACACCCATCATGGCTGGAGGTACTCAGCATCGCTCGGATGCCCATGGATATTCCGTGATCTCTGGCACTGGTGCCATCTTCAAAAGGCCAATGGGCAGACGGTTGAGCTTTCTTAGTTAGAGGTTGCCCTGCACTGTTTACCTTGAGCATGGCAGATAAGGGACAATTACAACACGGTTTTTTGGACAGGGGTTTGGAAGACCTGGTGGATGGGCTAGTACAGAGTTAGACCATTCTCTTCCCAGAGGGACCCACACCACCAGACCCCCTGAGCATTGTCCGAGCTCACCACCCAGCTCAGTGCTGTATCTGCGTTCTGAGGAAATGTCCAGCAATACAGGACAAGCATCAATAACCTTACCCACTCTGTCAGGGTAAGGGTCACTCTATTCTCTCTGCTCCCTCGCACTCACTGTATATTTGTTATAGCACCGACCACCGAACTAGACTCATGCTCCACCACTCTCACTCTTGCACCTTCTCTCCCTCTCTCTCTCTCTCTCTCTCCTAATTTCCCTCCACTATACCACCCACACTAATAACGCAACATGGCCGTAACACTATGGACTAACTCCCTCCTGACACCTCACCATTTCCCCTGCCACAACTACACCAGAACTAAGAGAAGGGCCACCCACTGCAACCTTCCCTCCCTCCCTTCCTTTACACCATTCCAGGAGAAACAGCCTGGAATAGGACAGAAATGGTCAAGCCGGGTGGTGGAGTGCCCGATATCTGCTCCCTCATGCCACCACCACATGGGGAGGACCGTGCTACGAGTTGGAGAGGACCGGGATGCCTCGTGTGGAGATTCGGAAACATCCACATCTCACCTAACGTGTAAGGAGCAATGTTCAGTGAAGGGCAATTCTCACTTTAAACCCACTGGCAGTTCCGTTTCCCCCGCACAACTTAGAAGCCGTGGCCCTGATGCCATCTCTCTTTTGTGTAGAGCTGGTATAAATGGAAACTCCACCATCTCGGTGGCCAGAGGGTGGGCTCACAACACATCGTCACCATAACCTCCCAGGAAGGGAGCACGGAGGCTCCCTCCTATACCTACTCCTGTAAAAAGCTCAAATACTGAAAATAATCTGTGACATTTACTGCTCTCCTCACTTGTCCTGCCATGTCCAATAATCTGTCCTCATATATATCCAGCATCCTGTGCTCCTGCAGCCCTTTTATAACTGTACAGATATTTTATATTGTCTGTCAATGTTATTCCTACCAATGTGCATCATCTCACACTGCTCTGCATTGATGCTCATCTGCCATAAAACAGAACACTACACCAATTTGTCACTGCCCTTTTGGAGTTCCACACTGTCCTCCACACACTTTACAATTCTTCCAGGTTTGGTTTCGGCAAGCAATGAAATTGTCCTACAATCACTCTCCACTCATACGTACTGACTCTCTCACTAGTGTGAACAAGCACATTACGAAAATACTCACCATGAACAGACTGAAAAAAACTGACACATACCAGAGTCCAAGTGATATATTGACAAAGTTACCGGAGCAAGAGAAATACTGACAGACACTCCATGTCTGTATTAGTGTCAGTGTATGAGTGAGTGTCTCTATGTCTCTGTGTTCGTGTGTGTTTATCTGTGTGTATCAGTGTAGGGCGAGTCTGGCAGTCACTGTGGTGTTAATGTGATGTACTATCCCCCTGACATGAGTTTCTGAGGAAGGGGTACTCAACCCAAAACATTAACTTCCATTTCTGCCCACAGATGGTGACAGACTTGCTGAGCTTTCTGTCGCTCTCAGTCTCTGCTGGTCTCCCCACCCCTCTGTACAGGTAGTAATGGAGGGCGAAAATCATAGGGATTCAGTTTCGGAAGGACAGAGGGAATGTATCAGCTCACAGCACCATCCAAACTGAGAGCACCAACAACACACATATACGCACACACACACACACACACACACACACACACTACAAACACGCACAAACACACAGGCATGTACACACATAGAGCTGCACACAGACACTCATGCACAGATACACAATACTCATAGCCACCGCCACACACACTTACACACACACTACAAACGCGTGCACACACAGAGACACTTGCACACAGACATATACAGCTGCACACAGACACTCACATACAGATTCACATACCTATAGCCACCCTACACACGCACTTACAAACGCACACACACACGCGACACACACCGAGATGCAGAGAGCCACACACACAAAGAGACATACACACGCCCATGACACACACACACGCACACAATATGCTTACAACCATGCAGATATATATACATACATGTACACATACGCATGCACTCACACAGACACACACACACACCCGCAGAACACACACAGACACAGATTTCATTCGTTTCTTCATTCCAACCCCCCCACCAGAACTTATCCCAGATCCATCCTTCCAACTCGGCACCTCCCTCTTGAACTGTGCTACCTGTCCGTCTTCATTCCCACTATCCACTTCACTCTTTGCTCCAACCTATCACCTTCACTCCACCATCATTTATTTGTCGCCTTCCCAGCTGCCTTACCCAAGCACCATCCCCTTCCATTGATCGTTCGGCCCACATGGTCCACAAGCCTCGTTACTAATGATGAGATTATGCTCGAAATTCCAACTTTCATGCTCCTTGGATGCTGCCTGAAATTCTGTGCTTTTCCAGCACCACACTCTTTGACATAGACACACACGCACCCACAGACACAGAAACACACACACAGACACACACACGCACACAGACACAGAAACACACACACAGACACACACACACACACAAACACAAAGACAACCATGCTTCCCACGCTCGAAAACATCCACACTCCCCACACAGAGACACCCACACTGCCCACACACACACACATACTCACACACAGACAGGCATACACACTCAAACAAACATGCACACTAACACACATAGACACCCACCCTCCCCACAAATGCACATGTACTCTCATACACGGACAGACACACTCAGCCAGACACACAACTAACACATATGCAGACACGCAAAAAGCACATGTACGTACATACATGCACAAAGGAACACAGAGACAGAAACACAGACACACACACAGGCACACAGATACATACTGATATGCACATACACTGGCACACAGACAGAAGCATACACACATTGACACATAGAAAACACCCTTACAAGCCCCCTACACACAGACACCCACACTCCTCACACACACGCAGAATCACTGATACACAGAGACACACAATCACTCGCACACACACAAAACAAGCACATATTATCACACAGACACACAGAGATGCACAGAGACATGCACACACCTACACACACCAACACAGACATACAGGCATGCACACACAGAGGCAGACAGACATTGACACATGTACACACACAGTGACAAGATCCATTGAATCGGATTCCGTGAAAAACATGAGCCGATGGAATGAAAAGTGCCATGAGAGCGAGAATATAACATTATATGTGAGGAGGTTATTTTCCAGACTCGAGGAGAGTGCACAATGCTGTTTCCAGGGATCAATATCTGGATATGTAGACAGAATTAGCATCGGCTGTTATTGTACTGCATCTTTTGTACAATGTTGCAAAAGCACAGGCCTTTTCTACAGAGGGTCAACTTCAAAATCCTCAATGATGCAAAACACACAAATGAGGTGAACAACAAAGCAACCGCAGAAACTCGTGTTACGTCATGGGGTAAACGCCCCGGCTCAACCTTTGCTCAAATTCGCTCTCTGTCAAATTCCTGAGCCAGAGTTTCGAACACTGAATGGTCTATGTTAATAAACACTGCTCGAATCTCACAACTTCAGTATTTAATACGACCCTACATGTATGTCTGACAACAGTAATTGCTCCCTCACTGTGTTACTTCAGCACACGTAGAGAAAAAATAAACATGAGAACAACAGTCACGTATGTGACGGGGATTTGACCCGATGCACACCTCTTCGCACCCTACCTCTTGCATTACACCTCTTCCCACCCTACCTCTTTTGCAAAAATGCCATCCCATATTCCCAATTCCTCCGCCTCCACCGGACCTATTCCCAGGAGGACGAGTTCCACCACAAAACACACTAGATGGCCTCCTTCTTTAGAGACCACAATTTCCCTTCCCACGTGGTTAAAGATGCCCTCCAATGCATCTCATCTACATTCCGCACCTCCGCCCTCAGACCCCACCCCTCCAACCGTAACAAGGACAGAACGCCCCTGGTGCTCACCTTCCACCCCACAAACCTTCTCATAAACCAAATCATCCGCTGTCATTTCTGCCACCTCCAAACAGACCCCACCACGAGGGATATATTTCCCTTCCCACCCCTTTCCGCCTTCCACAAAGACTGTCCCCTCCGTGACTACCTGGTCATGTCCACGCTCCCCTACAACCCACCCTCCAATCCTGGCACTTTCCCTGCCACCGCAGGAACTGGAAAACCTGCGCCCACACCTCCTGCCTCACCTCTCTCCAAGGCCCTAAAAGAGCCTTCCACATCCATCAAAGTTTTATTTGCAAATCCACTAATATCATTTATTGTATCCGTTGCTCCCGATGTGGTCTCCTCTACATTGGGGAGACTGGGTGCCTCCTAGCAGAGCGCTTTAAGGAACATCTCCGGGACACCCGCACCACTCAACCACACCGCTCTGTGACCCAACATTTCAACTCCCCCTCCCACTCTGCCGAGTACATGGAGGTCCTGGGCCTCCTTCACCGCCGCTCCCTCACCACCAGAGGCCTGGAGGAAGAACGCCTCATCTTCCGCCTCAGAACAATTCAACCCCAGGGCATCAATGTGGACTTCAACAGTTTCCTCATTTCCCCTTCCCCCACCTCGCCCTAGTTCTAAACTTCCAGATCAGCACTGTCCCCATGACAGTCGTGAATGACATGTGATTCAGTCTGTTGGAGACAGCATTTCGACACAGATACAGTTCCCTATTATTAGAACAAGCAGCACTGATGATGAATAACCTCAGATAGAAACAAGCGATAGAGATTTACCGTGGATTCGATGGGCTGAACGGCTTCTGTCGGCACGTGAATGACGTCACACCTTCTGCCGTCCCTCTCCCTGTCTCTGTGACAGAGTGGCTGAGGGAGAAATAACGGCTCGTTTTTAATCCTCCCTTCCGCTTTGGACTGCCTGCAGCCCCGCAGCTCCTGGCTGTGGGAATGGTTCTCAGTGAGTGAGGGTTTCATACGGAGTTGCTTCATCTGGAACATTTGGGACTCAGATGTTAACTGATGCCCGATTGCAGCAAAGAAACCGACGGCTCTGAAACAAAAGCCTTTCTGCTGGATTGTTCTGTGAAGATTGATTCTGAACATCAAATGGGCAGCACAAAAATGCACTGATTTGAATTTTACTGAGGGAAGAGAGTCCACAGCCCATTTCTCTCTTTCCCACCAGCTCGGCATCTTTCTCTCTCTCTCAAATAAATGATATTTGGAGGAAGTTCGCAATCAAAGTTTCTAAGTTCCAGCGGCGCTCTTGCACCTGGCTGTGCCCGTGAGAGGAAGCTTCAGAGCATATCCACATTTACATCCATTCATAATGCCTGCAAGTGGAGGGAAATGGCTGAAGACTCTGCCAATAGAGACAGCTCAGTCCCCGGGGATGGGATAAACAGCACCGTCCCGTTGGGGACATTCTGCAGATTAGACACAGTGCTCTTTATCATTCAGATCATACCAGAGTGAGAACACTCGAGAAGGCCAATCGGTCACTCGTACCTGTGCCAACTCGGGAGTTGCAAAAGATTGGTGAAAGTGGAAAGTGGATTTGTTCACGTTTCAAGTATTTCCATGAAGCAGGAAGCAGAAGAAGATACACAGTCAAGCGATTGAGATCTGACTACAGGCGCAGCAAATAAGTTGTACAGCGCAGAGGAGAGCTTTGAAGTATTGAATTCTGGTTAATGGGACGATCATGCTTTTACTCGGCCACGCTGCTACAGAAGAAACTATGTCAGTGTCTCTCAACATTGTGATGTCACAGGCAAATATCGCCGTTACACTGCAGGAAATTCATTTTTCCAATGTGAGGGTAGTCCATATGTAAAGGTGTCGCTTATATATCGAATCCTTTCACATAAATAATTCCACTGCACCTCAGTGTGTTGTATTGTCTCCTTTCCACTTTACCTGTCATTGTGCCTGCACTGAAGTTGATTTTCTCCTTCTGTGTATCTTTTACAGTCTGGATGATGTGATGCAGTTGTACTGACCCATCTTCTGACAGAATTTTCCACTTCACTTCAGCCCGCCCTAACTTCGCTATCTGATACCATTCTCATTGTTTAGATGTTAATCGCTCGTCTCAGATCCAGCCTGCCCTCACCCAAAATAAATGGAAAACTCAGTCACACTGTGATCACTGCAATCGAGGGATATATTCACTCTAAGGTCATTGATAATTCGAAGGATAAATTTAGGACTGCAGATGCTGGAGATCAGAGTTGGTAGTGTGATGTTGGAAAAGCACAGCCGATCAGGGAGCATCCGGGGAGCAGGAGTATTCAGGTTTCAGATTTAAGCCCTTCATCTGGAATAAGGCTTGTGAGTCGGGGCTGAGAGATAAAAGGAAATAGTGTGGGGTTGAGGGGAATTAGCTGGAAAGTAATAGATGGATGAATAGGAGGGAGAAGAAAATAGGTCAGAAATAGCAGTGATGGAAAGGGTTGCGAGGACGGTGCCGAGTTGAAGGCTTGGGCTTGGGGAGGGGAAATGAGGTAACTGTTCAAATTCGCATTTATCCCGTGTGGTGTTAGGGTCCCAAGCCGGTAGGTGTAGTGTTCCTCCTCCAGGCGTTGGGTGGTAACGGTTTGGCAGTGGCGAGGTCCAAGACCTGTATGTCTTTGATGGGGTAGGAGGGGGAGTTGAAGTGTTCAGCCACGGGACATTGAAGTTGGTGGGTGCGGGTGTCCCAGAGATGTTCTCTGAAATGATCTGCAAGATGGTTTCCTGTCTCCCTGATGTAGAGGAGACCGCACTGGGCGCAACGGATTCAGTAGATGACATTGGTCGCTGTAAAGTTGAATTTCTAATGGATGTGGAATGATCCATTCGGGCCTTGGCTGAGGTGAGGGGAGTGGTGTGGGTGCTAGTTTCACCCTTCCTTTGGCGGCAGTGAAAGATGCCAGGAGAGGGTTGTGGGCTGGTTGGGGGGGATGTATGGACCTGAAGAGGGGGTCATGGAGGGAATGGTCCTTACGGAATGTTGGCAGGGCTGGGCAGCGAAATATATCTCTGGTGATGGTGTCTGTTTGGAGGTGGCATCAGTGGCAGAATATGATGCGTTTATGCGGAGTTTGATGGGATGTAAGGTGAGCACCAGGTGGTTCTGTCCTTGTTGCGTTGAGAGGCGTGGCTTCAAGGGTGGTGGTGTGTGAAATGGAGGTGTTGAACCAGAGGGCGCTGTCAACCACGTGGGAAGGCAATTTGTGATCGTGGAAGAAGGAGACCAACTGGCTCTTTCTGAGGTGAAATTGGTCATCCTGGAAACATACGTGCTGGAGGTGGAGGAATTGGGAATAAGGAATGGTGTTCTTACACGAGATAGGGTTGGAGGAGATGTAGACTAGATACATGTGGGAGTCGGTGGGCTTGTAGTATATGTCTGTAATTAGTCAGTTGCCAGAGTTCGGTGATGGAGAGGTCCAGGAAGGTGAGGGAAGTTGCCAAGAAGATCCGGATAAATTTGAGGTCGGAGTGGAAGGTGTTGGTAAAGTTGGTGAGCTATGTAACCTCCTCGTTGGAGCACCAAGTGAACCCAAACATTCATCAATGTAGTGGAGGAACAGGTGGAGGATGGTGCCTGTGTAATTGTGAAAGATGGACAGTTCTGAGTATCTAACAAACAGGCAGGCATAGCTAGGTCGTATGTGGTGCCCATTGCTACCAGCGTCAATGGAGGAAGTGGGAGAATTGGAAAGAATTGTTGATTGTGAGGACCAGTTCAGCCAAGTGGATGAGGATGTCGGTGGAAAGGTACTGTTTGGGATAGTGTGAGATTAAGAAATGGAAGGCTTGCAGACTTCTGTCATGGCAGATGAATTTGTACAGTGACTGGATGTCCATGGTGAAGATGACGCATTGGGGGCCAGGGAAACAAAATTCTTGGAGGAGGTGAAGTGTATAGGGGTGTCACGAATGTAAGTGGGCATTTCCTGAATGGTGAGAGAGGATTGTGTCGAGGTAGGAAGAGACTATTCGGATGGGACAGGCTCAGGATGAGACAATACGTCGACTGGGGCAGTCAGGTTTGTGAATCTTAGGAAGGAGGTAGAATCGGGGAGTGCGTGGTTCACGGACAATGAAGTTGGAGGTTGTGCATGGGAGATGCCCAGAGGTGATGAGATTGTGGATGGTCTGGGAGATGATGGTTTGGTGAGGGGAGGAGAGTTTGTGATCGTGGCCTGTAGGAGGAGGTGCCTGCAAGTTGGCACCTGGCTTCAGCTTTGTTCCTCTGCCCGACTCACAAGCCAAAATCCTGATGAATGGCTTATGCCTAAATCGTCCATTCTCCTGCTCCTCAGATGTTGCCTGACCTGCTGTGCATTTCCAGTACAACACTCTCCACTCATTCATTATTACTGTCTCATTTCACACTCCCAGGACCATGCTGTCTGTTTGATTCTAATGAGCACTGTTCTCATGAACTGCGACGAAATCTGCCAATCGGAAACAAAAACAGAAATTGCTGTAAAATCACAGGTGTGCTGGCAGCATCTGTGCAGATGAATCACAGTTAACGTTTCACATCCATTGGGTCCGTCTCTCCACAGATGCTGCCAGACGTCCTGAAATATTACAGCAACGACTGTTTTTGTTTGATTTTCAACATCAGCAATTTTTTCATTTTTGTTTTCTTATTTTCAGCCAATATGATTTGGCTAAAGATTACGTTAGATGTTTTAAATATGACTGTGATGGAACGGCCAGATTCCACCAGCCGGCTCCTTTTATTTGGTTCACGTGACCAATGCCTTTCCACTTGGTCACCGCGCCCTCCAGCTGCACTGCATATAAATTGACAACATTGTGGCATTCTCTCGGATTGGTAATCAGGAGCGAGATCGATTGAAATTATTGAATGCTTTAGATAAACCGATAAAATACGGGATATTAAACGGGAAACTGAAAGGGAAAGAGAGAACAGCGAATGATAATGTTTTGACAAAACTGAAATATAATTCCTCAAGTTTCAGAAAGTACTTTCATCCACAAACATACCATAATATGGAATGTAATGTTTGGGACAACCAATGCAAGCAGATTGCAAAATCTTAGTTTTAAAGTCTTGCTGCAACTGTTTTGGTTTTCATGAACGCACACATGGGATTCAGTGCTGTAATGATCTCCTAAAATGGAAAAGCAAATCCTTGCCTTCCAGGATACGTGGGGAATTTTCACTTATTCATCCCAGTAATGGCAGGACTGTCCTCTGGAAGTGTATGAGTTAAATCTTTCAATATTCCATGGAGCTTCGAATGAGTGGTGAAGGGAATGTCTCCATTCACAAATTAATCATTCAGGAGAATTCAATACAGGGAATCATGAAATGATGAACAAATTGAACAAGAACACGGACATACGATACACAATAGCTACGACCATTACTATGTGGAAAATGTTGATTTCAGATCCACGGTGGCCTTTGGTGATGGCATTTACTGTCCAGAACCAGTCTGCACTGGAATGACGGGAGACACACTATGAAGTATTTGAACTTCAGTCGCCTTTAGAAATAGCTGAGACTGACTCAGGACACGGGGAATTAGAGATGTTGGCCGTACAAACCTTTCAGACATTCCGTGGAAGAATAAAGGAAGTGATAGAAAATATTCGTCTCCATGGAGACGATGTCCATGAACTGGATAGATAGTAATTTACCTTATTTGAGTTTATAAATAGAGGCGTCATATTTAAAAAGCAAAGAGTTCATAGTGAAACTATAAAATCTTTTTGTCATACTCAGTGGGAACATTGTGTGTAATCCCTGTCCTCATGCTCCACCAAAAACATGTGAAGAAGTTAGAAAGGGCACAGACACTGTTTCCTGGATAGCAAGATATTAGAAAGCCAAGTGACGTTGTTTACTGAGACATACGAATATCAGAAAGGATACAAAGGGGATGATAGAAAGAATGAAGGAGTTTATTCACGAGATTTTGAAATACTGGAGCAGAAACACGCAAGTTGATGTAAACAAATGAGATTTTCACATAACGCGAGTTTTGAATGACTAAATCAGGGAAATTCCCTCTTTCTAGTGGATCAATAACTTTCGTTAGAGCTTCAAAATCATTAGTGAATGATTAAGAAAAGTGTGGATGAAAGTTTCTTCCACTCAATAGAGTTATTTAAATCGTGAACGACTTTTCAAAAATAAAGCGTAGAAGCTGGTTTCACAATGTTTTAAAAGATACACGAACAAACATACAAGCAGGGAATTTATCATTGAGAGAAAGTCAGTGTGCTTGTCTAACAATTTCGAATTTGGTTGACTTCGGACACAAAGACATTTCATGAACACGTACAACTGAATAAGATTGAGTATAAAAAGTTCATGGATTGGTAAGGTCTGGCGTATTATTCGAGGTGAACCTCTGTAAATGGAGCTGATGTCCTAAAATAACTGCAGACAGAAGTTATATACTAATGAGTAGGAATTGAATCGTCACTAGGAGAGGCAACACCTTCACATGATGTTATGCATATTTCGTACATTCTTATATCCATCCAAGAAATGCACCGAGAAGACTCTGTCCTTTTTTATTGTTAACCCTCTATACTCCTCTGCAGCACGCCATTGAAGATAAAATATGCTCAGACCAAAATTCAATTTAATACAATATTCAAACGGTCCTATGTGTGTTTTTTTTTTGATCATTGCAATAACCTTTGTGAGTTTGCACCAAACTGCATAACATTAAACCAGCTCAACATCGATTTTCCCGGAATTTAACGCAGTGCACATGGGAAACGTTATCCATCTGCTGAAAAATCACCTTCGGCTCTCTCTCCACATATGTCTCTTCACGTTTTCGATACTTGCAGTGTGTTTGTTGATCAAGGAGTCACTATCCAGAAAAGGCCGTTTCTCAATCCACAAACACGGGTATTTTCCCATAAACTTGGCTTTGCTCAATATCACCTTCTGTCCGTACTCCTCAACACGACGACAATTGAAACTTCTCCATGTTAGGCTGAAACTTAAAACTTCGGCACAGCACACCCCACTATACTTAAACAGAGATACTGTGCACTGGTCAACTGCAGCCCAAGAGCAACTCATTAATGGTTACCTCCACATTCCTGGTTATACCTGAACGTTTGGGAAACCGAGTTTCTCTGATTCCATGGCTAGTTACGGGGATTATACGATCATCTTCGCCAGTGGTTCTGACCCCGAGTGAGGAAAGTGGTGAGCTACTCATTGCAAAGATGGGTAGATTGTTGAAATATACAATTTCAACATTTGTCTTCACTAACCAATGAGCATTTTATTTTGTTTTTCATCTGTAGAAATCTTAAAAACTCAATCTTGAACAGACTCAATGACAGATCTCTATTGTGTGTCTGGCATCAAATTCCAAAGTGTAAACCCCCTTTGAATTCTTCCACTGAAGTCCGCTGTTTGGGAAGTGTTCCTGTTGTGGGAAATGCACTTCCCCGTCTGTCACCTGCTGCTCCCAGCATGCGCTCTGGCACTGCACTCATTCTCCTTCTGACACTTGCCCACTCTGTTGCTGTAATCATACAGTGACTTGGTGTCGCACGGCCCAGGAAAATGATACAGATCAAGGTTTTTGCATTGTTGAATTCAATTGTCATTTTAGCCTTAGTTAGGATTTTGAAATTGTCTGTCCTGTACACTAGTGCGTGTCAAAAATATCTGAGCGGAAGAAAAGTGTTCCGAATAATGACATTGAGCACTATTCACTCTCCTCCAGTCTGGCAAACAATTCCTCACAGGCAATTTAATAGACGATAGATAATAGGTGCAGGAGTAGGCCATTCTGCCCTTTGAGCCACCACTACCATTCACTATGATCATGGCTGATCATCCTCAAACAGTAATGTGTTCCTGCCTTAACCCCATAACCCTTGATTCCACTCTCCTTAAGAGCTCTATCCAACTCTTTCTTGAAAGAACACCTCCTGCTGTCTCGGGTTCTTCATTCTGTTGACTTCAAATCTTCACAGAATTCAACAGACCTTGTTACATAGTCATTTCTTCATTTTTGTTCAGGCCACTGTGAGCAGAGTGTCACAGTGGGAATGCGCTTGCCCCACAACCCAGAGGTCAGATCATAATCTTGGAACCGTACTGTGCTATTTATCATTTCACCAACACCAGGGAGAAATATCTGCTGTTCTGCATAATTTACGCAATTCACTTATTCATAAGATCATAGCTGCTCAGCTGGATATGACGAGGTGGCCGAGAGGTTCAGGTGATTCGCTTGTGTTCTGCACGCATGGGTTCAAATCCCACTCTCGTTGCTGTTTTCGATGTTGCTATTTTTGGATTATCACAGCTGTCTTATTGAAACTGGAACACCAAAGGTCTGTTTATATGCATCGACGCTATTATAAAATCTCAAAGAATAATTTGAGCCAGTTGCCTAAACTGCCTTGAAATGTAGATTGAATTGGAATAATGAAAAGGAACGCGATTTTGTTTTTCAAGTCAAGCTGCTGTGACCTTTTATCGTATGAAAGAGATCCAGGAAAACCAAATAACGAGAGATTCAAAGTGTATGTTTATGCAATGGGATTCTTAATGATTGTTTTGTCAGATGAAATCTGAAGCAGGTTGAGTAGAAGTGATTCATGTTGGTGAGAAGAGCACAGAGAGACAGCACAAAATAATGGAGATATTTCAAAAGGGGCAGGGGTTTGGTGTAGGGGCACCGAGAACTGGCTGAAAGTGCACAGTAGAGAATTGCCGATGTGGGTAGTGTGCATTGGCACGGACAGACTTACTCGTTGGTGTCGCCCTTTCCCCCTTGCTCTCGCCATTGATGAAGGCTGTACATAAGACACAGATAAACACAAGATGTGGGAAGCAAGCTCCTTCTCGTCATGCACACACTGGATGCATCACATTGAACTATGAGAAACTGGAGAAGTCAGCATGTTAACTGCAGGAAGTGAACCTAAACTGTGAATGAATAACCGCAGATTAATGCAGCATAAACATGAAAAATGATTTCAAGTGTCTTTATACGCATGTCATTAACAGACGTTTCGTTCTCATACCAGTGTGGCTGAAAGAAGAAGACACCACATTTCAAGGTGGATGACAACATTACCAATCTTTTCTTGAAATTGAATCTATTTGATAATTTTACACAGTGAACACGTTCAATTTAAATAATACCAACCACATTCCCTCACCTGGAATAAAAGTGTAATTTCATTACAAACATTGTCCTTGCAAAGTAGCAGTTACTCAACATGAAAAATAGGATGTATTTTTTATTGAACATACGTCAATTAGCACCATTATCTTACTTTGGATTGACTGAAATATGCACATGCTAAATAAGGTTTAAGAAAGAAAGTATTTTGTAAATAGTGATTCGGTGGTGATTAAAAATAAGATTAGGTTCTCATGATGCGGATATTGCACCAATGGCTCCATTGGTGGAAATGATCAGTGGGCAGTATTTCTATGATGGTATAGAGGTGTGTCAGCTGCCAGGGATGGGAGCTCCCACCTCATCAGTAGCAGCGTCTGTTGACATGGACAAGCGAGAATTGTGACATCAGGCTGGGAGTTCCAACCACACCTGGAATAGCTTATATTGAAATGGAGCAGCGGGGGGGGGGGGAACATGGGGGCATCAGACTGGGAGATCCAGCCGCATCGGGAGCAGCTTTTATTGACATGGCGCAGCAGGGAGCATTGGGACATCAGGCGGGGAGTTCCAACCACACCTGGAGCAGCTTATATTGAAATGGAGCAGCGGGGCGGCGGGGGGGGCGGGGTAGCATTGGGGCATCAGGCTGGGAGATCCAGCCTCACCTGGAGCAGCCTTTATTGACATGAAGCAGCAGGGAGCAATGGGACATCAGACAGCGAGATCCAACCTCATTTGGAGCAGGTACAGTTGGCATGGAGCAGGGAGCTTTGCGAGATCAGTCTGGGAGCTCCACTGTCACCTGCACCATCTTTTAATGACATGGAGCAACAGGGAGTATTGAGACATCAGACTGGTAGATACAACCTCAACTGGACCGCTTCTATGGCCATGGAGCGACTGGGAGCTCCAACCTCATCTAGAGCAGCTTCCGTTGACATGGAGCAGCAAGGAGCATTGGAACATCAGGTTGTGAGCTCCAACCTCACCTGGAGCAGCTGGTATTTACATGGAAGACGAGGGAGTATTGGTACATTAGGCTGGGGGAAAGGATATTCAACTATTTTAAACTTAAGTAAAATAGGCTCTAACACGTCAGATGTTAATTGATTTGTGACGAATTTGTCCCAGGAAAATAATTAATTCTTTAGCTATCAAAGACAAGTCTTGCAAATATTAAACGCAGGAAAATGCATTGGTACAGAGACAAATGGGAGTGATGTTTCAGGTCTTTGACTTATCTTTTCTGGTCGACTCTGCACTGGATTACATCAAAAGAAGAACTTTTTCACTCATTTCATGTTATTCAATTTCCTGCAAATACGGACAGGTCATTAACGTAATTTAAAGCTGAAAATTAACGGGAATATGCGATGTTGCGATTAGGCTGCAGTTGTCCTCTAATTATGGTGGAAACACGGCAAAGTAAGTTGTAATTTCCTCGATCATAGTGACCTCATTGATTGGCTGATCAGATTGTGAATGGTAGCTTTTTGGGGACAATTTGAAGTGATGGTGATTATCTTTATTCTTTGTTCATCTTGTGACTGTCACTGTTATTGCTCATGTCTTTGTTAATACCGCAGCTCTGCAGCGTGCAAAATCTCAGCTATGCATCTGGCCAGTGGTACAACCATTCATATAGCTGGTTACGGAACAGGTGGTTGAAGGTTCGACTTTTATTTGGCGCAAACGTATTGTGGAGATTCGTCACACATCCAAACTAATCATTTTTGTTACACTGAGGTGGATATTATTTGAAATTTTTATCTCCACGAAGGAAAATTCTTTCACTTTCATTAGTTAAACATTACCAAGAACAATCAGAGCTAAAAATCATGCAGCACCAGGTTGCATCGAACAGGCATATTTGGACGCACCAGTGTTACATGCACTTCTTCTTCATCAGATGGTTGTCAACTGTTGGACTCTAATCTGGCTTTGTGTGATTTTTAAATTTGTCCGAACCAGTCCAACACCAACACCTCCAAATCATGGGTACCATCGACACCACGAACGGTCGGTTAAAGTCCAGATAATCTTCCAAAAGATTGCGCATATTGACACACACATCAAGTTTCACATAGGCAGAAAAACACCCACCTGATGAAGGAGCGGCTCTCTGAAAACTAGTGCTGCAAATAAACCTGTTGGACTATGCCCTAATATTGTGTAATTTTTAACTTTACCTACCCAACTAAACCACTGGTAGTTCCATATCATAGAGAACATCAGTCATGTCCCAGCGCTGTCAGAGAAGACAATCCTGGAATAGCCTCACACATTGTTCATAGGTACGTTTTGTTTTCAGAAAACAACCCACTCAATCGCTGCAGCTCCTGTGTATGAAAAACACAGAAAAGAAATAGCTAAGACTCAGTTTTGACCGTTTTTTGAAACTCTTTGTGAAGTGGAATCAGAGGAGAATGAAGGATTAACTGTCCGACTGTGCAGAGAGAGGGAAGGCACTTTTCCCTTCCTTGAAGAGCTGGGGTATTAACAGATCTAAGGCATTAAACAGATTCCGAGCAGAGCTGCTCTCTCTGCGTCAGGAACAAGAAGTCCTAATTTCTTGAACGGTAATTAAACCCAGGCCACTCAGTTAAAGCGCCGAATACTAGCCACTAGACCACCAGGGATGAGGGCAGAAGCAGTTGCACAGTTTCTTCATAACACAGTGTTTGGGATTATGTCACTCCAGATATGTTTCCCCTCAAAAATGATTGAATTATCGAGTGTTTACAGCACAGAAATGGGTCCCATTATCTCACTTCCCAGCACTTGGTCTGTAAACTTGTCAACTCTGACGTTTCAAGTGTTCAGCTAAATGCTAATTTCCCTTGAATGTTTAAATTTCGTAAGGCAAAATAAATGGAATTGATGTTTGAGATGGGAAACAAGTGTTCACACCAAGTCAGGGAACTGAACCCCATTTTTACCCACAGACTGACACAAGCCTCGGGAGAAAACAAACAGAAAGTAAGATTTCACTCACTTGGCTGATAGTGTCCCATTTCAGTCTTCAACACCAGTGCCTGTCTACAGCAAAGAAAGGAAGCAATCAGCCCATCCTTTCCCAGTGTTCCTTACCCATTGTTTCCCCTCCACTCTGTAGTTTATACTGCCTAACCTCGTTCTTGCTGCCAAACTGGATCATTGCTCACGCCCGATATTTCCTATCCTGCCGAATGGTTTTCTTCAAGTTCTTGGATTGAAAAACAGGAATGGGCAATTTCAAGCAAAATGGGCTATTTTGTAATTTACAAGGCCAGTGTTATCACCAGTGAGCCAGCACATTGCCAGCTCAGAGAGAAGGTCTCATACATGAGAAACTCCAACGCAACACATGATTGGAAAGCATCAATATTGTAAACCAACCAACAAAACCGGAATAGAGCCGAGGGGATCATGCACCGAAGGATGGAAGAATAGAATGACGAATCTCATGGTGTCCAGAGTGGTGTTAACAGAAATCTTCCCTGGTAGTATAGTGATGAGGACTCAATGCTTTCACTGTCATGGCTTGTTAAATGTTAACATTTACAGTCATCAATATGAAATACTGCCTGATCTGTCGAAGCAGAATGATGCTGCGCAGCAGTCAGAATCGCTTTCCTGCATGGTACAGTTCCACATCACCAATATCAACTGCAATCAAGAACGGAGGGGGCGTCAGGAAAATAGAAGGGGAATGGTGGTTTGTGAGGGTTAACTACATGGCTAGTGGAGCCAGGTTCACTGTAGATGATGAATATCGTTTTTCCTGTTTACCTTGGTATACTGATCACTCCGGATCAATGACCCACATTATCTCTCCTTTGTGTGTAGTTCTTTGTACATTTCACCTCGGTTCAGTGTTCCAGGGGGACCACGCATTTTTAATTTGGCATATTTTACTCAGGTCAGTTTTGCAGCTTCATATTAAGGCCAACAATTTTAGGAACAGAAAGACATCATTCAGACCATCAAGTCTACTCCGCTATTGAATGGTTTCATGTCTGATCTGATAACCTTGAACTGCACTTTCTTGCCTTTCCCCATAACGCTTGATGTCTTTGCTGTTTGAAGATCTTCCGATCTCAGCCTCATTACACCTAATGACACTTCCTCGACAGCATTCTGATGCAAGAAAATCCATGGGTCCAGAACTGTCTGAGAGAATAAATGCTTCTTCATATCTGTTTTAATTATGAGATCCGTATTCTAATACGAAGTTAAAAATCACACAATACCAGGTCATAGTCCAACAGGTTTAATTGGAAGCATTAGCTTTTGGAGAGCTACTCCTTCATCAGGTGGCTGTGGAGTATACAGTTGTCCGACAAAGAAATTATAGCAAAAGTGTACAGTGTGATGTAATTGAAATTATACATTGAAAAATACCTTGATTGTTTGTTAAGTCTTCCATCTGTTAGAATGACTATGTTAGGTTCACTTCTTTCTTATGTAAATCGTAAAACTTTCTTTTAACACTTAAATTCTCGGGTGAACATTAACAATTAGTGTCAGCCCAGATAATATGTTGAAGGTGTTAATCCATGTGTGCAGTGTCCATGCCATAATATTTAGACTGATGCTAAACTAAAAAAAAACAACACGCTGCAGACAAGGATGCTTTGAGGCATGGTACATTGGTGAAACCAAGCCGAGGCTACAGCAACGGATGAATGTGCACTGCACATTACTCAACAGTCAGGTGTGCCCTTTCCCACTTGGAGAGCACTTCAGTGGTCCAGGACATTCGACCTCGGACCTTCGGGTGACAATCTTCCAAGGGGACTTCGGAACAGGCAGCAGGTAAAAGTGGCCGAGCAGAGGCTGATAGCTAAGTTCGCTACCCATGGGGATGGCCTCAACCGGGACCTTGGGTTCATGTCACAGTACATGCGATCCCATCGCCCTATCTACACACAGAGACCCTCCTACAAACACACACACACACTCAAAACACACACACACATACACGTTTGTGGGATGAATTTGTACTTGCACAGTTACAGTGTACTTTGCAGAGTTACATTGTACTGTGTGGAATGCTCTGCCCCAGAGGGCAGTGGAGGCCCAGTCTCTGGATTCATTTAAGAAAGAGTTGGATTGAGCTCTGAAAGATAGTGGAATCAAGGGTTATGGAGATAAGGCAGGAAGAGGATACTGATTAAGGATGATCAGTCATGATCATATTGAATGGCGGTGCAGACTCGAAGGGCTGAATGGCCTACTCCTGCACCTATTGTCTATTGTCTATTGTCGATTGCTCAAAAACTGCATGAATCCAAGTCTCTGCTCACTCATTTTTAAAAATTAGAATCAGTCTAAACATTATGCAACAGAGAGCAGCACCCGGGGACTGACACCAATTGTTAAAGTTCACCTGAGAATGTAACTTTAAAGTTTTAAAAAATGCGCTTTTAAAGTGAAGCTAACATGGTCATTCCAACAGATGGGAGACTTAGCGAACAATCAAGGTATTTTTCATTGTATAACTTCAGTTACTTCACACTGTAAACATGTGCAATAAATTCTGTGTCTTACAACGGTGTACTCCATAACCACCTGATGAATGAGCAGTGCTCCGAAAGCTAGTACTTCCAATTAAACCTGTTGGACTATAACCTGGGGTTGTGTGATTTTCAAATTTGCACAACCCCAGTCCAAAACCGGCATCTCCAAGTCATTCTATATGAGGTGCTCCGGTCACAGATCCAACGTTCCTGCATCCAACCTAATAAATCCTTGAAAAAACCTGTATGGTTCAATAAGGATTGTTTTTGTTGTACTGAGTCTGAGCAGGCAAATTCAACTCATTTCAGCGTTTCTTCCCATTTGATTTTATCTCCGATATGAAATTCTCACCTACTCTGAAAGAACTGCTTTCTTTGCTGTTTTGAAATGTCAAGAATTCATGTTCAATTTAAGATTTTCATAAGGAACAACAAATCTTTTTTCTCTGACTGGAAATCAATATTGGGACATAGCAATGAGAGAGCTGAATTTCAACACTTTCGCACCAAGGAAGACATATGCAATGCTTGGAACTTTTCTTGGTGACTTTGTTTTTGCCTTTTTTGTTCAGTTGAAAAATGAGTCATTGAGTGTTTTGAAGCATGGCGAATGGCCCTTCAGCCTATTGCATCATTACCAGTCATCAAACATCTGGCTTGTAAACACAGTTTCCAGCACGTGACTCATCGTCTGGTATGTTCTAACATTTCAAGTCTTCAGTTAAATTGTTATTCAATTTCTTAAGGGCTTAAGTGGAACAAAAACACCTTAGTGAACTAACAGTTGTGAAAGACACACTCTTTCTCAGAGCCGTTTGTCAGTTTTCCTCATGATGCTGTGGAAAATGTTTCTGCGCTCACATCTGAATTGGTTTATCCTGTTTCTGCTTCAGTTTCCTTCTTCTTTCTATTAAATGGTTTAGATTCCAATACAGACAAAAGGTGCAGGTTGCGGAAGTCACTTGTTTGCACTTTCACTGACACTCTGTCTCACCGGGAGCTGCCGTCCTTCCCTACTCTGATTCAGACAGCACTGTCCTTCCTGTTGCATGTCCCATGGAGAATGGAAGGGCAGGCATTAATCACCCACAGTTGGGAATGGAGCGACAGTTTTAAAATACTTACACTCTCCTAGCGAGGAATCGAGCTCCTATCTCCCGCATAACATACCGAGGACAAAAGTTTCAAAGGAGATCCTTCAACTCGTCGTGGCTCCATTTGTCAAAAACAATTGCTTAACGACCCGAATCGCTTAGCCCATAGCCTTATAGTTATTAACAGAACATATTGACATCTGAATATTTCTTCAAGTTATAAGGGTTCCTGCCTCACTGTCCGTTATAGACTGTGTGTTCCAAAATTCCAACACCCGCCAGCCTCTAACGCTTTTGCACACATCTACTTAAACCTTTCTGCCTTTCTCATTAAATTTCTGGCCCCCTGTGATCGACATTTCAATCGATGGGAAATGCTTATTTCAGTCTACCTTATGCATTATTTTGTACATCTGCACCATGCCTTCTCACAAACTCCTCTGCACGGTGACAAACAATCCCAGTCTGTCCTGTCTCTCTTCATGACTGAAACTCTTAGCCCAGACACTATCCGAGTGAATCTCTCCTGCACCTTTCCCAGTCCGATCACATCCCTGGACTCATGTGCATTGCAGACAACAGTTTAGGTAGAGCCGAATGAACCGTTATATATTCTGTAACAGCATGCGGTGTGGCTCCGCAG
The DNA here is from genome assembly GCF_047496795.1 of Chiloscyllium punctatum. Taxonomy (NCBI): domain Eukaryota; kingdom Metazoa; phylum Chordata; class Chondrichthyes; order Orectolobiformes; family Hemiscylliidae; genus Chiloscyllium; species Chiloscyllium punctatum. The sequence goes on from NC_092751.1 coordinate 51,034,715, forward strand.
CATTTATTGCCTTGCGGTCTGGATTCACGTGGAGGCCAGACCAGAATGAGGACGACAGTTTCCTTCCCTCAAGAAAAACCGATGACATATCCCTAATTGTAGGTATTCTACCATCGTGGTGGTGTGGTGGGAATCGAACCCGTCTGACCAGATATTTCCTGCCTTTCTGCGTTTACAATCCAGCGATAACACCACTAGGCTATCGCAAAAGCCAGCGCTGCTGTCCTTTTACAATAAAGTCTCTTTTCCTCAATTATTTTCTGTCCTATTATTGACCCTCACGCTCCAATAATCTCTGGTCCATGTCAGTCAAAGCTGCATAAAGAGAATTGATCTCACAGCCATGGTATCCAAACGGATCGAATGATTTGAAGGTGGCAATGAAGAGATTGCGGCACGGTCACCCAGCAACAGTGAGTGCAATGGCACAGACTGGACGGTATCAATGTGAAAGTGTATGTTAGATTGTGCAAAGCCTGAATCAAATGGAACGAAGGACGGAAAAGAGAGTTAGGGAGAGTGGGAGGGAGAGACACCTTCGAGAACTTTTGGGTTTAAATCCTGATACATGAAACGCACAATTATCAGAGAACGAATTTCAATGGAAAACAAATCATTACCTCGGAGAATATTATCATGTAAAAAGCGAATAATTTCTTCTGCTGTTTCACCAAAAGTAAAACGTTGAGAGAACTGACCGCCATGTTGTGGGTTCGAGCCGAGGACGCTGCAATCACAACGCAAAGTACGAACTACGAAATGGTTACAGCACTCCACAGAGCGAATTTCGAACCTGCAACCAGTATGGTAGCAGAGGGAATGTCAGGGAGAATGTACAATATCAGGACTTAGCGACAGGCATGTGGGAACTCAGAATGGGCTTCAACGTACTCAGAGACTGTGGAGATTCCATGAATGAGAGTACTGGAGAATGAAACTCTCCAAACTCATGGGACACTGCAGGATATTGTTGAAATGCATGCTTCAAAAACATTACAGTTTAACATCGGCTACTTCATCACTTTGCCCACACAAGGCAGTACCAACTGTTGCAGGCAATCAGATATAATCCCCGTTCCAAATCCGGAATCAGAGAAACTGTGTGAAGCAGCCACGACGATTCAATTGGAAAATGGATTGGAATGACGGGAAAGAGGCGCGTGTATTTCTGTGGTTGGGACTGCTCCGGTCAGAAGCAGCGCGGAAGGGAATACTTGTCCTCATTTATAATATTATAGCCATAAGCCATACATGTTGCTAAGACAGCCGAGTGGCGCATCTAAAGCGTGTGGAGACTTTAACTTTGGGGTGGCAAGGTTCGGAATTTCATTTTGCTATTTGGATCAGTTGTTCTGACACTGGCAGTAGCACCTGCTTTTGCTCGCATCAGCACAGAATCAGCTTCTTGTTCCCAGTAAATGCTGCAACCTAGAGAAGGTGGTGTTGTGGTTATGTAATAAACGAGTCATCCTTGGGGACTCACACACGGAACTGGTAATGTTAAAGTTCGACGAATAAAACCTGGAATGGAAGCCTGACCTCAGGAACAGAGAACATGCCTTTAATTTCCTGCAATCCCATTCATGCTCGTCCCTTATGCAGGGGATGCTACCATTCCAATCCTGCCGACGTATAACTCCTGGACCAGAACAACCTAACTGCCCCTTAATCCGAGAATGCCGACCGTATGGGGAAGCAGGCCATTTGGCCCTTCCAGTCGACACCATCCCTCCGAAGCACATCCTATCAGATCCACACTCCATACCTATTCCGTTCCCCTTCATTTCCCACGGCTGATCCCAGTAACCTGCACACCTTCAGACTGTTTGAGGAAACTCAAACAAGCAAAGAGAGAATGTGTAAACTGCATACAGTCACACAAGACTGGGATCTAATTCATGTCTCTTGTGCAGCGAGGCAGCAGCGAATCAGGATGGACAACAAATGCTGTCCTGACCAGCGACATCCACACCCTGTGGGTATATCAGGAAGAATAAAAACATATTCACAACATGGACAACAGAATTTACGTCTGCGTGGACATAATTTGGATCAATCATTCACCCTGGGTAGATACAAGGACACAGATATCACAGAGAAACCAGGGCAATGTGGGATTCAATTACCTGCGGAAGTGGAAACTCATTTACTGAGTCAAGCTGGGGACAGACTGTTCAACAGTCCCGTGTGTGGGAAGGCTCAATGAGCAAAAGAACCTCCAGAGTAATCAACAAGATTACATATCCCAGAAGGAGATTAAATAATCTCTCAATGCTACTGTTAGTCCCAACCTGCTGCCAGTTTCATAGCGTCAAAGTTACAGACTCACACAGCTTGGAAACAGGCCTTTCACTCCAACCAGCTCATGCTGAACATAATGACAAACTAAACGAGTCGCATCTGACGGCTCCTGTAACTACCCTTAATGATGTCCTTGTGATATTATTACTGCATTGTTAATATGAATTCCAGATATAATTCAGTGCTCACGGGTTCAAATCCTGGCATGGCAGATGCTGCACTTATACTTCAATAAATACCAAGAGTTAAAGAGTCTAATGACGATGTTGAATCAGAGAAGAAAATGCCATATTTATCTGGTCTGGCGGGCATATGATTCCTGATCCATAATATCGTGGTTGATTCTGAACTGCCCGCTGGGCAATAAGTAATGGGCTAGGCATAAATGAATAGCTTTTTAAAATCTCCCTGAAAGTTTCCAATTCATTTATCGATCCAAATATCCTGTAAATATTGTAAATATACTTACATTCATCTCAGCGTCAGGAAGTGAATTGCACACATAAGCCATCCTCTGTTTTTTAAAAAAAGCCTCTCATGTCTTATTTAAATCCCTCTTTTCACTTTAAACATTTGCGCTGTCGTCTTGAAGTGCGCCTCCTTGGAGAAAAGACAGTTACAGTTAACTCTATCCGAATTCTCAATACTTTATACATTTCTATCAGGTCTCCTTTTAACCTCCAGTGCTCGAGTCAAACTATTCTCAGCCTTTCCAGCCTTTCGTTATAACTCAAACCGTCTTAACTAGCAATATGCTGGTATACCTGTTCGAAACCTACTCCAGCTGAATAATTTCCTTGCTATTACTGGGCGACAAGAACTGGACACAGTTTTCCAGAAGACGCATCACCCAATGTCCGATTCAACTTCAACATAACGTACCAACTCCTACGCTCAAAGGACTGAGCAACGAAGGCAAGATTACATTTTTTTTAACCATTCTGTCTATATATGAAGCAAACTAAAAAGAATTGTGTGCTTGCATCCCTGGCCTCCGTGTTCCACAACACGATGCAACGCCCGATCATTAATTGTATAAACCCTACTCTTATTTGATATAGCAAAATACAATACCTTCCATTTATCCAGATTGAACTTCCTGTGACATTTTTCAAGCCAAACACGCATTGGATTAAGATCCTTCTGGAATCTTAGATCACCTTCTTTACAGTCTCCAATTTTGCTGTCCTCTGCAAGCTTTTAAACCATGGTTTCTATGAGTTCCATTGTTTTCTCATATAGGTCAATGATTTATACTTACTTGTCGTGGCCATCATTTAGCAGTTTGCAAATAATGTAACAATTAGTCATGTAGTTAACCTTGAGGATGGAAGCCATAGACTGCAGGGAGATCGGAACCAATTGGCAAGAAGAAGTGCTGAAAGGAATTCAATCCAATGAAGGGGGTGAAAATGAATTTGGGGAGGAACAATGATAAAAGTGTGAATACTGAGTGGTTTACAGTAATAAAAGAGAAATTTAAGTAGGCATTCATGCATGTTTGAAGGTGATTGGACAAGAGATCAAGTGGTGTAGAGGGGTTCGAGATACTTTCTGTTCTTAACCGCAGGTGGGAATATAACAGCAGGGAAATGATGCTGGAACTTTTGCAATGGCCTGTTCAGAGAAGAGTCAGGGGATCGGCCACAAGTCTGATCATTGCATTAATCATTTTTTTCGGAAGAATGATAAAATAGAAGATAGAGGGCGGAAATAGACCATTTGGCCCATGAAGTCTGGATCAGCATTCAATCAGATCTTCGCTGACAATGCTCCCAGTCAGGCTGGCACATTCCTTGGAGGAGAATTTGCAGATGGAGGTTATTCGATGCATACGTCCATAAGACAATAGAGCAGAAATCAAAGCATTCAGCGCACTGAGTCTGCTCTGCCATTAAATCATGGCAGATGTCTTTCTAAACTCAATTCTCCTGCTTTCGCCCCATAAACCTTGATCCCTTTGGCAACCACGCTGCTACATATCTCAGTCTTACATATAATCAAAAACTTGGTCTCCACAGCCTTATCTGGCAATGAATTCCATACATTCACCACTCTCCAGTTGAATAAGTGCCTCTTATTACTGCTCTCAAATGTCTTCCCTTTTCTCCAAGGCTGTGCCTTTGGGCTCTAATCTCTACTAAAAATAGAAAACTTTCCCCAGTATCCACTATATCCAGGCCATTCATGATTTTATAAGTGACAACTTGATTTCCTCCTGTCCTTCTTAATGTCATCGAGTATACACCCAGAGTATTCAAACTTTCCTCATGTGTTAAGCTTTTCATTCCTGGGACCATAATCGTGAATCACCTCTGAACACACCCCAAAACCAGTGCATCCTTCCTGAAATTCGAGGACCAAACGTACGTACAGTAATCCAGATGTGGTCTAACCAGACCCTTATAGAGTATCGGAAGTGCAACCCTGCTTTTATATTCATGTATTCCAAAAATAAATGTCATCATTGCAATTGTCTTCCTAACTACAGATTCAAAATACAAGTTCGTCTAGAGAGAATACTCGGCTAAAATTCTCAAGTATCTTTGCATTCCAAACATGTGAATTTCTGCCCCATTTAGACAATAGTCCGTATCTTTATTCTTCCTACCAAAGTGCGTCACCTCACTTTTTCCACATTATGCTCCATCTGCCACTTATTTTCCGATGCTCGCTGCATGTCCATATCCTTCTGCAGCATCCCCGCCTCCTCAATGCTACCTGTTCTTCTACCTTTGCATTGTCTGAAAATTAGGTAAAAACAATGACTGCAGATGCTGGAAACCAGATTCTAGATTAGGGTGGTGCTGGAAAAGCACAGCGCTTCAGGTAGCATCCGAGGAGCAGTAAAATCGACCTTTCGGGCAAAAGCCCTTGATTCTTGATGAAGGGCTTTTGCCTGAAACGTCGATTTCACTGCTCCTCCGATGCGAGCTGCACTGTTGTGCTTTTCCAGCACCATAGTCTGAAAATTAACACACATTGCCCTCAGGTACTTTATCTCGATGGCTATTGGAGAAAACGAATATTTGTGGTCCCAACACAGGGTTTAGGAACACCACTTGTCACCATCTGCCATCCCGAGGAGGATCATTTTGTTCCCAATCACTGCTTTCTATCCTGCGAGCGCACCTTGCCTCTGACACCATGGGCCATTATCTTATTCAGTAACCTCCGGTGTGGCAAATATCAAAGGCCTTCATGAAGTCCAGACACATAACACCCATTGGCTCTCCTTGGTATACCTCCTCGTTACTTCCTCAAAGAGGAATTATTGCAGATTTGTCAAGCATGGCCTCCCCCTGATGAAATCATGATGACTTTGCCTTATTTTAACATACACTTTCAAGTATTCAGAAATTTCTTCCAACGTAATGGATTCGAGGACCTTATTCACCAGCAAGATTCGGCTGATTGGTCAGTAATTTGCCAGATTTTGTGTTGTTTCTTTTTAAAATGTTGTATCACAGTTGTGATTTTTCATTTCTTGCAGCACTCTTTCTGATTCCAGCGATTCCTGAAAGTTATCCACTTACGTATCCACTATTTCTTCAGTTGTTTACCTTAGAAATATGGAGGGTACTCCATCTGATCCAGATGATGTATCCACCTTCAGGCCATTCAGTGTTTCTTGCACCTTCTCGGTGATGGCCACTAGACTCACATCTGTTCCCACATTCTTTGTATGTTTGGGTATAACTCATGTCTTCCAGTGTGAAGACTGGCACAAAATAATTTTTCAGTTCCTCAACCATTTCCTTGTTCACACCTACTATCTGTCACGTGTCTTTTTCCAGTGGCCCATTGTCCACTTCTACCTCTTTATTGCTTTTATATGAATAAAGAAACAACTGCAGCCTTCCTTTTTACTAGTAGTTATCTTAGATTTCATCTCCTCCCTCCTCATTGGTTTTGTTGTTGCCCTTTGTGGGTCTTTGTGATCTTCCCACTCCTCTTATTACACACTACCCTTCGCCACATTATATGTTTTCTCTCTTTCTTTTATACTACCGATGACTTCCTCAGTCAGCCGGGTTGTCTCATTCTCTCTGCACCATGCCTCATTTTCCAAAGGATGTGTCTCTGATGTGTCTGCTGAATTAGACTCAGACACTCCAGCCATTGCATTTCCACTTTCCTTCTTTCTGGCTCGGCTCCTCTCCTCACCAATTTCATCCAGCTCCTCCCTCATACCTCTGTAATTACCTTTATTCAACTTTAATATAGTTACCGCTGATTGTATATTCTCCCTCTCAAATTGCAAGGTAAATTCAATCATTATCATCACCGCCTCCTAAGGGTTCCTTCATCTTCAGCTCCCTTGTCACGTCTGATTGATTGCACATCTCTAAATCCAGTATTGCCTGTTCGCTACTTGGCTCGACCACAAGCTGCTCCAAAAATCCAGATCATCAACATTCCATAAGTGAACTGAATTAAATTTATTCTCACGTGTACTGAGGCACTGTGAAATGCTTTGTCTTGCGATCATTACAAGCAGATCGCAGAGTTAAGTAGCATAGATGTATAAATAATGTGCAAACATATAATAGGTTTGCCTTTGTTCAGGTTGATGTCACCACTTGCTGTATCCATCTCCAGTCCTGAATGGTACAAGTGGCATACCAGATAGTGATACATCCAGACAGAATGCTTTCAATGGCGCACCTATTAAGGATGGCAAATGTATTTGCAGTGGTGCTTCAAGTGATAATCGATTTCTTTTTTAAATTTCCACCACCTCGAGCGAAACGCCATCATCAGACATATATCCCTCTCCCATCCCTGTCCAACATCCACAGGGACCATTCCCTACAGGAACCCCTGTTGCACTCTGCCTTCATTCCCAACACCTCCACCAACTCGCACATGCAGTCTTCCCACTGCGTCGCTGCTTTTGTGACACATAAATGCATAGAACCTAAAAACCCGAGCAGGAGTAGGCTGTCCGGCCCTTCAAGCCTGCTCCGCCGTTCAATGACATCATTGCTGATCTTTCTAAAGACTCAAATCTGCTTACTCGCACTCTCCCTCTATCCATTATTTCATTTATTGTTCTAAAGAAGTTTCGCTTTTAGCTTTAAAAACATTTTTTTTATTGAACTAGCATCAACTTGTTCGCTGGCAAGGTATTCCATATATTACCATCTGCCTGGGTGAAGAAGGTTCTTCTTAACTCAGTCCTAAATAAAATCCCTGTAAACCTGTGGCTATGCCCTTTTGTCCGAGTTTCACCCGCAATTGGAAACATCTTTTCTAATTTTATCTTATCTATTCCGTTTCAAAGCATTGTGTTTCATTAATATTCCCACTCATTCTTCTAAATTACAAAAAAACTAATCCGAATCTACAGAGTCTCCCTTTAAAGGTGAACCCCCTCAACTCCGGAATCAACCTCGTGAACCGCCTCTGCACCCTCCACCCCGCCCAGTGCCAATATATGCGTTTTCAAGTAAGGGGACCAAAAGTACACACAGTTCACCAAGGATAGCCTCACCAGGATCTTGTACAGCTGTAACATAACATCTCTGCGTGAACCTTCACGAATCTACGTTGCAACTGTCCAATTTCAATCGAGATGTTCTACTATTTCTTCCTTGACAATAGACTCAAACATCTTCCTCACTGCAGAATTTAAGCTAACTGATCAATAATTCCCAATCTTTTATCCACCTCCCGTTGTAAACAGTGGTGTCACACTCGCTGGTTTCCAATCTGCTGGGACTTTCTTGGAGTCTAGTGAATTTGAATATTGCCACTAGTGCATTTGCTGTTTCTCCCGCCATCTCCTTTAATACCCTGGGATGCATTGCCTCACGGCCAGGAAACATGTCCATCATCAGTTCCATTAGCTTGCCTGACACTACTTCTTGAATAATAATGTTTGTTTCCAAGTCCTCACCTACATTTGTCTCTTTGTCCCTTCCTGGCATGTTATTATTATCCTCCACTGTGAAGACTGACACAAAATACCTGTTCAATGCCTCGGCCATTTCATCACATTGAATGACGAAATGCCTCTTCCCATCATCGAAAGAACCAACCTTTATTTTAGCCACTGTCTTTTCGTTTTATATTTTTATAGAAACGTTTGCTCTCTGTCTTTGTATTCTGTACTTGTTTTTTCCCCCTCATGTTTATCTTTAAAATTTTCCACATCTTCCAGTTTCAGGATGTTCCTGGCCACTTGGTATGCCTTCTCTTTCGCTTTGATAGCGTCCCTTATTTCCTAAGAAACGCAGGGCAGCCTATCGCTTTCTTCACAGTCATACGTTTTCCCTGGAATATACTTTTGCTGAGCACTCCTACAAAAAAAAAATCTTTTTTGGAAGTCCTCCACTACTCGATATCTGTCCCACCATATAACCTTTGTTTCCACTCTACTTTAGCCAGGTGCTCTCTCGTTCTATTTTTGTGCCCCCTGTACATGCAGAGAACCCTGGTATTGGATTTTCTCTTCACACTCCCCATCTGAATTCTAAGTTCTGCCATACTGTGATCACTCGTTCCAAGAGGATCCCTAACTATGAGATCATTAATTATTCCTGTTCCTCTACACAGGACCAGGTCGAGAATTGCTTTCTCCCTCGTCGGTTCCATTGCATACTGTTCAAGAACGCTATCAAGGTTGCACTAAACTAACTCCTTCTCAAAGTTACTGTGACTGAGCTGGTTCGACCAAGCTACACGTAGATTAAAATCCCTAATGATAATAGCCTACCCAATTTTACAGGTATTGCTTGTTTCTTTGTTTCTTGCCTACACCAATGTGATGTTATTATTTGATGGCCGATAGACTGCACCTGTCAGTGACGTTTTCTTCTTAGAATGTCTACTTTCAACGCAAAGTAATTTAAACTCATTCGCCATCGAACATATATTGTCTCTCCACATTGCCCTGATGTCGGCCTCGAATAACAGAGAGACACCATCTTCCTACACTGCTGTCAGACCTTCCAAATTACCTCGTACTCTTAGATATTTAACTCCCAGTCATGGCCATCCTTCAACCGTGTCTCTCTAATGGCTATTAAATCATTTTCATTCTTGTTGATTTGTGCCATTAACTCTACATGTTACAAATGCGCCGAGCATTCAGGTGAAGTGTCTTTTTGTTAGGTTTCTTGTTCTCATGATTTCTCGAATAATATCTCAGTTTGCTTCTTGTCACTCCTCACCTGTTCATTGACGTCTTCCCTCCTATCTTTCCATGGCCCAATCCCACCTTCCAGGTGAAGCAACACATGAACTGCACTTTGTGCAATCCAATCGACTACAGTCACTGCTCGCAATGTGGTTTGCACTATCTTGGGAAACGAAGACTGGGTGACCACATTGCAGAGCATCGAAGTCCTATCTTCAAGAAGAGTTCCAGCAAGCCTCAGCACATGCTGAAAGCACCACACCTCAGTTTCTATTTGGGGACTCCACAGCCCTTCAGACCCCATATCAATTTCGATTTTCTTTTAGGGCCTGTACTTTCCCATGTCCTAATCCCTCATTTCTCATGCCAAGCCTTGTTGTCACAAAGCCTGCCATAGCACACTATATATGGCTCGCCACTAACAGTCTCCATTAACCACTTTTCACCTTGCCAGCTAGGTCATTATCCACTCCATTGTCCAACTGTTCTTCTCTCTATTTGAACTCTATCCCTACCTATCGTTCACTCCTTACCTTCCCCCAACACCCACTATATCTTCTGCAGATAGACCAACATTTTCCAAGTTATCGTCTGAGGAATGGTCACTGGACTCGAAATGTTAACTCTGATTTCTTAATCTGATGCTGTTAGACCTGCTGAATTTTTCCAGCACCATCTAGTTTTGCTTTGGTTAGAGTCGGATACGGTGAATGTTCGAGGAAGAATGACTGCACATGATCTGGTAGAAGCCTGATACTGTGCTTGTGCAATGATCCCCTGCACAGAAAACAGAACTGTGTTCCTGTTAAAAGGTTCTCTTGTGGATAGTTCCCATTACAAGGTGAGCCTTCGGCATCCACCTCTTAGGTCAATGAAGGCAGCAATCATTTCTGCGGCAGTTCTATCCTGGATGTGATGAACAGCAGAAAGAGAAACATCCCTCATGTCAGATGTGAACGGATTGGAGTGCACACAGGAGGTGTAATCAAGTGCTTTTTTTCAGATAGAGAACAATCAAACGCTTTCTTATTGTAACAACGTGCCATTGGATATCAAAGCTAAAGGGTTTATAGGCGCAAAGGCTGAATACAGCGTTTTCTAGTTAAAATACATATATTCCCTCCAGTGTGACAGTACAGTTGTGAATAGTAGTAAATAGAATAACTGGAGGAATCATTTATGGCCATAAATGAGACGTGGGTTTCTTAGGGACAGGAATGGTTGCTGGATGTTCCAGGTTTTAGAACATTTAAAAAGAATGGTTGGGGGTGGGGAAAGAGGAGGGCGTGGAGCACTGCTAATCAGAGAGGGTACCACAGCTGCAGAAGTTACCATTGTCGAGGGGTGTCTGCCTACTGAGGCAGTATGGGTGGAAATTAGGAACAGTAAGGGAGCAGTCACCTCATTAGGAGTTTACTACAGGCCACCGATATCAGCAGGGAGATCGAAGAAAGCACAGGTCGGCAGATTTTGGATAAGTGTGAATGTAGTCGGGTTGTTGTAAAGGGTGACTTTAACTTTCCCAATATTGATTGGAACCTCCTTCGAGCAGATGGTTTGGAAGGAGCTGTTTTTGTAAGGTGTGTTCAGGAGGGTTTCCTAACTCAGGACGTTGACAGGCTGATGAGGGGAGAGGCTATTGTGGATTTAGTGCTGGGCAATGAGCCTGGGCAGCTGTCAGATCTTGTGGTGGGAGAGCATTTTGGTGATAGTGACCACAACTGCCTTACATTCTACATAGCTATGGAGAAGGAGAGAACCCGGCACAATGGGAGGAAATTTAATTGTGGAAAAGGAAACTATGATGCTATCAGATGTGAGTTGGGAAGCATGGACTGGCAGCAATTGTTCCATGGAAAGGGCACTATAGACATGTGAAGACTGGTTAAGGAACAGTTGTTGTGAGTGGTGCATAAATGTGCTCCTCTGAGACAGGCAAGAAGGGGTAAGATAAAGGAACCTTGGATGATGAGAGTGGAGGAGCTTCTCGTCAAAAGAAAGAAGGCAACTTACGTAAGGTGGAAGAAGCAAGGGTCTTGTTCAGCTCTAGAGGATTACAGGCAGGTGAAGAACTAGCTAAAAGATGGTGTGAGAAGGGCCAGGAGGGGGCACGAAAAAGGCTTGGCAGGAAGGATTAGGGAAAATCCAAAGGCATTTTACATGTATGTGAGGAGGAAGAGAATGATAAAAGAAAGTTTTGGGCCGATCAGGGCTGGCATAGGGAACTTGTGTATAGAGTCTGAGGTGGTAGGGGAAGTCCTAAATGAGTTTTTTTGCTTCTGTCTTTACTGAAGAAAAGGAACTTGTAGTGAATGAAACCATTGAGGAGCAGGTAAGCATGCTGGAACAGATAGAGATTGAGGAAGCGGATGTACTGAAAATTTTGACTAACATTAAGATTGACAAGTCACCACAGGGCCAGACCAGATTTGTCCTCGGCTGTTTTGGGAAGCGAGAAATGTGATTGTTTCGCCGCTTGCGAAGATCTTTGCATCCTTACTCTCCAGCGAAGTCGAACCTGAGGACTGGAGGGAAGCAAATGTAATTCCTCTCTTCAAGAAAGTAAATAGGGAAATCCCCGGCAATTACAGACCAGTCAGTCTCACGTCTGTTATCTGCAAGGTGTTAGAAATGATTCTGCGGGATAGGATTTATGACCATCTGGAAGAGCATGGCTTGATTAAATGCAGTCAACACGGCTTTGTGAAGGGCAGGTCATGCATCACAAATCGTATTGAGTTCTTTGAGGATGTTACTAGGCAAATTATTGAGGGTCGAGCGGTGGATGTTGTGGATCTGGACTTCAGTAAGGCATTTGATAAGGTTCTCCATGGTAGGTTCGTTCAGAAGGTCAGGAGGGATGGGATACAGGGAAATTTAACTGTCTGGATACAGAATTGGCTGGTCGATAGAAGACAGCAAGGGTTAGTGGAAGGAAAGTATTCTGTCTGGAAGTCAGTGGTGAGTGGTGCTCCACAGGTCTCTTGGGCATCTACTCTTTGTTATTTTTATTAATGACTTCGGTGAAGAGATTGGAGGATGGGTTAGCAAGTTTGCAGACGACACCAAGGTTGGAGGTGTCGTTGACAGTATAGAGGACTGTTGTAGGCTGCAGCGGGACATTGACAGGATACAGAGATGGGCTGAGAGGTGGCAGATGGAGGTCAAACTGGATAAAAGCGAAATGATGCATTTTGGAAGGTCGAACTTGAAAGCTGAATACAGGATTAAAGCTAGGATTCTTGGCAGTGTGGAGAAACAGAGGGATTTTGGTGTGCAGATGCATAAATCCCTTAAAATGCCCAGCCAAGTGGACAGGGTTGTTAAGAAAGCATATGGTGCTTTGGCTTTCATTAACAGGGGAATTGAGTTTAAGAGCCGTGAGATCTTGTTGCAACTCTATAAAATTTTGGTCAGACCGCACTTGGAATACTGTGTCCAATTCTGGTCGCCTTATTATAGGAAAGATGTGGATGATTTGGAGCCGGTTCAGAGGAGGTTTACCAGGATGCTGCCTGGAATGGAGGGCTTACCTAACAAAGAGAGGTTGACTGATTTCGGACTTTTGTCTTTGGGAAAAAGAAGGAAGAGAGGGGACCAAATTGAGGTGTACAAGATAATGAGAGGCATAGATAGAGTTGATAGCCAGAGACATTTTTTCCCAGGGCAGAAATTGTTAACACGAGGGATCATAGTTTTCAGCTGTTTGGCGGAACATATAGAAGGGATGTCAGAGGCGGGTTCTTTACACAGAGAGTTGTAAGAACGTAGAATGCTTTGCCAGCAGCAGTTTTGGAAGTAAGGTCATTGAGGATATTTAAGAGACTGCTGGACATGCATATGGTCACAGAAATTTGAGGGTGCATACATGAGGATCAATGGTTGGCACAACATTGTGGGTTCAAGGGCCTGTTCTGTGCTGTACTGTTCTATGTTCTATGTTCTATTTTCTATGTTCGATGATGTGCATCTGTACCTTTCGACTATCTGCAACCTGTACTGACAGAGAGTGCTCCCTCAATACCTTAGAAACCATCCCCTCAGGATAATTTTCCCCAAAGCACCTTGACAGAACATTCATGCCCTCAACACCTCAGAAAGCAAACCTGTTGCCCTCTTGGACCGTGTTCACTCCCAAACTTGTTCTCACTGTAATGACCCACAACCACCTCTAAGATTGGACCCCAGGGCCCAGAACATTATTTGAGTCTCTGGATTGATCATACAATCCCTGAGATGTGAAAGCAGGCCATTCGGCCTATCAGGTTCGCACTGACCCTCGGCAGAGCATCCCATTCCCCAACCCACCCCCATCCCTGGATTCCTTCATTTCCTCTGGCTAATCCACCTAGCCTGCACATCCTTGGACAGTGGGAGGGAACTAGAGCACCCGGAGGCTGACACGGGTGGGGTGAGGCAACAATAAGCCCCCGTTACAATCCCACCATTTCCTCCCGTTGATGAGCGTTTGATTTTTATTCTCGAGGAGTATTTAAATTGTCTAGCATTTATTTAAGTAAGATTAGGGACAAGGGCATTGCGTCCACAAGCTCAAGATGCTCTATTCCGCTCTAAAAATATTTATATCAATTTCAAAAAAGACTTTATTAATCAAAACATCTTTATGTACAAGCGTAGTTACTGAAGTTAAATTGAGAAGGATCTTTGTGAAGTGCCTGTGTTCTGTATCTGTTCTCCCATGTACCCCGCCCTCCGAATACAATACCTTACACAGCCTTAAACCTGTTTGTCAACTTTTAACAGTAGCAGCCTCAGGGCATTGAACACAGACTGAATTACTCAGTGACGCTTGGATCAGGTCAGATCAAATTCTCAAGCAAACAGATGGCTGGGGAAATTCAGCAGATCAGGCAGCAACGGTGAACAGAGAGAGGAACAATTCGCATTTCAAGTGACTCTTCCTCAAAATGGTCTGTTCTGAAGGAACTTTCCCGCAGCAATCACTGGACTTGAAGGTGAACTCTCTCTCTGTCTCTTTCTCCCTCTCCCATCAGAGATGCTGCTGGACATGCTTAGCTTCTTCAGCAATCTCTGTATTGATGCTTCAGGTCTCCAGCGCGTCCGTACAGTTTTTTAGTGTTGAATTCTCAAGCTTGCTCTATTAAAGGGATTGAACCCTTCCGCTACAAAGGAGGGTCAGTTACCACAGCTAACTGGTTGGTGATGCTAACATTGTTGGCACAATCTCTATCATGTCTGAAGTTACCATGAAGGCCCCGGCTTCTCAACCTCGCCCCTTACCAGAGGTGTGTGACCCACCAGACCTCTCTCTCTGACAAGACAGCAGCTCTCGGGTCCTCCTGGTCTATAATAACTTCCCAACTTTAAAAAGACACTCCAGTAAGAGAGCTCTTTACATGGTTCAGGTCAAACTCCTGGAACTCCCTCCCTAACATCACTGTAAGACACCCAAGGACTGCAGCAGAAGAGTACAGCTCACCCTTACTTCCGGGCAACTATTAGAGGATGTGGTAACCACATGCAAGCCAAATTCGAAAATAAGTTTTATTACAGCAAATCAGCGTAATGAAGAAGCTAAGGGTGGGTTGAAAATGACAATGATAGCCTTTTGTAGGTTGGTGTTTATTAGAGTTTGTATCGACTGTCTGAATGTTTGAGCACTTCTTCAAAGGCATGCAGGTAGCTGCCAGAGGAAGTGATGGGGGCTGGTATAATTGCGACATTTAAAAGGCATCAGGATGAGTATGTGAATAGGAAGGGTTTAGAGGGATATCAGCCAAGTGCGAGCAAATGGAATGAAATGAGATGAGAATATCTGGGTTGGGATAGACGAGTTGGACAGGAGTGTCTTTTTCCAAGCTGTGCATCTCTGTGACTTTGTGCCTGTAAATAGACTATTGCAGAGAGTTTTAGACAGGGCTTGGTTAGTGTGTCTCTCTCATGCTTCCTCAGGATCTGCAAACCCTTTGTCTCCAAATTTCCACAAGAATCTAAGAAATAGAAAAAAAAGGGTCAGTACTGAGGGAGTGCTGCAATGTCAAAGGGTCAGTACTGAGGGAGTGCTGCATTGTCAGAGGGTGAGTACTGAGGGAGTGCTGCAATGTCAGAGGGTCAGTACTGAGGTTTTGCTGCACTGTCAGAGGGTCAGTACTGAGGGAGTGCTGCACTATCAGAGGATCAGTGCTGAGGGAGTGCTGCACTGTCAGAGGGTCAGTACTGAGGGAGCGCTGCACTGTCAGGGGGTCAGTACTGAGGGAGTGCTGCATTCTCAGAGGGTCAGTACTGAGGGAGCGCTGCGCTGTCAGGGAGTCAGTACTGTGGGAGTTCTGCACTGTCAGAGTGTTTGAAATGAGGGAGTGCTGCACTATCAGAGGGTCAGTACTGAGCGAGTGCTGCACTCTCAGAGTGTCAGTACTGAGGGAGTGCTGCGCTGTAAGGGGGTCTGCACTATGGGAGTGCTGCACTGTCAGAGGGTCAGTCCTGAGGGAGTGCTGCACTATCAGACGGTCAGTACTGAGGGAGCGCTGGATGGTCAGAGGGTCAGTACTGAGCAAGTGCTGCACTGTCAGAGAGTCAGTACTGAGGGAGGAGTACACTGTGAGAGAGTCAATACTGAGGGAGTGCTTCAATGTGAGAGAACACTGAGGGCGTAGTGCACTGTCAGAGGGTGAGTACTAAGGGTGTGCTGCACTGTAAGAGGGACAGAACGGAGGGAGTGCTGCATTATCAGAGGGTGGGACTGAGGGAGTGCTACACTGTCAGGGGGTCAGTCCAGACACAGTGCTGGACTGTCGGTGAATCAGTACTGAGGGGGCACTTCACTGTCAGATGGTCAGTACTGAGGGAGCGCTGGATGGTCAGAGGGTCAGTACTGAGCAAGTGCTGCACTGTCAGAGAGTCAGTACTGAGGGAGGAGTACACTGTGAGAGAGTCAATACTGAGGGAGTGCTTCACTGTGAGAGAGCACTGAGGGCGTAGTGCACTGTCAGAGGGTGAGTACTGAGGGAGTGCTGCACTATCCGAGGGTCAGAACGGAGGGAGTGCTGCATTATCAGAGGGTGGGACTGAGGGAGTGCTACACTGTGAGAGCGTCAGTGCTCAGGGAGTGCTACACTGTCAGGGGGTCAGTCCAGACATAGTGCTGGACTGTCGGAGGATCAGTACTGAGAGAGCACTTCACTGTCAGAGGGTCAGTGTTGACGGAGTGCTGCACTGTCAGGGGGTCAGTCTAGCTGTACTGCTGCACTGTCGGAGGGTCAGTACTGAGGGAACACTGCACTGTCAGAGGGTCAGTGATGAGGGAGTGCTGCAGTGACAGGGAGTCAGTCCAGACGCTCTGCTGCACTGTCGGAGGATCAGTACTGAGGGAACACTGCACTGTCGGACGGTCAGTACTGAGGGAGCACTGCACTGTCGGACGGTCAGTACTGAGGGAGTGCTGCGCCGTCGGAGAGTCAGTGTTGAGGGAGTGCTGCTCTATCAGGGGATCAGTTTAGATGCACTGCTGCACAGTCGGAGGGTCAGTACTGAGGGAACACTGCACTGTCAGAGGGTCATACTGAGGGAGCACTACACTGTCAGAGAGTCAGTACTGAGGGAGTGCTGCACTGTCAGGGGGTCAGTACTGAGGGAGTGCTGCACTGTCGGAGGGTCAGTACTGAGGGAGCACTGCACTGTCGGAGGGTCATACTGAGGGAGCACTGCACTGTCAGAGAGTCAGTACTGATGGAGTGCTGCACTGTCAGGGGGTCAGTACTGAGTGAGTGCTGCACTGTCAGCGGGTAAGTACTGAGGGAGTGATGCACTGTCAGAGGGTCAGCATTGAGGGAGTGCTGCACTGTGAGGGGGTCAGTACTGAAGCAGCGCCGCGCTGTCAGAGAGTCAGGAATGAAGGTTTGCTGCACTGTCAGAGGGCAGTACTAAGGGAGTGCATCACTGTCAGAGTTTCAGTACTGCGGGAGTGCTGCTCTGGCATTCTCAGAGGGTTAGAACTGAGGAAGCGCTACACGGTAAGAATGTCAGAATTAAAGGAGCATTGCACTGTCAGAGGGTCAGTACTGAGGGTGTACCACACTGCCCCACTGTCGGTATGGGGGCAGTGCCACACTGTCAGAGTGTCAGCACGGAGGGATCACTGCGCTGTCAGAGGGTCAGTACTGAGGGAGTGCTGCACTCTCCAATGGTCAGTACAGAGGGATTGCTGAATGTACAGAGGGATTGCTGATTTGCCAGAGAGTCAGTACTGAAAGATCACCGCACTGTCGGACAGACAATAGTGAGGAAATGCTGCATTACCAGTGTCAGTACGGATGGAGCACCACACTGCCAGAGGTTCAGTCCAGACGGAGTGCTACACCATGAGAGAGTTAAAACTGAGGAAGTGCTACACTCTGAGAGAGCACTGAGAGAGCACTGTACTGTCAATGTCTGTAATGATGGAGCAATGCACTGTCAAAGGGTCAGCACTGATGCAGTGCTGCACTATCAGATGGTCAGTACTGAAGCAGCGCCGCACTGTCAGAGAGTCAGGACTGAAGGAGTGCTGAACTGTCAGAGGGCAGTACTAAGGGAGTGCATCACTGTCAGAGGTTCAGTACTGCGGGAGTGCTGCTCTGTCATTCTCAGAGGGTTAGAACTGAGGAAGCGCGACACGGTAAGAATGTCAGAACTAGAGGAGCATTGCACTGTCAGAGGGTCAGTACTGAGGGTGTACCACACTGCCGCACGGTCGGTATGGGGGCAGTGCCACACTGTCAGAGGGTCAGCACGGAGGGATCACTGCGCTGTCAGAGGGTCAGTACTGAGGGAGTGCTGCACTGTCAGAGGGTCAGTACTGAGGGAGTGTCACACTGTCAGTGGGTCAGTACTGAGGGATTGCTGAATTGCCAGAGAGTCAGTACTGATGGATCACCACACTGTCGGACAGACAATAGTGAGGGAATGCTGCATTACCCGAGTGTCAGTACGGATGGAGCACCACACTGTCAGAGGTTCAGTCCAGACGGAGTGCTACACTGTGAGAGAGTCAGTACTGAGGAAGTGCTACACTCTGACAGAGCATTGCGAGAGAACTGTACTGTCTAAGTCTGTAATGAGAGAGCAATGCACTGTCAGAGGGTCAGTACTGAGGGAGTGCTGCATTATCAGAGGTCAATACTGAAGGAGTGCTGCTCTGTCAGAGCGTCAGTACTGAGGGAGTGCTACACTGTGAAGAGAGCACTGAGGGAGCACTGTACTGTTAGAGGATCAGTACTGTGGGTGTGCTGCACCGTCAGAGGGTCAGCACTGATGCAGTGCTGCACTGTCAGAGGGTCAGTACTGAGGGAGCACCACACTGTCAGAGGGTAAGTACTGAGCAAGTGCTGCACTGTCAGAGGGTCAGTACTGAGGGAGCAGTACACTGTGAGAGAGTCAATATTGAGGGAGTGCTGCACTATGAGAGAGCACTGAGGGAGTAGAGCACTATCATAGGGTGAGTACGGAGGCAGTGCCGCACTGTCAGAGAGGCTGTACTGAGGGAGTGCTGCATTATCACATGGTCAGAACTGAGGGAATGTTGGACTGTCAGAGGGTCAGTACAGCGGGAGTGCTACACTGTGAAGAGAGCACTGCACCGTCAGAGTGTCAGTACTGAGGCAGCGCCGCACTGTCAGAGAGTCAGGACTGAGGGAGTGCTGCACTGTCAGAGGGTCAGTACTGAGGGAGTGCATCACTGTCAGAGGATCAGTACTACGAGAGTGCTGCTCTGTCATTCTCAGAGGGTTAGAACTGAGGAAGCGGTACACGGTAAGAATGTCAGAACTAAAGGAGTGTTGCACTGTCAGAGGGTCAGTACTGAGGGTGTGCCGCACTGCCGCACGGTCGGTATGGGGGCAGTACCACACTGTCAGAGTGTCAGCACGGAGGGATCACTGCGCTGTCAGCGGGTCAGTACTCAGGGAGTGCTGCACTGTCAGACGGTCAGTACTGAGGGAGTGCTGCACTGTCAGAGGGTCAGTACTGAGGGAGTGCTGCACTGTCAGATGGTCAGTACTGAGGGATTGCTGAAATGCCAGAGAGTCAGTACTGATGGATCACCGCACTGTCGGACAAACAATAGTGAGGGAATGCTGCATTACCAGAGTGTCAGTACGGATGGAGCACCACACTGTCAGAGGTTCAGTCCAGACGGAGTGCTACACTGTGAGAGAGTCAATACTGAGGAAGTGCTACACTCTGAGAGAGCACTGAGGGAGCACTGTACTGTCTAAGTCTGTAATGAGGGAGCATTGCACTGTCAGATGGTCAGTACTGAGGGAGTGCTGCACTGTCAGGTGGTCAGTACTGAGGAAGTGCTGCACTGTCAGGGGGTCAGTACTGATGGAGTGATGCACTGTCAGAGGGTCGGCACTGAGGCAGCACTGCACTGTCAGAGAATCAAGACTGAGGGAGTGCATCACTGGCCACCAGGTCAGTACTGATGGAGTGCATCACTGTCAGAGGATCAGTACTGCGAGAGTGCTGCTCCGTCATTCTCAGAGGGTTAGAACTGAGGGAGCGCTACACTGTAAGAATGTTAGAACTAAAGGAATGCTGCACTGTCAGAGGATCAGCACGGAGGGATCACTGCGCTGTCAGAGGGTCAGTGTTGAGGGAGTGCTGCACTGTCAGACG
Organism: Chiloscyllium punctatum; assembly: GCF_047496795.1. Classification (NCBI taxonomy): domain Eukaryota; kingdom Metazoa; phylum Chordata; class Chondrichthyes; order Orectolobiformes; family Hemiscylliidae; genus Chiloscyllium; species Chiloscyllium punctatum. Next base: position 51,054,795 of record NC_092751.1, read on the forward strand.
GTCAGTACTGAGGGAGTGTCACACTGTCAGAGGGTCAGTACTGAGGGAGTGCTGCACTGTCAGAGGGTCAGTACTGAGGGAGTGCTGCACTGTCAGACGGTCAGTACTGAGGGAGTGTCACACTGTCAGTGGGTCAGTACTGAGGGAATGCTGCATTACCAGAGAGTCAGTACTGATGGATCACCACACTGTCGGACAGACAATAGTGAGGGAATGCTGCATTACCAGAGTGTCAGTACGGATGGAGCACCACACTGTCAGAGGTTCAGTCCAGACGGAGTGCTACACTGTGAGAGAGTCAGTACTGAGGAAGTGCTACACTCTGAGAGAGAATTGCGAGAGAACTGTACTGTACAGTCTGTAATTAGGGAGCAATGCACTGTCAGAGGGTCAGTGCTGAGGGAGTGCTGCATTATCAGAGGTCAATACTGAGGGAGTGCTGCTCTGTCAGAAGGTCAGTACTGAGCAAGTGCTGCACTGTCAATGGGTCAGTACTGAGGGAGTGCTGCACTGTCAGAAGTTAAGTACTGAGGGAGTGCTGCATTATCAGAGTGTCCGTACAGACGGAGTGATGCACTGTCAGAGGGCCAGCACACAGAGCAGTGCTGCACCGTTAAAGGATCAGGACTGAGGGAGTGCTGCACTGTCTGATGGTCAGTACTGAGGGATTGCTGAATTGCCAGAGAGTCAGTACTGATGGATCACCACACTGTCGGACAGACAATAGTGAGGGAATGCTGCATTACCCGAGTGTCAGTACGGATGGAGCACCACACTGTCAGAGGTTCAGTCCAGACGGAGTGCTACACTGTGAGAGAGTCAGTACTGAGGATGTGCTACACTCTGAGAGAGCACTGAGGGATCACTGTACTTTCAGAGAGTCTGTAATGAGGGAGCACTGCACTGTCAGAGAGTCTGTAATGAGGGAGAGCTGCACTGTCAGAGCGTCAGTACTGAGGGAGTGCTACACTGTGAATAGAGCACTGAGGGAGTACTGCACTGTAAGTCGGTCAGTACTGCGGGAGTGCTGCAGTTTCAGAGGGTCAGTACTGAGGGAGTGCTGCACTGTGAGAGAGTCAGCACTGAGTGAGTGCTACCCTGCGAGTGAGCACTGAGGGAGCAGTGTACTGTCGGAGGGTCAGTACTGAGGGAGTGCTGCACTGTCGGAGGGTCAGTACTGAGGGAGTGCTGCATTATCATAGGGTCAGTACTGAGTGAGTGCTGTAATCTCAGAGGGTCAGTACTGAGGGAGTGCTACACTGTGAAGAGAGCACTGAGGGAGCACTGCAATTTCAGAGGGTTAGTACTGAGGGAGTGCTGCACTGTTAGAGGGTCAGTACTGAGGGATTGCTGCACTGTCAGAGGGTCAGCACTGAGGCAGTGCCGCACTGTCTTTGAGTCATTATGTCAGGAGTGCTGCACTGCCAGAGAGTCAGGACTGAGGGTGTGCTGTATTGTCATAGGGTCAGTAATGAGGCAGTGCATCACTGTCAGGGGGTCAATACTGAGGGAGTGCATTACTGTCAAAATATCAGGACTGAGTGTGTGCATCATTGTCAGAGGGTCAGTATGGATGAATTGCTGTGCAGTGGGAGGGTCAGTAATGATGAAGTGTGCACTCTCTGAGGGTCAGTACTAATGGATCATCTTGCTGTGAGAGGGTTACTACTGAGGGAGCGCTGCACTGTGAAAGGGTTAGAACTAAAGGAGCACCGCGCCGTGAGGGGCTCAGTACTGAAAGTGCACCGCGCTGTGAGGTGGTTAGTACTGAGGGAGCACCGCACTGTGAGGTGGTTAGTACTGAGAGAGCACCGCGCTGTGAGGGGGTTAGTACTGAGGGAGCACCGCGCTGTGAGGGGAGTTGTACTGAGAGAGCACCGCGCTGTGAGGGGATTAGTACTGAGGGAGCACCGCGCTGTGAGGCGGTTAGTACTGAGGGAGCACCGCGCTGTGAGGGTGTTAGTACTGAGAGAGCACCGCGCTGTGAGGGGGTTAGTACTGAGGGAGCACCGCGCTGTGAGGTGGTTAGTACTGAGAGAGCACTGTGCTGTGAGGGGGTTAGTACTGAGGGAGCACCGCGCTGTGAAGTGGTTAGTAATGAGGGAGCACCGCGCTGTGTGGGGAGTTGTACTGAGGGAGCACCGCGCTGTGAGGGTGTTAGTACTGAGGGAGCACCGCGCTGTGAGGTGGTTAGTACTGAGAGAGCACTGTGCTGTGAGGGGGTTAGTACTGAGGGAGCACCGCGCTGTGAAGTGGTTAGTAATGAGGGAGCACCGCGCTGTGTGGGGAGTTGTACTGAGAGAGCACCGCGCTGTGAGGGGGTTAGTACTGAGGGAGCACCGCGCTGTGAGGTGGTTAGTACTGAGGGAGCACCGCGCTGTGAGGGTGTTAGTACTGAGAGAGCACCGCGCTGTGAAGTGGTTAGTAATGAGGGAGCACCGCGCTGTGAGGGAGTTAGTACTGAGAGAGCACCGCGCTGTGAGTTTGTTAGTACCAAGGGAGCACCGCGCTGTGTGGTGGTTAGTACTGAGGGAGCACCGCTCTGTGAGGGGGTTAGTACTGAGAGAGCACCGCGCTGTGAGGGGGTTAGTACTGAGAGAGCACCGCGCTGTGTGGTGGTTAGTCCTGAGGGAGCACCGCGCTGTGAGGGGGTTAGTACTGAGAGAGCACCGCGCTGTGAGGGGATGAGTACTGAGAGAGCACCGCGCTGTGAGGGAGTTAGTACTGAGAGAGCACCGCACTGTGAGGGGGTTAGTACCAAGGGAGCACCGCGCTGTGTGGTGGTTAGTACTGAGGGAGCACCGCTCTGTAAGGAGGTTAGTACTGAGAGAGCACCGCGCTGTGAGGGGGTTAGTCCTGAGAGAGCACCGCGCTGTGTGGTGTTTAGTACTGAGGGAGCACCGCGCTGTGAGGGGGTTAGTACTGAGAGAGCACCGTGCTGTGACGGGGTTAGTACTGAGAGAGCACCGCGCTGTGTGGTGGTGAGTACTGAGGGAGCACCGCGCTGTGAGGGGGTTAGTACTGAGAGAGCACCGCGCTGTGAGGGGTTTAGTACTGAGAGAGCATCGCGCTGTGAGGGGATTAGTACTGAGAGAGCACCGGGCTGTGAGGGGGTTAGTACTGAGAGAGCACTGCGCTGTGAGGGGGTTAGTACTGAGAGAGCACCGCGCTGTGTGGTGGTTAGTACTCAGGGAGCACCGCGCTGTGTGGTGGTTAGTACTGAGAGAGCACCGCGCTGTGAGGAGGTTTGTACTGAGAGAGCACCGCGCTGTGAGGGGATTAGTACTGAGAGAGCACCGCGCTGTGACGGTGTTATTACGGAGAGAGCACCGCGCTGTGAGGGGATTAGTACTGAGAGAGCACCGCGCTGTGAGGGTGTTACTACTGACAGAGCACCGCGCTGTGTGGGTGATAGTACTGAGAGAGCACCGCGCTGTGAGGGGATTAGTACTGAGAGAGCACCGCACTGTGAGGTGGGTAGTACTGAGGCAGCACCACGCTGCGGGTCAGAGCATCAGTACTCAGGGCCTGCTGCATTGCCAAAGGGGTAGTACTGAGGAAGTGCTATACTGTCAACGGATCTGTACTGAGAGCACTGCACCGTTCGAGGGTCAGTACTGGCACAACACCACCCCATCAGAGGGTCAAAGCCGAGTCATTGCTGCACTGTCAGCGGTACAGGATCGAGACAGTGCCACACTGTCAGAGGATCAGCACCGAGGGACTTCTGCTCTGTCAGAGGGTCAGTACTGAGGGAAGGCTGCAATATCAGAGGGTCAGTACTGAAGGGGAGCTGCTTTGTCAGAGTGTCAGTCCCAAGGGAGTACTGCCCTGTCAGCGTGTCAGAACAGAGGGAGTGCATCACTGTCAGTGGATCAGTACGGAGGGAGTGCAGCTCTATCAATGGATCAGTACAGAGGGATCACTGCACTGTCAGAGGGTCAGTACTGAGGGAGTGCTGCACTGTCAGAGGGTCAGTGTTGAGGGAGTGCTGCACTGTCAGAGGGTCAGTACTGAGGTAGTGTCACACTGTCAGAGGATCAGTACTGAGGGAGTGCTGCACTGTCAGAGAGTCAGCACTGAGGGCGGCGTGGACTGTTAGAGGGTCAGCACTGAGGGAGTGCTGCGCTGTCAGAGGGTCAGTAATGAGGGATTGCCGTCATGTCAGCGGGTCAATATGGGGGCAGTGCTGCACTATCAGTGGGTCATTACTGAGGGAGAACTGTACTGTCAGCGCATCAGTCTGGGGATACCTGCATTGTAAGAGAGTCAGTACTGAGTGAGTGCCACACTATCAGATGGGCTGAATGGCCTAATTTCTGCTCTCATGTCTGGTGGTCTAAGAGGAATAGCTGAAATTGTTCAGTACATTTCTGCCTCTGCATCCTAAAAACCCTGCTCAGCAATGATTCCCACGCCCAGATTCCAGAGACTGTGTACAAACAGACCATCTTCAATTGGTTATTGAAACTGAAGAGATTCCACCCTCTTTTCCCAGTGTTGGAGTTTTTGTTTTGCATGACTGACCTGCCAGCTCAAAGGGATATTTTCATGCTGCAGGGCTGAGGTTTATTCCTCAGCTTCCATGTGCTCATCCCGAATGAATCCCACTGCCCCACACTCAGCACAGTCGGGTGCTCATTATTTCTGAGCTTCCCTATGTTAATCCACATCCACACTGATATCCCACACTCCTCCAACTTACATCACAGGCTACTTGCCTGGGAGAGGGGAGTGATAAGAGAGGAAATAAAAATCTTAAAGGACTTTACAGTAACATTAAGGGTGAATTGATAATGAGAGAAAGAATAGGTTGTGGAACACAGTGAGAATTTGTGCATGGAGCCAGAGGCTACAGTGAATGGATGCATTACGTCGGTGCTCATTGGGACAGTGTTGATATGAAATCGTGGAGATGCTCTGTGATACAAATAAGTAAATTAGCATATATAGAGAGAGATGGTTCTGAGTTGTGTGACCTTCTTAAAACCGATATATCTCCAAAGACGGTAGAAATGTATCTCAGTTTACCGAATGAGGTGATGGAGGAAGTAGCAGGTACACTTGCAAACATTTTCAAATCCCCTCTGGCCACAGGAGAGGTGTCGGCGGACTGACCATGTGGTACTGTTATTCAAGAAGGAGCATGGGATATACCCGGCAACTGCAGGCCGGTCAGGCTAATATCGTGTGTGGGACGTCTGTTGGAAGCAATTTTGGGAGAGAGAATTAATCAGCATTTCAAGAGACTGGAGTTGATGAAAACCAGTCAGAATGGTTGTGTTAAGGGGAGGTCAGGTCTGACCAATGGGATTGCACTTTTTGAGGAGGTGACCAGGTGTGTAAATAAGGACAATACTTTTCTGTTATCTGCTTTGAGGTCAGTAAGGCTTTTATCAGGATCCATACTGGAAACTGATAGTGAACGTAAAAACTCAAGTTCAAAGGAATTTAGCAGAGAATGCTGAGTGGCCGGAAACAGACAGTGACGGCCCAGTTAGAAATCTCTGTCTGTTCATGTCTCACAGAAGTTACTGTTGGGGGTCTTGCTGATGTGGCTGAGAGAAAAGATTGAGATTTGATAGGTGGAGGGTTAATGAGTGGGTTCATGAATGATCTGAAGATTGGTGGGTAATAAATACTGAGGAAGATAGCCTTAGGTTACAGAAAGATGGAGATGGCCTTGTCAGATGGACCGATCAGTGGAAATGGGTGAGGTGCCTGAAGACTGGAGGGTGATAAACGATGTGCCATTATTGAAGTAAGGCTGCAAGGAACAGCCATTGAACTATGGGGCTGTGAGCCTGATGGCAGTGGTGGGTAAGCTGTTGGAGGACATTCTGAGAGAAAATTTACATGCATTTGGAAAAGCAAGAATTGATTAGGCATGGTCAGCATGGCTTTTGGAAATCGTTTGCCTAACTTGATTGAGTCTTTGAAGGGTTGACCGAGAGGATGGATGAGAAGGTTTCACATGGGAGACTGCTTAGTAAAAGGTTAGATGACATGACATCCAGGGAGAGAGGACAGCATGGTGCTTCAGTGGTTAGCACTACTTCCTCAAAGCACCAAGGATGCAACTTTGATCCTAGCTCCGGCGACTGTCTTTGTGGAGTTTACACATTCTCCCTGTATCTGTGCCTTTCCTCTGGGTGCTCTGGCTTCTACCAACTATCCAAGATGTGAAGCTTAGGTAGGGTGGCCATGGGAAATGCAGGATACCGGGATAGAATAGAGAGTGTGAGTGTTGGTGTATGCTTTTCAAACGGTCAGTGTGGACCTGATAGGCTGAATGGCTTGATTTTACATTGTAGGAATTCTGTGATTAATCCAGAGACCCAATAATGTTCTGAGGACCAGGGCTCCAATCTTGGACTGCAGTGGATGTCTGAAGGGGTTTGTGGATGAACGTCGTTTGAGGGGTGGGCTGGGCTGTGTTCTGAGGTGTTCAGGGTGTGAATGTTTTATGGAGATACTGTCTGAGGGACGCTGGGGTTAAACACAATTCAGTGGTGCTTTCTGAGGTACGAGGGAGCACTATCTGATGGTGCAAGGTGCAGAAGGTAGGAAGGTACCGATACACTTCCCTGATAATTTCTTCAGATTCCACAAGGAGTGATGGTGTCGTATGTTGGGATGGAGGCATTTTAGAAGGTTCAGATCTTTTTAAACAATCAGTGAAAAATAACATCACCAAGTGACTTCAACATGGATTGGAGGAAAACTGTTGTCAATCTATGGTCGCTTGTTGCTTGGAGACGCTTCAGAAAAGCAGGCACCCAAACAGACCAACGCTGTCGATGCAAGAAATTGTGCACAGGAAGATCCAATAAGACATTTGAATTTGCTGTCTGTCTCCCTAGAGCAGTCATCATACGAGATCAGGGTACAGTCCCATGAGAAATAATTTCTCCATCGAACCTTCCTCCACGTTTGTTCAGTAATTGTGGTTTGTGTGTGTGTGTCTCTGTGTGTGAGAGAGAGAGAGACAGACAGTGAGTGTCTGTCCGTGTGTGAGAGAAAGAGTGCAAGTGTGTGTATCTCTGTGTGTCTGCGCGTGTGAGAGAGAGATTATGTGCTGTGTGGTGTGTCTGAGTGTGTGTTTGTGTGTATGTGTTTGAGAGAGAGGAATGTGTGTGTGTGAGAGAGAGGCTGTGTGTATATTTTTGAGGGAGTGAGAGTGTGTGTGTGCTTGAGAGAGTGAGTGTCTGTGAGAGAGAGTGTGTGTATGTAAACTAGCCAGTCTTATTGTGTGCACAGCTACTGTTTCAGGTGAATTGGGCCTTGTGTCTCTAAAGACACAAAATCTGTAGGGTGGCTTAATTGGGAGAAAGCGAGTGCTGTTCATTCCAGTGGGGATTCATCCAGTAAACCTTCCTCATACAGTAACATCCCTCTGGCTGTGCAGTGACTAGTCCTGCTCACAGTGCTTCAGCTGCAAACCAATGTAATGTCACCGTAGACTTACCAGAGCACGGGGCAGCTCCTCATTAGAAAGCGGTGTCTGGTGGTGCTTGAATCAGAGGATCAGCATGGCCCCAGCTGAGGGGAGAGGTAGGGAAGGAGAGTCCTTCAGGGTAACTTCAGCTAGTGTGGGAACTGAACCCACGCTGTTGGCTTTACTCTGCATTGTCAACCGACTAATCAGCCAACTGAGATAACTGACTTCACGCCAGGGGCATGCCCTGAAAAAACCAAACATAGTCAGCCTGAACCTCAATATGAACCAGGAGCAAGGCCATTCGGCCCCCACCCTCACCCAGAACGGAGAGCACGGGAAGCTGATGAAGGAAACAAGCCCCTCCCATGTGACCTTCTGAAATGGAGCTGGAGGACAGGGCAGACCTGGCCTGCTGTTTGCTTCCCCGGGACTGGCCTGCTCCACCTCACAGTGAGAGACTGACGGGAATCTCGAGGAGATTTCACTTCTCACTGAGAGGCTGCAACTCCAATCCAAATCAGGCTGGTTCCCTCCGAGACTCACGGAAGAGTGCAGCACTCTACAGATCAGGGCCTTGTGGAGTCATAACCTCCAGTGTGGGGGCCAAGAGCTGGGAGGTAGTGTTAAGAACATAATGCCATCCGAAATAGGAACAGAATGAGACCATTCAGCCCCTCGAGCCTGCTCTGCTGTTCAATACGATCATGGATGATTTAGCATTTGATTTGGGAGCTGAAACCAGTACAATACAAAGACACAGAGAATTAAATTATTCTGCCATGAGGAATCATCAGAGAGAGCAAACACATACACACACACACACACACACAAACACACACACACACACACACACAGACACACACACAAACGCGCGCGCGCGCACACACACACGCGCACACACATGAACTGTGGGATTCAGGCTGTCTATGGTAACTTTACCACAAGGGAGCGAGCTCAACACTGAGGAGAGACAACGGTGCAAGATGCTAGAGAGGAGGCAGCTGCACAGTCTGATCCCACCAATCTCACTGCTTCCCATTCCCATTTCTGTGTTCCCAGTTCACTCTCCCACGTCTTTCCTTCAATTCCTATCTCTCAACATATTTCAAATCTCTGGATTAGTGGTGCTGGAAGAGCACAGCAGTTAAGGCAGCATCCAAGGACCAGCTAAATCGACGTTTCGGGCGAAGGCCCTTCATCAGGAATAAAGGCAGTCAGCCTGAAACGTGGAGAGATAAGCTAGAGGATGGTGGGGGTGTGGAGAAAGTAGCATAGAGTACAATGGGTGAGTGGGGGAGGGGATGAAGGTGATAGGTCAGGGAGGAGAGGGTGGAGTGGATAGGTGAAAAAGGAGATAGGCAGGGAGGACAAGTCCGGACAAGTCATGGGGACAGTGCTGTGCTGGAAGTTTGGAACTCGGGTGAGGTGGGGGAAGGGGAAATGAGGAAACTGTTGAAGTACACATTGATGCCCTGGGGTTGAAGTGTTCCGAGGCAGCAGATGAGGCGTTCTTGCTCCAGGCATCTGGTGGTGAGGGAGCAGCAGTGAAGGAGGCCCAGGACCTCCATGTCCTCAGCAGACTGGGAGGGGGAGTTGAAATGTTGGGCCACGGGGCGGTGTGGTTGATTGGTGCAGGTGTCCCGGAGATGTTCCCTAAAGCACTCTGCGAGGAGACTGCATCGGGAGCAACGGATACAATAATTGATATTAGTGGATGTGCAAGTGAAACTTTGATGGATGTGCAAGGCTCCTTTAAGGCCTTGGATAGAGATGACAGAAGAGGTGTGGGCCCAGGTTTTTCAATTCCTGCAGCGGTAGGGGAAGGTGCCAGGATGGGAGGGTGGGTTGTAGGGGGGCATGGACCAAACCAGGTAATCACGGAGGGAGCGGTCTTTGCAGAAGGCGGAAAGGGGTGGGGAGGGAAATATATCCCTGGTGTTGGGGTCTGTTTGGAGGTGGCAGAAATGTTGGCGGATGATTTGCCTTATGCGGAGGTTGGTAGGGTGGAAGGTGAGCACCAGGGGCGTTCTGACCTTGTTACTGTTTGAGGGGTAGGATCTGATAGCGGCGGTGCAGGATGTGCACGAGATGCGTTGGAGGGCATCTTTAAACATATGGGAAGAGAAATTGTGGTGTCTAAAGAAAGAGGCCATCTGGTGTGTTCTGTGGTGGAACTGGTCCTCCTGGGAGCAGATGCAGCGGAGGCAGAGGAATTGGGAATACGGGATGGCATTTCTGCAAGAGGTCGGGTGGTCGGAGTTGTAATCCAGGTCGCTGTGGGAGTCGGTGGGTTTGTAAAAAATGTCACTGTCAAGTCGGTCGTCATTAATATAGATGGAGAGGTCCAGAAAGCGGAGGGAGGTGTCAGAGATGGTCCAGGTAAATTTAAGGTCAGTGTAGAATGTGTTGGTGAAGTTGATGAATTGCTCAACCTCCTTGCGGGAGCACGAGGTGGCACCAATGCAGTCATCAATGTAGCGGAGGAAGTGGTGTGGAGTGGTGCCGGTGTAATTACGGAAGATCAACTGCTCTACGTAGCCAACAAAGAGACAGGCATAGCTGGGGCCCATACGTGTGCCCATGGCTACCCCTTTGTTCTGGAGGAAGTGGGAGGATTCATAGGAGAAAGTATTAAGTGTGAGGACCAGTTCGGCCAAACAAATGAGAGTGCCGGTGGAAGGGTACTGTTGGGGATGCCAGCAGAGGAAAAAAACGGAGGGCTTGGAGGCCCTGGTCATGGCGGGTGGAGGTGTAGAGGGATTGGATATCCATGGTGAAGATGAGGTGTTGGGGGACGGGGAAACGGAAGTATTGGAGGAGTTGGAGGGCGTGGGTGGTGTCTCGAACGTATGTGGGGAGTTCCTGGACTAGGGGGTATAGGACAGTGTCGAGGTATTTCAAATCTCTGCCCTGTTGACATTTCCCTGTAGATTCCCTTCCCACAACACACTGCCCCTTTGTCACTGCACCATTTTTTCAGGAATGCTTAATCATTCAATCCTGCAAAAAATAAACACCTTCCTCATCTCTCTCTGCATCTTTCTCCCGGCTTGTGGGATCTTGTTATTCTTGTCTGTACATCATTCTCACTGCATCACAGCAGCTCAATACCGTCCCCCCTTTCTCTCAGCTCTATCTCTCTGCTGTTCCAACTCTTCGCTCTCTCTCTGTCCTATATCTCTCCCTGGGATTTCTCTCTTGCTGTCTGTCTGACCTTCTCTCCCTGTCTTTGCCTCCCCTTTTTCTCCTTGTATCTGTCTGACATTGTATTTATCTTCCCTGGGATTTTACTCTCTCTCTCTCTCTCTCTCTCTCTCTCTCTCTCTCTCTCTCTCTCTCTCTCTCTCCCCCCCCCCCCCACCCCCCTTCTCTTTCTTGGTCTCTTTCAGTTCTTCTCACTTTATCTCCCTCCCCCTGTCTGCCTGTCTTTCTCGTGTTTTCTCCCTCCCTCTCACTGTGTCTGTTCATCTTCTCTTCTGTAGTTTCTCTCCCTCTTTCTCCCTAGACCCCTGTCCCAGTAACTGGGGTAGAGACATTTGGAAGAGTTTGTCTCTGTACCGCTGGATGCTGTAAAGTTAATGTAGGAGGATCCACCTTTTTCCTGGTCTCTCCTGGGTTTTACCCTGACGGTGGGGACGGGGTGAGTGTAAGGGACTTAAACTACTTTTCTCTTTGAGACTGAAATCGAGGAAAAGAGAAGGGGAGGGTGACAAAAAGAGAGAGCGGGAGACATGGAGAGAATGGGAATGGAGAAAGTGAGGAGAGAGAGATGGGCAGTGAGAAACAGGGAGACGGAGAGAGAGAGAGAGAGAGGGAAGGACAGAGTGAGAGAGACAGGGAGAGGGAAAAGGACACATATGGAGGGAGAAGGACAGTGTGTGTGGCTGGGGATAGTTGCTGAGTGGGATCTTGACGTGAATTACAGCAGTCAGTCAAAATGCAAGTTAGTCTCTGCACCATGTCCTCCAGCTGAGGGGCTGTGAGCCTGCATGGGAAAGGGGGAGAGTGGCAGACAAGGAGGGAGTGGGACAGACAGAGACGGGGGAGTGTTTGATGGGGCTTTGGGGTTGGTAGAGAAAGGAGGGGCTGTTGTTTGAGAGAGATGGAGGGAAGGATAGCATGTGATGCAAAGTCTGAGACAGGGTGGAGAAGAGGTCTCCACAGGAAGGATCGTCAATGAGGCCATTCAGGGGCAAATCCTGAGGATCCTGAACAGGACCAGGATCATTAAATGGGGAGGGGGGATAATGGGCAGAAAGGACTCTATCTGTGATGCAAACCTTCTGTAATTCTGGGACTGGGATCTTGCTGTGCATTAAAACACACACAGGCCAGTCAGTCAACCCAGAGTCATTTACCTGTGTGAGAAAGTGAGGACTGCAGATGTTGGACAGTCAGAGTTACAAAGTGTGGAGCTGGGGAAGCCCAGCGGGTCAGCCAGGAGAGTCGATGGTTCAGCCCTGACCTGCTGGGCTTTTCCAGCTCCACACTTTTCCACTCATTTCCCTCTGCCCCGGGGAGTGGGGCTCACAGCAATGTTGGGGTGGGGCAGCAAAATATTTGAGGGGGGCACATTTGGTGAGGCAGTTACTTGGGAGGGAAGATATTTGGGGAAGGAGATAAATTTGGGAGGTGATTGAAAATGGGGGGAAAATATTTTTGAGGGTGTTGAAAATTGGGTCAGCACTTTCAGGTCTGAAATAGGGAAAAAGGAGAAAGGGAGGGTGAGAAAAAGAGAGAGAGAGATGGAGAGAGTAGGGATGGAGACGGGGATGAAAGAAAGCTGGGCAGAAAGAGACAGGTAGAGGGAGAGAGTGAGAAAAAGGCAGAGTGAGTGAGAGAGAGAGAGACAGGCAGAGAGAGAAGGACAGAGAGAGGGAGAGAAGGGGGGCTCAGACTGAGACAAACAGGAGTTAAAGCATGGACAGACTGAAGGGGTGGCACTCATTATTCCAGTTAGTTGCAGCTCTCTCTCTCTCAATAGTTTTTCACACTCCCTCTCTCCCATGCTTCAGGAGTTTGATTCCACCTGTCTTTCTATCTCTCCCTCTTCCACCCACCCCCCCCTCTGGTTTTGTCTTTGGGTCTGCGAAGCTGCTTTCTCTCTCTTTCTGTGTGTCTGTCAGTCTGTCTGTCTCTTGCCATGCTGGTCTCCTCAGAAGGCCTCCAGAAATTGAAGACATCAGTCTGCAGGTGAACCCTTTTTTTGTTCATTTCTGGAATCTTTTCAAGAATTTTCTGTAGTTCAGGCCAATTTGGAGAATCGGTTAATAGTTTGAAGCATGTCCAACCATTTGGATGGCTTGTTGCTGTTCATTTCTTTGTGTAACAGCACCCGCTACCTTCCTGCCTGGGCCCTCCTTTGTTTGGGGGAGACATTGTTAGGGATATGTCTGTTCTGGAGAACTGTTGCCTTTTACATTATGCTGATGACATTACCACTTGGCTGTTGTATTTGCAATGTGCCTGGTGTGTCGGTTTTGTGATTTGGGAGATTTCCTTGGCCAATATACCTTGGCAGTCTATCTGTGTTTTAGCCAGGAGGTTGTGACATTTCCCCCAACTCATCCACTTAGATGGAAAGAAGCGATATAATGAATTGCAAACCTGATTTTATCAGCTGGTTATGCTTGTTGTCAGAGTAGCCAGCTGTCTGACCGAAAGCCATGATGTTTGTGGGAAATAAGAAATGTAGTTTTCTGCAGGCGATATAGAAATGTAATTGTTGTAAGTGTTAGAAGAGTGTAATTTCTGTAGATTGGGGAGGGGTGAGACATTATACAAACGGACATGAAATTCTTGTAGCATGTAGTATACTTAAGGCTAACACTTTAATGAATACAGGGCGTCTTTTAAAGAAGTAGTTTTAAAGGAAATACTTTTAAGCTAGAAAATAACTATGGAGTGTTGTAGCTGACCACAAAAGAAGAAGTAAAGGTATTTTCACAATAAAGCTTAGATTAACAGAACAAGGAATGCAGACATCCAAGGACACGAGCAGCCTGGTACATAGAGAAGAAAAGACAAAAACAAGTGAAGTAATTATCTTAAGGTTAGTCTCAAGTAAAGGCCAAATAAGGGAATGAAATGAAATAAATGATTATGATAGGGTAAGAATGGGGACAGGGGATGTGAGCCTGCAACACCACAAACTGTATAAAAATGATTGCATAATTGATATCTTTGCACTTTTTGCCAGGCTGGCGGGGTGCCCGCACTTGCAAGTTCGTAATAAATTTACCTAGTTTCCATGGCTTTGTCTCCGGCTGATTTATAAGTGGGTTTTGTTTCTAACAATTTGGGGGCCTCGAGCGGGATCCAAAACTCCGACCGCTCGACACTCTTGGGAGGACGGGAGAGGTGCATCTCGCAGATTTCGGCAATCTCCTACTCCCTTGTTTGCCACTTGTAGTTTGGGCAAGTGGGATCCGGACTGGGAGACCCTGGAAACAAGAAGGGGTTTTGCAGTGACCGTTAGAGCTGCGGGGTTTTGCAGTGACCATAAGAACTGCAGGCATTGCCGTGCAGGTTAGGTGCTGGCTGTGACCAGGTAACTTTGTGCACAGACCAAGGTAAGAAAAGTGACCTTTAAATATTGCCTTGGTGGTCGGGACAACCTCAATTGGTCGGGAACGTATGAGAAGTATGGGGAAAATTGGCAAGATCTAAATTAAAGCATATGTTAATGGAAAACAGCCCATGTCAGAAGGGCGAGTAGCTGAAGGGCAACTGAGGGTGCACTTTGTAACTAACTTATGGCCAGCCGTCTAGAAAAACAGTCGAAAGTTAGAACACTCGTTGTGGGAAGCTCAAGGTGTCTATGACACACAGAGTGTGTGTGTGTGAGAGAGAGAGAGAGAGAGAGAGAAAAGCTGTACAGCTAGTAGAAACTTGAACCTTTTGTGATCCGGTTTGAAAGCACATTTGTTTGTTGGTGATTGAATGTTAACAGTTGAAGTCTCAAAAAACATATAATTGGTCAGATTAATTGGACGAGTACGGTGTCTAGTCAGGACACTGAAGGGGGTGTGGAAGAAGGTGACACTGGACCACATTCAGATTAATTAAATTTGCAATAATGGGAGGCACGGGGAATTGCCTGTGTAACGATCGATCTGTAAATAATGTTAAAGGGGAATATATTCCGCCCAATAGTCTTTGGGGAGAATGTTGGGTAATTGGGAACACCACTTCCGGATGCGGGAGAAAGGTAAGATTACAATGATAAAATAGTGTTGTTTCATTTGGACTAGAGAAAGTATTAAGGTGCCTGGTATTTTTTTTTGGCACAAGTATGGGTCCGATGAGGATTGGCTGTGTCAAGATTTTAATATATATGTCAATCGAAAAGAACCTATAGTCAAAAAGAGTCCGATTATGCGGCTTCTTGGAGAGGGAACGCAGGAGTAAAATTATGTCCCATGAATACGGAGGAATTAGGAAAAGAACAAAAGAAAAGAATGAACAAGGGAAGCCATAATGGGATCCCTTAATGTATTTGCCACCCCCATATACTACTCCCCGGAACGAGCCTACAGCTCCCGAAGTAGAACTGAGTCCAGACACAGAAAGCGAAACGGACTCTGAACTAAAAGATGCAGAACCTAGGGGGCTCAGAATCACTCGAGCCACCACACGTAAAGGAGGGGCAGAGAAAATGTAAAATTATGTTCCTTATGAGAGGTTCCGATTGGGGAAGGTACAATTGGATATATAAATGCTCCCTTAACTAGCCGTGAAGTTAGGGTCTTTAAAAAGGAAATGAAAAGTTGAACATGAATTCTCAAATGTTGACCCTCATTGGGAAAATAATGACAAAGAAGATAAGGAGTCAATGCGAGATCTCAGAGAAATGGTAATATTAGGAAGTAAAGAGGCGACACCAAGATTACAAAACTTTGTTAAGACCTTTGAAATACGACAAGAAAAGGAGGAAACCCCTTCTGCAGTTCTTCAAAGGCTCAAGTAGGCCACAAGGAAGTATTCGGGAATGGATCCCGATAATCAGGTTGCACAGGGACTCTTAAAGGTCCAGTTTGTAACCAAATCATGGCCAGACGTACAAAAGATACTACAGAAATTAGAGGGATGGAGTGAAAAACCAAGAGAAGAACTGCTACGGGAGGCAAAGGTAGTGTATGTAAAAAGGGAAGACTGGGAGCTTAACAGAATCGAATGACTTTAGATGATCTTTTGGCCGAAAAAGGGGGAACCTGTGCTCTGATTCGTAAGGAATGCTGCACCTTCATCTCAGACACTTCTTTCACAGTGGAAGATAAAGCAGAAATATTAAAGAAAAAGATAAGCAATATAAGAGAAATTGGAGATGAACTCCGAAAAGATGAAGGATGGGGTAACTGGAGATTGACCGGGTGGGAAAATGGTTAGTGAATTTAGGCATTTATGTGCTACTAATAATTGTAGGTTTACTGGTAGAGTTTAATGTGTTAAAATGGATAATGAATAAGCTGGTAATGTCTTTGGGAGGACAATAACCAATAATGGTACAAACTTAGAAGGACAGGAATGACTAGATTGTGAACCTCGGCATCATAGGGTGAAAAGTGGGCAGAAAATAAGATTGCAAAAACAACAAATGGTTAAGAAAACGAATGGGGGAATTGTTAGAAATGGGGTAATGTCTTGTTTTTGCAGATATAGAAAAAGCACACAGAAAAGAGGTACAACAAGAGAACTATTAACCCTGCAGGTATTTAGGGACTTTTCAGTGTATAATTGCAGTTAATTAAATACGAACTTTGGTGTGTAATTACTATAACGAAAAGTTCTTTTTGAAAAATTATGCTTTCAGCAAAAAGCTGTGATTGCCGAAATGCTTGAGCTATACAAAATGATACAAGTTAATGAAATGTCCGAGGATGGAATGTACCAGCAGAATTGATACAAAATGATAAACCAGATCTTGACAAAATAAACGTATGTGTCAGCATTTGCAGAGAGGAAGGTTGCCAACCTGGAGAAGGTGGAAGTAATAAGGGTGGAGCGCAGCTGGGCAGTGGTGTGGCACAGTAAGAGAGATTGGGTAATTAGGAGTCTGGATAGATAACCTCACTCAGCTCAAAGGGTATAACTGTACACTAACCTTAGTTCTAAATTGCTCATTTGCTTATGCAATTGAAGCCTTTACTTGCAAGTTCGTCATAAATTGTCCTTGTTTCCATGACTTTCTTTCTGGCTGATTTAAAAGTGAGTTTTGTTTCTAACAATTTGGGGGCCTCATCCGAGATCCAAAACTCCCACCGCTCGACACTCTTGGGATGACGGAGGAGGTGCACCTCGCCCGTCGTCCCAAGAGTGTCGAGCGGTCAGAGTTTTTGATCCCGGAGGAGCCCCCAAATCTGTTAGAATCAAACTTCAATAAAATTTCGATGAGACCACCAAAACTGGAAACAAAACATTTTGTTATGAACAACACTAATTGTGTTGCAGCGAAATTGCGTTTAATAAAGACACCTTAATGGATAACTGCCTGTATATTAAATGGACGATCAAAATTGATGGACCAAAGCGAATACAGTAGTTCATATTTTATATGTTCCGATGTTTAAACATGCTAAAGGATATGAACACTGTGTGAGGAAAACTGAATTGAGATTTTGACCACGAACTACAATAGAGGATACTCAGTGTGTTGAATGACCTACTCTTTTCCAGAAGTTTCTGTGCAGTCTGTGGGAAAGCTCTGTAAATATTGCCACCAGCTCTCAAATGTTAGGAAGGAGGTCTCTGCAGGGTCAACAGGATAGCGTTTCTCGTTCCAATACTGAGGCTGGTGCTGGGTGATCTGTACGGTTTTATCTTTAAGACCGCGAACAGTTTGTTGCAATAGAGTGTCTTGCTTGGCCGTTTCCGAGACCATTGAAGAGTGCTTCACATGTCTGTCTGGAGTCACTTTTAGGCCAGACCAGGAAAGCACGGAAGATTCACTTCCTGAAAGTGCATTGAGGAAGGAAATTGGTGTTTACAATCGACATTGACTTCAAGGTCACTGTTAATGACTCCAGATTTTACATCTCGATATTTTATTAATTATAACTTCCACCAGCTGCCAGAGCATTAGCCTTGTCTGGATTAGTAATCCAGTGACATTTCCACAACAGCACCATCTCCACATGGGGACCTGTCGGAAACCACACTGAGCTGGTTATTTCTGTGCTGCTTGACAGCTCTGTCATTTGGAACTCCCACCAATCTGACTATCACGACTGGACTCAAGGCGTGGCAAATGGTCAGACTGTAGTTATTCCTTTGTTATAGGATTGGACATTGCTGAGTAATTTTCCACACTGGCAGGGAGATGTCAGAGTTGGAGCTGGAATGAAACAGCTTCCCAGGGAAACTACATACAACACAGTTTGGCTTCCAAAATCAATTTCAGTACATGAGGGATAGAAATTAGGGCAAAGAGAAATCCTCACGTAGAAAGGGAAAAATAGATCTCAATGAAGGTCATAAGGATAACTTAGCATGGGGTAAAAAGGAAACATTTGAAGGAAACAAAGAAGTTAAAAAGCTCGGTGTTTTCATTGCAACAAATTAAGTCACATGAAATTATTGTGTTCGTGAGTTCAGAAAAAAAAACAAAGATGGAGGAAAATGGGATAAGCCTGGGAGTTTTGTTGGAGAGGTAACAAAAAGCACAGTGGAAACGAGAAAACTGCATCAGAGTGTATCAGAGGTTTGTTAAGGTGGAAGTGGCACATCTGCTTAGAAAATATACCTGTAAAGAGAAAGTTTATTGACATAGGGTGTGTGAAGAAGATGCAGTATTAAGGGGCACAGAATCCGCTCAGTCTGTGATGCCGAATGATAAGGAGATATGTACTCCTGAAGGACTATTTCCAGAAGAGGTACGGCTAATGGGAATTCACCTTGAGACAAAACGTGCAAAATTATGTAAAGCGAGGATGGAGTGTACAGAAATGTGTGGAGAAATTGCGGTAAGCGTAGGGACAAACTCTCAGCTCCATGAATCCAATTTATCCTTGCAAAAAATGTAGCTGATTCACCGGTGGGAATACTGTTTACGCTGGTTGAAAAGCCAGTGGAGACGCAGGCAACTGTAGCAATGCAGGGGTCTTATCCTAGAAACTTTCCTGATTGTGGGATAATAAGGTCATAATGTCACCAGGAGAAACAGGAGAGATCAAAAATGTAAAAATAAGGAAGCTGAAGTGGCATTAACAGACACTTTGTTCCATCAGATAGTTGAGACAAAACAAGAACAAATGGGGCATCATGCAAATATTTTTATCTCAGCTAAACAAATTGAATTACAACAGGAAGATAAAAAGGTTAAAACAGTTGTATCAAAAAGCATTTACGTTAGAAATTTTGAATGTATCCCTGAGTGTTATTACCCTAAAATGATGTCCAAATGAGGAAATGGAGAATATCACATATTCAAGGAGATGAGAAATCGGCGAAAGTTCATCAAATCTTATTTCAAATAGGAGACAGAAAGGAGGTGATACGAATGGGACATGACCTACCACCTAGAGATCACTCACGAATGAGAAAAACATAGGCTGAAATACAGAGACTTTTTACTGGTCTGGACTGCAACAGAATGTAGTTGAATTTTGCCAGGCTTGTCACACATGTCAGGTAATTGGAAAAACACTAGCGATAATAAAACCTGCACTATTTTTAAACTATTCCAGCTTTTGAGGAACCTTTTCCAATAGTCTTAATTGATCCGCTAGGTCCCCGACTTCAAACAAAAAAATTGGGCACCAGTATTTGTTAACAATAATGGATGCATCAACTAGATTTCCAGAGGCTATCCCGAGATGCAATATCACAGCCAGAATTGCAGAGGAATTAACCTTTTTAAAGAGATACGGACTACCAATACTGATACAATGAGATCAAGGTTCAAACTTCACATCCAAATTACTCACTATAATGTCATAGGAATAAAGCAATTCAAGTCGACTTCGCACTATCCAAAATTGCAGGGACCACTAGAAAGGTGACATTAAACATTAAAGACCATGTTGAGGGTTTATGGTCAAGGTTATCTTGATGATTAGGGTAAGGGAATCCCATTTGTGCTTTATGTGAAATTGGATGCACCCAATGAACCCAGAGCAAATTCACTCCATTCGAAGTAGTTTCTGGGCTTTAAGTGAGAGAACCGTTAAAATTGATTAAACAGAAAATTGTAAATCAGAATTCAAACGTCACACAGTTGGACTAGGTCTGAAATTTTAGAGAATGATTAATAGTGCTGGGGAGTTGGCTAGACAGCATTTAAAAGTATTGCAGCATGCAATAAAACAGGAAGCAGACAGGAAATCAAAAATTTGCAATTTTACTATTGGGGATAAGTTATTACTATTACTTCCAGGGATAGGTGAACCTTGAAAAGCAAGGTTGAGTGGACCTTATCAAATACAAAGGATATTGAGTGAGGGTAACTACTTGATAAGGACTCCAGACAGAAAGAAATCTCACAGTGTATGTCATGTGAATAGGCTCAAAATGTACTTTAACAGGAAAGGATTGCAAGAGAACAAGGTGTTAATGATTATGGCACACAAGGAAGAACCAAGTTCAGAGGATTCTGAATTGGACATTCCTCAAATTAAAGTGGACAATGAGGTAATTGTATAAAACTGAGATAAATTATTAAGTTACCTCCCTGAGAAAAAATGAAATGACCAGAAAGAGTTATTACTATCACATGGGGATATATGCAGATATTAACTTGTAAGTACTAACCTAATTGTGCATAATGTAGCTATAAGAGGTGCTGTTACGCTTAAGCAACATCCTTACAGGGATAATTCTTTAAAGTTGGCACAGGTTCAGAAGGCGATTTCACGCATGCTCTAAAATGACATAATCAACATGTATTACAGTGACTGGAAATCACCCAAAGGCATAGTGCTAAAGCCAAATGTTCCCCAACGATTATTGTAACGTCAATGTAGTAAAAAACATTGATGTATACCCAGTTCCATAGTTGGAAAACTGTGTTGAAAATGAGGGACAAGCAACTTACATTTTGTATGAAAAACGTACCAGACACATTTCAGGAACTAACCAATAAATTGCCAGAATATCCAAAATGTGCTGTACATTGATTGACCTGGTGATTTTTAGTGACTCATGGAAGGAATACTTACAGCATATATCAGACTTGTTCTACCGAATTCGGAAGGCAGGCTTGGTGGTAAACATAGCGAAATGTGAATTTGTCAAAGCAAAAGTCGTCTTCCTTGGCTGTGCTATTGGACATAGATAAACAGTCCCTGAGTTGTAAACATTGAGGTAATTTGGGAATTTCCCACACCGTTGACATGGAGCAGTTCCTGGGACTGAATGGATTTCATCGAATGTATGTGCCTCATTTTCGGAGTGTGCCTGCTCCACTCACTGAATTGTTAAAGAAACGCAAGACTTTTCAGTGGACAGAGGACTGTCAGAAGGCATTTGACATGAAATATGTGTTAGTAACTGCCCCACGATCAGCCACACCTGATTATGCAAAACCATTCAAGGTGGCTTTAATTGCGAGTGATGTGGGTATTGGTGCTAGGCTCTTGCAGGAAGATGATGACAGGAGAGAAAGACCTATTGGGCATTTCTCCAAGAAGTTGAACGTTCATTGGCAGAAATATTCAACATTTGAGAAAGAGACTGTGAGCTTTGTGCTGACACTACAATATTTCAGTGTTTATATTGTCAGCAACGTATCTGAGAATTTGTTTGGAGAAATTTAAGGACAAAAATGCTGAACTGTTTAGCTGGAGCCTGTTGATCCAGCCATTCAATTAGAAAATTGTGCTCAGGGCAGATCTTGAAAGCATGATTGCCAATGCATTGTTGAGACTTGAGTGACAAATGGATCCACTTAATGATGGGAGTACCACACAGTGAATCCGGATGGAGTTGTGCACATTTGCACGTTTATAGTAAACGAATGTACATGCAAATTTGAACTTCTACTTTTGGTGTTTTGAAAACCAAAGCCATCTTTGGGTATTCAATTGTATATCGGGGGAGCAGTCACATAGGCGGTCTCTTTATAAGGTTATGTTGTCTTTGAATTGTTTTCAGAGAGGTTCTAAATGATCCAATGTTCCAACATGTCTCAATATTGAATGCTTCATTGGGGTCCTTTCGGTTTTACCTCACAGATTATGCTTCAGAATGAAGGCTTTCAAGTCTTTAAAAAAAACTGGTTTAATCAAGGGGATGTGGCCCGCTTTCGGCTGCATGGGTCAGTTCAGTTTGAGGGTTAGTTGAGTCAGGGTCACTGTTGAAACTGGATGCTGTTCCCCTCCTTCAGCCCTCTGACCTCCTAACCTATAAGCTTTTTTTGGTTGTAATTTTTACTCTTTGTGCTCAGGGGTTTCTTTATTGGGATTAATAAGTAATTTGGTTCATCATCATTAATTAGAGTGTGCCTGTCAGAATTGATAGGATGAATTATTCAGGTACAGTATTTTCAGTTCGTTGTGCTTCATTCCTTATTTTTGTAAATAAATTTTGTTTCTTTTAAAGTCGCCAGTCGGGCCAGCTACCTCACTCTGGGAATATCCACTATACACTTAACTTCAACAAATGGCAACATTATGGTCTGGTCAACGTGCTAAAGAATGTTTTGAGGGGTCGGGCCTGGTCCATAACAATGTACAATGACTTTGATAATGAACAGTCATGAATTAATGAGTCAGTGACAAAATAAATATGATAATGGCTATGAGACAGAAAGGGCTGCAACCAGTCACGGAGGAGACCTGTGGGGTGTACAGTAATATCTTCCAATCACGAATATTCAGCCATCACTGTTTCTGACAAATGGAATGAAATGCAATGCCAAGCAAGATAACTGATGACTTTTGTTGAATCGAATGCTGAGCAACAATGTGAATAGAACAGGACAATTTTACATGTGATGTGCAGATTTATATCTTATATACAGAATGCTAATCACAGGTTATACAGGTTGTTATCTGGACGGGATATTCAGAAATAAAAACAGACACAGATAACAAAATATCGCACATTTCAGCGCAGTACAGGTCGTTTATGAAACCGCTCGGCTCATAAAGGAACATAGATTAATGGAGAGAAGAGAATTACAGCACAGCACAGTCCATTTATGGAAACACTCGGCTAATGCCGGACATTTGACCAATACAACACAGAACACTAAAGCAAAGTACAGCCCCTTGATGGAGCACTCGGCTAATGAAGGAAGTTAGACTGAGAGAATATACAGCATTACAGATATGAACAGGCACTTGATGGTACCATTCGGCTAATACGGGTCATTAGATCAATACAACATAGCACATTACAGTGCAGTACAGGCCCTTTAAGGTACAACTCGGTTAATAAAGGAAGTTAGACTGAAAGAATATACAGCATTACATCGCAGTACAGGCCCTTAATGGTACCATTTGGCAAAAAACCGGATTTTAGACGTATACAACATAGCACATTGCAGCGGAGGACAGGTCCTTTAAGGAACAGCTCAGCTTATAAAGGAAGTTAGACTGACAGAATATACAGCATTACAATGGAGTACAGGCCCTTTATGGTACCATTCGGCTAACGCCGGACATTAGAACAATACAACAGAGAACACTAAAGCAAAGTACATCCCCTTGATGGAGCACCTCGGCTAATGAAGGAAGTTAGACTGATGGAACACACAGCATTACAGATATGTACAGGCAATTGATGGTATCATTCGGCTAATACCGAACATTAGATCAATACAACACAGCACATTACAGCGCAGTACAGGCCCTTTAAGGAACAGCTCAGCAAATAAAGGAAGTTGGACTGACAGAACGTACAGCATTACAGCGCAGTACAGGCCGTTTATGGTAACATTCGGCTAATACAGAACATTAGACCTATACAACATAGCACAATACAGTGCAGTACAGGTCCATTATGAAACCGCTCGGCTAATAAAGGTATATAGATTCATAGAGAGTAGTGAATTGCTGCACAGCACAGTCCATTTATGGTACGATTTGGCTAATACCGGACATTAGATCAAAACAACACAGCACAATACAGCGCAGTACAGGCCCTTCAAGGAACAACTCAGCTAATCAAGGAAGTTAGACTAAGAAAACATACAGCATTACAACGCAATTGAGGCCTTTATGGTACCATTCGGCTAATACCGGGCATTAGAACGATACAACATAGTCCATTACAGCGCAGTACAGGGCCTTTAAGGAACAACTCAGCTAATAAAGGGAGTTAGACTGACAGAACGTACAGCATTACAACGCAATACAGGCCCTTTATGGTACCATTCGGCTAATACCGGATATTAGACCTATGCAACATAGCACATTGCAGCACAGTACAGTTCGTTTATGAAACCGCTCGGCTGATGAAGGAATACAGATTCAAAGAGATTAGAGAATTACAGCACAGCACAGTCCATTTCTGGAATCACTCGGCTAACGCCGGACATGAGACCAATACAACACAGAACACTAAAGCGCAGTACAGCACCTTGATGGAGCGCCTCGGCTAATGAAGGAAGTTAGACTGATCGAACACACAGCATTACGGATATGAACAGGCACTTGATGGTATCATTCGGCTAATACGGGACATTAGATCAATACAACATAGCACATTACGGCACAGTACAGGCCGTTTATGTTACCATTAGTCTAATACGGGACATTAGATCAATACGACATTGCACATGGCAGCGCAGTACCGTTCATTTATGAAACAGCGCGGCTAAAAAGGAATATTGATTCAAAGAGATTAGAGAATTACAGCACAGCACAGTCCATTTATGGTGCCATACGGCTAATACCGGATATTAGATCAATACAACATAGCACATTAAAGCGCACTACAGGCCCTTTATGGTACCATTAGGGTAATGGGAGACATTAGATCAATACAAAATAGCACATTACAGCGCAGTACAGGCTCTTCAAGGAACAACTCGGCTAATAAAGGAAGTTGGACGAATAAAACATACAGCATTACAGCGCAGTACAGGCCCTTTATGGTACCATTCAGCTAATACAGACCATTAGACCTATACAAAATAGCACAATACAGCGCAGTACAGGTCCATTATGAAACCGCTCGGCTAATACAGGTATATAGATTCATAGAGAGTAGGGAATTACTGCACAGCACAGTGCAGTTATGGTACCATTCGGCTAATACCAGACATTAGATCAATACAACATAGCACAATACAGCTCAGTACAGGCCCTTCAAGGAACAACTTGGCTAATCAAGGAAGTTAGAGTAATAAAACATAGAGCATTGCATCGCAATACAGGCCCTTAATGATACCATTCAGCTAATGCGGAACATAAGACCAATCCAACACAGAACACTAAAGCACAGTACAGCCCCTTGATGGAGCACCTCGGCTAACGAAGGAAGTTAGACTGATAGAATACACAGCATTACAGATATGAACAGGCACTTGATGGTACCATTTGGCTAATACCGGACATTAGATCAATACAACACAGAACACTGAAGCACAGTAAAGCCCCTTGATGGAGGACCTCGGTTAACGAAGGAAATCACACTGACAGGACACACAGCAGAACAGATATGAACAGGCCGTTTATGGTATCATTCGGCTAATACGGGACATTAGATCAATACAACATAGCACATTGCAGCGCTGTACAGTTGATTTATGAAACAGCTCGGCTAAAAAGGAATATAGATTGAAAGAGATTCGAGAATTACAGCACAGACCAGTCCATTTATGGTGCCATTCGGCTAATACCAGACATTAGATCAATACAACATAGCACATTACATCGCAGTACAGGCCGTTTATGGAACCATTCGGCTAATACTGGACATTAGACCAGTACAGCATAGCATATTACAGCGCAGTACAGGCCCTTTAAGGAACAACTCAGCTGATAAAGGAAGTTAGACTGACAGAACGTACAGCTTTACATCACAGTCCAGGCCCTTTATGGTACCATTCAGCTAATACCGGACATTAGATCAATACAACATAGCACAGTACAGCGCAGTACTGGCACTTTAAGGAACAACTCGGCTAATAAAGGAAGTTGGCCGAATAAAACATACAGCATTGCGGCGCAGTACAGGCACTTTATGCTACCATTCGGCACATACAGAACATTAGACCTATACAACATAGCACAATACAGCGGAGTACAGGTCCGTTATGAATCCGCTCGGCTAATAAAGGTATTTAGATTCAAAGAGAGTAGGGGATTACTGCACAGCACAGTCCATTTATGGTACCATTCGGATAATACCGGACATTAGATCAATACAACATAGCCCATTACAGCGCAGTACAGGGCCTTTAAGGAACAACTCAGCTAATAAAGGGAGTTAGAGTGACAGAACGTACAGCATTACAACGCAATACAGGCCCTTTATGTTACCATTCGGCGAAAGCCGGACATTAGACCAATGCAACATAGCACATTGCAGCGCAGTACAGTTCGTTTATGAAACCGTTCGGCTAATAAAGGATATAGATTCAAAGAGATTAGAGAATTACAGCACAACACAGTCCATTTCTGGAATCACTCGGCTAACGCCGGAGATTAGACCAATACAACACAGAACACTAAAGCACAGTACAGCCCCTTGATGGAGCGCCTCGGCTAATGAAGGAAGTTAGACTGATCGAACACACAGCATTACGGATATGAACAGGCACTTGATGGTATCATTCGGCTAATACCGGACACTAGATCAATACAACACAGCACATTACAGCACGGTACAGGCCGTTTATGTTACCATTAGGCTAATACGGGACATTAGACCAATACAACATAGCACATAGCAGCGCAGTACCGTTCATTTATGAAACAGCTCGGCTAAAAAGGAATATTTTCAATGAGATTAGAGAATTACTGCACAGCACAGTCCATTTATGGTGCCATTCGGCTAATACCGGATATTAGATCAATACAACATTGCACAATACAGCGCAGTATAGGCCCTTCATGGAACAACTCGGCTAATGAAGGAAGTTAGACGAATAAAACATAGAGCATTACATCGCAATACAGGCCCTTTATGGTACCATTCGGCTAATACCGGACATTAGACCTATGCAACATAGCACATTGCAGCGCAGTACAGTTCGTGTATGAAACCGCTCGGCTAATAAAGGATATAGATTCAAAGAGATTAGAGAATTACAGCACAACACAGTCCATTTATGGTGCCATTCGGCTAATACCAGACATTAGATCAATACAACATAACAGAATACAGCGCAGTACAGGCACTTCAAGGAACAACTCGGCTAATCAAGGATGTAAGACAAATAAAACATACAGCATTACAACGCAATACAGGCCCTTTATGGTCCCATTCAGCTAATGCGGGACATTAGACCAATACAACACAGAACACTGAAGCACAGTACAGCCACTTGATGGAGCGCCTCGTCAAACGAAAGAAGTTAGACTAATAGAACACACAGCATTACAGATATGAACAGGCACTTTATGGTACCATTTGGCTAATACCGGACATTAGATCAAGACAACATAGCACATTACAGCGCAGTACAGGCCGTTTATGGAACCATTCCGCTAATACTGGACATTAGACCAGTACAGCATAGCACATTACAGCGCAGTACATTCGCTTTAAGGAACAACTCAGCTAATAAAGGAAGTTAGACTGACAGAACGTACAGCATGACAACGCATACAGGCCCTTTATGGTACCATTTGGCTAATACCGGACATTAGACATACGCAACATAGCACATTGCAGCGCAGTACAGTTTGTTTATGAAACCGCACGGCTAATGAAGGAATACAGATTCAAAGATATTAGAGAATTACAGAACAACACAGTCCATTTCTGGAATCACTCGGCTCACGCCGGACATGAGACCAATACAGCACAGAACACTAAAGCACAGTACAGCCCCTTGATGGAGCGCCTCGGCTAATGAACGAAGTTAGACTGATCGAACACACAGCATTACAGATATGAACAGGCACTTTATGGTATCATTCGGCTAATACCGGACACTAGATCAATATAACACAGCACATTACATCGCAGTACAGGCCGTTTATGTTACCATTATTCTAATACGGGACATTAGATCAATACAACATAGCACATGGCAGCGCAGTACAGTTCATGTATGAAACAGTGCGGCTAAAAAGGAATATTGATTCAAAGAGATTAGAGAATTACTGCACAGCACAGTCCATTTATGGTGCCATTCGGCTAATACCGGACATTAGATCAATACAACATAGCACATTACAGCCCAGTACAGGCCCTTCAAGGTACAACTCGGCGAATCAAGGAAGTTAGACTAATAAAACATAGAGCATTATATCACAATACAAGCCCTTCATGGTACCATTCAGCTAATGCGGGACATTAGACCAATACAACACAGAACACTGAACACAGTACAGCCACTTGATGGAGCACCTCGGATAACGAAGGAAGTTAGACTGATAGCACACACAGCATTACAGATATGAACAGGCAATTTATGGTACCATTCGGCTATTACCAGACATTAGATCAATACAACATAGCACATTACAGCGCAGTACAGGCCGTTTATGGTACCATGAGGCCAATGCGGGATATTAGATCAATACAACATACACATTACAGCGCAGTACAGTTCATTTATGAAACAGCACAGCTTTAAAGGAATATAGATTCAAATACATTAGAGAATTCCAGCACAGCACAGTCCATTTATGGTAAAATTCGGCTAATACTGGACATTAGATGAATACAAAATAGCACAATACTGTGCAGTACAGGCCCTTGAAGGAACAACTCGGCTAATCAAGGAAGTTAGACTAATAAAACATACAGCATTTCAACGCAATACAGGCCCTTGATGGTACTATTCAGATAATACAGAACATTAGACCTATCCAACATAGCACATTGCAGCACAGTCGAAGTTCTTTATGAAACCGCTCGGCTAATAAAGATACATAGATTCATGGAGAGTAGGGAATTACAGCACAACACAGTCCATTTATGGTACAATTCGGCTAATACCGGACATTAGATCAATACAACATAGCACAATACAGCTCAGTACAGGCCCTTCAAGCAACAACTCAGCGAGTAAAGGAAGTTAGACTGACAGAACGTACAGCATTACATCACAGTACTGGCCCGTTATTGTACAATTCAGGTAATGCAGGGCTTTAGACCAATACAACACAGAACACTAAAGCGCAGTACAGCACCTTGATGGAGCGCCTCGGCTAATGAAGGAAGTTAGACTGATCGAACACACGGCATTATGGATATGAACAGGCACTTGATGGTACCATTCGGCTAATACTGGACATTATGTCAATAAAACATAGCACAGCACAGCGCAGTACAGGCCGTTTATGGTACCATTAGGCTAATACGGGACATTATATCAATACAACATAGCACATTACAGCGCAGTACAGTTCATTTATGAAACAGCTCGACTAAAAAGGAATATAGATTCAAAGAGATTAGAGAATTACAGCACAGCACATTCCATTTATGGTGCCATTCGGCTAATACCGGATATTAGATCAATACAACACAGCACAGTGCAGCGCAGTACAGGCCATTTATGGTACCCTTCGGCTAATACGGGACGTTAGATAACTACAACATAGCACAATACAGCGCAGTACAGTTCATTTCTGAAACAGTTCGACTAAAAAGGAATATAGATTCAAAGAGATTAGAGAATTACAGCACAGCACATTCCATTTATGGTGCCATTCGGCTAATACCGGGCATTAGTCCGATACAACATAGCCCACTACAGAGCAGTACAGGGCCTTTAAGGAACAACTCAGCTAATAAAGGGAGTTAGACTGACAGAACGTACAGCATTACAACGCAATACATGCCCTTTATGGTCCCATTCGGCTAATACTAGACAATAGACCTATGCAACATAGCACTTTGCAGCGCAGTACAGTTCGTTTCTGAAACCGTTCGGCTGATGAATGAATATAGATTCAAAGAGTTTAGAGAATTACAGCACAACACAGTCCATTTCTGGAATCACTCGGCTAACGCCGGACATTAGACCAATACAACACAGAACACTAAAGCACAGTACAGCCCCTTGATGGAGCACCTCGGCTAATGAAGGAAGTTAGACTGATCGAACACACAGCATTACGGATATGAACAGGCACTTGATGGTATCATTCAGCTAATACCGGACATTGGATCAATACAACATAGCACATTACAGCACAGTACAGGCCGTTCATGTTACCATTAGGCTCATGCGGGACATTAGATCAATACAACATAGCACATTACAGCGCAGTACAGTTCATTTATGAAACAGCTCGGCTAAAAAGGAATATAGATTCAAAGAGATTAGAGAATTACAGCACAGCACAGTCCATTTATGGTGCCATTCGGCTAATACCGGACATTAGATCAATACAACATAGCACATTACAGCCCAGTACAGGCCCTTAATGTACCATTCAGCTAATACCGGACATTAGATCAATACAACATAGCACATTACAGCGCAGTACAGGCCCTTTATGGTACCATTCGGATAATACCGGACGTTAGATCAATACAACATAGCACATTACAGCGCAGTACAGGCCCTTTATGGTACCATTCGGCTGATACAGAACATCAGAATGATACAACATAGCACATTGCAGCGCCGTGCAAGTCCCTTATGAAACCGCTCGGCGAATAAAGGTATATAGATTCATAGAGAGTAGGTAATTACAGAACAGCACAGTCCATTTATGGTACCATTCGGCTAATACCAGGCATTAGATCAATACAACAGAGCACAATACAGCTCAGTACAGGCCCTTCAAGCAACAACTCAGCGAATAAAGGAAGGTTGACTGACAGCACGTACAGCATTACATCGCAGTACTGGTCCTTTGTGGTCCCATTCAGCTAATGCGGGACATTAGACCAATACAACACAGAACACTAAAGCACAGTACAGCCCCTTGATGGAGCACCTCGGCGAATGAAGGAAGTAATACTGATCGAACACACAGCATTACAGATATGAACAGGCACTTGATGGTACCAATCAGCTAATGCCGGACATTAGATCAATACAACATCGCACATTACAACGTAGTACAGGCCCTTTAAGAAACAACTCAGCTAATAAAGGAAGTTCGACTAATAAAACATACAGCATTACAGCGCAGTACAGCCCCTTTATGGAACCATTCGGCTAAAACAGAACATAAGACCTATTTAACATAGCACATTATAGCGTTGTACAGGCCCTTTAAGGAACAACTAAGGTCATAAAGGAAGTTCGACTAATAAAACATACAGAATTACAGCGCAGTACAGGCCCTTTATGATACCATTCGGCTAATACAGAACATAAGACCTATACGATATAGCACAATCCAGCGCAGTACAGGTCAATTATGAAACCGCTCGGCTAATAAATTTATATAGATTCATAGAGAGTAGGGCATTACTGCAAAGCACAGTCCATTATGGTAACATTCGGCTAATACCGGACATGAGATCAATACAACAGAGCACAATACAGCGCAGTACAGGCCCTTCAAGGAACAACTCGGCTAATAAAGGAAGTTAGACTGACTGAACGTACAGCTTTACATCTCAGTACAGGCCCGTTAAGGTACCATTCAGCTAATGCGGGACATTAGACCAACACAACACAGAACACTGAAGCACATTACAGCCCCTTGATGGAGCACCTCGGCTAACGAAGGAAGTTAGAACACACAGCATTACAGATATGAACAGGCACTTGATGGTACCATTCGGCTAATACCGGACATTATGTCAATAAAACATAGCACAGTACAGCGCAGTTCAGGCCGTTTATGGTACCATTAGGCGAATGCGGGACATCAGATCAATACAACATAGCACATTACAGCGCAGTACAGTTTATTTATGAAACAGCTCGGCTTAAAAGGAATATTGATTCAAAGAGATTAGAGAATTACAGCACATCACAGTCCATTTATGGTGCCATTCGGCTAATACCGGACATTAGATCAATACAACATAGCACAATACTTCGCAGTACAGGCCCTTGAAGGAACAACTCGGCTAATCAAGGAAGTTAGACTAATAAAACATACAGCATATCAACGCAATACAGGCCCTTTATGGTACCATTTTGCTAAGACAGAACATTTGACCTATCTCACTTAGCACATTGCAGCGCAGTACAGGTCCTTTATGAAAGCGCTCGGCTAATACAGGAAAATAGATTCATAGAGAGTAGGGAATTACAGCACAGCACAGTCCATTTGTGGTCCCATTCGGCTAATACCGGACATTAGATCAACACAACAGAGCACAATACAGCGCAGTACAGGCCCTTTAAGGAACAACTCGGCTAATAAAGGAAGTTAGACTAACAGAACGTACAGCTTTACTTCGTAGTACACGCCCTTTATGGTACCATTCAGCGAAAGCGGGAAATTAGACCAATACTACAGAACACTAAAGTACAGCACAACCCATTGATGGAGCGCCTCGGCTAATGAAGGAAGTTAGACTGATCGAACACACAGCATTACGGATATGAACAGGCACTTGATGGTACCATTCGGCTAATACCGGACATTGGATCAATACAACATAGCACATTACAGCACAGTACAGGCCGTTCATGTTACCATTAGGCTAATACAGGACATTAGATCAATACAACATAGCACATTGCAGCGCAGTACCGTTCATTTATGAAACAGCTCGGCTAAAAATGAATATAGATTCATAGAGATTAGAGAATTACAGCACAGCACAGTCCATTTATGGTGCCATTCGGCTAATACCGGACATTAGATCAATACAACATAGCACATTACAGCGCAGTACAGGCCCTTTATGTACCATTCAGCTAATACCAGACATTAGATCAATACAACATAGCACATTACAGCGCAGTACAGGCCCTTTATGTACCATTCAGCTAATACCAGACATTAGATCAATACAACATAGCACATTACAGCGCAGTACTGGCCCTTTATGGTACCATTCAGCTAATACCGGACATTAGACCAATACAACACAGAACACTAAAGCACAGTACAGCCCCTTGATGGAGCACCTCGGCGAATGAAGGAAGTTATACTGATAGAACACACAGCATTACAGATATGAACAGGCACTTGATGGTACCATTCGGCTAATACCGGACATTAGATCAATACAACACAGCACATTACAGCGCAGTACAGGCCCTTTATGGTACCATTCGGCTGATACAGAACATCAGAATGATACAACATAGCAGATTGCAGCGCCGTGCAGGTCCCTTATGAAACCGCTCGGCTAATAAAGGTATATAGATTCATAGAGAGTAGGTAATTACAGAACAACACAGTCCATTTATGGTACAATTCGGCTAATACCGGGCATTAGATCAATACAACAGAGCACAATACAGCTCAGTACAGCCCTTCAAGCAACAACTCAGCGAATAAAGGAAGGTTGACTGACAGAACGTACAGCTTTACATCTCAGTACTGGCCCTTTATGGTACCATTCAGCGAATGCGGGACATTAGACCAATACAACACAGAACACTAAAGCACAGTACAGCCCCTTGATGGAGCACCTCGGCGAATGAAGGAAGTTATACTGATAGAACACACAGCATTACAGATATGAACAGGCACTTGATGGTACCATTCGGCTAATACCGGACATTAGATCAATACAACACAGCACATTACAGCGCAGTATAGTTCATTTCTGAAACAGCTCGACTAAAAAGGAATATAGATTCAAAGAGATTAGAGAATTACAGCACAGCACAGTCCATTTATGGTACCATTCGGCTAATACCGGATATTAGATCAACACAACACAGCACAGTACAGCCCAGTACAGGCCGTTTATGGTAACATTCGGCTAATACCGGACATTAGACCAGTACAACATAGCACATTACAGCGCAGTAAAGGCCTTTTAAGGAACAACTCACCTAATAAAGAAAGTTAGACTGACAGAACGTATAGCATTACATCTCAGTCCAGGCCCTTTATGGTACCATTCAGCTAATACCGGACATTAGATCAATACAACATAGCACAGTACAGCGCAGTACAGGCCGTTTATGGTACCATTCGGCTAATACGGGACATTAGACCACTAAAACATAGCACACTGCAGCACAGTACAGGTCCTTTATGAAACCGCTCGGCTAATAAAGGTATATGGATTCATAGAGAGTAGGGCATTACAGCACAACACAGTCCATTTATGGTAATATTCGGCTAATACCGGACATTAGATCAATACAACAGAGCACAATACAGCGCAGTACAGGCCCTTTAAGGAACAACTCAGCTCATCAAGGAAGTCAGACTGACAGAACACACAGCATTACATCGCAGTCCAGGCCCTTTATGGTACCATTCAGCTATTACCGGACATTAGATCAATGCAATACAGCACAGTACAGCGCAGTAAGGGCCCTTTGTGGTACCATTTGGCTAATACCGGACATTCGATCAATACAACATAACACAGTACAGCGGAGTACAGGCCCTTTAAGGAACATCATTGTCGAGTAGTGGACATAGTTTGAATGTCAGAGGGGAAAGTCTTAATAGGGATCTAAGGGGCAACGTTTTCAAAGACAGGATGCTTTATATGTAACGACATGCCCGAGGAAGTCGTGGAGGCTGGGACAATTACAACATTTAAAAGGCATCTGGATGGACAAATGAATAAGAAGTGTTTAGGGGGGTGTGGGTCAAATGCTGGCAAATGGAACTACATTAATATAGGACGTCTATCTGGCAGGGTCGAGTTGAATAGAAATGTCTGTTTCCATGCTGGATAGCTCAATGAAACTACATCTTCTGTAAAACTTTCTCCTGTCATCTTAAAATTACCCCCTTATCTTTAAATCCACCACCCAATGGAAATGACCGTAAGGTTGATAAACTCTTACACTTCTATGCTTCAGTGGAACAGGTCCCAGTCCATCGAGCCAATCCTTATAACTTAAACACTCCATTCCCAGCAACAGCCTGGTAAATCTATTCTGAACCCTCTCCTGTTTAATAATATTCTCAATGTAACTAGGTGACCAGAACTACACAGTACTCCAGGACAGACCTCACGAATGTCCAGCATTGCCTGAAGATAATGTTTCAGCTCCTGTACTCAAAGGTCTGAGCAATGAAGGCCAGCAAGCCAAACGCCTTCATAACCACCCTGCCTACATGATGCAAACTTCCAAGAAATATCCCAGAAACCCTAGATCTCTCTGTTCTACAACGCTATCAATGGCTCGACGTTTAATTGTGTATGTCCTCTCCTTGTTTGTTTCACCAAATTGCGATACATTGTATTTATTGAAATTAAACTCCATGTGCCACTCCTCAGCCCAGTGAGTGATAGGACTGGGGAAGAAAGGCACGACAGTAACCATCTGCCTTGGATTCCTTCGTGGTTTTAAGAAGAGAACAGTCACACGTTAGAGGCGGGCAAGTGTGATTGGTGTTTTTGATCCAGGTAGTATTTTCTTCCTTCGTCTCTGGTGTTCAGTAATAACTCTCTATTCCAGGTACTTTCTCGTGCAGAGTGTGTCTGCAGGATGTCTGTTCCTCATATTGTAGATGGCAGAAAATAGCCACTTCAGGTGGAAATCAGAGCCAAACGATTAAAGCTCCTCATAATTTTTCTCGAAGGCAAAACACATAAATTGAACATCCTATAGTTGAGTTGAGTTCCTTTCATATTCTTAACAAAGTGATTCTTTCAACTGAGTAATTCAGTAAAGTTAACCAAATTTTAATGAACCCACACAAAGCTGAAAGCTGACATTTAAATTGTGACCCAAATTCTCAGCATGGTTTAAGTCTTGTTAGTGGCAACGCCCATGCCTCTGAGCCAGAGCTCTGGGTTAGATTCCAATACCTGAACTTACGTGGTAGTGTCTGTCACTCTGGATCAGAAGGTCTCGATTCAAGTCCAGCCTGTCACGGAGGCATGTCACAGTATTCTAAAACAGACTGATGAACAAACGCATAGGAGAATAATGTTGCAACTTTTGGGATTATTGCCAAGTGGTGGTAGTATCTCAGCACAAAGGTCTAAATAAAACTCCCATGGAGTGTTTCATAATTTGGCTGAACAATTTGTTAAAATGATTTTAGAATTGTGACTTGATGGAGAAGGAAGAGGAGTCAGTATTAAATTTCAGAAGTTAGGCCCAGGGTTACTGAAAACACAGTCATTCGTGTTGATTGGAGTCACATTTGCACATTCTCGAGGTTTATAAAATGATGAAGACCATGGATCGGATGATTAGTCAGGGTCTTTACCCCAGGGTAGGGAAGCCCAAAACTAGTGGACATAGAATCAAGGTGAGATGGACAATATATAAAGAGGACCGAAGGGGACCATTTTCACACAGAGGTGGTATGTGTTTGCAATGAGTTGCCAGACGAAGTGGTGAAGGATGGTACAAATTACAACATTTAAAAGCAGCTGGATGGGGACATGAATTGGAATGGTTTATAGGGATATTGTACAAATGCTGGAAAATGAAACTAAGTTAATTCATGACATCTAGTTGGCAAAAATGCGTTTGACCAAAGTGCCTGTTTCTGTGCTGTACATTTCTATGATTCATTGATCCAATTAAAAAATGATTTCTTTGTAATCTTATGTAACATTCTTTACCTTCTACTATACAACTAAACTTGGCATCATCTGTAAACTTGCTCACCATGCATTGCATAATTCTCATCTAAGTCACTGATGTAAGTAACAACCAAAAGTGGATCCAGCACCAATCCCTGTGGAACGCCACTGGTAACAGGTCTCCAATCCAAAAGACAACCTTCCTCCACCACCCTCTGCCTCCTGACAATAAACTGAAACGCACTTACGCATACAGACAGAGAGACACAGACACAATCTGTCTTTAAGACAGCGAGAGAGACATTTTGATTCATAAGGGGATAAAGGTTGCAGTGAGAAGGTAGGAGAATTTTGTTGAGAAAAATGTCAGCCATGATTAAACAACAGATCAGATTTGATGGACCAAACAGTCTAGTTCTGCGCCAATTTCATGCGCTCTATGCTTACGCTGTCTGAAATGTCTAACCAAGAGAACAGTGGAGGCTGAATTTGATAAATACTTTACTGAAGAGAATCAATGGGAATGTGCGATAGGTTTGAGGGGCTGATTGGTCTCTGTCTTTCCTATTGGTTGTGCCCTCATTTTTGAAATGGGAAGCTGACTTGCTGTGAGGTTCATACACTTTAAAATTTAGAGGTTTCCCGATTTATGATTGAGATACCAATGTTCTTATCTTCCTAGGGTTGTGCTGTCTGTAGTTTTCTCATCGCCAGGGAACAGTGAAGATTGGGCCATATAGTCATAGAGTCCGAGAGATGTGCAGCACGAAATCAGACCTTTTGGTTAAACTCACCCATGCTGACCGCATATCTCAACCCAATCTAGTCCCAATTGCCACATCCCTCCAAAACCTCTCCTATTCATATACCCATGCAGATGCCTTTTAAATGTTGCAATTGTACCAGCCTGCACCACTTCCTCTGGCAGATCATTCCACACACGTACCACTTTCTGCATGAAAACGTTGCCTGTTAGGTCACTTTTATATCTTTCTACACTCACCCTCAACTTATGCCCTCTAGTTCTGGACTCCCTTACTCCAAGGAAAACACCTTGCCTATTTACCCTATCCAAGCCCTTCATGATTTTATAAACCGTAATAAGGTCATCTCTCAAAGACAATCCCTTATTTTAATGTGTAGTGACTGCAGCAATTTTTCAACACAACAGCCAAAAATGAAATTAATGATGAAGATTATTGGTTGTGTTGTTAAAGGATCGCATGTTCATCACTCTAATGGGGACTCTCCCCCCTCCTTAGAGTCTGAACGTCAACATTGAGCAAATGACTGACATTGCAGATGGTTCTATTGTTGCAATAGAAAGGCAGCATTTTTGATTGGGTAGCGATCACCCCAAATGTTAGTCTATATTCTGTGCTCATCTTTTAAACTCCCAGGGATCAGGATCATTGTCAGTACGAACTCCACGTGAACATCTGACAACAAATGGCCCGAATGGAGGATCGCTGATATCAGAAACAAATCGATTATCAGCTACACAGTATAGCAGGAGGCCATGCAACCTTTCTAGGCTGTTAAACAGGTACAGGAAAGCCCTGGTCTGCTACCAGGAAATACAGAGTCGAGATAATTACTTATTTTCAGGTTGGAAAGCTGTGACTCGTGGAATTCCTCAGGAATCAGTGTGAGGCCATCTACAGTTTACAGTCCAGATTAATGATTTGGATGAAGGGGCTGAATGGACTGGAGCTCAATTTGCTCATACACCAGGATAGTCATTCAACAAGGTAGATCGTCTGCAATGGGATATAGATAGGGGAGGGCAGAGCTTCTGTAATGGGATACAGACAGGGCAGGGCAGTGAGTAAAGCTTCGCCAAAAGAAAACTGTTTAATGTAGGTGATGGGAAGTCTGTGTTTTAGAAGACAAATATAACTGTAAATAATATAACTGGAGGCAGATTGCCGAACTCCATAGCACAAAGGGACTCGTGTGTCCTGGTACACAAATCACATATGCAGCACGTGATTTGAAAATTAACTGAAACGATACTTTTTCGTGCAAAGAGTATTGGGACTGATCGAAAGGATGTTTCTTTGCAACTGTACAGGCCGTTGCTCGGACCATATCTGATGTACTGTGCAAGGCTGTAATTCCACTGAAGTTAAAAACAAACTGCTTTTGAAATTTTTCAAATATGTTTCTCTTTACTTGCTCTTGTGAGTAGACAGGATAGTGAAGAAAGAGTTTGGTATGCTTGCCTTTATTGGTCATTGCATTGAGTATGCGAGTTGGGAGATCATGTTGCGATTGGGCAGGGTGTTGGTGAGGCCAGATTTAGAATACTGTGTTTAATTCAGTTCGCTCAGCTACAGAAAGGATGTTGTTAAACTTCAAAGGGTGCAGAAAAATTTACAAGGATATTGCCAGGAGTGGAGGGTTTGAGGTATGGGGGAGGCTGAACTAACTGGGGCTTGTTTACTCTGGAACATCGAAGGCTGAGGCGTGACATCGTGCACATTTGTGAAATTATGAGAGGCATGGAGAGTCTGAATAGCCAAGTATTTTTCACAGGATCGGGTAATCCAAACCTATAGGACAAAGGATTAAGGTGAGGCGAGAAAGATAGTAAAGGGACAATATTTTCATCCAGATTGTGGATTTCATTTTAATTTATTTCATCCAAAGTTTCATCCAACATTTAAAAGGCATCTGGCTATGCATATTAATAGGAAGGATTGACAGGGATATGGGCCTAATGCTGACAAATGGGTTTATATCAGATTGGGATGTCTGCGTTCGTGGACAGGTTTCCCTGCTGTACCACACTGTAAGGGAGATGAAGAGAAATGCTAAAAGGGTCATTTGAGTGGGAATTCTCTTCCCCAGAGGTATGTGGTTTCTCTTTGTTCACATTTATTCAAACTGAGTTCATTAATATTTGACAGAGATTGAGTCATGGATAATGGAATACACACAGGACAGTAGGGCTGAGACCACAACCTGTTATTCCACAATCTTAGTGCCTAGTGGAACAGTTTCCTAGTGTCGAACGACCTAACCCTGCTCCTGAATGGGATGCTCCATTGTTCCATTCAGCCCCTCCAATCTGCTAGACAGTAGCAATTGGAGGCTACATACTGTATCACCTGGTGCACAGAAACAAGGAAGACCATTCAGAGGTCTTTCAGTGATCTAGATCCCCTGACTCTCTCGAATAGAAAAGTCCTGACATTCACTTCCCTCTCTTTGAAGAAACCATTTCTTTGCTTATACACCATGACCTATTGATATAAGTGAGACAGGTGAATACAAGTGCTTAGCTAAGTGCGACTGGCCCTGGTATCAGGGCAGTATTTAACTCAGGATAACATGAAGGACCCTTAGCAAAATTGTACTTCATCAGAATCCGTTGCAAACTCTGCGCTGTTTGGAGTCATTTACAGCTCAATTGAAGTTGTTTATCATCATTGGGCATCAATCATCTCAGCTGTGCGACATCACTGCAGGAGATGCTCAGTGTAGCTCCCTCAGCCCAGGCATCTCCAGTTCCCTACAGTGTGGAAGCAAGCCATTCGGCCCACTGAGTTCACACCGACCAGAAGTGGGGATATTCACTGTAGGTTGCACAATATTCAGAACACTTCGCCATCCCTCAGGTCCTAAATCAGTCTGTGTCCATGCGCAACAAGACCTGGACAGCATTCAAGCCTGTGCTGTTTAACTGCCGTTAACATTTATGTAACAGCGCTGGCAGACATTGCACATTTCGACAGTAAACGAAGGAGTTCACTCTGCATCTCAATTTGGCTTCATAAGAATATGGGAAAGTCATTCTGCCCATCAAAACAATTTGCAAAAAGAGAGACAGCCCATTCCGTCCCTACTGCCTGTTACACAGGAAGACAAGCTCTCTGTCCAACACCGCACGTCACTTACACAGGATCAGAAAGAGACAAATTCACACTCGGAGTCATTTACAAAGGAACAAGAAGAGGTCATTCAGCTTTTCAAGTCACTAACCCAGGAACAGGAAGGTGTCAGAGATGGTCCAAGATCACAAACAAATGGAACAGGGA
The DNA here is from genome assembly GCF_047496795.1 of Chiloscyllium punctatum. Lineage (NCBI taxonomy): Eukaryota > Metazoa > Chordata > Chondrichthyes > Orectolobiformes > Hemiscylliidae > Chiloscyllium > Chiloscyllium punctatum. Next base: position 51,094,947 of record NC_092751.1, read on the forward strand.
CTGAACAGATAGCCTGCTCCACTTTGTTCCTCGTGGCTTTACTACTCATAGTACATATGTGTTACTTAAACATGGTTTCCTGGGAGTAGGAATGACGACGTTTTTTTAAAGCAGGTTCAAAGTCATCTTCTATGGCTGAGAAAGCAGACCCATGTTCACTCTAGAAGTCAGAAGCTGGTGTGGCATGGCTAACTGTTGTACAGTGAAGGAATTACTGCTTTTGACAGGACTGTGTACAACGTAACATTGATTGCAGAGTCACACAGTAACTGTGCATGAAAGTGTTCAGAGTTTATTCAGAGCCCGTATCTTACTGTCAATCCAAATGAGGTTTTTGCACAGATACGGAAACTATCAAGAATCGACCATCCTACAGAAAGTATGGAATTTCTTACCTTCTCAACGGCTGCTTGAGGCATAATGAGCGTCCGTCCATAATCATCAAGTTTCAAGTTCTTATTACCTTACACCGCTGCAGATTAAACACATAATTACTACATTCTCTCCTTATGGTAACACCATGCCAGGGTTCAGTCTGGTGAAAATCCTTTGCGCTGTCTCGGTGACATAGAGATCATTATTTATAAAGCAGACTCAGCCTGTACACATTAACCAAATATTGGCTTAATAAAACACTACAATTGAGTAAGATACATTTATTCTGGTACTTTAATAATTTTCAATGGCAGACCACACATCCTTTACGGTTATACTTACTTCCTATCTCGGAAGAATTCTGTTAGTGACCAATGACCAAAGACAACCAGGTCCTTTTCAACAACAGCCCCGCCCAACCTCTCACCATTTAATAAAGTTAAATGTCAACCATGGTATTTCTTGTTTCCCTCTGAATCATTTTTATACCTTGTGTACAGCTATTGCACAGGAACTCATCCTTCTGAGACCCCACAAGCGTTCCATCCAGAGAAAAAATACTATTCTGTTCGTTTTGTCCATTATCCAATTTTTAATACATATGGTGTATATTCCACCCTTACCTACCCATGACTCTAACATTCTCCACCAACCTGTATTCAACAATGTCAAACTTCGTCTGAAAATTCAATTACTCCACTCCTGCTAGTTCTCAATTGTCAAAGACACAACGGACAGTGTCCACAAACTCCAGCAGGTTTAGCAAAGCTCATTTGCCTTCACTGAATCTAGTCCATATCTATCAAATCATAACATTATTTTCCAAGTGTCCAGTTGCCACATTTTATAAAAGGTCACCACGTATTTCTCACAGCTGAGATCAAGTTATTTAGTTTTCTGTTTGCCCTCTCCGTCCTGTTTTAAACGTTTAGTTTTACAATAGCTGCTTTCCAGTCTGCAGGATCCTTTCTCGTATGGAACCAGATTTGAAGAATAATCAGTAATTCTTTCGTTAGCTCTATTGCCACCTCCTCGATATTCTGGGATGTAGCTCAGCAGAAGCACCATCTTACCAACCTTCAATGATTAGATTTTGAAAAATGTGCTCTTCATTAATTTTAGTTTCGTGCAGTTCCTCATTTTCGCCAGTCCCACTGTTCCCTAGTTTATCTGAGAGTTTGCTTCTGTACCTTCCTCAGGGACATAGACTCAATGTATTCCTCTCAGCTGGCAGATGACTTCTGTCAGCCAGTGAATATTTCGGAGGACTGCACTTTATAGATGATCAATATCTTAACAACTCCTGCCTGGAAAGTTCCAGAATTAATCCAGTTCACTTCAAGTTCAGTGTCAGCACAGTTCTGTCCCTGGTGTGAGGCTCAGGTTATACTGATGGAGGGGACACAGCTGAGTGATCACCTCATTTTTGAAAGGTTAACATTTTATGTTTGGAATTGGTTCAGCAAAGAAAAATATTCTTGGAAATCCAAGGGAGGATAATGCAATACCCAGCCCCTCACCGTGCACAGGGATTTCTGTCTATGTAGTCTCAGCTCCATTTTTTTTCCCATTGACTGAAACACTCTATAAATGCAGTGTCAAGAGTGTTGACAGACGCTTGGTCTCTCTGAGTAGATGCAGCAGCTGATAATACACACCCAAGAAAAGCATCCTCAGAACCTGCCTTTACTGACTGCTGACAGGTGCAAGTCAAATCCTTACACACACAGTGCATCCATTCCGTGTTGAAAATGCTTCTCTTCCTGGCTGAGAAATCTGTTACATCTCTGGCAGACACACAGTAAAATTTTCTTTGTCCAAAGAAGCAGTTGACAATGTAACATTACGTTTCTCTGTCTCAGCAACTTTAACAGCAGCATCAGGATTACCGATGTAGTTGACCACCACACTCAGAGAAGAGTGAGAGTGGGAATTTAACTCACTTTAAACAGGGGCATATCTAGATTGACGTAACATTCAGGAATATGGGGAAAGGGGTTATGTTAGAAGAAATTCCCATTTTATTTTCCTTCTACTTCATTATCAGCAGTCCCTTTGTTTGCTTTTCATTTCTCTCTCTCTTGCTGGACATTTCTCCATCCATTTAACTACTCTCCCCCTCATACATCCAGCCTGATACAAATAATATTATTTCTCGGTTGCTTTCAGTGTTGATGTAGGGTCTCCAGACTTGAAGCTTCTTCTGTTCTTCTCATGACAGAGGCTGCCATGCTTGCTGAGATTCTCCAACATCTTCATACATTGAGAATGTTATTTCAAATCTCGAGCATTCACAGTTCATTGGTTTATTTCAGCTTTAATGCTGCGGTTTCATGGGATGACAGCATCAATGGCAAGGGCAGCATTTGATGACCATCACTAGCTGCCCTTGTCCGTGAGATCATTTGTTAAGGCAGTATGGAGCCAACCATGTTATCGTGGGACTGAAGTCATATTCAGTTTCTTTACCAAAGTCTATAAGTGAAATAATGAAAGAAATCTTGATCGTTTATGGTTGCCGTTAGTAAAATGAGATTTAATTCCAATTTTTGTCATTCAAATTTAAGTTCTGTCATTAGCTGTGACAGGATTTCAAACAATGTCTTTCAGGTTATAACCTGTGCCCCTCACTGTGATTATTACTCTGACATGGGATCCATATTATGAAACAGCCGGAGAGGCAAGAACAAGTATGTGTTCAAAATATTTGCAATTGAAGGAGAGGTTAGAAGAGAACTGTAGCCATAAAAGCTGAAGTTAACAAGGGGGCAGATGACGGCTGTGGGATATAGGTAAATTAATGTTACTTCTGCAATTCTGCAATTCCATTTTACAAAGTAAAATGGACTCACGCCAGTGTGTAATTGTTTTAGCCACGAGCTGAGTCAACAAGAATGGAAACAATGTGGAGGAAATATATCATTGTTTTTGTATTAGCTAAAACTGTATGTCAGAATGAAATGTGACTTCAAAACAATGGTAGACATTATGGGCAAGTAGATAAGATGTTGTGAGGGGATCAAGTTAAGCTAGATACGCATGTACAAACAGTAGGTATAAACATCTGTTTCCCATTTTTACAGAGACAGAGGAACAAACCCCAATTAAAAGGGTCATAGGGATCAGAACATAGGGATCACATAACATGAAGACTTTGAAAGGAGACAATGAGAGTACTGATCAGCTGAAGGGAACTGTACCGGTCATAAGTTGAAAGTTGTTGTTGTGATTTCATTAACTTACTTTGTGTTGGGACAGCAGGTACACTTCAGAGTATATGGAATGAAAGGCACAGATGAAGGGGGTAGATAATGATGAAGAAAGAATATGCCTAACAATGACCTACAGCAGGATGATGTCAAACAGCGTTGTGAGACCAGAAATAAGCATTTTGTCACAGACAAGGCCGGATAAGGCAAGAGATAAACAGGGGTAATGGGTGCCGGTGTTAGGGAAGTGGAGGATGTAAACAGGGGAGGGAGCAGTGTAAAACAATAGAAATCAAATCATATAAATGTCGTGTATGAATTGAATTTGGTGTGTATGTCCTCTGCCTTATAGACACTGGACATCACACCCACTTGCAAGTGTAAAATAAATGACACTACTGATTCAGATCTTGTCTCGGACTGAAATTATTGAAGTGAGTGGGCTTTGTTTCTCACAACTGGGGGCTCGTCCTGGATATTCTTCCATCGCCAGGGGGGAGTGGCTGGCCTTGGACACTGGGAAGACGCGTCCCATTCCCCATTGAGAAGTGGTCTCTTGTCCTGGTTTGGTCCGCTCCCTTGGCCGACTGGTACGAATCCCACAAGAGAGACATCTGAATCAGACAGTGATAGAAGCTCGATAGACAATACGGCACAAAGGGGTCAGGCAACTCTGTGCACAGACCAAGGTAAGAAACCTGACTTTTATGTATTGCCTTGGTGGCCGGGATTGAGTTTTAGTAGTTAATAAGGGACTAACGAAGGAACTCAATATGGGTTGTGCTGTGGGTAAGGAAAAGGCCTCCGGGAAAACAAAAGAAGGAAGAGGCAATGGAAATGGAGACGGGGTCCCTTACAACATACCTCCAGAAAGTCCTTTGGGCAAGATGTTGTGGAATTTGGCAAAATAATACTTGTACAAGGGAAACAGATGATTAAATATTGTTGCTTCGTATGGACTAAGGGATCCATTCTTCATCCCGCCACTTCTGGCCAAAATACAGGTCTGACAAAGACTGGGTTTGTAAATATCTGAATTTATTTGTCAATGAGTGAGAGAGAGAGAGAGAGAATGAAAAGAGCTGAACAGCTGGTAGAAAGTTTAACCCTTTGTGATTTGGTTTGAATGCACATTTGTTTGTTGGTCATTGAATGTTTGCGTTTTATTCCTTGGAGTTTGAGTTCCGGGACTGTTTTGAATCTGATTTTTATTATGGAAACTTAACATGATTTCTTTTAAGGTTAAGGATCCTATAGAGATTATGAAAAAAATAGAATGTTAACTCCTGTTCTTCTTACAGGTCATGACTGCCTTACTATCAGTTTCTAACTAATCTCTTTTATTTTTACATAAAAGCGATTTATGGAGGACAGTTGAAGTTTCAGTTCAACATTAGATTGTAGTAAAAACAAGATCCTATGGTTAATATCTGTGACCTTGGATTCGGCCATTGTTCATGCATTAGAAGTTTTTTTTTAAACTTGAGTAGACAAATTCTTTTAAGGCAGATCTGATTATTTCACGACCTATAGTATTGTAATTGAGCAATGATTGGTCAGGACTACTTAAGAAAACTAATTTTGGATTTAAATTAAGGGACTAAAAGTGGGTGATTACAGTGGATTTCAAAATTGGGAACTGTATGCATTTTACATTTTGAATATTAAATACTGAATAAATGAACGTAAATATATAAATATATTTACAAGTTTGGAACAGGCTTTAAAGTTAGTCAAGCATGAATTGATGAATTGGTGTTTGATGTTATGGGGAGCTAGAAATATTGCAATATTTCTTTAAAAAAGAAAAAAAAGGAAGAACGTAATGATTTATCCCCTTCGGGGGGTACCAATAGGGGACAAAGCGATTGGGTTTGTAAGTGCCCCCCTCAGCAGTGGGGAGGTCAGAACATTTAAAAAAGGAAATGAATGTCCTGGTTGAGGATCCGGTAGGGTTGTCTGAACAAATTGATCAATTTTCGGGGCCCAGTCTGTATACCTGGGCTGAGTTAATGTCTATTGGAATATACTATTTACTAGGGAAGAAAGGAGACTTATCCGGGGAGCAGCCATTAAATATGGGACAGGGAACACCCCATTGGAGATGGGGATGCTGGACAGGGAGAGACGAAGTTTCCCCTCAGAGACCCCCAGTGGGAAGATCAAAACCCGGAGTATTAAGAAGAAATGAGGGAATTGAAAGACCTGATTCTAAAAGGAATAAGAGAGGCAGTTCCGAAGTCACAGAATTTGACTAAAGTATTTATGTTAGACAGGAGAAAGGTGAGACTCCCTCAGCTTTCTTACAAAGATTAAGAGACTCAATGCAGAAATATTCTGGAATGAACCCTGAGGACCCAGTGCCACAGGTTCTTTTGAAAGTACATTTTGTGACAAAGGAATGGCCAGACATACAGAGAAAGATACAGAAGATAGAAGGGTGGATGGAAAAGCCATTAGATAAATTGTTAAGAGAGGCACAGAAAGTGTTTGTTAAGAGAGAGGATGAGAGACAAAAACAGAAGGTGAAAATGATGGTAGCTACAGTTGATGAGGTAGTTAAGAAAAGAATGGAACCAATAGTGAGCAACCAGAGGGGTGGGTGGCAGCATGTCCGATAGAGAGGACAAGGGGGAGCGTTTGATAGAGGGTTCGAGAGACAGGGGCAGAGCTGGAGGTCTCCACAGGCAGGATGCTATGATTGCGGAAAGATAGGGCACTTTAAGCGGCAGTGTCCTGCTCTGAAAAGGGAAGAGAGGGCAATTCCGCTTATGAATTTTGATGAAGAATAGGGGCGTCAGGGGTTCCTGCCCCCAGGGACCCACCAGGAACCCTTGATAAACCTGAAGGTGGGACCCTGTAGGGAAGAGGTAGTCTTCCTAGTATATACGGGGGCAGCACGGTCATCGCTGAATTTTAAACCAAAGAAAGTAGGAATGTCAACACGATCAATTACTGTTTCGGGGGTAAAAGGGGGAAGGATTTACTCTTCCAGTATTTTAACCTATGATGATAGAAGGTCCTAAGGATTGGGTCACAGGGGAACTGTTGTATATCCCTGATATAGGAAGTAACTTACTAGGGAGAGACTTAATTATCCTCTTAGAACTGGGGATTGGAATTCAGGAAAAAAAATTAGTTGTACAAATGACAATGTTGACAGAGGATGTGGAGAGAGAGATAGACCCTATTGTATGGGCTAGGGAAGGGAATTGTGGAAAACTACAGATCCCTCCCCTTGAAGTAAGTTTAAAAAGGAAAGGGGACATTGTCTGTGAGCGACAATATCCCATTTCCACAGAAGGTAAACGAGGACTGCAGCCAGTAATAGAGGGATTGATGAGAGATGGACTGTTGGGACCATGTATGTATCCTTATAATACCCCAATCCTACCAGTGCGGAAATCCGATGGAACTTATCGATTGGTGCAGGATTTGAGAACATTAAATCGAATAGTACAGATCAGGCACCCAGTGGTGCCAAACCCCTATACATTATTAAGTGAGATCCCTCATGACCACAAATGGTTTAGTGTGATAGATTTAAAGGATGCCTTTTGGGCTTGTCCCTTGGCAGAGGAAGGTAGGAATTTGTTTGCCTTTGAGTGGGAAGACCCTAAGACAGGACAGAAACAGCAATACCGGTGTACTGTGCTCCCCCAGGGGTTTATGGAATCCCTGAATTTATTTGGACAGATGTTAGAACAAACTTTGGAGAAATTTAGCAGCCCCAAGGGGACTACTCTGTTGCAGTATGTAGACAACCTCTTAGTAACAGGAAAAAGAAGAGAAAGAGTAGTAGAAGCCACTTACAAATTATTGAATTTCCTAGGTCAGCAGGGACTGCGAGTATCTAAAAACAAACCACAATATGTGGAGCAAGAAGTGAAATACTTGGGACATTTAGTTAGTGAGGGAAAGCGAAAGATAAGCCCGGAACGGAGAGAGGGAATAGTGGGAATGCCGCTGCCCAGCACTAAATGGGAGTTACACAAATCTTTGGGTCTCATGGGTTATTACAGATTGTGGATTGATTCCTATACACAGAAGACTAAGAAATTATATCTCAAACTATTAGAGGGGGAACCAAAATGTCTAAGTTGGGATGATGAGGAAAAAGAGATCTGATCCATGCCCCTGTGTTAGCCTTACCTTCCCGAGATAAACCTTTCCACCTCTTTGCTACCGTGGATAAGGGAGCGGTTTTGGGAGTATTGACCCAGAGGTGGGGGAAGGAATTAGTACATGAAGAATTGATTAAACGGGTCTTAGAATCCCTATTACTCCCCCGAGAAATAGCAGTAGTGCATGTAAATGGTCATCAGAAAGGAAATGAACCAGAGGTTAGGGGAAATAGATTAGCCGATGAAGTGGCTAAGGAAGCAGCCCTGAACCCACAAGAAGTGGTGATTCATTCCCTAATACCTACTGTCCCAGTTCCTCGGGAAGCTCCTATATTTACTGAAAGCGGAGAAAAAGAATTGAGAGATTTAGGCGCTGTAAAAACAGCAGACGGGCATTGGATGTTACCTGATGGAAGGAGAATGTTGAACAAAATGATGATGCGAGAGATTATGGCTGTCCTACACCAAGGCAGCCATTGGGGAGTACAAGCAATGTGTGATTTGGTTCTTAGGGAATATGGATGTCAAGGAATATATACAATTGCTAAACAAATATGTGAGGGATGTATCATATGCAGAAAGGTAAATAAGAAAATCTTGAGAAAACAGACCCCAGGAGGAAGAGACCCAGGACTGAGACCTTTCCAGAGTATACAAGTAGATTATACTGAACTCCCCAGGGTAGGCAGACTAAAATATATGCTTGTCATAGTAGATCATTTATCTGGTTGGGTTGAGGCATACCCCCTAGCTACCGCCACTGCGAGTGGAGTGTCTAAAACAATATTGGAGCACATAATTCCCCTATATGGGCTCGTGAACCATATTGATTCCGACCAAGGAACTGACTTTACCTCTGAAGTGTTACGGGGGGGTAATGAAAGGGTTGGGAATTTCCTGGGAGTTCCATACTCAATGGCACCCGCCATCATCGGGAAGGGTTGAGAGAATGAACCAAACACTCAAACGACAACTCCCTAAATTGATAATAGGAACCAGACTCCCTTGGATCAAATGTTTACCTATAGCTCTCTTGCGAGTACGAACAGCCCCAAGGAAAGATTTTGGACTATCCCCCTATGAAATCTTATTTGGATTACCTTACTTGGGAACGAATGGAGAATTGCCAAGTCCCGAAACTAAAGATTTGTTTTTAAAGAAGTATATACTGGGTTTATCCTCCTCTTTATCTTTCCTCAGGAAACAGGGTTTATTGGCACAGACTCCACCCCTTGAATTCACCGTTCATCCCATCCGGCCGGGCGATTGAATCTTAGTAAAATCATGGACCGAGACTAAATTGCAGCCGGACTGGGAAGGGCCGTACCAGGCTCTTTTGACCCCTGAAACAGCGATAAGGACAGCAGAGAAAGGCTGGACTCACTACACTCGGATCAAAGGGCCAGTGGACCCTCCAGTTGAGGAAGAAGTCTGGACAGCCGAATCAACGCAAGATTCGCTGAAACTCAGGCTAAAGAGACTTTGAGTAACTGATTATACAGTGGCGACGCGAGCGCGGGATTATTTCTGTAAGATTGTATATTCAGCATGATGGTTAGAATACTGGGGATGCTGCTAGAGATATGATGTGAGCCCTTTTAGTATTGGGATTTTGTCAAATATCATTTTCATATGTATTATTAACGGTCCCCAAGTCTGATAATCCACAAATAATAAACGCTGATGTATGCAGCTTAGTAAATTGTGGGGATGTAGATAATCAGAGACAGTGCCGCAGCTCTGAGATACATCTTAAGTCCTATGGGGATAGCCTTGGGGATGGTACTTAGTATAGTGGTCTCATCACAGTGCACCAGACCCCCTTCCGACCAGCTCGCGATTGTCCCGATAAAAAGTGTAACCCAATATACCTAATGATAAGGAAAACCACATGGCACGAAACAATCTTGGTGGGTGGGGGGGGGGGGGGGGGCACCTATGAGATACAATGAAATGAAACATTTGGGATAGAAATGAAAGCAAATGGGAAGGATTTCTTGGGCTATTGTTTTTGAATTAGCGTAGGACAGGGAAAACGGGTAGAACTACTGGGTAATAAGATACAATCTTTCACCCCTCCCACTGATCCTAAAGTAGTAAAATTTATAGAGGTAAAGGACTTGAAACAGACCATTGAAATAGAAACTGGGTACGGTGATGCAAATGCCTGGGTTGAATGGGTAAAGTATACTGTGAAAAGTCTGTACAAGACCAATTGCTATGCATGTGCCTCCGGTCGGACAGTGGCCCAGGTGGTTTCCTTTCCGCTCGGGTGGAAGCGAGACAGGAAGGGCATGAAATGTATGATAGCCCTGTATCAGGATGAGACTGCGTGGAATGATAGGAATTGTACCTCCCTATCTCTGATGTTCCCTCCTTGGAGAAGAAAGATGTAAAAGCTCCCCCCCCTGTTTTCTGCCGCAGTTGGAAATCACACGTCGTGTGTGCGTAGACGAGGTACAAGTAAGTCGAAAGATTTGGGGGAGCTGAAATTATGTACAGAAATTAAGAATGTAACCGAAATGGAGAAGGGAGGGAACTACTCAGCTCTGAAGGTTCCCCGAGCGGATCTGTGGTGGGACTGTGGAGGCAAAATATTGAGACCCACGCTACCTCCAGATTGGAGAGGGATATGTGCAATTGTACAATTGGCAATTCCATTTACCCTGGCATTTGAGAAGGAAAAGATAGGAGGGAAAAAGGGAAGGGGTAAGAGATTACTGTTAGACACTTCTTTCGATGACAGGATTTATCTCGATTCGGTAGGAGTCCCTAGGGGCGTACCTGATGAATTCAAGGCTTGTAACCAGATTGCAGCAGGCTTTGAGTCAGCTCTCTTTTGGTGGGTAACAATTAGTAAAAATGATCATACCCTGTATACGAGGGCTCACCCAAAGACTGATTGAAACAGCCTTGATGAAACAGGTGCCCCTAAAAGAAAAATGCAGAAGATAACAAATGGTAATTAACGAAAAGGGGGAAATTGTGAGATATAGGTAAATTAATATTACTTCTGCAATTCCGCAATTCGATCTTACAAAGTAAAATGAACTCACACCAGTGTGTAATTGTTTTAGCCAAGAGCTGAGTCAACAAGAATGGAAACGATGTGGAGGAAATATATAATTGTTTTTGCATTAGCTAAAACTGTATGTCAGAAGGTAGACATTATGGGCAAGTAGATAAGATGTTGTGAGGGGATGAAGTTAAGCGAGATACGCCTGTACAAACAGTAGGTATAACCATCTGCTTCCCAATTTTACAAAAACACAGGACAAACCCCAATTAAAAGGGTCATAGAGATCAGAATGGCCTCGGGAAAGGCACAGATGAAGGGGGTGAGTAATGATGAAGAAAGAATATGCCTAACAATGACCTACAGCAGGATGAGGTCAAACAGCCTTGTGAGGCCAGGAATAAACATTTTGTCACACACAAGGCCGGATAAGGCAAGAGATAAACAGGGGTAATGGGGGCCGGTCTTAGGGAAGTGGACGATGTAAACAGGGGAGGGAGCAGTGTAAAACAATAGACATCAAATCATATAAATGTTGTGTATGAATTGAATTTGGTGTGTGTATGTCCCTTGCCTTGTAGACAATGGACATCACACCCACTTGCAAGTGTAAAATAAATGACACTACTGATTCAGATCTTGTCTCGGACTGAAATTATTGAAGTGAGTGGGCTTTGTTTCTCACATTTTCAAAGTTACTCACAATTTAGAGTGATCACTTGGTGCTGTCTGCATAACACACTACGAAAAAAAATTAACAGAAAAAACATTATAACCCAATTTCAGAGTCACTAATTCATTGATATTGCATGGGTCCAGCATTTATAAGTAATCAATTTTTAAAAATAAATACAGATACATTTACTAACTACATTGGAGTACAGTCAAGTTTCTTACCGAACAGTAACAGGATTGGACAGAGTCCACATGGATTTAAGAGAGGGGAATTATACTTTGCAAATCTACTGAAAGAATCTACAGAGTCGAATATTAAAGTAAGAAATTGCAGGATATTTAGGAAAGCTTATCATTAAACATTGTAGACTGGGTTTTGTGAAAGAGAAACTATATTTGACAAATTTGCGACAGTTCATTGAGGACATAACAAGCAGGGTGATAAAGGGCAAGCCAATGATGTCTTGTATTTGGATTTTTAAAAATGCAAATGATAATGTGCTACATAAAAGTTAATTGCACAATTTAGGAGCTCATGGTATCGGGGTAATGTATTAGATTGGACTGAGGATTGGTTAACCACATTGGCTGTTGCTGAGTACTCACGTAGAGTACTGTATGCAGTGTTAGCTCCCATATTTAATAAAGGATAAACTAACATCAGAGACCATTCAAAAAAGATTCAGTTAGCTGCTTTGACGACAAAAGGGTTGAGCTATCAAGAATAGATAAGCAGGGGTGATCTTGATTCTGAGGAGCTTGACAGGGTAGATGTTGACTAGATCTTCTAGCACCAGTGAAGTCTCAAACCAGGGGACATTACATAAGGGAACATTCATTTTAGAAAAATTAAAGATTTTTTTCTCTCAGTGAATGACTAGAATTTTCTCACCCAAACAATTGTGAAAGTTAAATGTGGGAGGGGAATGGTTGGGTTACTCTTTGGAGTGTTGTTCTGGCTTCAGGCTGAAGGGCCTGTTTCCACATATAATCACAGATTCCCTACTATTTCAATTTATTTTAAAAGAGGGCAGATAGATTTTTGAAATATTGAGCAGTTGAGGGCTATGCGGATCAAGCATAAAAGGGGTTTTGAAGTCTGGATTGGCCCAGCCATGATCTGATAGAATGGGGGAACAAGCTGAAGGCGATGAATGCCCTACTCCTGCTCCGATTCCTTGAGGCTCCGTTTCATGTTTTTTTTGTTTCCAAAGAAGAGTGTGATACAATGTGCTAAAGATCACAGATGTTGTGAAAATGGGGTGTGTATGTACTGGTTCAGATGGCATTGATTCATCAATCACAGCTATACAGTCATGAGTGGGAAGGCAATTCCCTCCATAAATAAAGGAAATCTACTGCAGAGCTCAATCAAAGGGAATTCTTGCCCTCAGTGAACACTCCCATCACATTACCCAACATAGCAGCTAAAGCAGGACGCACTGCGCTTGCTCGAGCCAACAAAGTGACCCGCGGGTGATTGATGTCAGCACCGGGCCCATGAAAGGACGGTGGGCGGAGCTGGAGGACCGAGCGTGATGTTGGTCCTCCAACCAATCAAAGTGAATGAAGGGCGGAGCTAAACCAAAGCATGTGATCACCCTCGCGCGCAGCGCAGAGTTGATGAAATGAATGCTCGGGAAAGGATACGGTAAGGAAAGAAATAAACAGGGAAACGGGAGAAAAACTGTGTTGCTATGAGCGGAGAGGTTTTCCAAACAAATTGTGCACGTCGGAAAACACAAATTTGAACGCCCCAGTCCCGTGTTTGCAGTAATTGGAGAGTTTGCTTCAGCGGCTGCAGGCCTGAGTGAGCGCCGCCATCTTTATTCGGGACAACGATTCACTGGACATGTGCACCGCCGCCAACTTTGTAGGGGGCAAGGTGCAGCAAGGCGCATGTGCAGCCTTTCTCTGGGATCGAGTCATTGTGATCATTGCAGCCAATACTGCTCTGATTCACCTCTGGGCTCCCTCATAACCACTTTGTCAATATCTAGCTTCCTCAGTCTCGAACCATGGGTATATTTTTGGTCTGTTTACTACTCTATTATTACTTTTATAGACCCTTTGTAAATGAGTTTTTCACTGCGGCCCAGCCCCTGACCATGTACTGCTCTATTATCAGATTACTTTTTTCTTGAATATTTTTGAATCAAGAATTCTTTTTTCCAACAAGCAAGTGTATTTTCCTTCCATTTATGACTATCAAATTCTGCACCATTTTCATTCCCTGTGATCCATTTTGCACTCCCTGAAACACGAACTGTGTTTCTCCTTCCACAGATACCAGTGATTAATGACAAAGCCCTATTGCTTGTGGAGAGGGTGATGTTTGACTTTCTTGTACAGCTGCAGTTTGTGTGATGAAGGTGCTCCCACAATGTGGTTGGGTAAGAGACATTACAGAGTATTCATTCAGCAAAAGTGATTATTTGAAGATGATGTCCAAATCAAGAACTGTTTGTAGTTTTATTATCATGCTTATAATTTTACAAAAATACTATTGAGAACTTTAGAAATAAGGCCAGAGATGGAGATTTTATTTCAGGTGACCAAAAGCATTGCCAAAAAGCAGGCTTTGAGGGATTTCTTAAAGGTAAAAAGCAGACCTGTGAGGTTTTGTCTGCAAATTCCAGACCATGTTGCTTTAGTAACTGTAGAATCAGCTACACAGTTGAAGTAATGAATTAACAAATCGTTGGGAGTCTCGAAGAAAATGGGTTGAGACCTCGACAAAGGATGTGTGGTGCAGGGAGCTAGGGATGATAACAGCCAGGAATCACATCAAGAATGAGAATTTTAAATTGTTGTTGCTTATGAATAGGAGCCTTTTGATGGATGAACATGTTTGAGAGAAGTGAACACGTAGGTGATAGAGCTTTCATTTTTTTCTTGAGATTACAGGGAGGTTGAATTTGGGAGGCTGGCCAGGAGTGTGTTTGGATAATTAAGTTTTGAGATGACACACAATGGATGAGAGTTTCAGTATACGAGCTGAGATGAGGGTGGAATCACCTAGAAATAGTGGTGTTGGAGTGGGACTGGGCTGTCACACTCACCTCATCTCTGGGATTCAGCTGGTTGTCAGGTTGTGAATCAGGGCAGTAACACAATCGGGAGCTGAGTGGCCCTGGTGGAGCCTAAAATTAGTGTCACTCAGCTGGCTGTTGCTGAGCAGCTGCTATTTGAATGCCCTGTTGATGATTACTTCCATCACTTTACTGCTGATCGAGTGTTGACTGATCGATGGAAATTGCCTGGGTTGGATTGCCCTGTGTTTTCGTGTTGAATATCCCTGGGCAATGTTCCACATTGTCGGTAGATGCCAGTGCTGGAGCGGTACGTGAATTGGTGGGTGGTAAGTTCTGGAGCACAATCTATCAGTGTTATTGCCAGAATCTTAGCAGGACCCACAGCCTTTACACTACTTAACCATTTCTCGATATTGTTCGACCTAAATTGAACTGGCTTAAAGCTCACATCTGTGACGTTAGGAACCAGTGGAGAAGGCTGACTTGGATCATCTCACTTTGCATTTGGCTGAAAATTACTGCAAATGCTGTCATCTTGTCTTTTGCATGGATGTGTGAGACCCCTCCATCAGTAAGGGTGGGGATATTTGTGGTGCTTCCTGCAAAGAGTTGTTTAATTGTCCATTACCATTCACAACTGGGTGTGGCAGAACTGCACAGCTCTGATCTGATCCATTGGTTGTGGGATCACTAAGATCTGTTGCTTGCTGCTGATGCTGTTTGATGTGAAGATAGTCCTGCTTGGTAGCTTCACCAGGTGTACCCTTCAGTTTTTGGGAAATCTGGTGCTGCTCATGGCATGCTGTCCTTTCCTGTCCATTGTGATGGGTGAGTGCAGGATTTACAAACCCATGAGATTACAGATTGTGCTGGAGTACAGTTTTGCTGCTGTTGTTATCCCACAATGCCTCAGAGAGATCCAGTTTGAGTTCCTACATCTGTCCTATTTAGCACGGTGATGGTACCACTCAGCACAATAGAGGTTTTTTCTTAACTTTAAGGTGAGGCTTTGTCTCCAAAAAGACTGTGGGATGGTTGCTCTTACCGATACTGTCATGGAAAGATGCATTTGCAGCTGGCAGATTCATACTGATAAGATCTAGTATGTTTTTCCCACTTGCTGGTTCCGTTACCACCTGCTGCAAACCCAGTTGAGCAGCTATGTCCTTGAGGACCCGACCAGCTCAGTCAGTAATCCTGCTGCTGAGCTACTCTTGGTAGAGGACATTGAAATCCTGTACCCAGAGGAGCCTTGTCACCATTTTATTGCCTCAGTGCTTCCTCCAGGTGTTATTCAACATGGAGGAGCACTGATTCATCAGCTGTGGGAGCACGGTACGTGGTAATCGGCAGGAGCCATGTGACTTCCTGGTGTCCAAAGTCAATGCTGAGTACTCCCAAGGCAAATGGTTCCTGTGTGTACACCACTGTGCCATCACCTCTGCCTGGTCTGTCCTGCTGGTGAGACAGGACATATCCAGAGATTTCAGGAGAAAGTGAAGACTGCAGATGCTGGAGATCAGAGTCAAGGGTCTGGTGCTGGAAAAGCACAGCAGGTCAGGCTGATGAAGGGCTTAGGCTCAAAACGTCGATTCTCCTGCTCCTCGGATGCTGCCTGACCTGTTGTACTGTTCCATCATCACAGTCTATCTAAGGATGGTTATTGCGGTGTCTGGCTATTATCTGTAAGGGGTTACTCTGTGAGTATGACGATGTCAGGCTGTTCCTTGACTAGTCTGTGAGACAGCTCGGCACAAAAAAAAAACAGATGTTAGTGAGCAGGATGTTGCAGAGTCGAGAGGGCTGATTCTGTGGTTGTATTTCCTAATGCCTTGTTAGATGCCAAGTGGTCCGTCCAGTTTCATTCCTTTGTTGAGACTTTGCAGTGATTAATACAGTGAGTAGCTTGTTGGGCGACTGTCAGGTTGGCAGGATTTTTTTCGCCATTGACAATAGTTCCATGGAGATCAGGAGATTCCTAATTCCAGTTATTTTTTTCTTGAATTCAGATTCTACCATCTGCCGAGCTGAGATTCAAACAAGGACTTCAGTTGTACATTTTAATATTCTGGATAAAATTTAAATACATTAGGTTTGTTCACTCATTTTAAATATCACTAACCCTGGTTTTGTTTCTTTGTAAAACACTGTCCATTATCCTGTCTCCTTCAGCCTTCCCTCCAACAACAAGAGCAAGGAACACATTGAGTATCTCTGTCACTAAGACTGAGACAATCCGATCAGCTGCCTCTGCTGCTTCTCTCCCTCCCACTAGCCCACCGAGACTAACTGCCTCACATGGTGTTCCTGATTTTTGTCCCAAACTTACATCTTTCTCCAGTCTCTTGTCAAGCCTTATCAGAGCTCATCTTGATCTTTTACTCGTCTCACTAAACTACAGACATTCCAACTCTGTTTCCTCCTCATCACTCCCCCTCCCCAATTCACAGGTATTGTTCCTTGTTCTGTCTGTCTGTCTTTTTTGGTTATGTCCTTCTCAACCATTCTGCAAAAAAAACTAACATTTGACCTCACCATCATTTGTAAATCCTGCTCCATCTCCACTCTCCCTTTCTTTTCCGAATTCCTTGTATTTGGTGTCTCTCAAGGATCTATCCTTGGTCCCTCCTGTTTCTCACCTACGCACTGCCAGGAAGTGACATTGTCCAAAAGCACAGTGTGAGGTTTCACATGTACACTGACGATGTCCAGCTCTCCTTCCCCACCATCCCTCTCCATTGCTCCACTGTTGCTCAGTTACCAAACTGCTTATCACATTCCCACTACTCGATTAACTGCAATTTCCTCCAAAGAAACATTGTTACGGTTAAACCCATTACCTTCAGTTGCTATTACAAATTCCTTTCCCTTACTGCTGAGCCCGTCCCTCTCTCTGGGTGCAGTCTGAGATAGAACTAGACTCTTCACAAAATTGCTGTCATATCTGTAACCCCAAGGTGACCTTCTGATCAGACATTACGCAATCACAAACACCAGGATTTCCAATCTCTAAAATGTTGCTTGTCTCCACCTCACCCTAGCTCCATTGTTACTGAAACCCCTTACCCATGTCGGTGTTACCTTAAACTTGACGAATCTGAAATGAACCCTTGATTTCATGACTGACCCAGAATCTGCGAGCTTTCAGTGTTTCCTGCACAATTACCGCCCCGATCCCTTTGTGGTGCAGCTTTCTACAGTTTTCACCCTGAAAATAGCACTCTGTTCTCTTATCATCCCCTCCAAAAAGACCGACTTCACTTTTTCCCAAATTATACTCCATCTGACATCTTGTTGCCCCCTTCTCTTGTGCATCTCTCTCTCTTCACAATCCTCTTAGAACTTTACAGTTATGCCTTTTCCAGGAGTTCCCCCCCGCCCCCCCCCCCTCCATTCTTCTAAACATTTACTGGGAGCAGTGGGCAGTGTGAAGCATGCAGAGTTGCTCTGTTTTTAGAGATACTCGATGGGAGGTGCTTGCTGCCCATTGGTCAGAATGGAGACAACTTGCCCATCGAGCTGCATGAGCCTTTCACCCCCTATGTCTTATTGATGAACCACAGCAGCAACACGGAACAGTAAAAAAGAAGTAAATCCTGCTCTTCACATCTCACTGACTCTTGGAATATTCAGTCCCATGTGTCAAAGATCTGCCCTGTTCAGTCACATGAAATTCCAAGGTGGAAACTCCTAGAAACCCACATAGATTTCCACCTGAACTGACTGCTGACCTCCACAAGGGGTAATGTATCCAGTATTCCTGGGCCAGGAGGAGGGGATGGTGCGAGTTTCTAACCTGAACTGACAGTGACAGATTTTATAAACTTGTATGACAGGATACTACAGGTGCATATTCAGATGGTAATCTCAGTCATTTTAACACCTAACTCTGATTGAATTAGTCAATTCATCAGGACCTGGATATTTATATTGTGTGTGAGCATTGTATTCCATCTGAATCCCATTTGCTGCATAAAAGTTCTCCTTTGAATCTTCCCAAACCTCTAATGTGTGTCCTGTAATCCTTGTATAATGAGCTGATGGGTATAAGATTTATTATTATAACGTGTAACTTTTCTAAACCCCTCTGTCACAGCTCCTCTCAATTGCCTTTGCTACAAGGAGAACACCTCAGTTTCCCCAAATCCCTGATTCCCCAATGTCTGCTTGTTTATAAGGCACACATCAGGATTCTGTTGGAACATTGTCCACTTGCCTGCATCAGTGCAGCCCCCAACACTTTTAAATAAAGGGAACATCCTCCAGGACAAAGCACTGTGCCTGAGTGGTGTCCCATCCACTACCTTCAGCATTTCCTCTCCCCATCCCAGAGACACAGTGGCATCAATGTGTAAAAGGTAAAGGCAGCATTGTCCTAGCAGACCATAGGGCTGCTCTCTCATTTGGGAGGAAACTGGAGCACCTGGAAGAAACCCATGCAGACACTGGGAGAATGTTCAAGTCCCACAGAGACAGTTGTTCAAAGCTGGAATCGAACCTGGGGCCCTGGCAGCAGGGCTAATTACTGAGCCACTGTGCCCCCTAAAATTGTAATTTGATTCACAACTACCACTTCCTCTGATAGTTCATTCCACACACAAACCATTGTCTGAACAAAAATAAAAAAAATTCCCGAACGCCTTTTTAAAGCCGTTCTGCTGTCACCTTAAAAGGTATGTACCCAGTCTTGAATCGCGTCCCTTCCTAGAAAGGACACCTGCTGTTCAAATTACTGATACCACCCCTCCATGATTTGAGAAACGTCTAATAAGGTCACTCCTCAGCCTCCTGCGCGCCAGTGAAAGAAGTCGCAGCATATCCAGCCTCTGCTTATAATTCAAACTAACCATTCCCATCAACATCCTGGTGAATCTCTTCTGAATCTGCTCCAACTACATAATGTCCTCCTGATGTAAGCATGACCAGAACTGGACACTGAATTCCAGAAAAGGCCTCCCCAACATCCAAAATAATGTCCCAACTCTTGTACTCAAAGGTCTGAGCAATGAAGGCAATTGTGCTAAGCACCTTCTTAACCACCCTGTCTACATGTGACACAGACTTGAAAGACCCGAACCCCTCAGCCTCTTTGTTCCATTTCACAACTTGAGGCCCTGTTTTTAATTAATGTAAGTCTACCCTCGTTTGTTTTTTCAAGATGTAATATTTTGCATTTATTCCAATCCAAAGATCCCAAAGAACCCTGAGCATTAAAGACAGTAGGAGTATACTTAAGAGGGAAATCAGGAGGGCAAGAAGGGGACATGAGATAGCTTTGGCAAATAGGGATATGAAAAATCCCAAGGGTGTTTATAAATACATTAAGAACAAAAGGGTAACTCGAGAGAGAATAGGGCTCCACAAACATCAGAAAGGCAGCCTATGTGTGGAGCAGCAGGAGATGGGAGAAATAGTAACTGAATGTTTTGCATCAGTGTTTACTATGGAGAAGGACATAGGCAATATAGAATGTGGGGAAATAGATGTCGACATGTTGAATATGTCCATCTTACAGACGAGGACGTGCTGGGTGTCTTGTAACCCGTAAAGACCGGTTAATCCCCAGCATCTGATCAGGTGAACCAGAGAACTCTGGGAAGCTGGGAATGTGATTGCTGGGCCTCTGGCTGAGATATTTGTATCATCGATTATCACAGGTGAGATGCCAAAAGACGAGAGGTTGGTTAACGTGGTGCCACTATTTAAGAAAGGTGGTAAGGACAAGCTAGGGGGCGATCGACCGGTGAGCCTGACATTGATGCTGGGCAAGTTATTGGAGGGAATCCTGAGGAACAAGATGTGCATGTGTTCTGAAAAGCAAGGACTCATTAGTGATAATCAGCATGACTATGTACATGGGGAATCATGTCTCACAAAATTGATTGAGTTATTTGAAGATACATTTGAAGATGTATCAAAGAGGATTGTTGAGGGCAGAGAGGTGGACATGATCTATAGAATTCAGTAAAACGCTCGACAAGGTTCCCCATGGAAGACTGGTTAGCAAGGTTAGATCTCATGGAATACAGGGAGAACTAGCCGTTTGGATACAGAACTGGCTCAAATGTAGAAGGCAGGGTGGTGGTGGAGGGTTGTTTTTCAGATTGGAGGCATGTGACCAGTAGAGTGCCGCAAGGATCGGTGCTGGGTCCACTACTTTTCGTCGTTTATACGTATGCTTTAGATATGAGCATAGGAGGTATATTTAGTAAGTTTGCAGATTGCACCAAAATTGGAGGTATAGTGGACAGCGAAGAGGGTTGGCTCAGATTACAACAGGATGTTGTTCAGATGGGTGAGAAGTTGCAGATGGAGATTAATGCAGATAAATGTGACATGCTGCATTTTGGAAAAGCAAATCTTAACAGGACTGATACACTTAGTGGCACTTTCCTAGATAGTGTTGATGAACAAAGATATCGTGCAGTGCAGGGTCATATTTCCATGAACATAGAGTTGCAGGTAGATAGGATATTGAAGAAAGTGTTTGGAATACATTCCTTTATTGATCAGAGCATTGAGTATAGAAGTTGGAAGGTCATGTACAGGACATTGGTTAGGCCTCTTTTGGAATATTGTGTGCAATTCTGTTCTCCATCAATCGGAAGGATGTTGTGAAACTTGAAAGGGTCAACAAAGATTTACAAAGATATTGCCAGGGTTGGAAGTGTTTGAGCTGCAGGAAGAGAGCAAAAAGGCTGGGGCTTTCTTTCCCTGGAGCATCAGAGACTGAAGGATGACCTCCGTAGAGGTTTATAAAATCATTAGTATCATGGATAGGGTAAACAGACAAGGTCTTTTCCCTGAGTAGAAATCCAAATGCTAGGAATTGGGGATGAAGGCTCACAAATACTTGACTCTGACACAAATGCTCTGCTTTTCAAAATAAAGTCTGGGGGAAACTGCAACCAGAAAAATTCTGATTATCTCAGGAGGAAGAGAACTCAAAACTCGTGCCATTGACCCAGGGGGCGCAATGAAAGTTACAGAAGTCTGGGAAACATTAGAAATGTAACAGGTTGTGAGCAAGGTCGGGTGGGGGGGGGGGGGTGGTGGGGGAGACAAAGGACATAAACACAGTCTGTCACACGGGGGAAGGCAGGAGAGAATAAACAGCAGAAATGGTTGTCCCTCAAGGCCACAGGGAATGGAGTTAGAGCTGGGAAAGAAACAAGGTCATAAGGTGTGTGCAGCTGCCAAAGAAATATGCTAAAAAACTGATTATAAAAGCATAGAGGGCAGAGTTCAGTCTGAAATTTTTGCTCTCAATGGTGAGTACAAAAAGCTGTAAAGCCTGGGGAGTTCTATTACAGCCAACACATACTCAGGATTGGCCAAGTGTGCAGTAACTTTCTGATATTGCTTTTTCTGACATTTGTAGTTCAAGTCTGATGATGCTAGTAACTTTTCAAAATTGTACTGGAGTTTAATATTCTGGAGAAATGTCAAATAAATCACATTGATCATATTCTGCACATCTTACTCCATTACCCTGCATGTTCCAGCATTTCAGTTGCATCCATGTCCTGCCGGTGGAACAGGACATACAGGGATGGTGACGGTGGTGTCTAGAACATTGTAAGCTATGATTCTGTGCGTATGACTGTCAGCTTGTTGCTTGACTAGTCTGCGTTCCAACTTACCCAATAAGATGTGGGCAGGGTGAGATAGTACAGTTGGAGCTCCTCTGCTCGCCAGTTCCTTTACTTTCTGCTTTTTTTAGAATTTCATTGTCTCTCACTCTCCCCTTTGCCGACTCTGACACAAGTATCTCAACGTTGAATCATGACAATTAAAATAAAAACATGTCTCTACAAGAAAACCAATGGAGGAAAATATATTATTCTTGCATCAATTGCATTTTAAACAAAAACAATTCTGTTCAATAAACAGTGTCTCATTTTTTTTTCAATTCAATCAAGCGATCTATTATGTTTTGTCCCTCAGTTTACCGATCTTCATAAATATCCAATCAATTTCAGTGGAACATGCTGATAAAGTATTGAACCAATTTATCTGTTTAGGTTTTAGCATTAGTTATCAAGTCATTACCATTACAAAAATTGCATAATAATTGGTCTGGGTAACAAGTGTACTGAGGTTCACAATTTAATTTATTGACTGTTTGAAAAATGGTACAATATATTGTTTTTTCAGGATTCTAACAGTAATTGTTAAGGCATTTGCATGACAATAATTGTAGTATGCTTTAGTTTAGTCTTGCTAACAACTACAGTGAAGTTTATATTTGAATTTAATGCAATCTTCCCTAGTACCTATACAGTAATATAAAAATCCATTTTATTTCCAATCAACACACCTACAAAAGAATCCATTATTTCTGATGCAATGCGCACTGTTAAAAATATGACTTTTGCTCATTTGAATGATCTGTGTAATCCCAGCCTTATAAATTTAGAAAAACCTAATTACTTTTCCCTTCAATAATTCCTGTTCATTTTTGCAGAGGTACAGTCAAATAGCAAGATGAAATTTATCATTATTCTAATAGAATTTTGAAAATCTATATGTTGTTAATATATAATAATTGTTAATTTTAATCCATAGAATATAGAACAGTACAGCACAGTACAGGTCCTTTGGTCACGATGTTGTTCCGACCTTTTATCCAACTCTAAGATCAAACTAACCAACATGCCCTTCATTTACTATCATCCATGTGCCTATCCAAGAGTCACGTAGATGTCCCTGATGGATCTGAATCTACTGCCACCACTGGCAGTGCATTCCACAAACTCACCACTCTGTATAAAGAAACGATCTCTGACATCTCCGCACAACTTCCGCCATTCATCTTAAAATTATGCCACTTTGTAGGGAAAAGTCTTTCATTATCCACTCTATCTATGCCTCTCATCATCTTACACAAAGCTATCAAGTAAACTCTTTCACTGCAATGACCAAAGCCCCAGCTTTGTCAACCTTTATTCATAAGACATGCCTTCCAGTCCAGACAACATTTTGATAAATCTCATCTGCACCTTCTCTAAAGCTTCCACATCCTATGTCTTATGAGGTGATCAGAGCAGAACACAATATTCCAAGTATAGTCTCATCAGGGATCCATAGAGCTGCAGCATAATCTCGTGGCTCTTAATCTCAACCTCCCCACTAATGAAAGCCAACACACTATGCACTGTCTTAATAACCCTATCACCTCAGATGTCAGCTATGAGGGATGTATGGACGGGCACCCCACGATCCCTCTGTTCCTCCACATTGTCAAGAATCCTGCATTTAATCTGAAAATATGCATTCAAATTTGAAATTCCAAAATGAATAACTCCACATTTTCCCAGTTTTAACACCATCTGCCACTTTTCAGTCCAGCTCTGCATCCTGTCAATGTCCTCCAGCAACCTACAAAAGCCCTCCACACTATCCACAACTCCACAAACCCTCGTGTCATTGGCAAACTTCCTAACACACCCTTCCACTTCCTCATCCAAGTCATTTGTAAAAATCACAAAGAGCAGAGGTCCCAGAACTGATCCCTTCAGAACACCATTGGTCACCGTGCTCCAAGCTGAAAACTATCCATTTAATCTCACCCTGTCCTCTATGGATCAGCCACTTTATTATCTAACCAGTCAGGTTTCCCTGTATCCCATGCCTCATTACTTTCTGAATGAGCCGACCATGGAGAACCTTATCAAACACCTTGCTAAAATCCTTATACACCACATCCACTACTCTGTCCTCACCAATGTGTTTGCCACAACCTCAATTAATTCAATGAGGCTTGTGAGGCATAATCTGCCGCTCACAAAGCCATGCTAACCATCTCTAATAAATCTATGCTTTTCCAAATAATCATTAATCCTGTCTCTCAGAATTCTCTCCAAAGATTTGCCCACAATTGATGTAAGACTGACTCATCGATGATTCCCAGGATCATCTCAATTGCCTTCTTGAATAAGGGAATAACGTTTGTCACCCTCCAATCATCTGGTATGACTCCAGTGGACAGTGAGGATGCAACGATCATTGCCAAAACACAGTAATCACTTGCCTCCTTTTATCATAACAACCTAAGTTATATCCTTTCTGGCCCAGGGGACTTATCTGTCCCCATGATTTTTAAATATTTTCCGCACATTCTCTGTCTTAACATCGACCTGTTCGACCATATCAGCCTGTTTCACGTTGTCCTCACAAGGAACAAGGTCCCACTCACTCGTGAAGATTGAAGCAAAGTTCTCAGTAAAGACCTCCCCTATCTGCTCAGGCTCCTGGCACAAATTTGCTTCACTATAAGGGGTATAAATGTGGAATTATGTCTCAGCACTGAATTAATGTAAAGATATTACAGTGTACAATATAACTACTTTGAATATTGAACGGTATTTTAACTGAGAAAACACAGTTAAATTGATTTGATTATGTTTCACTTCATGCCAACATTTATTGTATTTAGAACCACAATAAGAGTTTCCTTTTTGCATATATGAACCTTACTTAAAATTCATCGCACATTTATGTGAAGAAAATAGAATTAGCATCTGTTTGTTCCTTCCTTTATCACTGAGTGTTCATTTTGAAATTGTGGAAGTTGTACGTTGTTGAAAGGAAGGGAACTTCTCTTCGGCTGAATATTCACATTGAACGACTGATGCATTTTTAAAATTAAAGTACAATGATCACGCAGTTTTGTCAATTTGTCTTTCAAAGAATTGTAATGAGATTCCTGTTTATTTAAATCCACCATTCCATCATTCTATTGTTATTGTAAAATATTGTTTAATTTCCAGTCCATTACACACAGAAACTACCTAATTAATTTCCATTCGAATTACTACAATAAACAGTTGATTAGTTTTCATTTGAGAAGCCACATTAAACATAATACTGCTGTCCTGCCGTCCTGAGTGGGAACATTATGAAAGGAGCCTGTGGAGCTGTGGCAGTGTCTCTATTACTAGACCCGAGGGAAGGTTTCAAATCACACCTTCAACACAAATATATCAAGAGCTGCTCTGAATGTTGATTAGAGAGCACCTAAGCACAGATTGAACTGCTTTTCAATCCAACATTAGATCTGCTTTTATCTATTATATCAATAATCACCAAATCTGATACTTATTTGTATCAGGTTACCAAGAAATATGTGTTGGAAAATTCGCTTTAGCCACTTTGCTTTTACAAAAGATTTACATCTGTCCCTGTTTTCTCTAACAGAAAGAAATCTGAAGAGGATTTTCACTTTTACGAAGAAAAGGGGAGGTGTTTCCCATATAAATTAATGCTTCTTCGATCTACGCCTTTTCAGTTTATGTCAGGTTTCTAATAACGCTTTACTTTCAGATAATGGGGATACCTGTATCTAATTCTGTCACTTATATGTTCCTGGAGAACATTTGAAAATGTTGCAGAATTAAAGATTACGATATCTAAGTAATGAGATTGATTTTTGTTTGTTGCAAAGGGGCAAGTTCAAACAATTGAAACACATTAAACATTATTATCTCGTGCTATAAGTTGGAAATAAAGTTGATAGCTCCTTCAGTAAACTAACAAATGCTACCACCTATTACTTGTCGGTCAGCTGATTACCTACTTTGTAACTAAATGTTGTGATTCATCTAAATATTACTCTGTCCTTTGATCAAAGTGAGTTTGTAATTGTTGTTCAGTTTATGAATTGTCAGAAACTTGTTTTTATTTTTCCATTCACCTGTTCATTTTGACCGTAAGAATGAAATGCTTTGGAAATATTGGAGTTTGTTCATTTAAAAATAAGGTTTGTACATCTCTTACATATCTCACTTCTTGTAATATGATTCAAGAATGTTTTCTGGTGGAATTCTAGTAAATACCAAACATTCGTTGGATTCAAATAAGGTCTTTAACACCCAGTTATCAATCTGTTGTTAATGTTTCAGCTGTTACATTGACATTGATTAGGTACTCATTCAGAGAGATCAACTGACAATTATAAACTTGCAGGATTATTGAATTGAGAAAAAGATACAGATGTGGAAACATTTTTTAGAAGGAATTGTTTTTTCATTCAAATGTGTAAGCTGTTCAAGAATTCTATATCATCTTCCATTGGTTTTCTTGTCGAGAATGTAAATTTATAATTATTGTGAATTAAAATGTGTTCTGTATTTTGAAATTTGTATCAGATTTAAGAAGAAAAAGAGGAGCAATTAACATGAAAAGTTCAGTCAATAGAAAGCACAGTAAATTAAATTGGCAGAGGTAACTTTTAGTATTGTTTCTGAATATTCAGTCAAATATTTCTAATGGCAAGAGTGTTGTTCCGGTAAAGCACAGCAGGTCAGGCAGCATTCAAGGAGAAGCAGAATCGACGTTTTGGGCATAAGCCCTTCATCAGGAATCATTTCGATACTCCTGCTCTTTGAATGTGCCTGCACTTTTGCAACACCACAGCTTTCCTCACTTTCTCCAAATATGCTTAATGAACATGAACTGAAAATGTTAGCATCAGCAGTTGAACAAGACCAAATAAACACATTTTTTTACAATATTTATAGTGAAAACTTGTTTGAGAACATGCATCAAATCAGATCGAACATTTCTTGCCGTTAGAACCCTTGGCCCTTCATAATAAAGAATAACCATGCTTTGCACAACCAGTATGGTGTATAACGACTGAACTGAAATACCACAGGACAACGATTGCATTTATTGAAGGGAATGATAACCAGATCCTTACTGTGATAGTGGGGATTGATCTCAGAAACAATAAAATTTTACTGTGATTATTCCACTGAACAGTAATCAGATGGTCATGAAGATCTTTGTGTGGCTTTATGTGCAGTGTTTTGTTTGAACATTGATTTCAGTAACATTGAGATATTTTACATATTGACAATTGATAGTTAAAGGTAAGTTTTAAATGCAACAGTTAAAAAAAATGTCAGTTTTGTTTAGCGAAACACAATTCTAAGTTTATGGAATCCCTACTGTGTGGAAACAGGCCATTTGGCCCAACAAGTCTACACTGACGTTCCAAAGAATAATCCACTCAACACCATTCTGCTCTCAGATTACTGGACATTTACCCTTGACTAATGCATATAACCTACACATCCCTGAACAGAACATGCAGCTTAGAATGGCCAATTTACCTCACCTGCATATCTTTGGATTGTGGGAGAAAACCAGAAGGTGACCCTGTGTATTTTTACAAGACCATTATACCAAGTACCATCCCCAAAGGACTTAAGATGTATCTCTGAGCTGCGGTACTGTCTCTGATTATCGACATCCCACAATTTACTAAACTGCATGCATCAGCGTCTATTTCTTGCGGATTATCAGACGCAGGGACTGTTAATAAAACATATGAAATTATATTTGACAAAATCTCAATCCAAAAAGAGCTAGCATCATAACTCTAAGTATCCCTAGCATTCTAAAAATTCTGCTGAAGCACAAAAAAACTGAATTCACAATCCTACAGAAATAATCCCACGCTCGCATCGCCACTGTATAATGAGTTATTCGAAGTCTGTTCAGTCTGAGTTTCAGCGGGTCTTCCGTTCATTCGGCTGTCCAGACTTCTTCCTCAACTGGAGAATTCACTGGCCCTTTGATCCGAGTGTAGTGAGTCCAGCCTTTCTCCGCTGTCCTTATTATAATTTTGGTAATCAAAGGATCCTGATATGGCCCTTCCCAGTCCGGCTGCAATTTAGTCTCTGTCCACGATTTTACTAAGGCCCAATCTCCTGGCCGGATGGGATGAACGGTGAATTCAAGGGGTGGAGTCTGTGCCAATAAACTCTGTTACCTGAGGAGAGACAAAGAGGCGGACAAGCCCAGTATATATTTCTTTAGAACAAGTCTTTAGTTTCGGGAATTGTCAATTCTCCGTTCATTCCCAGGTAAGGTAATCCAAATATGATTTCATAGGGGATAGTCCCAAATTTTTCCTTGGGGCTGTTTGTACTCGCAAGAGAGCTATAGGTAAACATTTGGTCCAAGGGAGTCTGGTTTCTATTATCAATTTAGAGAGCTGTCATTTGAGTGTTTGGTTCATTCTCTCAAACCTTCCTGATGATGGTGGGTGCCATGGAGTATGGAACTCCCAGAAAATTCCCAACCCTTTCAATACCCCCTGTAACACTTTAGAGGTAAAATGAGTTCCTTGGTGGAATGTATATGGTTCACTAGCCCATATCGGGGAATTATGTGCTCCAATATTGTATTACACGCCACACTCACAGTGGCAGGAGCTCGGGGGTATGCCTCAGCCCAACCAGACAGATGATCTACTATGACCAGCATATATTTTAGTCTTCCTACTCTGGGTAGTTCAGGATAATCTTCTTGTATACTCTGGAAGAGTCTCAATCCCGGGTCTCTTCCTCCCGGGGTCTGTTTTCTCAAGACTTTCTTATTTACCTTTCTGCATATGAAACATCCATCACATATGTGTTTAGCAATTGTATATATTCCATTACATCCATATTCCCTAAGAACTAAAAGACACGTTGTTTGTACTCCCCAATGGCTGCCTTGATATAGGACAGCCATAATTTCTCACATTATCATTTTCCCTTCCATCAGGTAACCTCCAATCCCCATCTGCTGTTTTTTGCAGCACCAAAATCTTTCAATTCTTTTTCAATTCTTTCAGAAAATACAGGAGCTTCCGGGGATCAGGGACAATAGGTATTAGGGAATGAATCACCACTCCTTGTGGGTCTAGGTCTGCTTCCTTAGCCAGTTCATCGGCTAATCTATTCCCCCTAACTTCTGGTTCATTTCCTTTCTGATGACCATTTACATGCACCACTGCTATTTCTCGGGGGAGTAATAGGGACTCCAAGACCCGTTTAAACAACTCCTCATGTGCTAATTCCTTCCCGCGGCTATTGATCAGTCCTCTTTCCTGCCATATCTTTCCGAAAGTGCGCACAACACCAAATACATATTGAGAGTCACTGTATGCTGCTCCCTCTTTATTTTCTAACGCCCTAAGGACACTTTCCAATGCATAAAGTTCGCAGGTCTGAGCTGACCACCCATTTGGCAACCTTCCTGCCTCTACCACACTTCCTTTCATCCCATCTACAACTGCATACCTATTATGTCTTTTCCTTTCAGTCACATGGGATGATCCGTCTGTAAAAAGTCCGGCTCCTGCATGAAGCGGAACATCTCTCAGGTCCATGCAGACCTTAGTTTGGCATTCTATAACATCAAGCCAGTCGTGCTCTGGATTCTGAGGAGATTCTCCTTCTCCTCTCCAAAGAAAGGCAGCTGGATTTAAACAATTATGCGTGACCAACACTAGATCATCCTTTTCTACAAATATTGCCTCATATTTCAGAATCCGTGTCAACCATCACCCAGCTTTTTGGTTTAGGATCGTTCTCACTTGGTGTGTGGTGCTTACTATTTGTGGTCCCCCAAGTATAAGCTTTATGCTTTCTTCCACCAACAGTGCAGCGGCAGCCACGGCCTGCACACACTCAGGCCACCCCCGTTATGCTGGATCCAATAGCTTCGAAAGATATGCTACTGGCTGTTTCATTCCTCCCCACCTCTGGGTTAATACTCCCAAAGCCGCTCACTTATCTACGGTATCAACGAGATGGAAAGGTTTATCTCGAGAAGGTAAGGCGGACACGGGGGCATGGATCAGATCTCTTTTGAATTCTTAAATAGTTCTTTTTCCTTCTCTTCCCAACTCAGACACTTTGGTTCCTCCTCTAATAGTTTGAGATATAATTTATTCGTCTTTTGTGCATAAGAATAAATCCACAATCTGCAATATCACATTAAACCCCAAACATTATGATATTCCCGTTTATTCCTGGGCAGCGGAATCCCCACTATTCCCTTTATTATTCCAGGCTTCCCTTTCGCTTCCCTCACGAACTAAATGTCCCAAGTATTTCACTTCTCGCTCCACATATTGTAATTTGTTTTTAGATACTCGCAGTCCCTGCTGACCAAGGAAATTCCATTTTTTTTCGGTGCTTCTACTACTCTTTCTCTTCTTTTTCCTGTTACTAAGAGGTCGTCTACATATGGCAACAGGGTTTGGGGCTGCTAAATTTCTCCAATATTTGTTCTAACATCTGTCAAAATAAATTCGGGGGTTGCGTAAACCCCTGGCGGAGCACGGTCCACCAGTACTGCTGTTTCCGTCCTTTTTTGGGATCTTCCATTCAAAGGCAAAAAATTCCTACTTTCCTCCCAAAAGGCATCCTTTAAATTGTAGTCATGAGGGATCATACTTAATTACGTACAATTCAATCTTCTCAAATCCTGTACCAATCGATAACTTCGATCAGATTTACGCACTGGTAGAATTCGGATATTTTCAGGAGACACACATGGCTCCAACAGGCCATCTCTAGCCCCTCAATTACTGGCTGCAGTCCTCGTTTACCTTCAATGGAAATGGGATACTGTCGCTCATAAACAACATCCCCTTTCCTTTTTCAACTTATTTCTATGGGACGGATCTGTATTTTTCCACGATTCCCTTCTCTAGCCCATATAATAGAGTCTTCCTCTCTCTCCACATCTTCTGTCAACATTGCCATTTGTACAACTAATTCTTTTTCCTGAATGCTAATCTCCGGTCCGAAGAGGGTAATGAAATCTCTCCCTAGTTAGTTACTTCCTATATCAGGGATATACAACAGTTCCCCTGTAACTGTATCCTTAGGTCCTTCTATTATCATAGGTTCAAATACTGGAACAGTAAATCCTTCCCCTTTAACCCCGGAAACAGTAATTGACTGTGTTGACATTCCTACTTTCTTTGATTTAAAATTCAGCGATGACCGTGCTGCCCCCATAACTACTAGAAAGACGACCTCTTCCCGACAGGGTCCCATCTCAAAGTTTATCAAGAGTGCCTGGTGGCTCCCCGCGGGCAGGAATCCTTGACACAGTGATTGAGAGCGCTGGCAATAAAGGTGTTTGCTTTCGCGCAGCAGCACGTGTTGGTCGGTTAGCTCAGCTGGTTAGACCGTGGCTCACAAATCGCCAAGGTCGTGGGTTCAAGCCCCACACTAAACATGCGCTGGCTGGAGCAGAGCTGTGCGGCGAAAGCAAATTCCGATAGTGCCGGTGCTCACAACCACGGCTGCTCTGCATTTTCTGCTTCTCATCGATCGCACGTTAGTCTGAAGTATTTCCTTTCGTTGCAAAGCTTTTCAACAAAAAAAACATTCACTTTTCCGAACGCACATACTCGAGTTAACGATTTGCTCTGATATCTAAAATTAAGCACAATGTCCGGTCGCATGCAATTTCAATCGCAACGCAACCAGCTCAGCTGCAGCTTCTCACGTTGACAAATTTCGTCTGGAGAACCGTACCTTCAACGATCGCTCACTGTTCTTCTGGATACTCACAGACCTTTGGAGTCAGGGTTATGTGCTGCTGATTAACTGCTACGAACCTTATGCCAAATGCATTGGAATTGTAATCTATCAGTGGGGTTCTTTCTGCTCCCGAA
The DNA here is from genome assembly GCF_047496795.1 of Chiloscyllium punctatum. Taxonomy (NCBI): domain Eukaryota; kingdom Metazoa; phylum Chordata; class Chondrichthyes; order Orectolobiformes; family Hemiscylliidae; genus Chiloscyllium; species Chiloscyllium punctatum. The sequence continues at coordinate 51,126,854 of NC_092751.1, forward strand.
CGACGCAGTTGCTTTGGTTTCAGCAACAGCTCAGAAGTCAATTGCACGTTTTGCTCAATGACTCATGTTGCTTATGCAATCTTCGTTTGACAACATATTTAGCAAGTTATCAGGCCTTCCTGCAGAGTTTGTCTGCGACAGGTCAGCTGCTAAAATTGTTGCTTCAGACAGCATGCTACACACTACATTTGAAAATGGAAAATGTGCAAACGTTTACAGGCCGAACACTCGCTCACTATTTCGCCTGGCGCGTCAGAGGCTGGGAGCTGATCTTACGGAGGTTTTTTCAATCATGAGGGGAATGAATCGGGTAAATAGACAAGTTCCTTTCGCTCAGGTGGGGCAGTTCAGAACTAGAGGGTATAAATCTGGTGTGGGAGGGTGAGAATTCGAAAGGCAGTGAGGGGCAACGGCTGCACGCAGAGGGTGGTGCGTTTCTGGAATAAGTTACCAGACGAGCTGGTGATGGATGGTATAATTCCAATACTGTTAAGGAATCTGGACGTGTACTTGAATAGGAAGGGTTGAGAGAGAAATGGGTCAAGTGCATGCAATCGCGGCTGGATCAGTTGAGGATATCTGTTCGGAATGGACGAGTGCGACCGAAGACTGCGTTTTCAGTGCTGTCCATATCTAATGGCTCTATGATAGTGCAGGTGAAACGATAAAGTCGTGCATCTAACCCTATCCAATATTTGATTGAATCGATGGCGCTTCCGGCTTCGTGGAGCAAGTTGTTTGGAAACACAACAACCACACAAGCGCTGTATGCCGTCAGTGTGGGGATTGAACCCACGACCTTGGCATTATCAGCACCACGCTCTAACCAACTGAGCTAACCGACGAACGCCAGCGGCCTGGCGAAAGCAAATGCCTATATTGCCGGTGCTCACAACCACGGCTGCTTTGCATTTTCTGCTTCTTATCGATAGCACGATATTCTGAAGGATTTCCTTTCGTTGCAAAGCTTTTCAACAAAAAAAACATTTACTTTTCCGAACGCGCATACTCGAGTTAATCATTTGCTCTGATATCTAAAATTAAGCACAGTGTCCGGACGCATGCAATTTCAGTTGCAACGCCACCAGCTCAGCTGCAGCTTGTCACGTTGACAAATTTCATCTGTCGAAACGTACCTTCAACGATCGCTCACTGTTCTTCTGGACATATAATGTGGCTACAGGGATGGTGCAGGAGGCACGGTTTCGGGTTTTTGGATAATTGGAGCTATTTCTGGGATGGGGCCTATACAAGCAGAATGGTCATCATCTAAACCAGAGGGGTACCAACATCTGGGGCGGGGGGGTGTGTTGGGGGGGATTCGCTAAAGCTATTAAGGTGGATTTAAACTCATGCAGCAGGGGGATGGGAACCAAAATTGTAGGATAGGTACAGAAGAGGATGAGAGTCGGGAGTTCCAAAATCAAGTATCTGACACTGGCAAGTGAAAACTTGGATTGAAGTGTATGTACTTCAACGTGAGGAGCATCCGAAATAAAGTGGGTGAACTGTTAGCATGGGTTGGTTCCAGGGACTTCGATGTTGTGGCCATTACAAAGAAATGTATAGAGCAGGGACAGGAATGGCTGTTGCAGGTTCCGGGATTCAGATCTTTCAGTAAGAACAAAGAAGATGGTAAAAGACGGGGAAGATGTGGCATTGTTGATCAGGGACAATATTGCAGTTGTAGAAAGGATGTTTGTGGACTCGTTAATTGAGGTAGTGTGGGCTGAGGGTAGACACAGGAAAGGAAAAGTCACCATGCTGGGAGTTTTCTATCGGCCTCCGAATATTCCCAGAGCTTTAGAGGTAAGGATAGCAAAGATGATTCTCGATAGGAGTAAGAGAGGCAGTGTATTTGTCATGGGGGACTACATCTATCCAAATATTGACTGGGATCACGATAGTACGAGTCCGATAGATGTGTCAGTTTTTGTCCAGTGTGTGCAGGAGGGCTTCCTGACACAGTATGTAGACAGGCCTACAAGGAGCAAAGCCACTTTAGATTTAGTACTGGGTAACGATCCTGGTCAGGTGTTTGATTTGGAAGTAGATGAGCACAATGGAGATAGCGATCACAATTCTGTCAGGTTTACTTTTGTGATGGAAAGGATAGGTGTACTCCACCAAGAATGAGTTACCGCTGGGGGAAGGGAAATTACGATGCAATTACGAAAGATTTCGGAAGCGTAGAATGGGGAAGGAAACTGCAGGGGATGAGCACATTAAAAATGTGTAGCTTATTCAAGGAAAAGCTCCTGTGTGTCCTAGATAAGTATGTACCTGTCAGGCAGGGAGGAAGATATAGAATGTGTGAGCCGTGGTTTACTAAGGAAGTGGAATCCCTGGTCAAGACTAAAAAGAAGGCTTATATTAGGACAAAATGTGAAAACTCAGGGCTCTTGAGGGTTCCAAGGAAATCAGGAAAGACCTAAAAAGAGAGCTCAGATGAGCCAGGAGGAGATATGAGAAGTTGTTGGTGGATAGGATCAGGGTTAACCCTAAGGCTTTCCACAGGTATGTCAGGAATAAAAGAATGACGAGAGTTAAATTAGGGCCAATCAAGGATAATAGTGGAAAGTTGTGTGTGGAGTCAGAGGAGCTAGGGGAAACACTAAATATATATTTTTTGACATTGTTCACTACAGAAAATTAAAATGTTGGCGAGGAAGATACAGAGATACTTGTATCTAGACTTGAAGAGATTGAGGTTCACAGGAAGAGGTATTAGAAATACTGCAGAGTGTGAAAATAGACAAGTTCCCTGAGCCGGATGGGATCTATCCTAGGATCATCTGGGAAGCAATGGAAGAGATTGCCGAGAATTTGGCATTGATCTTCAAATCATCATAGTCTACAGGAATAGTGCCTGAGGACTGGAGCATAGCAAATGTGGTTCCCTTGTTCAAAAAGGGTAGTAGAGACAACCCTGGGAATTACAGACCAGTGAGCCTCACTTCAGTTGTTGGTAAAGTGTTGGCAGAGGTTATAAGAGATAGGATTTATAACCATCTAGAGAAGAATAATCTGATCAGGGACAGTGAAGGGTAGGTCGTGCCTAACGAATCTTATTGACTTTTTTTGACAAAGTGACCAAACAGGTAGATGAGAGTGAAACAGTTGATGTGGTGGAAATGGATTTCAGCAAGGCGTTCGATAAGTTTCCCCCAGTCGACTATTATACAAAATGTGGAGGCATGGGATTGTGGGACACATAGCAGTTATTGGTTAGCTGAAAGGAAACAGAGGGTTGTCGTTGATGGGGCATGTTCATCTTGGTGTCCAGTTACTAGCGGCGTACCGCAAGGTTCGGTGTTGGGTCCACTGCTCTTCATCATTTTTATAAATGACCTGGATGAGGGTTTAGAAGGGAGGGTTAGTAAGTTTGCTGATGACAATAAGGTCGGTGGAGTTGTGGATAGTGATGAAGGATGTAGTAGGTTGCAGAGAGACATAGATAGGATGCAGATCTGGGCTGAGAGTTGGCAAATGGAGTTTAATGTGGACAAGTGTGAGGTGATACACTTTGGACGGAGTAATCGGAATTCAAAGTACTGAACTAATGGTAAGATTCTTGGTCGTGCAGCTGAGCAGAAAGATCTCGGTGTCCATGTACACAGATCTCTGAAAGTTGCCACCCAGATTGACAGGGTTGTTAAGAAGGCATACAGTGTTTTGGCCTTTAGTGGGATTAAGTTCTGGAACCAGGAGGTTATGCTACAGCTGTACAAAGCTCTGGTATGGCCACACTTGGAGTTTTTTGTACAGTTCTGGTCACCGCACTATAAGAAAGATGTGGAAGCTTTGGAAAGTGTGCAGAGGAGATTTAATAGGATGTTGCCTGGAATAGAAGGAATGTCTTACGAGGAAAGTCTGAGGGCCTTGACACTGTTCTCATTAGACAGAAGAAGGTTGAGAGGTGACTCAATAGAGACATACCAGATAATCAGGTTAGATAGGGTGGACAGGGAAAGCCTTGTTCCAAGTATGGGAACGGCAAACACAAGGGGACACAACTTTAAAGTGAGGAGAGATAGGTAAAAGACAGATGTCAGAGGTAGTTTCTTTACTCAGAGTAGTAAGGGTATGGAATGCATTGCCTGCAAAAATTGTAGTTTCACCAAGTTTATGTGCATTTAAGTCGTCATTGGACAGGCATATGGACGTACATGGAATAGTGCAGGTGGGATGGGCTTCAGATTAGTATGACAGGGCCGATGGGCCTGTACTGCGCTATAATGTTCTATGTTCTATGGGCAGAGAGCTAGATGGTGTCAACTTGCAAAATGTCCATATTACAGAGGACGAGGTGCTGGATGTCTTGAAACGCAGAAGGGTGAATAAATCCGCAGGACCTTATCAATCTTAGAATCATAGAGATGTACAGCATGGAAAAAGATCATTTAGTCCAACCCGTCTATGCCGACCAGATATCCCAACCGAATCTAGTCCCACCTGCCAGCACCTGGCCCATATTCATCCAAACCCTTCCTATCCATATATGCATCCAAATGCCTCTTAAATGTTGCACTTGTACCAACCTCCACTACTTCCTCTGGCAGTTCATTCCATACACGTACCACGCTCTGTGTGAAAACGTTGCCCCTTAGGTCTTTTTTATATCTTTCCCCTCTCACCCTAAACCTATGCTCTCTCGTTCTTGATTCCCCCACCCCAGGGAAAATAATTTGTCTAACCTGTCCATGACCCTCACAATTTTGTAAACCTATATAAGGCCACCCCTCAGCCTCCGACTCTCCAGAGAAAACAGCCCCAGCCTTTCCAGTCTCTCCCTATAGCTCAAAACCTCCAACCCTGGCAACATCCTTGTAAATCTTTTCTGAACTCTTTCAAGTTTCGCAACATCTTTCTGAGAGGAAGGAGACCAGAATTAAATGCAATATTCCAAAAGTTCCCTAACCAATGTCCAGTCCAGCCGCAACATGACCTCCCATCTCCTGCACTCAGTACTCTGACCAATAAAGGAAAGCATACCAAACGCATTCTTCACTATCCTATCTACCTGTGGCTCCACTTTCAAGGAGCTATGAATCTGCATTCCAAGGTTCTTGGTTCAGCAACACTCCCTAGGGCCTTACCAGGACCTGATCAGGTGTACCCTAGGCCTCCGTCAGAGGCCAGAGAAGTGATTGCTGTGCCCCGTGCTGAAATATTAGTATAATTGATAGTCACAGATTAGGTGTCAGAAAACTGGAGGTTGGCTAACGTGGTGCCACTGTTGAAGCAAGATGGTAAGGAAAAGCCAAAGAACTACAGACCGGTTTGCCTGATGTCAGTGGAGGGCACGTTGAAGGAGGGAATCATGAGGGCCAGAATTTGCATGTATTTGAAAAGGGAGTTTCTAATTTGGGATAGTCAGCATTGCTTTGTGGGTGGGAAATCATGTCCCAAGAAATTGATTGCGGTGTTTGAAGAAGTAACAAAAAGGATTGATGAGGTCAGAGCTATCGATGTGAGCGATATAAGTTCAATAAGGTGCTTGAAAAGTTTCCACATGGGAGATTGGTGAGCAAGGTTAAATTTCATGGAATACAGGGAAAACCATCCATTTGGATACAGAACTGGCTCAAATGTAGAAAACAGAGGGTGGTGGTGGATGGTTGTTTTTCAGACTGGAGGCCTGTGACTAGTGGAGTGCCACAAGGATCGGTGCTGGATCCACTATTTTTGTCATTTATATAAATGATCTGGATGTGAATATAGGAGGTGGAAAGTGTAAGTTTGCAGATGACATCAAATTTGGAGGTGTTGTGGATAGCAAAGAATGTTACCTCAGATTACAACGGGATTCGGATCAAATGGGCCAATGGGCTGAGGTGTGGCAGATGGAGTTTAATTTAGATAAATGTGAGGTGCGGCATTTTGGGAAAGCAAATCTCAGCAGGATTTATGTACTTAATGGTATGTTCCTGGTGAGTTTTGCTCAACAAAGAAACTTTGGAATGCAGGTTCATAGCTCCTTGTAAGTGGATTCGCAGGTCGATAGGATAATGAAGAAGGTGTTTGGTATGGTTGCGTTTACTGCTCAGAGCATTAAGTAGAGGAGTTGGGAGGTCATGTTCTGGCTGTACTGGACATTGGATGAGCCACTTGTGGAATATTGCATGCAGTTCCTGTCTCCTCCTGATCGGAAGGATGTTGTGTAAATTGAAAGGTTTCAGAAAAGATTTACAGGGATGTTGCCAGGATTGGAGGATTTGAGCTACAGGAGAGGCTAAAATGTTTGGAGATATTTGAGCCTGAGGGGAGACCATATGGAGGTTTATAAGAGAGGTATGGATAGGTTTAACAGCCACGGTCTTTTCCCTGAGATAGTGGAGTCCAGAACCGGGCAACCTGTTCATGGTGAGAAGGGAAAAATATGAAAAGAACCTAAGGGACAACCTTTACAGGCAGAGGGTGATGTGTGTATGGAATGAACTGCTAGAGGAAGTGGTGGAGGTTGGTGCAATTACTGCATTTGGAAGGCATCTGGATGGGTGTGCGAAGAGGAAGAATTGAGAGAGATTTGGGCCAAGTGCTGGCAAATAAGACGAGATTATGTTAGGATATGTGGGTGGCGTGGATGAATTGGACCGAAGGCTCTGTTTCTGTGCTGTACATCTCTATGACTGTAAATGTTTTCCACTGTCCATTTACAGCCATACATTTCACTGTTTCCCCTGTTTACCTTGGTCAGTTCCCCTCTCAAACACACATAAATGGTTTTGGTTGTGGTTGTAGGGTGTGCTTTATGGTCACTTTAAAAATCCATTATCTTGCTGACTTCCACTACACTACAATTTCCCAGAGTATATCTCATTGTAATAATACTCCTTCACTCAGCATCATCACCAAACGGTCGATCTGAGATCGTCACCTCCCTGGCCGTTTGCACAATATGTTATTCAAAGAAACACTGACAAAAACATTCCAAAGATTGAAGTTTCCCAAAATTATCACAGTGCCTTTGCATTACACAGGAATTCATTCGAACTTGTAACAGTGTTGAGCAATGAAATGCTGCTAGGCATCCTAAAAAAACATTCTCCTGCTTGTGTTTTTGACACGTGTTGCCTGGAATTTGCATTCAGGCCGATTTAGCTGCATAATCTAAGACCAAATGCTTTCTCTGTAATCCCTTTGTTACCCATTACTGTCAGGGTTACCCATCCTGCACTCCCATTCTGCCTGAGACCCCTCAAGGATGTGTGGAATTGAATATTTAGGTTCCACCTTTTGTTTCTCCAAATATTTTGGTGACCAAATCTTATTTATCTGTGTGTCACAAGTCCATCCACCTTATTGAAGATAATTTGTCCATTCCAAAGAAAGAACATTGTTATTGACTTTTTCCCAGAATTTCCTGTCACAGCCTAATTCACTGATGTACAGTTTTAGTTAAACTCTGCCCGATCCTGTTCCTTTCTGGTTGGCTTCAGCTACATTCCATGCTGTTGCGATGCTTCACCCCTTTTCTATTTGGATTTGGAAAGTTCCTTCCACCTGAACCCTGTCCCTGCATCCTTCATCTCAGTTTAAAGCCCTGTCCATAAACCTACCGACATGATTAGCCAGGACATTGCTCCCAGCAGCGTTGTTTTTTTTAATTCACATGGGGGATGTTACTCTCTATGGCTGGCCAGCGTGTATTTCCCACTCCGAGCTGCCCTTGAGCTGGGTGGCTTGCTGGATCATTTCAGGGGGCAGTTGAGAGTCAACCTCCTTGCTCTGCGTCTGGAGTAACATGTCGGTCAGACCTGCTGTCGATAACAGCTGACGTCCTTCTTTAAAGGATATTAAGCAGTTAGATGGTTATAGCTGACACTGGCATTAAATTCTGGATGAACAGTCTAGTGAGAATAGCACGAGGCCATCACCTCTCCCACTCGTAGCTCAACCGTCACTGAGTACTGATCCTACTTCAATATGAACCAAAAACCTTTCATCGTGCCCATTGCTTGATCCTGAAATCATTCTTGCACTCTGGTGATATCACTCAGTATCTCTCCATGTGGTATCCCTCACTGTGTGGGTCTAATTGCTGCCTCTGTCAGTGTCTCTCACTCTTGCAGCTACTCCAGATCCTGAGCCAACAGAATTCCCCATTCCAGAGAGACGCAGCAGCACAGGCCAGGGATGGATACTGGGGTTTTCCAGATCTCTGTGGCACTGGGTACCATTCTCCCTGTGTAACCCTGACTGCATCGGTCTAATTTCCCATTCTCTTTATTTCTCTGTCTTCTCTGGGTACTCAGGAAGTTCCTGACTCAATAGACTTCCCAACTGCTGGGTGTCTCATCAATCACCACATTGAAGATGGTTGGTCGGCCAGAGAGACAAAGGTAAGGGTGATCTGGAGTCCTCAATAAATCCTGCAGTGCGATAAGATCATTCACAGGGAACAGAGCAGAGAGCATTTAAATAGCTCAAAACATCAGCCCTCAAGACATGACGTAGATACAGTGCTGAAGGGTGAACACAGAGCATGAAGCTCCCAGGCTCAATCCCCACCCTTTGTGAGAGGATTACTTTCAGCTCCGCTGCACTGAGCCTGTCTGAGACAGCATCAGGAGTGTCACAGTTATCAATCCAGCCCTATGCTGTCATAGTGAGCATCAGGACAATGGAGGGGAAAGCAGGCCGACCACGAGAAGGTGCTATTGAAGCCTGGGATCTTTATGTTCTCCTTTACATTCCAACATTTTCTATTGTCACACCATAGAGTCATATGACAAGGAAACAGACCCTTCAGTAAAACTCATCTGAGCTAGTGCCTTGAATGCTTCGAACTCTGAGAACAGTCCCAAGCTGTGTAACCTCCTCCCCTCCCTACAATCCCTCTGCAAATTTAAAACCAACTTCAATGCTGACTATCTCCCGGTGACTGTTAAATGCTCCAGACTGGATGACATGCCAAATCTCAGGAATCTCCTCCTCCCATCATTACAATAATCTGTCTTTCTGTTATCTTGCACAATACCTCCAGCCTACCCTGTCTCTGTAACATCCTCCAACCTCGACCATTTGTGTACCCTCCTCCAGCTCCTAGAGCACATGATGTCACTGTAACCTTCAATCACTATACCATTCCTGCCTCCCACCCTACACCACCACAGGACCTCTAATTCATCCATCATCCTTACAGACCTCCCTATCTCTATAAACTCCTCCAGTCCCTCCAGCCCTTCCTGACTGTGTAACCTGCTCCTATCCCGGCAGCCCTCCCTGTGTACAGTGTCCTGAAGCCAGAATAACCCTCCCAATGTTTGCAATCTCCTCTATCGCTGTGACCTTCTCTTGTCACTATACCCCCTGCCGTCACTACCAGCCTTCCTATATCTGTAACCACATGTGGTCACTAAAGATACATCCATGTACATGAAACATCCTCTTTGTGGCTGTATCCAAGCCCAGTCCCTACAGCTCTCACTTTCTGTAACCTCCTTCAGACTGAAGAACCATCCAGTGTCTACACCCCTCTATATTACTAACTTCATCCAATCGCACAAACCATCACCACAAACCTCACTATCGCAGTAACTTCTTCCAGTTCCTCCATACCTCTGTGCACCATCCTTTCCCTACTACTCATTCCTGATGAAGGGCTCCGGCCCAAAATGTTCCTGATCCTCAGATGCTGGAAAAGCACACAGTGTGTCAGGCAGCAACACACTCTTGATTCTGATTTCCTAATTTCTGTGTAGCACTCTCTGGCTCTGTATCACTGTCAGTCCCCACTATCCCCACTAACTGTGTAAACGACACTATTCCTTAAGAAGGGCTCATGCCCGAAACGTCGATTCTCCTGTTCCTTGGATGCTGCCTGACCGGCTGCGCTTTTCAAGCAGCACATTTTCAGCTCTGATCTCCAGCATCTGCAATCCTCACTTTCGCCTAAACTACACTATCATCAATCACTGGAATTTTCTCACACTGTGGAATACTCCCCAACTGTCCAATCTCTTTGAGCCTCTCCAACCCTCCAAATCTGATTTGTCCTGCAGCCCGATAACCACACCTATCTTTGTAACTTCCGTTAGCCGCTGGACCACTCCCTATCTCTGGAACATCATATCCTATAGCATCCCTCCGTTTGTGTATTCCTCCAATCAATATGGCGTCGCCTGCCTCTGTGCCATTAGCCCGCACACTGAATCCACTTCAAACACTGAAACCTTCACTGTCTCTGTTACCTTCTCATGCACCTACAGACCTCCCTGTCCGTATGAACTTCTGACATTCATCAGTCCTCCATGTCTCTGCAATGTACACCAGCCTCCAGAGCCCTCCTTACATCTGTCACCTGCTCCAGCAGCTATATCACTCCCCATCTGTCAGGCCAACTCTGTAACTGCTCCAGTAGTTATATCATTCCCCATCTCTCAGGACTACTCTGTAGCTGCTCCTGCAGCTTTATCACTCCCCATCTGTCAACCCTACTCTGTATCTTCTCCAGCAGCTATGTCACTCGCCCTCTGTCAGGTTTACTATGTAACTGCTCCAGCCGCTGTCTCACTCGCCATCTGTCAGGTCTACTATGTAACTGCTCTGGCTGCTATATTACTAGCCATCTGTCAGGCTCACTCTGCAACTGCTCCAGCAGCTCTATCACTCCCTATCTGCCAAGGCTACTCTGTAACCGCTTCAATAGCGATATCACTCCCTGTCTCCCCAACGTTGTAACTGCACCAGTGATATTACTCCCCATCTAGCAAGCCTACTCTGTAAGTACTCCAGCAGCTATATCACTCCCTATATGTCAGACCTGCTCTGTAACTGCTCCGGCAGCTATAACACACCCCATTTATCAGGCCTACCGTGTAACTGCTCCAGTATTTATAACACTCCCCAACTGTCAGGCGTAGTCCAGTCCTCACAGACTGTGGAGGCCATTGTCTCAATAACCTGCTCCAGGCCCTGGAAGTCTCTCTGGACTCAGGGTACTTCTCCAGCTACAGCAACAATCCACATCTCTGTTTGCTCCTCCTCTCCCTCCAGCACCTCAAACACTTTCTCTTTATCTGACTTGGTAACTCTCCCTTTGCATTCCGTTTTTCTGTCCCAAAAATCTCCCTGTATCTGTAACACTTTGTGATATATATAACCCACCCTGTCCTCCAGTATTTACATTCATCTATTGATCTCCATCACTTTCTCCAGTTCTTACTCCCCCGTCTGTATAAACATCACCCTCCCCTACAACCCTCCCTACCGCAGGAACCTCCTCCAGTTTGTGCAATGCTCTCTATCTGTGAAGTGTCTCCAGTCCTTATTGCTGTTCCTGTGTCTGTAAGCTCTGCCACACTCTCCAGCCGTCCCACTGATGTAACCTCCAGAACCTCATCATCTGATAACATTCACTGCAGCCTTCAGTACCTCTGTTAGTGCCTCAATTCTATACAAATCTCTCAGTCTCTGTAAATAGCAACATTCCATAAAATACTCCCTGTCTGCGTAAACTACCCCCAGCCTGCACAGAGAAGTGTCACCGTCCTTTTGATCACCTGTAGTCGCTTCAGATCTCCCTGTGTCTTCACTATTCCATGACCTACAGCTCATCTCATGTTATAACTCTTCTCGCTCATATGTTACTTCCCATCTCTGCGATATTCTACAATCCCTGCAATTCTCGTTCTTTTTCTCCAGACCTTCCAATCTCCCTGATCGCTAGAAGGTTATTGATCCCTTGCAGCATGTTTTATACCTGAAGCCGCTTCCAATTCCTCAATGCATCCTGCCCCGTATCCTCCTCAAATACTACAGCTTTGCAACTGTCTTCGTACTATCTTCCAACATCTACAATCCTCTAGAGTTCAGTAACCTCCTCCATAACAGCATTCCACATCTGTGTGTAATGGATGGGAATTTTGCAAACCTGTTTTCACAGCTCTCACCAACTCTCTAAACTCCTGCAGCTTTACAACCCTTAGTATCTGTGGCTCCTCCAATCCTTACTATTTTTCTGGCTCTGAACTGATCCAGCCCCTTCGAACCTTCCTAACGCAGTAAACGCCTGCACAGCCAATGAACATCCTTATCAGTGTATTGCCGAGGCCCAACAACCCTCCCTACAACGCCAAATACCACCCTCCCTATCTTTGTAACTCCTTCAGGACTGATAGCCCTGTACCTCTCTGTGACATTTTTCATCCCAACAATCTGTCTGATCTCTAACCACCAACAGTGACCTCAAATCACCCCAACTCTGTAACATCTTCCAGTCTCTACAACCCTGCTTTTCTCTGTAAGCTTGCCGAGTGCCTACATTCGCCTTTATCTCCGGTTACTGATCCTTGCTCAGGGAAACAATGTCTCAGTACAGATCCTGTAAGAAGACCAAATAATCTTTGATATATCAGTAAATGTGCCTCATTTTCTAAATTCTCATGAGTTCAATTTCAGCCTTCTCCACCTTTTCTCATCAACATTCCTCCATTTTGAGGAACAGTCTATCAAACCTTTGCTGGACTGCCTCCAATGCAAGAACATTTCCCTCTAGATAGGGAACCAAAGCTGTTCACAGTATTTTCATTGTGAGCTGACTGGAACCCTCTATAGTTATTAGAAGCCTTCCCTATTGTTCTTCTCCATTCCCTTTGGAGTCAATCCGAGTATTCTATTTGCCCTTTCTATGACCTGCTGATCCTGTATACCACCGTCCTGAGATTTATACACAAGAATTCCCAAGTTACTTTGTGATGTAGCTTTCTGCAGTTTATCTGAAACCAAGAGGTTACGGTAAGAATCAGGAAAATGTTGGAATGTATGGAAAATGATAACTGCACAATTCGAAAGCAGATGAATAAGCACGGCCAGTAAGCCCATCCCAATGGCACAGAGGCAGCGCGGTGGCTCAGTGGTTAGCACTGCTGCCTCACAGCAACAGGAATCAGGCTTTGATTCCAGCCTCGGGCGATTGGCAGTGTGGAGATCTCCCTGTGTCTGTGTGAATTTCCTCCAGGTATCCCTGTTTCCTCCCACAGTCCAAAGATGTGCAGGTTAGGAGAGGTGGCCATGGAACGTTGTCCACACTATCGGGTTTCTGTGATCAGATATAGAATGAGGCCACTTGGACCATCGAGTCTAATCCTCTATTCGATGTTGGTGGAATTGTTTCTCTTAGTTAGTCCCTGTAACTCTTCATTCCCTTACTCATTAAGAACCTATCTATCAGGCGAAAGTGAGGGCTGCAGATGCTGGAGGTTAGAGTTCAGAGTGTGGTGCTGGAAAAGGACAGCAGATCAGGCAGCATCCGAGGAGAAGGAGAATCAACGTTTCGGGCAAAATCCCTTCATCAATCCTTTCCTGACGAAGGGCTTTTGCCAGAAATGTCGATTCTCCTGCTCCTCAATTGCTGCCTGACCTGCTGTTCTTTTCCAGCACAACACCCCTGACAAGAACCTATCTATCTCTGAGTTAATACACTGAATTCCTTCTGCTCCATAATCCACCCCCCCCCCACCCCGTACGCAGTGAGCTCCCCAGATTATCGCCCTCTGGCTGAATAAATTGCTCCACATCTCCATTCTAAAGGGACGTCCCTTCACTCTGAAGCTCTCTCTTTGGGCCCGAGTCTCTCCGAATCATGGAACCATCTTCCCCACGTCCACTCTATCCAGGTCCCTCAGTATTCTGTATGTGTGAATCACATTCTGCCACCGCTGCGTAAACTTCATCGAGTGTAGACCCAGAATCTCCAAATGCTCCTCATGTGACAAGCATTTCATCTCTGGGATCTTTCTGGGAAATCTGTTTCCTGTACCCCCTCACATCTTTTGTCCAGACTGTTCATGTCCAGCATGTTCAGTGTGGTCCCAACGCTTACCCCTGTGGAACTCCACTTGTCACTGGCTGACTCCTTTATCTTTACTCTCTGTCTTCTGACAGTGCCAGTATGTTGTTCTGAAAGCGAGATGTCATTTCATAAACACTGCTGGCTTTGTTTTCCTGTCTGGCTGTAGACAGCAGAGTAGATAAAAGGGAGGAATGGTTTATTGGGATTTTCAGAAACCTTTTAACAAGGTCCCACTGAAGAGGTAGATAAGCAAAATTGGCACATGTGGGATTGGAGGGAATGTTCTAGCATAGATTGGGAATTCTTTAATAGACAGAAAATTAAGTGGAAGAAAATGGATTAGTGCTTGACAGACAACTAAATTCAAATGGATTTGATGGTCGGACAAAATCTAATGGTCCACATTTATTTGTGACACAACATTAGCTGGGAATGTGGGTTGTATGGAGGAAGCAAAGAGAACATGAACAGTCTGTGAGTTTCCCTTATTTAAAATTCAATGATGTACCGTGGTCATCACTTGCTCGGCCATCATAACCTTCCCATCAGTAATTCCCTGGGGAAGGTGGTGGTCAACTGTGTTCCTGACGCATTGCAGTCCTTTGGGTGTATGACAGACTCATTGCTGGGAGGATGGAACGTGACTTGGGGAGGGCACCTTGGAAATGTTGGTGTTCCCGTGCACCTGCAGCTCCTCTCCTTCCAGGGAATAGTGGTTCCGGGTTTGTGAAGGGCTGCTGAAAGCGCCTTCCTGAGTGACCTTAGTGCTGATTGTTGATTTTTCTACAAATTCCTTCCTTCATTCATGGACATGTGCATTGTTGGCTGAGTGAGCATTTTCTTATTGATTTGGAGTTGTCCCTGAGAAGATGGTGTGAGCTGCCTTCTTGAGTGACTGCTCCAGCCGTTGGAACTGTTGTTATCTGTGTACCCTCCAGCAGGTGCTCCAACACTCCTCATGTCTGAAACATATCCCACATGTGCCACTGTAACTGCGTACAGACAATGCAGCTCTCCATTTATGGGTGACATACTCCTCTACGTACAACTCTTATAGTTCCTCACAATATCTCACCTCCTCCATTCCCGTCTGCGCTGTTGATCTTGCAAATTGTTTTTATTCCTGTTTAAACTTCTGATCAGCATTCAACTCTTCCTTTTTAAATTTGTAAACTCTCAGTATCTGTATCCCTCTCTATCACTGTTACATATTACAACACAGGTTCACCTCCTTAAATCTCTATGAATTACAGTGGCTCGATGTGTTTAATCCACACTTTTCACCCTCCTTATCCACCTTAGCAATAAACACGGTGGCACAGTGGTTAGCACTGCTGCCTCACAGCGCCAGAGACCCGGGTTCAATTCCTGCCTCAGGCGACTGACTGTGTGGAGTTTGCACGTTCTCCCCGTGTCTGCGTGGGTTTCCTCCCACAGTCCAAAGATGTGCAGGCCAGGTGTTAGGTAAGGGGTAAATGTAGATGTAGGGGTATGGGTTGGTTACGCTTCGGCGGGGCGGTGTGGACTTGTTGGGTTGAAGGGCCTGTTTCCACACTGTAAGTAATCTAATCTAATCTCACCTCATCCAGCCCCTACAATCCCACCATTTCGGAATGCTCCCATTGTCTGCACCTCCTCATATCCGGAGGGTCCTTGAATACCACCAATGATCTATATCCCCCCCAGTTATTATAAGTCTTCTAACTCTGTAACATCGAGCAGTGTCCAGTACATTACAACGCTTCCTGGCTGTCAATTTGCATTCGTTGAAATCTTTCTATCTCTCCAAGCAGTTCACAAAAAAGCCCTTTAGACTCGACAAAGCTCCGTCAAAAACGAACCACAAACTCTATTTCTTTTGCCTTATCCAGTTCCTGAAAATCTCCCTGTATCTTCAGGTAACCTGCTTTAGGCATTGCACGTCTGTCGACTTCTCCAGATCGCCTGTTCCATCCCCTACAGCTCGCTCAATTACTGTAACACTCTCTGACCCTTCTCATCCTCCTCTTTTTCACTGTTTTCCAGGCACAACGGCCATCCTGTAAGGGAGCAGTGCGGAATGGGATATTATAAATCTCAGCTCAGGCTTGAGGAATACAATTACCTGGGAGTCACAAAGGGAGAGGACCTGAGAGAGAGCAGCACAGAGCGGGAGAATATAAATCAGCAGTAAGGATTGAGGCCGACTGGGACTTGGAGTTGGAGAAACAGCAGAGCAGGAGGCTGAAAATCAGCACCGAGTCACAGAGGGAGCGACCATGTGAGGGAGCAATTTTGAGAAGGAGCTTGAGGCTCACTCACACCTGGGAGTTAGAGGCACCAAAGTGTGAGGAAATAAATCAACACTGAGGATCGAGGCCTAGTCATACTGGGAGTCACAGAGATGGTGACACTCTGAGGGGGCAAAGTGGAGTGGGAGCTGGTGGATTACATGTCCCTGGGAGGCACAGAGACGGTGACCTGTGAGGTCTTCACAGAAGAAAATGAAAGTTCATTTGCTGATAATAAACTGTTACTTGCTGTAACTCGCTGCAAAATGACATTTTCTTTCATGGAACTAGGGCTGAAGGCTGAAATATCAGTAATTAGTGAAAGTCTGAATCAATATAATAAAGAATCTCAGTCAGGTACAGACGGATAAGGGAATGCATGTGAAACGTATACCTCTGATGTTAACTTTATCCAACGTAATTCATTGAGTAAGACTAAACACGTTTCAGCTTATGTTCTGGTAGTGCAGGTTGGTCAAATGGGAGATGTTTTCTGTTACATTGGGAAGTCATAGCCCCTGCTGTTGTTCGAGATGAACACTGGTTCCTGCAGCTCAGTTAATGACTGGAGACTCTGTGAGACATCTATGACGCTGAGAGTTAGGTGGATAACACTTAAAGGGAGGGGATCACACTGCTGTCATAATGGCCTGTAAGAAGGAAGGGAATGGGTGATCAGTCAAGAGATACGGTCAGGGAATACAGGATTACCCTGGTGGGGAGGGGAGGTGAGGCTCCCTCCCCGTTCAGTTTCCCAGTTTGGAAGCTGATTAAGATGCGGGCTGCTCAGAGGAATGCAGTCAGAGCTTTATCTGTGGCACCACAAGCAGCCTGACTGTACAGGAGGGGAGGGAGAAGGAAGGAGGGGAAATAGTCACAGAGCAGTCAGGAAATTGAAGAAGGTGTGAGTGTTTCTGTGACTGTCCATGTAATTCCAGGATCGTGGTATCAAGAATGTCACTGTGTCCATCAAATCTGCTCCACCATTCACATTTGACTGATCGGTTTTTCAAGCTCATTTTCCTTCGTTCCCCCTTTGATCTCATGGCAATCAAGAACTTTTCTATCTGTGTTTTAAATCTACTCAATGACCTTTCATCCATAGCCTTCTGTGGCAATGAGTTCCACAGATTCCCCACTCTCGGGCTGAAGAAGTTTCCCCTTATCTCTGATCTAATAGGTTTTCCCTTTACTCGAAGGCTGTGCCCTTGGTTACTCATCTCTTCTGTCAATAGAAACATCTTCCCAACGTCCACTCTGTCCAAGCCATTCAGTATTCTGTAAGTTTCAATCAGATCTCCCCTTGTCCTTCTAAACTCCATCACGTATAGTCCCAGAGTCCTCAAACATTCCTCATCTGTTAAGCCTTTCATTTCTTGGATTTTTCTTGTGAACTTCCTCTGGACCTGTTCCAGGTCCAATGCATCCTTCCTGATGTATGGAGCCCAAATTATAACATATTCAAAAATGATATAAAGGAAAGCAAAGGATGAAGTGTTGAAGTATAGGTTCAGGATAGTGTTCGTTAATGAGTCTGAGATTAAGTTGATACCTTCAAGTTCAGAATGAATTTGGCTGGAGCTTTAAAAAAAACTATAAGGTTACGCTGTGAGGGACCGTCTGTGGGCTGCCAGCTAGTGAAAAGGATACAGAGCTGGCAACGTGATAGTGTTGAGAAACTTGCATTATCCAGATTCAGGCTTGGATACTGACAGTGTCTGGGCAGTGACGGATTGCATGGAAGAGAGCTTACTGCAGGAGTATGTGCCCACCCCAAAGGAACCATGTTCTGTTGAACCTTGGAAAAGTGGTGTGGAAAGTGGATCCAGTATCAGGTGGGAATATTTTCTGGTATGATGATCATTTTATTGTAACGCTTAGGATGATGGCAGAGAATGATGTGCATTGACTAAGTTTGAGAAAAATTAATCGACTGGGAGCTGCCTTCACTGTGGTAAGAATGAATCTGGGAAAGTATGGCCGGAACACCAAGTTGGTCAGAAAAATAAAAATTGAACAATGGGCTCCATCAATGGCTTGGGTCAGTTCGAGGAATAGTTCCTCACACTGGAAAGGCAGGGTAAATAAACCCAATGCTCCATCGATGACAATGGAGCAAAAGGTTAAGGTGAAGAAGAACAATTGAATAGCTGTCAGATAGAGAACAATATTGTGAACCAGGAGAAATGCTGAAGGTTGAGGGTAGAGATGGTAGAGCGGAGGGATTTATAAGGGAACGGAGAGCCAACATAAAGTTGTCACACCTCTAAGGGAGCGTGTGAAAAGGTGAAGTAAGGCCTATTCCACACTTGAGAGAGGATTACAAATCTTCTCACAAACTTTGAGGATTTATACTGAGAAGAAGAGGAATGGCTGAGTGTGAGCTGAATACTTCATCTCTGTCTTTACCAAAGTGTCCGAAACCACCCAGGCCATGGTGACAGAGGAGGAAACTCTGTCACTAGAAAGGTTCAAAATTGATGACGAATACCTTTGTGGCACAGGCAACAAATGTGTTTCACGGCTTTTTCCCTCGATATGTGTGACATTAAATCATTCATTCATCCATTCATTCATGGAATAAAAGGGACTGTATCAATTTGGAAACAAAATTGACTGATGGGTAGGAAATCGAGAGGAATGGTCACTGGATTTTTAATTCAGGCTCGAGAAAGGTTTTCAGTGAAGTTCCGCAGGATTCAGTTTTGGGTACCTCATTCATTTTGATATGTATGAACTATGTACATCTGGTGTGCAGGGACCCATTCAAAGTTTACAGTTGACGCAGCACTTAAAGAAATTGTAAACTGTGAGGAAAACATTATAGAGCTCTAAACTTACATTGCCAACTTCTTCGAAAGATTAGAGAGGTGATTGATGAAGTTTGGCATATTGAAATATGAGACAATGCAAATTTCCAACAAGAACATTAAAAGACAATATAAAATAGGCAGGAATGCAGGAGCAGAGGATGTGCTAAGATCAATGAAGTTTGTAGAATATTAAACATAGGCAAAGCCTACAGTGTTCCTGTCTGAATAAATATTGATAGTGCAAGAGTAAGGACGTGATGTTGAATTTGCATCAAACACATTCGACCTCAACTGGAGTGTTGCATACATTCCTGGGTGTCACATGAAAGGACTGATATGAACACATTGGAAAGGATGAAGAACTGATCTAAAAGAGTATTTCCAGGAATAAGTAAGATCAGTTATGAAGTCAGACTGAAAATGTTGCAACTGTTCTCACTGAAGTGAAGGTGGCTAAGAGGAGATTGGATGCAGTTTTCCAAACTCATAGGCAGACTGAATAGAATAGATTGGATAAAACTGTGCCCATTCGCAAAAGGAGGGAAAAACGAGACGGCACAGATTTCACATTGTGTACAACAGGAGAAATCTGACTGAAGTAGTCAGGATACACTTGAATGTGTTGTAAATGGATGTTCAATGGACATGTTCAAGAGGGGATTGGATGATTACTGCGACTAAAAGTAATGTGTAACGGTATGGGGGAAAGTAGGAGATCAATACTCTGTAACGAGCTCAGATGAAGAGCTGGTGCAAACATCTTGGGTCAAATGACACACTTCTGTGCCTTAAGACGTCTGAGTGGTTTGAAGCGGTCTCAAGAGTTCTCCAACTCTAATATTACTGTGTCTCCATAACCTCACTGACCGGTGCGATCCATTCTTACCTCTGAAACATCCATCAGTCAAAGCACCCCTCCTTATCTCTGTAACTCATACAGGCCTTTTTATAAACCTTCTTTTACTGCAATCTCTTCTAAATACTCTCTCTCTCTGTAAGAAATCTCAAGGCCTGACAGCTCTCCTTTGTCTGTTATTACTCGGATACATATGAAGATCCCAATCTTGACAATCTCCTCCAGCTCACGCAATCATCAGTCTATCAATGTCACTAACTCCCTCCCGCCCTGACAAATATCATGATCTCCATAACATTCTCCAGCCATTACACTGTTCATTATTCAGTGCATCTTTCTCCGTCTTTTACAAATCTGCCCATCTCTTAAACTTCCTCAAGTCCCTACAATTTTCCCTGTTGTCTAACGTGCACCAATGTGTGACCTTCTGTGTAAAATCCTCTTGTCCCTACAGCTCTACCGATTCTGTAACCACCTTCTATCCCTACACAACTCCCAATCTCTGCAGCCTCCACATTCTAAATCCCACCCTACCTGTGGAAACACCTCCAGCTCTCTTTATTTCTGTAAACGCCACCAGATCAAAAGAACCCCCTATGTAACTTGAATCTTCATTAGCCCCTTCAACTATCAGTCTCTGAAATTTCTCCCGCTACAACAATACTCGCTATGAGATCTTCCAAGAAAAGTCACATTTTTTTCAGAGATCCTCATCTTTTTAATCTCCCGCAGTGCCAATACAAGGTTTTCTTTTATCTTCTGCAAGCTCTCTATCTCAAACCCCTTCACCTATAACGTCCTTATTATCTCTAATCTCATTCACAACCTTGATCGGCCTGTGTGTCTGTGACCTTCTCCAGGAGGAGGAATGGCTTTTCGGGAGTAGGGGTAGATTTTGTGTTTGTTTGGAGGATGTCATAAATATATGACTGTTTGTAGAAAGTAGAGGATTTACAGAGATGGGAAGGGTGACAGAACATGAGGGATGTTGCAGAGACTGATACTTGTCGGCACAGAGAAAATAATCTGTGGTTTGCCTATTTAACTATAGTTTGAAGAGGAAAACATGCTATTAAACCTCAAATGTATGGGCCTATAATTGAGTATGGGATCTGCCTGTTCTAAGTGTGGGACCCCATACTAGAATAGGTGCGAGAAGCTGACCATACAAAACTGGGCAGAGTCTGTAATCTTCCAAATCGTATTTGGGAGATCAGTTCTAGGATAGGTGAGAGCAGCTGACAATATTCAGGCAAGTCAAGAAGCATTGGATTTCTCTGATCTGTTTGTGGGACTCATTTCCAGAATGGATGAGAGTATCTATAAATGTCTAATGCGCTGGGCTTGTTCAGTTCTGAATGTACTTAACTATTCTGTATCCATATGTGCATGTGACTCTGAACTGACATTGCGACAACAGAAGTGACTGCTTAAAAACAGCAATTCCCAGGTAGGAATACTTGACCAGGGTCAACCCAACAGAGCCTCAGATAAGATTAAATTCTCACTTCCTGTTACAATGTTACAATTGAAAATTATTTGATGAGAACAAATCTTGTTTCATCTGGTGTGAATTCAGTCTGCATCATTGACCCGAATCTCTATGGTAGGACAGATCAGTTCACCTGTCACAGTGTGGACTCTATCTGTAGGCCTTGTGTGCTTTAACCACTTCTCCCAACACCACTCAGCCCTCCCACCATCTCCCACATCCGTTGTATTCTTTTTCTGACACAGACAGACATGGAAATCATTTTCATCAGGTTTTGTGGAGAGTTTCTCTTTGCAAGTTTACGGTAGACAAACTATTGATCTGGCTGATCCAGCTCACTTTTCACTTCAACCAAAACCTAAAACTATCTTTTTCCTTGTATTGTCCTTCAGCCCCTAGAACAATCCATATCTCTGTAATATCTCACTGTCTTCACACACCTTTCTATCTCTGTAAACTTTTCCCAAATTTACATTCATCATGATTTCTGGCACTTGCTGTCATCCCCAAATTCATTTCTGCTTTTTCAACAAGGCCAATGAAACAGTCGAAAAAATAGAATGAATCAAGACAGATATGGCAGCAATGTGACCAAGACTGAGAATCGAATAATCAAAGGCTTTCAGCATTTATACAAGAAGGATAAAATGGCCACCACAGTGAAGCAGCGTTGTATATAAAGGCTGTGATCAGAATTTTTGTGATGCTAATCAATTTATACACTACTCCTCTCTGTCCTCTCCCCAATCCCTTTGTATTGATTCTCTAGATATTGTCTAAATATCAGAAATTTCTACAGCACAGAGAAGATTACTCTCGAAATTGTCTGCACTGGCTAAAAAGAAGGTACCGCCCAGCATCATCCTTTAAAAAACAATCATTGTTATGATTCCACAGAGACTGTATGACTTCAGGTTCAGATCTAGGCACATTTTAAAAATTTTTCAGAGTTTCTGCCTCGACTCCGCTTCCATGCATGACTCCCAGATCCCTTCCTTACTGTGGGTGAAATAACAACTTTCCTCACCACTTCTCTAATATTTCAACCAATTACATTAAATATTTGCTGCTGGTAGCTCAGCTCTCCAAGAAGAATAAGACAGTCTCTACCTCTCTATCCAGGCCCTTGACAACATTTGCAGGTTAATCAAATCTCCTCTCAGCATCCTCCACTTCAAACTTTCCTCATAACTGCATTATCACTTTTCCAGGATAACAAATCTCTTCTGTACCATTTCCAAGAGTGAAACATACTCGAAATGTCAATTCTCCCGGCACTCTGCTGCCAGACCTGCTGTGCTTTTCCCACACCACACTCTTTGACTCTAATTTCCAGCATCTGCAATCCTCACATTCTTCCTGTACACTCTCCATTCTAATTCCATCCTTCCATGTGATATAGTGACCAGAACTACAGGCAGCACACAGGCTGTGCCTGAACTAATTATTTATACAGTTCTGGTATACGTTTCCTGCTCTTACATTCTGCACTTGATCTGAGAGAGGAAATGGTGCCATTTGCTGCCTTATCTAAATTATTGACCAGCCTGGCTACCTTCAGGGTAAAAGCAAATTACTGCGGATGCTGGAATCTGAAACCAAAAGAGAAAATGCTGGAAAATCTCTGCAGGTCTGGCAGCATCTGTAAGGAGAAAAAGGCTGGTATTTCGAGTCTAACTGACCCTTTGTTAAAGCAAAACAAAAGTGAGAAATGAGTTATTTCTACTAGGATCTGCCCACACTGACAGTATGCTCATTTATTGTGTATTCTTTCTCTTGATTGCTGTCCCTAAATGACTTGACTTGCACTTCTCCAGGTTGCTGGTACATTCAACTGGACCTCCTAGCTTCCATCTGCTATGTGTTCGCTCATCAAATCGAGCAAGTCACGTCTACTGTACAAGTCTCTGCATGAAAACCAAACAGCCAGATTTATTACACACAGTTTTCCCTGCAGAAATTCAGGCTGACAGTCCTGGATTCCTCTGGGATTTTCTTAGGGACCATTCTTCCTGCCTCGCAGAATTCCGATCTGTAAGTATTCAGTCACCCCCTTGCTCCATACTAAACTAAGCTACAATATCAGCAGGTCTCTGACACTTTGCCTCTATTCAGTGAGGAACCGAAAATAATGGACAATGAGAAAACATGGCAGGGGATTTTTCTCCCGAGCTTCTTTTAAGGATGTGAATCTCCTTTAAAGGTCCTCTCTCTCTTTAAGTCTATAACTTACAATAGATTGCACGACAAAATCTGCACCAGACAAGGGCCTGAATCTTTTGACTTGGCCAAACTCATTTCTGTCAGTTTCATGGAGGGTTTGTCTCCACAGGTGGATAGAGCTTGTAAGAAGGTCTATGGTGTATTAGCGTTCACTGGCAGAGGGATTGAATTCAAGAGTCGTGAGGTGATGTTGCAGCTTAACAGGACCTTGGTAAGGCAACATTTGGAGTACTGTGTGCAGTTCTGGTCGCCTCACTTTAGGAAAGATGTGGAAGCTTTGGAGAGGGTGCAGAGGAGATTTACCAGGATGTTGCCTGGAATGGAGAATGGGTCGTACGAGGATAGGTTGAGAGTGCTGGGCCTTTTTCTCATTGGAACGGCGAAGGATGAGGGGTGACTTGATAGAGGTTTATAAGATGATCAGTGGAATAGATAGAGTAGACAGTCAGAGACATTTTCCCCGGGTACAACAGAGTGTTACAAGGGGACATAAATTTAAGGTGAAGGGTTGAAGGTACAGGGGGAATGTCAGGGGTAGGTTCTTTAACCAGAGAGTGGTGGGGGCATGGAATGCGCTGCCTGTGGGAGTGGCAGAGTCAGAATCATTGGTGACCTTTAAGCGGCAATTGGATTGGTACATAGATGGGTGCATAAGCTAGGACAAATGTTCGGCACAACATTGTGTGCTGAAGGGCCTGGTCTGTGCTGTATTGTTCTATGTTGTATGTTCTATGTACGTCTAAGTGAATGTTCTCATAATAACAACATCCTGAATCTGCCTCCTTAACTACCTTCCCTGATTCTATGTCCCTTCTTACATCTGATACTAGCCCAATGATTATTTTCCGCCTTGTTATCGGTATAAAAACTACCCACTGCCCAGATATCCCAGAATGCACCGGATTCACTGCTACAGATGCCATTTTTAAAAAGTCATTACACTCTTGGATTGTCAGTCCGAAACTGCCCTGGACATGACGGCGGGGTTGTGGAGGGGGTTGGGGGGGGGGGGGGGGGTGGGGGGGTGGGGGGGGGGGAGATGGGTAGATTGGGAAACGTAGTAAACTGAGGGCCCCACTTTCTGGCTGAACCGCTGAATTTCTGGTGGATGGCATGGTGCAGGACAGGGACATTATCTTCCTCCAGGATAAATACACAAAATCTTTTCCCTGGGATCGGGGAGTCCAGAACTAGAGGGCATAGGTTTAGGGTGAGAGGGGAAAGATATAAAAGAGACCTAAGGGGCAACTTTTTCACGCAGAGGGTGGTGCTTGTATGGAATGAGCTGCAAGAGGATGTGGTGGAGGCTGGTACAATTGCAACATTTAAGAGGAATTTGGATGGGTATATGAATAGGATGGGTTTGGAGGGATATTGGCCAGGTGCTGGCAGGTGGGACTGGATTGGGTTGGGATATCTGGTCGGCTTGGACGGGTTGGAACGAAGGGTCTGTTTCCATGCTGTACATCTCTATGACTCTATGACTGACGGGAGAAGCCATGGCACCAGACCTGCTAGCTTGTCTGAGATTGATCCGTGGGCCAGTGAGGTGCCAGCCTTCTGGGTGAGTGCCCAACAGTGTCGGAAGGACGTCAGTGACCAGGGTAAGTGCCACCATCTGCAGTTTGTGACCTTGCCCCCCTCTGTGTGTGTGTGTGTGCGTGTGTCTCTCTCTCTCTCTCTGTTACTGCACCCACCTCCCACCAAGACTCATGTTCTCCCACTCTCACTGAATGCAGCACCTTGCCTCCATTTCTATCTGACCTCTTCGCTGTCCCGCTCGTAAGCTCTGCCTGGTGTCTGTGCTGCCCACTCACTCACTCAGGACACCTCCCCACCTTTCTCTCAGCTTCCCAGCACTAACAGCTGTACAAACCACTTCCAACTCCCTAATATCTCTTGATAATTCTTTCCTTCCAGAAGGAACTATCCCACAATAGGACACAAAGAGCCAAGAGGGGTATGAGACAGCCCAACATTCAGCTCCTCACTCCCTCACAGGGGAAGGATCCTGACCCTAACAACCAAGAGTGGCTGACTGGCAGTGTCCAAGCTCCCGGACTGGGATCTGAGACTCCCCTTGACTGAGTGTGCTGGGCACCGTGACTGACCGTGTCCAAGCTCCCGGACTGGGATCTGAGACTCCCCCTGACCCACTGTGCTGGGCACCATGACTGACCGTGTCCAAGCTCCCAGACTGGGGTCTGAGACTCCCCCTGACTCACTGTGCTGGGCACCGTGACTGACCGTGTCCAAGCTCCCAGACTGGGATCTGAGACTCCCCCTGACTCACTGTGCTGGGCACCGTGACTGACCGTGTCCAAGCTCCCGGACTGTGATCTGAGACTCCCCCTGACTCACTGTGCTGGGCACCGTGACTGACTGTTGACAATGATATTCCGATTTCTGAGTTTGTGTCTGTGCTAAACACCAAGACAATACAGCAGGCGGGTGAGCCTGGTCGCTCTCGCTGAGGGCAAACACTGTTGAGGGCCGAGTTAGACAAGGCAATAATTCTGTGAGCATTCAAGTCAGCTCAAAGTGAGTGTGTACAAACACGGAATGAGCAGCCCATGAGCTGGGTGGGTGTCCCTGAGCACAGTGTCCTTGCAGCAACATTGCAATGTGAGTTGTCAGTGCATCCTGAGCTGCAGCATTGAAAGACAGAAGCGTACTGTCAGTGGGTCGGAGAAGTGCTGGGATGGCATGTTGAAGCTGGCATGTGACAGATGCCAGCATTGGTGGGTGTGGAGTGCATGCAGCTTCTGTTCATGCGGCGTCCCCCAATTCGTTGGTGTCCAGGCTAGAAGTCTGCAGAAGAGAGCCACGAGATGGAGTCACCAGGTACCATCTCTGATATTCATGTCAAATTCTCCATATTGAGTTTCCCCACAGTGGGGGAGGATATGAAGCTGCAAGTTGATGAGTGGGGGGGAGGGATCCACAATAATGTGGCTGTTGATCATCAGTAATCATTCAGTGAGCATTTCGCCACTTCCGCGCTCAAATCCTGTCTGAAAGAACAGCCCAGTACAGGAACAGGCCCTTCAGCCCAGCAAGCCCGCACTGACACATGATGCCCTTCCAAAGTTAAAACAAAAGTTTTTGCTCCAATACCCTCTATGTCATTCTGTTCCCTACTTACTCATACTTGTGCCAAGATCCCGCTTAAACCTTGCTATATTGGCTTCTTCCCCTCTATCAGTGCATTCCAGGCACTTTCACATTCTGTCTGGAACAGCAAAAAAAAACCTTACCTATCACATCTCCTGAACTTTCTCCCTTTTACCTCAAACCTACGGTCCGGAGTAATTGATATTTCTACTCTGGTGGAAAAAGCCTCTACCTGTCCTTCTATCTATGCCTCTGATAATTTTGTAAATATCTATCAGATAGCCCCATAGCCAATGATGCCTTGGTGGAAACTAGCCATGTGTGTTCAATTACTCCTTCTGACTCATTCCCTCCAAACCAGACAACATCCTGATAAAACTTTTCCATACCCTCACCAACACTTCAACTTCATGTGGCAAACAGTACTGTACCCAATACTTTAAATGTACCTCGAACTATGTTTCTCTACAGCTGCAATATGACCTGCTAATGTTTATACTGCATACTCAAATGCCTGTCTGCAAGTTTGCCATCAGTCTTCTTGATCACCCTCTCCACCCGTGTTACCACTTTCAGGGAACTGTGGAGCTGTCCACCAAGATCCCTTTGGATGTTGATGCAATCAGTAGTTTTTCCATCTAATATATTCTTCTCTGCTGCACTAGACCTTCTAAAACGCATCATGTCTCAACTGTCCAGATAAAGTTGCATTTCTGTTTTCTCTGTCCAAGTCTGCAGCTGACCTGCATCCTGCTGTATTCTCTGGAAATCATCCTCACAATCTGCAACTGCGCCAATCTATTTACAGATCTCCAGTCACAAAAGCACTGTTCCACCGCTGCTCTGTCTTCAATAACCAAGCAGTTCTCTATCCATCTGACTAACTGACCGCTGATTCCCTATCACTTCATCTTCTATATGAGCCTGCCATAAGGAACCATATCAAAGGCCTTGCTAAGGTCCAAACAGCCAACATCCAGCCCCATGCTCTCATCAATCAATTTTGTCACTTCCTCAAAATAGTCAATCAAGTTTGTGAGACAGGATATTCCCCACACAACTGTATTACCTGTTGCTAGTAAATCCAGATTAGAGTACGATTGGAGCTGCACTCATTCAGACAAGTGATTATTCCATCATTTTCCTCACATGAAACTTGGAGAGTAGATTAGATTCCTTACAGTGTGGAAACAGGCCCTTCGGCCTAACCAGTCCACGTCAACCCTCTGAAGAGTAAGCCACTCACACCCATTTCCTTCTGACTAAAACACTTAACAATTTAGTATGGCCAATTCCCCTGGCCTGCACATCTTTGGACTGTGGGAGGAAACCCATGCAGACACGGGGTGAATGTGCAAACTCCACACAGTTAATCACCCAAGGCCAGAATTGAACCCAGGATCTTGGCACTGTAAGGTAGCAGTCCTAAAAACTGAGCTACCATGCCCCTCGCAATAGGGGAGGTATGTTGGGCTGTAATGGTTACTGTACAGTAGGAGGTATGTTAGGCCGTTATGGTTACTGTACAGTGGAGGAAAGTAGGGCCGTGATGGTTAATGTGCGGTGGGGGTGGGGGGGGGGGGGGGTGGTATGTCCAGGCTGTGATGGTTACTGTACAGTCGGAGGTATGTCAGGCTGTGACGGTTACTGTACAGTGGGAGGTATGTCGGGCCGTGATGATTTTGTCCTTCATGGATTTACATCTCCATGTCCTCCCCACTCACCAATCCTGTCCAAAACCACCATCATGATATCTCAGTCTCGTCTGCAGGCTCAGTGCAACTTCTGAATGAACCATGATTTTTGCCTTTGTTCAATCTGGATGCAACAGTTTCAAGTGCCTTCTAATCACATGTCCGTCACTAAATAATTGCTCTTGAGGATGTTTGACGTGTTCCCTGCACGAACAGGAAGACAGTTTATGACTGTCAAGTCATTGACTCATAATCGAGAGCCACAGAATAATAGTCTGTTGATATCTCATGAAGGGAAGTGGTGGAATTTAAAAGCAACCATTATCATTTATTATAAAAGTCCATCTGCTTTCCTGAAGTCCTTTAGGTAAGTCAAAGTGTCAAACTTCCCTAATCAGGTTTCCGTGTGACTTCAGTGATGAACATGTGGGTGTACTGCACCTTTAAACTACCTGACAGCACCCGGTCCTCTGAAAAATAGATATAATTTAACATTTGATCGAACAACTCGATTAGCTCATTGTCTTGAGACAAAAACAAATTCAGACAAACAGTTTAAATTATATCCCAAATGATCCACTTCCAATCAAGTTTGAATGTAATAGATTGATAATCTTAAAAGCCAATGAGACAATCCAATAGTTTGGAGGTACAAGACCGTGGAACATTGAACAGTTGAGAGCAGAGCTGTCAAGCTACCAGCATGCAAAGACTGCCTGAAAAATAGCTCCCTTAAAAGTATATTCATTGATTAGTAACTAGAGAAGCAGAATCCCCCAGAAGAAAAAAGACAGGACGATGGAGAAGAACCGAAAGCTTCCTGGTTTTGAGATAAGACGTTTTATTTTTAAATCTTAATTAGGAGTCTTATCTGACTCGTATTGTGGAAGGGGAAGGTCAAAGATATGTTAGAGGAAGAATTTGTAAATATTCGTTCGATTATTATTCTCTGTAAAACTTTAAGAAATAAAGTTGTTAATTTTTACTTTAAATAGTTCTTAGACTCTAGAATTATCACACATTACTGCATTGGATAAATATTTTCTGTGTTGCTGGTTTTAATTAACCAGGAGAATTTATCCTGAATTGTAACACTGCAAGCCCCCAGCAATGTGTTTTACTCTTTACTGTCCTGTGGAACAACTGAACCAGCCACTCAGTTTAAGATTGGTGTAACATTCTGCCCTGACCAGGGCTGCATACATCCTGTGAGAGAAGAACAAAAGTAAAGGTAGCTCCCATCCTCTCCCTGTTTCCCGTATTTGTACAGCTCATTTCTATTCAGGTAGGTGATCATTACATCTTTTAGGTGGATTCGATCTCATTGAAATGCTCCCCGAGTGTGATGCACATCTCCATGGGCAACTCTGGTGCTGGCTTTATTGATGCTGACGTACAGATATAAGGAACTTATAAATTCCATGTCAGTCGTAGTTCATAGAGAAATAATGGCGTTTCATAACACAGGAAGGAAACGGCGATGTCTAAGTGAGAGAAAAGGATTATTGTGATCATCCCTGAGGGTGTTCAGGCAGTATTTGGAGTATTGTGGATAGACTTTCTCTCAAGTCTCACCAGACTAATCCCCGGGATGATGGCAACATGAACAGTGAGTGAAGCTCAGTGAGAGAATAAGGGGATTGCATTGAACATTAAGGGGGATGCACAATCACTTATGATGTTCTAAACAGACACTGTTACGGTGATAAATTCCATGGTTTTGTTTTCACTCGGGTTACATGATTCTCGATAGTTTAAGAGCCTCTGCGAACGTTCCACCCAACCAGCCCCACTCCCTATTTCAATTAAGAAAGAGAGAGAGAGAGGTTCAGGTTTGTGAAAAAAAATCTCTCCCAACGTTAATACAGTTCAATTGGTGCGTGATCCTGCAATGAACGTCATGCCATCCATAATCCCGACAGCAGCAACAGTACCTTCATTATAAAAGCGTTAACTCTTCCCAGCAGTTTCTGACCTATGTAGAGCACATGGGAGTGTCTTCTCGGAGATAGAAGATGCCTCCTTGAGACTTTACACAAAATATTTGTTTTCCCTTATCCCTGCCAGCAAACCATGTGAAGGTCGCACACGTTCTACAAACAATGGAACCATGATTAACACCATGGAGCCCCCTATCAATGCAGTCTCCGTTTCATTGGTGTGTAATGTTAGAGTATCAATGACGCCCTCCTGTTTCTGTATAACTATCTTGTGGGGCTGAATAACCTCCTCCTGGTCTCATGGAACAGGTTTAATGGTCTGATTGGGCTCTGCCTGTTCCTGTTTAACAGCTCGATGTACTGACCAGACCCCTTCTCTTCATGTGGAATAGGCAGGTGGATTGAATGGGCTGTCCCTCTTCTTGTTCAGTAGTTTCCACGGGCTCAATGGTTTCCACATATCAGTGTGCAACCAGCCTGGGATGCTGATTGAGCTCCTCTATTAACTGTGGAAATTTGCAGTGTCTGGCAGCGCTGTTACATGAATGTTACCGACACTTTAACAGTACAAACGGAATGCTGTCCACGTCTTTGCTGCACATGGACACAGGATGTTTCAGGAGCTGAAGGGGCATAAAATCTCTGAATATTTTGTGATCTTCAGTCATCATCCTTACTTCAGATCTTATGATGGGGAAAGATATTGATATCGCAGTTGAAGATGTTTGTGATGAGGAGGCTCACCTGAGGTTCTCCTGCAGACATGTCCCGGAATTGTTAGGACTGTTGGCCACCGACCACAAGCATCTTTCTTTGTGCTCTGAAAGACCCAGACAAGTGGGAGGTTACACCTGATTTCCATTTAGCTCAAATAAGTGAGTGGTCCTGATGCCATCCTCAGTCAAATACTCACTTGATATCAGAGCCATTCACTGTTTGCTGAGCCCCTGTGTTCACCTCTGGTTCATATAATTAAGTGACGATGTATGTGTAAGGAATGTTTTCCTCTCACAGCGGGTAATCAATGTCAGGAATTATCTGGGCTAGCGAGTTATGGGATCTACATCACTGAAAGTATTTAAGGAGGAGGTAGATGGATTTTTGACCTGTCATACAGCTAAGGGATGTGAAGAATTGGGCATTAAAAAGGAGTTAATGCCAATAGTAGATCAGCCATAATGGTAGACAATGGCTTGATCGCCCGAATTAGCTGATCCTTATGTCCTCATATTCTGTAATTACAAAGTTAATGTTTGTAATTTTCCTAAACATTCTGTTATTGTACGTTGCAATCAGACAGAGCAAAGTATTTTGTGAGTCATCTCTGGGTGAGATATGAGGGTTGTATTGATAGTGAATCAGGGCCTGTATTATGACCAACAAATAAAGCACAAGTTGCAGTGAGGAGACACTCTGCAAAGAGACCAGAGGCGTCTTTCGAACCCAGCCTGGATTTCCAAATAGCATTTTCCAACCCACACTTAACCGTGTGTGTGTGACAGTCTTGAGGGACTGAATGAGATGCTGTGTCACTGTGGATCAGGTATTTGGAGCAAGTGGCCTCCAACTGCTCCTTGCAAGAGCTGTGAGTGGTTGGATGGAACATAGGAACATAGGACTAAGCAGCAGGAGTGTGTCATTAGACAGTTTGTCACCGCCCCACCATGCACAAAGTTTATGGGTCATGTGATTGTGATCTCCCCAGCACTTTTCTGTCTGTATAACATTTTCAACATTCACTTTTCTGTCAAATGTCAACAAATACAACTTTGAATATATGTAAACAACCAGGCACCACAAACATCTTGGGAGGGAATTTCCACTTGGACAGCCCTTTGAAAATTTCTCATTTGTGTTCCAGCCAATGTTGGAGGGTCATTGTTTCCATTTCCGTCTCACTCCTCCACTGGTTACGTCAATCTTAAATGTAACCAGTTTAATGATGTGGCCAATGATATCGGTCTCAGAGTAGGTCATTTTCTAGAAAACAAAATGTAAGACACAGAACGTTGAACTCATATCAAACAGTAAAATGACAGAGTGCTCAAATGTTATTCTGCCTTTGAAGTTATTCTTTTCAAATAAGCTACTGGTTGTGGGATTTCTTTCTGGAACCGTTGGATTGGCTAAATTCCCTTTGTTTCGGGCATATGAGAGTTTCCAATGAATCCTCACCAGGAATCCATCACAAGTGGCAAAGATAACTCAGGGATTTTATAGACTGACACTTTGCTATCTGGTGGAACAAAGTAAGAGAAAGGGATCAATCGGCTGTTGCTTCTCAGGCAGGGAACAATTTTCTCCCTCTCTGTGTTGAAACATACAATAATATCAACTGAACACCAAACTGGACCATGTGTGCTCTCCTGGAACATTCTCTGGAAAACCTGATTATGGATTATATGTAGGGGCATCATTGCTCTTGTTGGACACAATTCCATTCAATCTCAAAAAATATCCCCATTTAATCATTTGATGACATGCTTACACGTGTCTGTGTAATTTGTAAATATTGGTAGGTGTCTTCATAGTATGTGTGTTAATATTAATACATCTTTTTCTTCAAATATATTCTCTAGCTTTAATCTCCCTGACAAGAGATAATATGCATCCAGCTGATGCACTTTGCTGAAAGTCATGGTGGTTCAATACTATTTCTAGGCTAAGATCGGAACTAATTATCCCCCATAACCAAAGGCCGGCATCCCAGGAATGAGAAAAGGGAACCCTCTTTGAAAATTTCAAAAATAATTATATCTTTTTTTTAGTGTTAGGGGATCAAAACTGCACACAGTGCATCAGCTGTGGTCTCAGCAATGCCCTGTACAGATGCAGTAAAACATTCCTGCAATTAAACCTTAAACTTTTGTCAAAAACAGCATCATTCCACTTACCTTCCAAATCACTTGCTGCATCTGCAGACTGACTTCACATGATTCATGTCCCAGGAACATGGAAACCGTCTGTATCACAGAGTTCAGCAATCTCTCTCCATTTAAATGGATTACCATTATATTATCCTTCATGCCAAAATAGACAATTTCCCTTATGTTATTTCTACTGAAGGTTTGCACACTAACCTTCCCTGTCTATAATCATATTGCAGACTCAGTATCTCAATTTGACGACACAATGAATGACCATCTTGTTGTACGAGCTAATTGAGCTCCAAGCCATTCCCTCCCCTTCCTCCAGATCATTGATACAGATTGTTGATCATTGATGACCCCACAGTGATCTCTGAGGCACTCCATCAGTTAGAGCTTTGCAGCCTGAAAGTAAACATTTCTCTCTACTCTCTATTTCCTGCTAGCGACATATTCTCTGTTCCTGTGTAGCCGATCAGGCGGGTTGAATGGCCTCTTCCTGGTCTGTGTAATGTACTCAACGATCTGAATTACTTAATTCTATATTCCTGTGTAATTTCTTAGAAGGGCAGAATGGTCTCCTCCTGTCTCATTGTAACGATCCTGTCTGACGGATTGGGGTGGTCCCCTACCCTGTAACAGCATTGAGGGGTAGATTGAAGGAACAGCACATGGGTTCGGGGCAGCAGTATATCTCTGAAATGGCACCATGAGACGGATTGAGGTAACCACACATTGAGTAGGGACAGCAGTATATCTCTGTAACAGCTTCGAGTGGTGGATTCAGGGAACAACACATGGAGTAGGGGCAGCAGTATCTCCCTGTAATAGCATCGAAGGTGGATTGAGATAACAACACATTCAGAATGCTCATGGTTGGTCCAATTGTCTCTGATCATCCCTCTCCTGTCTGTTCCCGATAAACATTGACTCTCCTGTCCAGCAAAGATCAGTCGGAGCTCAGCCTAGAATATCCTCAATAACAGAGTCTTCCCTATTCCCTGAGGATGAGGATACCACAGACCGCACAGCACTAATTGGAAAGGGTCATCTTTGTTTCATTGTCGGACCCATTACATTATACTGTGCTAACCTCACATTAAATAACCACCTCTTTTCATACTTAAGGATATAATAATTATGAATAACCATAAACCATTCTGCCCTCCAAACCTGTCCCACATTCCCACTGACTCTTTCCAGTCAAATATGTATCAAATCCAGCCTCTGCTGCAATCTCACAAAGTGAATACTTGACAGCATAACACCACATGAGCATGAAAAAAGGAGCAGAGTGAGGCCATTCGGCCCATCAAGTCTGAAATGCCATTCAATAATTTCTTGCATGTACCCCAAACTCAATCTGCTGCCTTCTCCCTAGAATCCTTGATCCCTTTATAAACCAAAAAAGCGTCGATTTGTGTCTTAATGACACTAGTGCTTGTGTCTCTGTGTGTATGTGTGTGTATATATATATATATATATATATATATATATATATATATACGTGTGTGTGTGTGTGTGTGTGTGTGTGTGTGTGTGTGTGTGTCCGTATGTGTATTTCCAAGTGATTGTTTTCTGTATATTTGTGTGTCTACATCTGTGTACCTATGTGTCAGCCTCTGTGTTTCTATGTGTGTTTGTGTCTATTTGTGTGCAATTGTGTTAGTCTCTGTGTGTTGCAATCTGTGTGTATGCCCATCTCCTCATATGTGTTGTGCATGTTAGTATGTTGGGGTGTTTACCAATACGTCAGTGCATTTCAGTGTCTGTATCTCTGTGCAGTGAGGTATCTGTTTTTGTTTGGGAGTGAAAGGACTGACGTTGGAACTGACAGTGGGTTTAAAGTGAGAACTGAATGTTGCTCTTTACTCAGTTGATGGGAAGTGGATGTTTCAGAAGCTCCACATGAGCCATCTTGTTTCTGTTTGGCTCATGCCAGGTTACTCCCCACATGGTGGGAGAAGGGGGTGTGATGGAACAGACATCAGGCACAGCACCACCCGACTTGGCCCTTTCTGTCCCATTCCAGACAGTTTCTCCTGGAACAGGAGAAAGGGAGAGAGGGAGGGAGAGTGGAAATGGGTGACCCTGCTGTTAGTGCTGGTGGATGTGGGGCGGGGGGGAATGGTGAGGGGTCCGGAATGAGTCAGTCGACAGTTGTAAATCAATTTCGTATTATTAGTGTGGGGGGTATTGTGTAGATGACAGAGAAAGTGAGGAATAAATTTGCTGAATTCAATAGTGAGTTTGGAAATGCCTGAGCCTTATTTGGCAATAGAGTGTTAGCCTTGTTCGGGGGTCAGTGCCATAACAGGTATACAGGGAGTGTGAAGGAGCAGATAGCAGATAGCAGATAGCAGGGAGCCTTATCCTGACAGAGCGGAGAAGGTTATTGAAGCTTGGTCTGTATCACAGCGTCAAGGTGACCCTTCTGAAATGTCTTGTCCAAGTCTATCACCAATGACGCCACAGACCATGTCCCTCAGATTCAGTTTAAGGGGAGCTTACAAATAACAAGGAGAAGCAAACATTTGTGTATTATATATCGAAACTAAAACTGTTGCTGAAAGTCTGAGCGTCATATGCTCTGAAAATTAGACATGCAAATATCATGGATACTGCATTCTTATTGGATGGTCTCAAGTTGCATCTCAACTGCGTTAACTAAGTGACTGTGAAATATAAATTCCCTAAATGTATATCAGGTGTGTTAAAGAGTATGTATTGAACCAAACTAGAGATCAAGTTTTTTCGGATTTGGTGTTGTGTGGTGTGGAGGACTAATCAATGCCCTTGCTCTGAAGCAGCTTTGGAGGAGTAGTGACATGAATATGTTGGATTTTACACGGCGTCTGCATACAATATAGAATGTTTGTACATTTTGGTCAATGATGGAAGCATGGAGCCGAGAGGGGCAAGTGTTCCAGTGAATTGGGAAAATACAAAATAACATTCAGTGGGAGATAAGCAATGGTTGTTAGAGTCATAGAGTCCTATAGGCCCTTCGGCTAAAACTGATCCATTCCGACCAAAATGTCAATTCACACTAACCCCATTCCAGCCATTGCCCCGCGTCCTTCTAATCCTTTCCTATTCTGTATTTGTCAAAATGCATTTTAAATGTTGTGAATGTACCCACCTTAACTGCTTCTGCTGGTAGCTCATTCCATATGCGATCACCATGTGTGTAAAAAAGTTGATTCACAGGTTCCCTTTTATTCTTACTCCTCTGACCTTAACCTCATGCCCTCTAGTCCGTGATTGCCCAATCCCGGGAAGTAAAGGCTGAGTGCATTCACTCTATCCATGCCTGTTATGATCTTATACCCTTCAATAAGATCCTCTCCCCAGTCACAGACACGCAAAAGTAAAATGTCCGAGCTTTTCCAACCTCTCCCTATAACTCAGAGTCTTGAGTCCTTGGCAACATCCTTGTAAATTTCTTCTGCACTCATTCCAGTTTAATAACGTCATTCCTAGAGCAAAGTAAACAAAACTGAACATAACGCTACAAGTATGGCCTCATCAGTGCCCCGTATTCTGCAGCATAGCTCCCCAAATTCGCTACTTAGTGCCTTGACTGATGAATTCCAGTGTGCCAACACTCTTATTCATTGCCCTGTCCACCTCTGAATCAACTTTCAGAGAACCATGTACCTAAATTCCAAGGTCCCTCTGTTCCACTACATTCCTTAAGACCCAGCCATTCAACATAAAACTGTGATATTGATTTGAATTTCTAAAATGCAAGAACTTACACTGATCTGCATTAAAATCCATTTACAATTTCTCGGCCCACTTCCCAAGCTGATCAAGGTACTGCTGTAAGTTCTGAAATTTCTGATAACCTTTGTCATTCTCCATGTAACCACCTATTTGATTGTCACCTTCAAACTTACAAATCATGCACGTATGTTCTCATCTACGTTATACATATATGTAATATATAGTGGTGCCAGCATCGCCCCGATGCATTCTATTAGTCCCAGCCCTCCAGTCTGACAAGCATCCTTCCACTATTACTCTTTGCTTCCTACCAAGAATCCAATTTTGTATCCAATTTGGCAGGTCCTCCTCCATTTTCATGCGATCGAACCTTCCAGAGCAGCGAACCATGTGGAAGCTTATTGAAGGCCTAACTTGAATCCATATAGACTACACATACAACCCTGACCTCCTAAACGTTGCTGGTCACTTCCTCATAGAATTCGAACAGATTTGTGAGCTATGGTGTCCGATGCACAAAGCAGTGCTGACTTTGATGATAGACTTTTGCCTGAAACGTTGATTTTCCTGTTCCCCGGATGCTGCTTGCTCTGCTGTGCTTTTCTAGCACCACTCTAATCTTGCTCAGAATCACACCCTGTCTTTCCTAATGCACGTATATCTTATCTCTCAGGACCTTTTCAAGTAAATTACCTGCTACAGATTTTAGGTTTAGTGGTCCATAGTTCCCAAGTTTTTCTTTTTGGCCCTTCTTGAGACAGTGCACAGCATTCGCTATCCTCCAGACCTCCGGGATCTCACCTGTTGGCCAGCGATGATGCAAAAATATCAGCCAGGGCTCCCGCCATTCCTTCTCTGTCCTCCTGCAGTGTTCCTAAATATATCTGGTCAGGACCAGGTGATTTATAGAAATAATGCAAAGTCTGAATAATACGTCTATTTATTTCAGGTATAAACACCAAAGAAAGGGAAAATGACACAATGATGTTTCACATAACAAATTAGAAAACGTATTAATCATCGGAAGTGACTTCATAAGAATTTCAGTCATTGTGGAAACTTGAGAATTCTCACAAATTCATGATCGAGAAACAAGGGCCATGAAATTGATAAGGAAATGAAAAACAGAACATGAATGCTAACAAACAAGGACAAAAACACTGCATAAATCGACAAGCTGTATTTCAGAGGAAACAAAGTAAAAGCAAGTTCAAATATGGAAATTGGTAATCGGGAGAGGAGCGTTTATTGTGAAAAACAGGGAAAAAGCCAAGAAAATAACCAGTTACTTTGCATCTGTCTTCATGGAGGAAGATCCACAAAATCACCCAGTAATACCCAGTGATGATTTGGGCTTGTGCAACTGAAGACATAAAGTCAACTTATATCAGTAACAAGGTGGTATTTGAGAATGTTACTGGATTGAGCATTGCTAAGTCTGACAAACCTAATGTAATTCATATTAAAATGTCAGACATAAATCGGCAATAGAAATATTAATTGCATAGTCGATGATTGTGTTTCATTTTCCTGTGCATTCTGCAGAGGCAAGAAGCCATTGTGGATAAATGGAAGTTAGCAAACGTGGTCCAAGCACTATAGATTAATGGAAGGAATTCAAGCATCTATTCAGGGAAGAAGGCATAGTTTGGAGAACTGCCGAACAATTAACTTGACATCTGCAAGTTGAAAACTGTTGGAATCTATTATACAGCGTGTGATACTGGATATTTAGGAATTAACAGCAACAATGGAGAAAATCCATCTGTATTTCTAACAGATGTCTAACTCGATGTGCTATTAGTTTCAGACCCCATCAATCACCCTCTGAGAAAAGGAACAGGAAGTGACTTCGCCACAGGAAATAACATCACCAACACAAAGAAATCCAAACATATAAATGGAAAGCAGGAATTTTAAGCAGTGTTTCGCGTGAGGTCTACTGAAGATAACGAAACGTCTGGAAATGTAGCGAGCGAACCTACATCCATTGTGTAAAGTGGTGGTGACCCAATCTGAGAAAGAATTTACTGACCACAAAAAAGTGCAATGGACATTGTCCAGATTAATCCCTCAGATGGCGAGATTGCCTGATGAGGAAACTCGGTCTCTGTTCTTTAGAGTTTGAAAGAATGAGAGGAGAGTCACAATGAAACTTGGAAACTTCACAAAACATATGCCAAGTTGGAAATAAACAGGACGTTTCCCTGGCTGTCAGTTCCACATTCAAGGCAAATAATTGAAGTTTAAGGGACAGACCATTTAAGACCGCAATAATGAGGAAAATCTTCACTTGGTGAGAACTGCCTAAAACAGGGGCATAGAAACCTGCTGGTAGGGCAAGATTAGGGAGAATTCCCAGATATTCTGCAAATGTGTCAAGCGGAAAAGAATTACAAAGGAACAGGTCGGAAGCATTCGTGACTTGCCAAGTTGCATCCAAATCACCTTACTGTTAGGAGAGAGAGGGTAGTGGTTGAAGGCTGTTGATTTCACTGAGACCAGTGTCCAATGGTATATCACAGGGATCAGTACTGTTTTCCTTATTATTTGTGAAACGGAGATGTCGGTGTTGTACTGGGGTGGACAAATTTAAAAATCACATAACACCAGGTGATAGTCCAGCAGGTTTATTCAGAGGCACGAGATTTCAAAGCGCACAACCACTTGATGAAGAAGCAGCTCTTCGAAGGTAGTGCCTCTGAATAATCCTGTTGGACTGTAACCTGGTGTTGTGTAATCTTTAACCTGATTATTTGTGGTATTCATAAGTGATGCAGCTGTGAATATAGACGGGGGTGCTGGGAGTGTGACAACTAAGTTTGTGTTTGATACAAAGATTGGCCGGGTGGTTGGCAGTGAGGAGGAAGGTCTTATGTTACAGGAATATACAGATGGAATGGTCAGATGGGTGGATCAATGGCAGATGGAATGTAACCCTGATGAATATGAAATGATGTACTTTGGAACAAGGAACTGGACAGGGGAGAACTCAATGAATGGCAGCACACGAGGAAGCTCAGAGGGTGCTTCTCCACACATCCCTGAATGTGACTAAACTGGTTAATGCACAATTTGAGAAAGCATAGGGACCGTAGATATAACCTTTATTCATCAAGGCATAGATTATAAGAGCTATGCGGAAGCTTGGTTTTGCCAAGATGGAATACTGATTGTAGTTCTGGGAGCCACATTACAGGAAGAATGTGATTGTAATGGAAGAGGGCTCAGAGGAGATCACCAGGATGTTCGCTGGGATGGAGCATATGAGCTATGGAGATAGGCGGGATAAGCTCGGGCTGTTTACTTTGGAGGAGAGAAGGCTGAGTGGGCCAAGATTCAGAAGGATAGGATTACGAGAGACCTGGACAGGATGGATAGATGGCTTTTAGTCAAATGGCCAAGAACAATGGAGCACATTTTAAAGTGAAGGATTTGAGATGTGGAGAGGAATTGAGGATTGTTTTTCACTCAGAGGGTGTTGGGGTCAGGAATGCACTTCCTGAGAGAAGAATTGTCATGGTAACTTCACAACCATTAGAAATACAAGGTTGTGAACTTGAAATGACATAAGATTCACGGCTACGGTTTTGTGTCGGAAAGTGGGAATAATGTCGACCGTGCTGTATTGTTGATTCGACAAAGTCTGTGCTTCTGTGTTTGTATGGCTGTGGAAGATCAATCATTGAGCTAAAGGTAGGAATTGATGGGTTTCTGAAGAGTATATTAACAAGGGTTTTAAGATTGAACTTGTAATGTCTTCTGAAAATATGTCAATGGCAAAATTACGGGAAAAAGGTGCAACTTTCTTACAGTCTGATACCAGAGAATTGAGTACAGGGAAAAGGCAGAACTGTGGACCAAATACTTCAGATATGTCTTCACATAAGGAAACGAAACAAAAAAGAAAACTTCCCAACAAAACTCGTGAACATTAGTCTGTTTAGAAAAATGGAATAGAATGAAATTATCACCTGAACAGTTTTAGAGGAAGTATTGGAACTGAAAGTAATGAGCACAAACAAAGTCAACAGAGATTGATCAAATGGGAATCATATTTGGGAAAGTGCCTTTAGCATAATTATGGAGAAGCAATCAATGAAATATGTGCATTTTCAGAAAGATTTTTGATAAAGCCTATTATGCAAATTCAAATCCTATGGGACTGGGACTAATATTGTTTTAGAATGGGAGAGCTGTCAGGAAGCATTGAGTAGAAATAAAACAATGTATTTTTTGAATGGAAGGCTTCGAGAATATAGCAAGGGTTGGGGTTTGGGCCCCAGCTATTCCCAATACACATCATATGTATGATTGAGTGGATCAAGTGCAATATATTCAAATTTGCAGATGGCACTAAACAATATCAGATTGTGAGTGGGTGATCAGGATGTCAGAAAGCTCCAAGGTGATTGAGACAAGTGGAGTGCCTGGGCACATACGTGGCACATGAGGAGCAATAGGGAGGGGAGGCGGGGAATATGTGATATTGTGACCTTTGATGGGAAAAACAGAACTGGAGCCTATCATTTGAAAAGGGATTGGTTGTAAAATGTTGATGTATAAAGGAACTTAAGCTGCATTTTTGTTTCTTCTGTGCAGCCCTCCGAGGTCAGTGTAGGGCAATGAGAACTGAATCATGAGGCCATATGGAGGGTGTAACTAGGGAACTGGCCACAGGGAACAGGCAAATAACTTACACCAGTATTTTAAATCATTCCTCCTGGGGAAAGTACTGTAAGCATGTCGATGGTATAAACAAAATGGTAATAGGAGGGAATTTCTTGAAATGCGTGTAACAAAAGTAACAAGGTTTTTAACGAACAGGTAAGAATAAGGTAAGCAGGTCAGCAGTAATTCATAGTTAATTTTAAAAGAAGTGGTCACAGAGTGACGAGCAGGACTGTGTGAAATATTCCATAACTCTCTGGATTACAGGAATGTTCCAGCGAAACTGGAGAACCTCCACTGTGGCACTTGTCTTCAAGAAAGGAAAGAGACAGAAAGCAGGAACCATTTATCCTAACCATTATTGCTGGGAATCTGATCGAGTCTGCTATGAAGGAAGGAATCGCATGGCATTTAGAAAAGCTTAATGCAGAGTTGGCATGGTTTTGTGAAAGGAAAACTATTTTTGTTTTGTAAAGTCATACACATTTTTTTTCTGGAGATCCCTGAGAATGTCAAGATTAGAGTCATGCTGGAAAGGCACAACAGGACAGGCAGCATCCAAGGAGCAGGAAAATCAATGGTTCTGGCAGGAGCCTTTCATCAGGAACTCCTGAGAATGTGACAAGCAGACTTAATAAAGGGAACTGGTCAACATAGGCTTTCCAGAGATTTTTCACAATGTATCACAAAATAAATGTGCTGACACAAGACAGAGGCTTCTAGTATGATCGATAATATATTAGCATGGGATGATGGTTAGTTAACACGTAGAAAGCGGAGAGTCAGGATTATTGGATCTTCATGATAAATGTGTATCTGTTGGATTACCAAAAATATCAGTCCAATGGCATCAGTTATTTATAATCTTTCCTGACAGCCTGACGGCGGGAGCTGAGTGCAATACACATCCCAGTTTATAGATGACACTGAGAACCAAAATGCAGGTTGTTCTTTAATGGAGAGGATTCCCAAAAAAAGGAGCACCACAATGCGATGGGAGTGTTCCTGTGCATGAAACGTAACATCAGCATGCTGATGTTCCAAGTAACTAGGTTGGTTCATGAGGCGGATTCCTGGGATTAAAGGGTTGATTTATTGAGTGTATCTAAAATGGTGAGGCGCTTATTCATTGTGGTTGAAATGAATGAGGGTGATATTACTGAAATGTACAAGATACAGAGGGGGCTTGACAATTAGATGCTGAGAAGGTGTTTTCCCTGAGTCTCGAACTCGAGGCGGTGACAGCTTTCAGGATAACCTATAAGCCTCCCAGCTCACAGTAAGGTCTGCCAGACCCAGGGACTCACAAAGACCGTGCAGGTGATAAACCCAACAAGCAACAAGACAGAATCACTTCTGGTACACAGAGTCTATTAGCATAAACGGTCTCTTCAGAATGCAGAATCCATTCCCAGAAACAGAGTCCAGTCCAGTGTACAGAGTGCATTGTCAGAGATAGAGTCTACAACCAAAGGCAGAGTCCACTCTTGAAGGCAGCAAATGCATACTCCACAGCATGCACACACATGTCTCCAGTTTCCATAAAGGTCTGGTGTGTCCAGAGAGAACCAGGACCAAGCATAAGAATACAGTTCATTGTAAAAGGTGCAGTTAACTCACAGAGGATGGTCCGCTCAACAGGCTGAGGCAGATGCAGCAAATGCTCACCTCCCAGCACACTCACAGGTGTTCAATCTTTACAAATGCCTTGCCTACCCAGCAAGACTGTAGGGGTTCTATGAAAATGACAACAGGTTTAGACTATGCAAACACCCAGTGGGTATCTAGTTGATCCACTCACCTCAAGGCTTAGTATGTTTCAATAAGATCAGCTCTCATTCCAAGGGTCACCTATTAAAGTCTCCATACTGTCAGCCCTTCATCCATGGAATAACTGAAGTGAAACACCTCTGTACTGCTTCCAATGTTACTATATCCTTTCTCAGATAAGGATACAAAAATAAAACTAATCTCACACACCGATGAGTCTGTTTATTTTTGTTTACTCAGGGTGTAGTGAGTCTTTGAAACACTCTTCCCTGCAGACCATTCGAGGCAGAAATATTGAATATTTTCGAGGCAAGGTTCACGAATCAAAGATGAGTCAAGGATTATTGAGGAGTGGGTAGCAATGTACAGTGTTGGGGAAAATGTAGACAGTGGTACCGAATGATACGGCTCCAGAATATCCAGGAATTAAATGAAATGATAACATCGATAAGGTTTTAAGGGCGAAACAAGATGGCAGCGATCTGAAAGGTCTGCTTTGCTGGGTTCTGCATCACAGTAATGCTCTACCCCACCCCACCACAGTCATTTACTTACAATTCAATACTAAAACAGCTACAGAATCCTTACTAATCCCGTTTTGTCAAGTGGAAATGACAAAACATGGGAAAGGATCGAGTAATCCCCAACACACGGGGCACCCGTCAGAAGCATTCAGCATGCCTAGGGCCGCACCTGTAAACCCCTCTGTTCGTTCGATGGACTCAGCTTCTCACCAGTCACCGCGTTCACCAAGTTATGTGAAATGATTGAAGTCATGATTGAAGAAAGGTTCAGCAGGAGGATGGAACCACTCTAAGCAGTACTCCAAAAACATGAGCAGCAACTTGAAAGCCTTGGAAACAGAACGGATGAGGTTGAGCGCCAACGAGAGGGGCAGAGACTGTGATCTATTCCTGTAAGGAGCGTATCTTCACCCTTGAAAAACAGGCCCGTACCTTAACTGAACAAGGTGACGACCTCGGTAACAGGGGAAGGATGAAGAATGTTCATATCATCGGTCTGCTGGACCGGACATAAGGTGATCCGCCAGTGAGTTTTTTGCGAGAACTGGTTGCCATGATTCCTTCACTTCAAAGCTGAAGACAGACGGGTGAAGAGTGAGACAGTTCATTCGGTTACCGTGCGCAGGTCAGGCTCAGACCAACGCCCTCACCCTGTCCTTGTGCGATTACATCGTTGCAGGGACAAACAAAGACTTATGGAAACTTCCGGAACACAGGGAAAAGACCCGACGAGGGCTCCAGGATTATGTTCTTCCAGGTCTTTTCAGCGGCAGTGATTCATGAAAGAAAATCTTTTGATGATATCAAGAGAAGATTAAGGGAACTTGAGATTCAGCATTCCTGAATAAACTCAGCGGTGCTCCATAGATCCACGCACTCGTGGATCTTTCAATATATCCACTGACTCTGCAAAGGATGCAAAAACTTTGTGGACACTTTAAAGTAGGCTGGATGCGTTAATGGAAAGCGAGAATCTTGATTCTATTTTTTAAAAGAAAGTTTGTTGAATGTTTCTGGTATTAAGCAGTGTCAAATTATAGACGGGGATGGGTAGAGTACATACTTTTAACTTCTTCATTAGTAATACTACTCGTTTTTCTTTTGCTTAGTTTGTGTGTCTGGTTCGGCTCAAGCTGGAGGGAGTTATGAAGGTGATCGTGATGACTGAATGCCTAC
This sequence comes from Chiloscyllium punctatum, assembly GCF_047496795.1. Lineage (NCBI taxonomy): Eukaryota > Metazoa > Chordata > Chondrichthyes > Orectolobiformes > Hemiscylliidae > Chiloscyllium > Chiloscyllium punctatum. The sequence goes on from NC_092751.1 coordinate 51,171,791, forward strand.
CTAAGGGCAGTTCAATCCCAATGTTTGTGATTAATTGCCCTGGATGCAGTATTGATAATGGGGCAGAAGATAAGTATTTGTGACCTGCAAATGCTCCCAGTGGGGCGGGGGGGTAAATGCCCGCCTGAGTGCCATTGGCACTTTGTATCCTTTTTTTTTGCTTTTGTATGTATTTAGTTTTGGAACGTTTTGAGAGCTTATTAGTTGTAGTAGCTTTAGGTTGTATGTTTTTTTAGGCTCTATGATTCTGTTTTCATTGGTGCTCAGCGATTTGTAATTCGAGTTCTTCCTCTCTGGAGTTCAAATATTGTTTCAGTCTGTAATGGCTAATGTCGTGCTTAAATGGTGTATCTGGAACATTAAGGGGAGCCATTCGCCAGTTAAGAGGGAATAGGTACTTTTTCGTCTTAAAAAGGAGAGGGTGGATATTGTCCTATTGCAGAAGATGCACTTTGATGACAAGAAACATTTAACATTACAGCAAGGTGGGTTTGATCGCGTTTATTTCTCGTCTTTTTTACTGGGAGTAGGGGAGAAGCCATACTGGTGAGGAAGAATCTTTCATTTAAATTACTAGATTGTATTCGACACCCACAGGAGGATCATAAACCTCAAAGATATATGGGAAAGAAAGCGGTAATTTGAATGTTCATTGCCCCCTGGCTCACTGTCTTAAATTCCTGATAGATACATTTTCCAAATTAAGGAATCTTTCTTCACAGCACATTATTGTAGGAGGAGATTTCAATTGTCTTCTGCACCCACGATGGACAGTATGTCCAAAGGCCCCCAGCACCATCTTTCCAATCAAAGCAATTAGTGGATTTTTGTGTGGAACTGGGGCTGGAGGATGTATGGAGGCAGATCCACCTCATAATTAGGGATTTTACTTTCTTCTTTAACCCGCAGAAATGCCACACGAGGGTTGATGTCTTCCTCACCGTGCAGCAGTCTTCGATTCAGTGGTGTTCTGTACAAATGCGAATATTACCATTTCTGACCATGCAACAGTATACTTATTGGTTAAGATTAAGGGCAATAGAGCAGGTTCGAGACACTGGCGAGTGGTTCCCTATATTCTTAAGGATTGTAAGTACATTGAGTATTTCTGTAATGAATTCAGATCTTTCTTAGCTATTAATTCAGATTCAACCAGTAACCCATCCATTCTATGGAAAATTGCTAAGGCTTATGCCAAAGGAATAATTATTCTTTAGGATGCGGGAAGCTGGAGCAGGAACGCTTGCTCCAGGCACGTTTGAAGGCAGCCGGGAGGGCATACTGTGATAGACCCTCGGTGGCGAGACTGCAGAGGATCACAACGCTTCGGTCAGCAGTGAATTCTATGCTCACACAGACAGCTAAGAAGGAACTTACATTTGCAAAACAAAGGCTTTTTGAACATGGTGATACGCCTGGTAAGTATTTAGCCTACCTTGCGAGGGAAAAGAGAGCCCCAAAGCCACTACCTCAATTAGGGAAGGTACTGGGACCCTTACCTGAGATCCCATAAAGATAAAAATAGCATTTTGGAGATTTTACTCCGAATTATATCAGACTGAGCATTATGTGGATAAATGGATTAAGATATAATCTTTCTTCAAGAACATGGATCTTCCAGGGGTAACTCCCAAATAAGTGTTTTGCCTTAATGCACCATTGTCAGTGCAGAAGGGCGTAAAGCAGCTTCCAGGCGGAAAGACGCCCGGTCCTGATGGATGTCCAAGTGAATTTTAGGAGGAATTTATAAACCTATTGTCAGGGACGATGCTTACAATTTTAGTCACTCTCACAGTCACGACTACCTCCCACTATCCTTAAGAGAGGCTCGGAAATCTCTTATTCTTAAGAAAAGGAAGACACCAAAAGATTGTGCTTCTCAAAATCCCATCTCACTTCTAAATATTGATTTCAAAATTCTGTCTGAGTCCCTTGCATTAAGCATGGAAACTATTTATCCTTCCATTGTCAAAGTACGCCACACTGGCTTATAAAAGGCTGTAGATATTCCAACAATGTTAGGAGATTGCTCAATATGATCCAAGCGTGTTAACAGCAACTTATACAGGTATTAATGATGTCTTTCAATGCAGAGAAGTAATTTGCTAGGGTTGAGTGGCCGTATCTCTTCTATATGTTAGAATGTTTTGGTACAGGCAAAGTTTTTCTCAATTGGGTGAGGGTCCTTGAAAGTGATCCTCTGTGTGCGATCCTGTAAAATTAATATTTCTAAAGGCCATCGACAAGGTTAACCCCTTTCGCCAGTGTTGTTTAAGTTGGTGATTGAGCCACTGGCGAAGGCCCTCTGCAGCACCCCAACATATCTGCCCCAGAAGTGGGATAGAAGTCACGTAAGATTACATTGTCTGCAGATGATGGTCTTAATTTTTTGTTAAATCCCACCGTTTTGGTACCTCACCTCATGCAATGCATCAGCTCGTTTGGTGCCTTTTCCGGCTATACTATTGATTTTATAAAGTCGGAGGCCATGCTTATGGGCGAAATCAGGAAAATAACTGATGCTGTGAGAGAATCCTGATTTCCTTTTCAATGGTCCCGGGGGTAATGGGCATGTTTCCTATTTATGTATATTAGAACATAGAACATAGAACATAAAACAATACAGCACAGAACAGGCCCTTCAGCCCACGATGTTGTGCCGACCACTGATCCTCATTTATGCACCCTCAAATGTCTATGACAGTATGCATGTCCAGTAGTCTCTTAAATGTCCCCAATGACCTCGCTTCCACAACTGCTGCTGGCAATGCCTTCCATGCTCTCACAACTCTCTGTGTAAAGAATCCGCCCCTGACATACCCTCTATACCTTCCTCCAATCGGCTTAAAACTATGACCCCTCGTGTTAGTCATTTCTGCCCTGAGAAATGGTCTCAGGCTAACGACTCTATCGATGCTTCTCATTATCTTGTATACCTCAATTAGGTCCCCTCTTCTCGACCTTTTCTCTAATGAAAAAAGTCCGAGCTCAGTCAACCTCTCCTCATAAGATAAGCCCTCCAGTCCAGGCAGCATCCTGGTAAACCTCCTCTGGACCCTCTCCAAAGCATCCACATCTTTCCTATAATTGAGCTACCAGAACTGGAAGCAGTATTCAAGTGCAGTCTAACCAAAGTTTGATAGAGATGCAGCAAGATCTCACGACTCTTCAACTCATTACCCCTGTTAATGAAAGCCAAAACACCATATGCTTTCTTAACAACACTGTCCACTTGGGTGGCCATTCTAAGGGGTCTATGTACCTGCACACCAAGATCCCTCTGTTCCTCCATACTACCAAGAATCATATCCATAATCCTGTACTCACCTTTCACATTCAACCTTCCAAAATGCATCACCTCGCATTTATCCAGGTTGACCTCGATCTGCCACGTCTCAGCCCATCTCTGCATCCTGTCAATGTCCTGCTGCAGCCTACAACAGCCCTCTATACTGTCAACGACACCTCCAACCTTTGTATCGTCTGGAAACTTGCTGACCCATCCTTCAATCCCCTCATCCAAGTCATTAATAAAAATTACAAACAGTAGAGGCTCAAGGACAGAGCCCTGTGAAACACAACTCTCCACAGACTTCCAGGCAGAATATTTTCCTTCGAATACCACTCGCTGTCTTCTGTTGGCCAGCCAATTCTGCATCCAGACAGCTAAGTTCCCCTGTATCCCATTCCTCCTGACCTTCTGAATAAGCCTACCATGGGGAACCTTATCAAACGCCTGACTGAAGTCCAGATACACCACATCCGCAGCTCGACCCTCATCAACTTTTCTAGTCACATCCTCAAAGAATTCGATAAGGTATATGAGACATGACCTGCCCCTCACAAAGTCGTGTTGACTGCATTTAATCAAGCCATGCTCTTCCAGATGGCCATAAACCCTATCCCTCAGAATCCTTTCTAATACCTTGCAGACGACAGACGTGAGACTTACTGGTCTGTAATTGTCGGGGATTTCCCTATTTCCTTTCTTGAAGAGAGGATTTACATTTGCCTCTCTCCCGTCCTCAGGTACGACTCCAGTGGAGAGCGAGGATGCAAAGATCTTCGCAAGTTGCGAAAGAATTGCATTTCTCGTTTCCCAAAGCAGCCGAGGACAAATCTGGTCCGGGCTTCGCGACTTGTCAACCTTAATGTTTGACAAAATGTTCAGTAAATCAGCTTCCTCTATCTCTATCCTTTTCAGGATGCACACCTGTGCTTCAAAGGTTTCATTCACTACAATGTTCGTTTCTTTCGTAAAGACAGAAGCACAAAACCTCATTTAGAGCTTCCCCTACCTCCTCAGACTCCACACACAAATTCCCTATGCTATCCCTGATCGGCCCTACTCTTTCTTTGACCATTGTCTTATTCCTCACATAAGTGTAAAATACCTTTGTGTTCTCCCTAATACGTTCTGCCAAGCCTTTTTCGTGCCCCCTCCTGGCTCTCCTCAGACCATTTTTTGATCTCCTTCCTCGCCTGCCTGTAATCCTCTAGAGCTGAGCTTGACCCTAGCTTCCTCCACCTTATGTAAGCTACCTTTTTCCTTTTGACGAGAAGTCCACCGTTCTCGTCATCCAAGGTTCCTTTATCTTATCACTTCTTGACTGACTTAGTGGGACATATTTATTCATCACTTGCAACAACTGCTCCTTAAACAGTCTCCACATGTCTATAGTGCCTGTACCATGGTACAATTGCTCCCAGTCCATCCTTCCTAACTCATGTCTAATCGCATCATGATTTCCTCTTTCCCAATTAAATATCCTCCCATTTTGCCTAATCCTCTCCTTCTCCATAACTATGTAGAATGTGAGGTAGTTGTGGTCACTATCACCAAAATGCTCTCCCACCACAAGATCTGATACCTGCCGCAGCTTGTTTCCGAGCATTAAGTCTAGAATGGCCTCTCCCGTCGTCGGCCTGTCAACGTACTGAGTTCGGAAACCCTCCTGAACACACCTTACAAAAACAGCTCCATTCAAATCTTCTGCTCGAAGGAGGTTCCAATCAATAGTGGGAAAGTTAAAGTCACCCATTACAACAACCCTACTACGTCCACACTTTTCCAAAATCTGTCGACCTATGCTTTCTTCCATCTCCCTGCTGCTATTGGGGAGCTTGTAGTAAACCCCTAACGAGCTGACTGCTCCCTTATTGTTCCTAATTTCCACCCATACTGACTCGGAAGGCAGATCTTCCTCGACAATGGAAGCTTCTGTAGCTGTGATACCCTCTCCGATTTGTAGTGCTACACCCCCTCCTCTTTTCCCCCCTCCCTATTTTTTTAAATGCTCTAAACCCTGGAACATCCAGCAACCATTCCTGCGCCTGGGAAACCCATGTCTAGATTATGGCCACAACATCATAGCACCAGGTACTGATCCATGCTCTAAGTTCATCACTTTTATTCCTGATATTCATTGCGTTAAAGCAAACACACTTTAACTGATCCCTTGGTCCCTTCCCAGGAAAGTCCTTCCCACTCGCGGGTCTACCTCTTGCTATTACCTCATCTGCATCACCTCTCACCTCCGGTATACAAGTCAGGTTCCCACCCCCCCTGCCATGCTAGTTTGAACCCTCTCAAATTACTTGAGCAAACGTTCCACTCAGGACATTGGTCCCCTTCCAGTTCAGATGCAACCCATCCTTCTTGTACAGGTCCCAACTTCCCCTGAAGGCATCCCAATTATCTACATATCTGAAGCCCTCTCTCCTACACCAGCTGCACAGCCACGTATTAAGCTGCACCCGCTCCCTGCTCCTTGCCTTGCTATCTCGTGGCACCGGGAGTAAACTAGAGAACACTGCTTTATTCGTCCTGCTTTGCAGCTTCCATCCTAACTCCCTGAAATCACTTTTTATATCCTCGATCTTTTTTCTGGATATGTCATTAGTGCCAATATGTAACACGATTTCTGGCTGTATGCCCGCCCCTTTTAGAACCTTCTGCACCCGATCGGAGACGTCCCAGACCCTGGCACCAGGGAGGCAACATACCTTCCGGGAATCCCGATCTTGACCACAAAATCTCCTGTCGATTCCCCTAACTATCGAGTCCCCTTCGCTTCTTTGCCACAGTGTCTGGCTCAGTGCCAGAGATTGACTGCTATGGCTTTCCTCTGGAAGGTCATCCCTCCCAGGGAGTATCCAAAATGGTATACTTACTGCTGAGGGGAATGTCCACAGGGGATCTCTGAACTGTCTGTCTGTTCCTTTTCCTTCCCCCTAACTGTACCCCATCTATCATTGTCCTGAGCCTTCGGAGTGACAAACTTCCGGTAACTCCTCTTAATTACCCCCTCAGCCTCCCGAATGATCCGTAGTTCATCCAGCTCCAGCTCCAATTCACTAACACGGTTTTCAAAGAGCTGGAGACGGGTGCACTTCCCGCAGATGTTGCCAGCGGAGACGTGTTCCATGTCTCCCACCTGTCACATTCTGCAGGAGGAGCATGCAACTGCCCTAGCATCTATACCCGATTTATCTGAACACACAGTCAGTACTAAAGTAGAAAGCTTAGTTCAAGTTGCTATAAAATTAATAACAAAGTTATATTCAATAGAGGAACTTTAGAATGAGCGTTACCTTATTAACTAGATTAGAGGAGGAGGGTGGGTGGGAGCCACTACAGTTGTAGAGTCTCGGGTTTAGCCGCCTTGTTGATATATATGGTCACTGCTTTCCTTCCCGGCTGCCCCTCTGATCCTTGTAACTTCCTGTGCTCTCCCGCTCCTTTTGTGAAAGAGAAAAATACCGTTGTCCGCTACCGGTAAGTCATTTTTAAAAACTGCCTTACCTTAGCTGCAATCTTCCGGGCTCGTCTTACTCCGGTGATGCTCGCACTTAAAAAAAATCATTTATCCTATCATTGAACTTATATTAATGTGGGATTTGTCCATTTATTTGACAAAATTAAACAAGACCTTCGAAGATGGGAGACACTTCCAATATCCTGGCTAGGTTGGATAGCTCTTATGAACATGAATTCCCTCCCTTGTTTGCTATACCCCGTATGAATGCTTTTTTTTATGTTTCCCAGACAAACATTTAGGCGACTAAATGGATGATGTAGCTCTTTTATTTGTCACCATAAGCGACCCCTTATCAAGTTAACCAAATTAAAACGATCCCACAATTTGTGGGGAGGAGATCTCCCGGATATTAAAAGCTATCAATTAAGCTCTTCTTCACCCGATGTTAGTGAGGCCTCAGCGTCAATATGGTTAGATATTGAAGCTTCTCAGGCAAAGTGCTCTCTTATTAGATTGCTATTCATAGACAAAATGAGGACAGTTACGAAATATTGTCATTTCCCAATAAGTATCAAAAATTTTAAAGTAGGGAGGGCAATGTGTCCGAGCGAGTGCAATATAGCCAAACCTCATTTCTTACCCTAAAACGTGGTGTACCGTGTTTCTGACGGGGATACTGGATTCCATGTTTAAACTGTGGGAAACTCGTGGGTGTATCTTGCTTTTATGATTTATCTGAGGGAGAAACAAGGATGTCCTGTGATGGAATGAGTCGTAACTATAGACTACCAAGTAGAGATCTCTTCTGTTTTATTTTTATCTGATCAAAGATGTTATTCAAAAAAGAACCACGCTTTTAATAGTCCCGCACATATCCAATACAAAGAAGAGGGTGCTTAGTTCTAAGAACACACTCTCTGTCAGTACCCTTTATCATTTGTGGAAGTGTGGCCCCTCATACGAGACGTTGTGCCTTTCTGAGGTCTGCAAAGAGATTTGGGGTTTGAGATCTCTTTGCACAAAGGGGAGGATATTTGTGAAAATGCAAGAAGTATTTGGATTTGTAAGAAGACTCTTGCCATGTCGTTGAAGATTCTTCATAGAGTCTATCTGGCCTAGATCCTCTCTTAAAATTCAAGATGGGAGTATGTCTTAAATACAGAATGACTATGGACACTCTTACTCATTGCTTGTTGGCCTTCCACCAGCGCTATAGGAACGGTGTGTTCTCTGGGATGGAGAGGATCTTGGGGAACGAATTGGAGATGGATCAGGTTTCCCTTTTCCTGGGCCTGCCCAGTCTACCTTACTCAGATGTGCAGAGGAAAAAAAAACACTTTAATACCCTCACTTTCTGAGTTCAGAAAAAAAAAGTTCTGTTGTGTTGGGTGTCTGAAAACCCCCTGGGTCTGTTGGGTTGTCGTAACCTTGTAATGGAGCATAGCCCTTTGGACTTTTTTAAAGGTATGTTGCACCATAAAATAGAGGATTTTTATAAGACATGGCAGCCCTTTTTGAATTACCAAGGTACAGGCTGTCTGCCACTCTCATAAGGACTTGTATATAGCTATGACGAACTTGACTAATGAATCAAATGTCCAGAGAGGAGGAATTACGAGCAAATGAACATGTATTAGTTAATGCTCTTGAAGTTTGAGAGCTTTAGTTTTGTGACACTGAGTTCTACTATTCGTTATTTAATTTGTTTTGTTTTTCTTCGGTCCGTTGATTTACATTGTTTTTCTTTATGTACATGCACATGGGTGTAATTGTGTTCAATTTGCATTGATTTTTGAGTTGGGTACTTATTGGTTCATTGAAGCATTAAAAAGATTTTCTCTGAATAAAAAATATTTTTGAAAAAATTAAAATGTTAACATGGATAGAATAGAGTCCCATTTCTTATTAGTGAGACCACAAATTATGGTTTATCTTAAGGGTCATCACACCTCGGGTGACAGGACGATGTTGAGAGAGCGTCCCCTTCATAGCAACCTCTGTCTGTGTGGGGAATTGAACATGCACTGTTGGCTTTCCTCTGTATCACAAGCCAGCCATCCAGCCAACAGATTGCGAGACTGTGTAACTGCTATAGACAGAAATAGCCACAGTCAAAGTAAAATATAAACTTTGATAAGAAGGAGAAAAGGTACCAATCAGATAACGGTCAACCTAATAGCTGAGGAAAGAAAAAATCTTCGCTGGAAATTGTATTTTATAGCGAGACAGTTGATTGCATGCTATCTTTGTATGAATAAGTTGACCAAGTGAAATAACCAGAATTCCTAGTTGTGATTAGATGTCGATAACTATAAAATATAAGTACATTTTTGATTGTTCTGTGTGAGGCATGCTAACCATTGTCTGAAAGTAAAAAGCTGATGGAATATATTTTTTGGAGGGTTGGTCCCCATGGGAAATGCCTCCCAAACACATGCGTGAAGACACCCAAGGGAGGAAGTGGGTGAGTGTTTTCTGGTCAGTAATAGGGAACCAGAGGGCTGAAAATGATGGAAAGTACCTGCAACGTGAAGCTCAGGAGATATTCAGATCACCCTCGATCTTATTAAATGGTACAGCACATTTGAAGGGCTGAATGGACTCATGACGGATTTTAGTTGCATGTGATTTAAAAAGAAACACTCTGTTCCTTCACCTAATGTTTTACACACTGGGGCACTACCATCTTCCTGAAACTGGGAATTATTTGGAATATTATTTGGAATATTCCATAATCAGCATTCTCCAGAGCATTCTAAATCTGTGGGGATATTACACAGGCAAGAGACACAGAGAGAGAGGGGTGGCTGCTGCATGCAGGAGTGAGAGTGGTGGAGCATGAGCCTTGTTCGGGTGTCGGTGCTGGAACATACATACGTTTAGCATGAGGGACCAGAGAGCATACAATGACCTTATCCTCGCAGAGTGGGGAATGTCATCGATGTTTGTCCTGTATTGCTGGACATTGCTACAGATCGCAGGTACTGCACTGAGCTGGGTGGTGAGCTCAGATAATGCTCGGTGGGTCTGCTGGTGTAGCCCACTCTGTGAAGTGATATACTAACCCATCCACCAGGATATCTGTGACCCTGTTGACAAACCGTGGTGTAATTGATTCTTATCTGCTTTGGTCTGGGTAAACTGTACATGGCAGCTCCAAACTGAGGAAAGCTCAATTGAGTCCCCATTGTCCTTTTAAAAGTGGCACCAGTGCAAGGGATAATGGAATATCCAGGGGCATCTGGGCGATGCTGGATACCTCCAGCCAAGATGGGTGGGAGAATGGGGCTAGCATTGAATGAGAGGGACACCATGGGGTAGGATGGGTAGTTAATGAGGTGAGTTCGATATGATAGCACCAGGAAACTAGCTCGGCCTCGTGCAGACACTCAATGAAAATCACTCCAAGATAAATTATTGTTAGATTCAGCCCGACGAGTTGAAGACTCTGCTGACCCCATTCACAGTTACAGAGCTGCAGAACAAGTCTTCATCCACAACTCTCCTTCATCTGAACTCATTACTATATTCCATTCACCATCACTCCTCATAATACTGACTTATTTTGCCGGATGTTATTGAAATGTCTATATCTCAGCATTCTGAAACCTGTGAACACATCCTTCCAAGACATTGTTGCTCAATTTCACCCTCTATGTCTATACCCAAAACCACTTTCATGCACAGAGACAGGCCATTCAGCCAAAATTGGTCCATACCAACCAAAATGTCCGTCCACATTAACCCCATTTCCCTGCACTTGGCCCATATCTTTCTCTGCCTTTTCAATTCATATATTGTTCGAACAAAGTGCAGCGAGGTTTTGTGATGTCAAAAAAGACCTCAGGAACGATCTCACTGAATCTACAATTCATCTCACCCCAGCAATAAGATTACACAGAAACAATTTGACTGGAGGTTATAAACAAGAAGTATCAGCAAACACCGGTGGGAGATGTGTATGGAAGTCAATACTGCAGGGAAAAATGCGTACGTTCTAAACAGGAAATTAGATATACAAGCGTTTGCAGGCAAAACTCAACGGGTCTGGTACTATTTGAAGGAAGAAAGTCGAAAGTTTGGACCTCAAAGAGTTTATCGGGTCAGGGCGCATCCATGGAGCAGGAAAATCTATGTTTCAGTCATAAGCCCTTCATCAGGAATTCATTTCAGAATTCACTTTTTCCTAATCCTCTGTAGGAAGACAGTGAGTCAATATTTTTAATTTGGGAATTCTTCATCAGAACAGCTTTTGTTTTCGATCTCCAGTATATGCAGCTTCTTGTTTTATTTTAGATCAGCAATTATCTTGCATGCTGCAGTATTAATGGACAACTTGGAAGAAGGGGGAGGGGTGAGGACAGAAGAGCAGGCCATGTGTCAGTCACAGCTTAAGGCCCTGTCCACCAGAATGTGAATCCTGAGGTGAAGGTAAAGGAGGGCTTGTCAAAAGCACCGCACTGGAATTGGACATAATTTGAACAGATGTGACAGATCCAGAGAAAGTGGGAGGATGCAGTTTCTCTCGCAGCTGGTCATTGAGTGGCACAATGGCTAGCAATGCTGGTTTACAGCACCAATGACCTGGGTTCGATTCCACCCTTGGGTGATACTCTGTGCGGTGTTTGTACCTTCTCCCTGTGTGTGCGTGAGTTTCCTCTGGGTGCTTGGTTTTCCTCTCACAGCCAAAAATGTCCAGATTAGATTCAGTGACCTCACTAAATTACTCCGCAGTATCCAGGAATGTGCAGGTTCACTGGATTGTCGATGGGAAATGTAGAGTTACCGGGGTAACCTTTGGGTTTATTGGTCGAGATGTTATCTGGAGGGTCAGTATGGACTCGGTGGGCCAAATGGTCGGGTTCCACACTGCAGGGCTTCTATAATTTCTATGTAGCTGTCTGTTTGAAAACTGTTCCCAGGAGCCTAACTATAAGCGCTAATACAATTTGCCTCAACAAAATGTAGCATCTTCCGTTTGTCTAACATGAACTCCATCCGCCACTCCTCGGCCCTTTAGCCTATCTGATCAGCGTCCCGTTTTAGGCTGAGTTAACAATCTGCACTGTCCACTACCTCACCAATTTTGGTTTTATCTGCAAACTCACAATTACTACTGTATTCACATCCAAATTATTTATATGAAATGACAAAATCCATTCGATCCTTGTGGTCCACTGCTGGTCACAGAACTCTCGTCCAAAACTATATAACACTTCACAAACATTTCCTTCATCTACTATCCTTCGAGTCAATTACCTCCAACTCTCCCTGTATTCCATGTGATCTCACCCTCCAACTCTCCCTGTATTACATGTGATCTCACCCTCCAACTCTCCCTGTATTCTATGTGATGTTCCCCTCCAACTCTCCCTGTATTCCATGTTATCTCACCCTCCAACTCTCCCTGTATTCCATGTGATCTCACTATGCTAACCAGTTTACCATGCGGAACCTTTTTGAATGCCTTACTATAGTCTATATTCTATTCTACATTTCTATTTCTGTTCCTTTGTCAATCTTATTCGTCACTTCTTCAAAATGATAAATCAAATTAGGGGGACACGATTTCCCACACACAAAGTCATGTTGACTATTGCTAATTGGAATTTGCATTTCTAAACAAAGTAAATGCTGTCCCTCAGAATCCCCTCCAACAACTTACCCACCAATGAGATCAGTCCCACTTGTCTACAGTTTCCTGACTTTTCCTTACCAACTGTTCTTAAACAAGGACACAACCTTACCTGTGACTGTCCATGATACACATATCTCATCCAGAGACCGAACAATTACTTCTCTAGCTTCACAACAGATTTGGGGTACATCTGATTAGTTCATGGATCATAGAACAGTGCAGCACAGTACAGGCCCTTGAGCTGCTGATGTTGTGCGGGCAGTTTATCCTACTCGAAGGTCAGACTAACCTTCATGCCCTTCATTGTACTAAAATCCACGTGCCTAACCAAGAGTCACTTAAAAGGTCAGAGGGGATTATCCACCTTAATGCATTTTAAAATACCCAGCTCTTCATCTTCTGTAATATAGACAATATCCAAGATATCACTATTCATTTCCCCAAGTTCTCTACCTTCCATATCCTACTCCACAGTAAATACTGATGCAAAATATTTATTTAGTATCTCACCGATCTCCTGTAGTTCCACACATAGATCAAAATTGCTGATCTTTAAGGGGTCCTGTTCTCTCCCTAGTTATTCTTTTGACCTTAATGTAGTTGTAGAATCTCTTTGGAATGTCCCTTACCCTATTTTCGAAAGATATCTTATGTCCCCATTTTGCCCTCCTGATTCCCCTCTTGAGCATTAGACCACATCCCTGGTACTCCACGATGGATTCACTCGATCCCTACTGTCTGTACCAATCACATACTTCCACCTTTTCTTGAACAGAGCCTCATTTTTGCTCGCCATTCAGCATTCCCTACACCAACCTGCCTTACCCTGCTCATAGGCAGGAGCATTGTGTCGCTAGACTCTGTAACTCATTTGTGAAGGCCTCCCATTTTCCGGCCAATAGCTTCTCCAAAGCACCTTTTCAAATTGTCAAAATAAAACGTTCAAAGTTGGCCTGAGTCAACTTACAACTTTAACATTTATATTAGGAATATTTTTGTCCGTAAGTATTTTACAACTGATAGTTACTGCATAACAGGCTCAAGAAGCAGAATGGCCTCCTCCTGTCCCTCTGTAACAGACTTGAGAGGCTAAATGGCCTCCCCCTGTCCCTTTGTAACAGGGGTGTGGGAACAGAATTAAGTCCTCCTGTCCCTGTGCAGCAGTCCCGATGCTCTGAATGATGTCCTAAGGTTATGGAAGAATTTGACAACAGTGCACATAAAACCAAGAGCAACATTACACATAGTAAATGGACAATAAGTATATACACTGGTTTATTGGCTCTGGAAATTACCCCACCAGTCACCTTATGCAGCGGGTCTGTTACTTTTTCACTGTCGCCCTTTATAAACAGTATGTAATATACATAGTCCTGCAGTGTTCTGGCACTACTCCCACATGCACGGAAGAAACAATAAGAATATTGATAGATTTATGGTCCATCCCTAAGCAACGCCCATCCATTCCAACCGCACCGAATACACGTTCACTTTTATTGGGATATGAAAAGTGATGTCAGGAAGGGGTTAACTGGACCTGTTTGTTCAGTGACTGTGATTAATGTTAGTCGCCATGGGTTGCAATTATCCCAGTGGACGGTTTCCATCTTTTAATGAAAAATGGGCTCCGTTCAATGTGTTATTGCACAGTATGGTCGGAGCATCACCAACAGTGTTAACAGGAATCAGCAGCTCCAGAGACCACGGGGGGAGAGATCAGAGTCTGAGCACAAGCTTCTGGAATGTTTCAACAATGAATAAGAATCTGCGAACATTAGACTGGAATGTTACTAGAATGGACAGGAGTTTATATTTGGATGTTTGGTTTCTTTCTACATATTATGATCAATGGTCATTATCGTGGCGGATCAAATATGCACTTCACATTATACAATATTTTTATTATCCAATCCTGGCTTCCGTTGGTGTACCTGGTAAGTCTCACTGTTCAGTCATTAATTCTATAAATCATGTTTGACAGTAATACTGTTCTTTCATTAACTCTACCCTCCTTGCCACTGTTATTTTTCCTTTTAAGACTCTAAATCCACATATTCACTTGACAAACCACTACTAAATTGTTAATTCACTTTCTCCCTCCTTGCTTCTGGCAGTGTTACTCATGGGTTGCTATGTTGACTTGCTCAGTTTCAGCTGTGAACCATGATTCGCTGTATCACTGCACTTGCTATCGAAATATTGAAAGCATTGAAGTCACTATCTTCTGTTCTCGTTACAAACTGCATTTCCTTCCTCTGACTCCATCTCACCCCCGACCAATATCTGAAGCTGAAATAGACAAATAACAACAGTGGTGATCCCTTTGGACATGAACCAATTCCTGACACTACATCCTGACGATTCCTAATTATAACTCCTGATAAATCCAGTATATACTTCACTGGCTTATCCCATCTGCTATTTGAACCATGAGCTGTGAAATACAGTCTTAAAGATGGCATTCGCCTGTTGCTGACACTCGCAGCTGCAAACCTGCAGAAACAACTCTGAGTCAATACCCCACAGCTCATATCTGATATCACACAGAACTCCCCATCCATCCATCTTTCCTGTGCATCCTGATCTATAATGCTATTGGGTCCGGCAATGCCTTTATTATAATATTCTCAAGAACGTCATTAACAGCTGCCCATGAACTATCTCTCTCTGTTCATTATACCAAGCCCTTACAGTTCACATTTAAACTGATTTCCTCCAGGGGTGCTCTCTCTTAGACAATAATTTTCACATCTAACACTGCCTCAGAACCACACACAAACACACACATAAAACCCTTTGTCTTGAACTGATGCATGAAGATACAGAGACATTAATTTGTGGGAGCCCATTTACTGTCACCCCCAGTATGGGCGGCAAATTACCCCATGTTAGTCAGTTACGCAGTGCAAATGTAGCAGCAACATACCGGCAAAGTATTGCAATACTGCCATGCTGGGCAGATAGTCCACCTTACTGTGCAATACACGAACATCGTCTGCACAGCTCCTCATGCTAGCCAGACAGTCCATCTTACCGAGCAATACACTAGCATAGTCTGCACAAATCCCCATGCTGGGCAGATAGTCCACCTTACTGAGCAATACACTAGCAGAGTCTGTACAGTTCCCCATGCTGGTCATATCGACCAGTTTACTGAGCAATACACTGGCACAGTCTGCATAGCTCTCCACGCTGGGTTGTCTACTTGTCCCAGTGCATAGTTTCTGCGTTTGTTCTGTGAGGCAAATTCAGAATTTAGTGAATAAATTTGGTCAGCTGACCTGGCAATGCCTTTATTCAATGTTCTCATTTTTGTGACCTGACCCACCAAGGTCTTTCTGCTTCAGATTGACCCACTCCCTTGTTTTTTTCCCTCCAGATTTCGACAGCATGCTCTGGTTTTGTCTTAATTGTCCGTTTTTATCTTTAACGTGAATGTCTCTGTCGTTCTGTATCTTCCTCTGGCCTTGGTTTTTGGTTGTGTATTGTATCGAATACTGGCATTATGAAGTTCAGAAATAATATAATGGTGTGTATCAGGCTGTTGTTTACTTCCCGCTGTGTCCCATCTGGTCCTCCATGGAGAGGGGAGTGTGTGCTGGGCTGTTGTTCACTCTCTGGTGTGTAGCTTAAGGTACTTCATGAAGAGGTGCGTGTGTGTGTGCAGGGCAGCCGTTCACTTCCCAGTGTGTCCCAAGTTGTGCTCCATGTTGGACAGGGAGTTTCAGCATCTTTGACTCATGTATTTAAAACTTGGTCTGTGCCTGTCTACTGAACGCCTGTGTTTGTCCCTCTCAGCTGATCACGTGGTCAGAAACACGAGGAGGATCCTGAAGTATAATTATACGGGAGTAGATAACTCACTTTTAGTGGACGGAAGTCTTATTGTCTCCTGTTGTTGAAAAGTTAGTGGAGGGGCTGGGGATCATTTGCTGGAGGTTTTGCTGTGAGCTACCTCAGACATTCAGGGAGACCAGAGGATTTAGTGACCCAACTCTGGATGGAGCATGGGGACTGTAGTTACAGCATCAGTGTCTGTAACATGAACAACAAATGGAGCAGAGGCTGCAGAGCATGGAAGCTCTGAAACCACGGACTGGGTGTGTGTGGGGAAAGGGATCTGCCAAATCTGTTTGAGTCTTAACGTGAGCACAGACTCTCACTCTCATCCTTAAACATACACCCACGCACACACACACACACACACACACACACACACACACACACACACACACACACACACACACACCCTCTTTCGCTCACACACATGGAAACAAACTGACACATCCTCTCTTTCTCACTCGCATGCCACCCTCCCCCCAAACACACACACACACACACTGCATCTCTCGCACAGACACACCTATAAATCTGGAGGGCTAATTTGCGTTTGCAGATTTGTATTTGTGGATAGATTGTATTTTGTTCAAAACAACATTCAATTTTTACGCAGCCAATCATTGTGACATTTTATAAAGTCCTGTTTGGGAAATAAAACCAGGATGACTCCAGGGTAAAACAAGTCAGACTCCACACAAGACCTTCCATGTTTGTGCAGGGAAGGTCACATCTTAGCAAACATAATAGAATTCTTAAGAAATGACAAAGTTGATAGTGCGGAAAGGGATGTAGATGTCATTTACATGGACCTCAGTAAGGCGTTTGTTGAGATAGACTGATAGAGAAGGTGAAGTCGCAGGGATCCATGGTGTACTAGTTAGATGGATTAGAGAACTGGCTGGGCAACAGTCGACAGAGAGTATGAATGGAAGGGAGTTTCTCAAAATGGACAATTGTTCTGTGTGGTGTTTCACAGGGATCCATGCTGGGATCACTGTTTGTTGTGATATATTTACATGATCTGAAGGAAGATATAGGTGGTCTGATTAGCAAGTTTGCAGATGAAACTAAGATTGGTAGAGTAGCAGAAAGTTGAGAGGACTGTCAGAGAACATAGCTGAATGTGTTGATTGGAGAGTTGGGTGGAGAAAGGGCAGATGTGAGGTGATGCATTTTGGAACATCCAATTCGAGAACGAATTATACATTAACTGGAAAAAACCCTGGGGAAAACTGATGTACAGAGAGATCTGGGTGTTCAGGTCCATTGTTCGCTGAAAGTGGCAGGTGGATAGAATGATGAAGAAGGCATACAGCATAGTTCCTTCATGCATTCTAACAATTTAAGAAGTGGAGAACCACAGACCAGTTAACTCGTCACCAACAGGATTGGATCTGTCGGAATCGATTGCGTACAAGAGTAGGCAGCCCATATTACAGTTGTATAGGACTTTGGTTCGGTCACATTCGGAACACTGTGAACAGTTCTGGTTGCCACATTACTGAAAGGATCTGGATATTTTGGAAAGAGGGCAGAGGAGTTTCACCAGAATGTTGCCTAGTATGGAGAGAACGAAATATAAACAGAGGTTTGGTAGATTAGGGTTATTTTCATTAGAAAGACGGAGGTTGAGGGAGAACTTGATCGTTGTCTAAAAAATCTTGAGAGATGTAAACAGGGTGGATAGCAAGAAGCTTATTCCAGAGTGGGGGAGTCAGTTACTAGGGGTCAAGAATTCAAGATGAAAGGGGAAAAGTTTATTGGAGATATGCTCGAAAAGTTCTTTGCGCAGTGAGTGGTGGGTGGCTGGAATGCGTTGCCAGCTGAGGTAGTAGAGGCGATGACGATAGCATCATTTAATATGAGGAAGCAGAGGGATACAGATCCTTCGAAAATAGGTGACAGATTTAGATAGAGGATCTGGATAGACACAAGCTTGGAGGGTTGAAGGGCCTGTTCCTGTGCTGTGAATTTCTTTGTTAATTGTAAATACTGGCGAAAAGCGTCTGTTGATACTTGAAAGGAAAATTAAATCAAGATCAAATGTGGCAAAGCGAATGTGTGGTTCCGAGAATGTATTGTAGAGAACAGAAAAATGACAAGGAAACGAAACAGTTACATTACATCTGTCTTCAAAGAGGAAGATCCAGAAAATCTCCCAGAAATATCAAGTCACCACGGGACCTTTGTAACTAAAGACTAAAATAATTCATATGCAGTTACGAGGTAGTATTTGGAAACAGAACTGGGATGAGGATTGATCAGTCTGACAGACCGGATATAATTCAAACTGAAATTTCAGAGAAAACACCAATACACATGTTGATTACAATAGGGACCACTGTATTTCTCTGTATTCACTTCGGAAGGTTTTTAATGCCATCAAATGATTTACGAAGGGAAGACGTGGGAGAGTGGAGGACTACAGGCCAGTTAATTGTTATCCACAGTAGGGAATCTGTTGCAACCTATTGTAACGAAGATCTTATTGGACACTGAGAAAGTAATAGCAAATTTCAAGTTATGAAAGGGAAGTTACAATTTACAAATTTTTTCTTGAAGATGTCTCTTGTATTTGTAAATAATGGCGAATCAGTGAATACGGTACAGTCAGATATTCAAGAGGAGTTTTAATCAGCACACACAGTAAGTTAGCAGAAAACATTACAGCAAAGTGTATTGGGAGGAACATATGCAAACGGTGGAAGGTAAGCATTCGAGAAACTATTGGAAAACATAGGTGGTGGTAGAAGGTTGTTTGTGTGACTGCAGACCGGTGTACGCTGGTGTGCCACAGGTTTCAGTGCTGTGTCCCTTTAAACGCCTTCATTTAAACGGAATCAGAATACAGGCAACGAAGAATCAACTAGACTCAAAGTGTTAGCTTGCTCTCTCTTTACAGATGCTGTCTGACTCACTGTGATCTCTAGCATGTGTTGGTTCCAGTGCAGATTCTGCTTCTGCAGTGATTTGCTCCTATTAGATGTAAAGAAATTCTGCACGAGTAACACAGAGAGTTGGGGAGACTGTACCTATACAATTTTGATGTCGTGATCTAAGTAAAATATACTGATCACATATACTGAATGGGCTTGCTCCATATTAATTCCTCAGATGGCACAATGGTCTGCTGAGGAGACTTGGCCTAGGATCAAGGCTGAAAATTGTGCGTGAAACTGAAGATGCTGATTTATTGTTATATGAGAACTTCACGCCTGTTTTACTTTGGAAAAGGAGGAGGCGGGTACAGAATTCAAGAAGATGGACTGGGAAGCTCTTTTACAGATTGATATAAGATTGAGCATGGATTGATGTATTGGCTGGTATAAAATTGGACCAATGCCCATGTCCAGATCAGTTACATCTCAGGCTGCTGTTGGAGACAAGGGATGAAAGGTGCTGATGCAAATGTTTACATAGAATCTGGTCACAGGTGAGGTGTCCGAGAACGGGAGAACACCCTTTATAGGAAGGGTTGTAGTGATAGAGCAGGGAACTATACACCAGTACGTTTCAGATCAGTGTTAAAGAAAATTTTGCATAAAATACGTGGTGGTAGAAGGCTGTTTGTGTGACTGGAGACCGGTGTCCCCTGGTATACCTCAGTGATCAGTGCTGTGTCCCTTATTAAATGTGGTATTCATAAATGGTGCAGGTGTGAATGTAGAGGGGGATTGGGAGTGTGATAGTCAGTCTGTGTTTGATGCAAAGATTGACCAGGTGGTTGGCAGTGAGGAGGAAGGTCTTATGTTACAGTAAGATACAGATGGAATGGTCAGATGGGTGGATCAATGGCAGATGGAATGTAACTCTGACAACTGAGGTGATGCACTTTGGATGAAGGAACAAAATGGGGAATACACAATGAATTGTAGCACACAAGAAAGCTCATAGGGAGCTTTTTCACACATTCTTCAATGTGACGCAGGAGGATAAAAGGTTATGTAAGAAGTCAATGGAAGCAGTAGGTATAACCTTTATACATCGAGGCATAGATTACAAGATCTATGTAGCACTTTGGTGAGGCCAATATGGAATACTGTGTGGAGTGCTGGAAGCCACATTACAGGAAGTATGTGATTATTCTGTAGGGGGTGCAGAGATTCACCTGGATGTTTCCAATGATGGAGCATATCAGCTATGGAGAGAGGCTGGATAAGATCGGATTGTTTAGTTTGAATGAGAGAAGGCTGAGGGGGACGTGATTCAGAAGGATATGATTACGAGGGACATGGACAGGGTAGAGAGACAGCAGCTGTTCCTTTTAGTCAAAGGGCCAAGAACAGGGGAGCACACTTTTAAAGGGAAAGATTTGAGGTTTAGAGATGATTCAGGGATTGTTTTTCACCCAGAGGGTCATGGTATCTGGAATGCACTTCCTAAGGGGGGCAGTTATCACGGGTCACCTCACACCATTCATGGCTACGGGACTGATGTAGGAAATTTGGAATAATATAGATCGTGCTGTATTTTTGATGGTACAGAGTCTATGCTTCTGTGATTGTATGGCTGTGGAAGGTCAAGCATTGAACAGCTTAAGACAGGAACTAATGGGTTTTGGAAGAATATATTAACGAGCATGAAATGTAAAGTTTTCTCAACGTACAATATACCAAGGTGAAATGTTAGAGAAGATATTTGTAGCTTCCTTACAGTCCAAAACCAACGAATGGAGAACAGGAAAATGACAGTCTATGAAGCATCTACTTCAGTTCTGCCTTTATGATAGGATTTTAAAAAAAATGCTTCCAATCAATTCTAGGTCTACCGAGAAAGAAAAGAAATACAATCAAATCACTAAATAAGCAGTTTTGGAGAAATTATTTGCACTGAAGTCTGATAAATCCCCATGGAATGATAATCTATATCTCTGATTCTGAAAGGAGGTGGCCATGGGAACAATGGATACTTTGCTTGTCGTCTTCCAAATTCCAGATGATTGAATTGACAGATTTGAGAGCAGCAAATGTAACCCCAATATTTCCAAAGGAGGCAGCGAGACACAGAGAATTACAGTCTGCTTAGCACCAAAGAAGCAGTCAGGACAATACAAGAGTTTATTAGAAAGAATGCTTTGCCAGGGAACTTTGAGAATTATGTTAATTTGAAAGTAATGAACATCGATCAAGTTAATATCAAATTATTAATGGTGAATCATATTTAAGAATCCGACTGCGAAATAAATAATGGCGAATCAATATATGCAGTGAATTTGAATTTTCAGAAACATTTTTGATGACGTCCCAAGTGTAGTGTTGTGACAATGCTACTCCTTTAACAAGGTTATGCTGTCCTTGTTTTCTTTTCATAGCAGTCTGAAAAGCAGCGAATCCAAAGAGTCTGGGTTTGACTACTTGGGAGTGCTTTCAAGTCTAAAATTAAAATATGTACAATGAGGAGTGAGCTATGCTAGATCTGGTCCTGTGTAATGAGACAGGAATAATTAATGACCTCTTAGTTAGGAATCGACTTGGCAGGAATGATCACAGTATGGTTGAATTTAAAACACCGATGGAGAGTCAAGATAAAATTCAATACCAGGATCCTGTGCTTAAACGAAGGAGACCCGAACAGAATGGAGGAAGGACTTGGCTAAAGTAGACTGGAAACACATACTTTATGGTGAGAGTTGACGAGCAGTGGAGGATTGTCAAAGAAGTTTTTAAAAGTCCTAAGCAAACATATATTCAGTGAAAAGGAAAGACTGTAAGAAAAGGGGAAGTCTGCCGTGGGTGTCTAAGCAAATACGCAAGGCTATCAAATTGAAAGAGATGGAATGCAAAGTGGCCAACAACAGCAGGAACCGAGAAGATTGGGAAAAGATTAAAGATCAACAGAAAGCCACGAAAAGAGCTATAAAGAAAAGTAGGATAGAATACGAGAAAAAAAATGTCGAGCACATATATGAAGACAGATAACAGATGATTCCTTAAATATATAAAATGAAAATGAGTGGCTAACTTCAATGTTGGTCCTTGAGAGGATAAGAAGGAGCATTTAGTTACAGGATATAATGAAATGGCTGAGGCATTGAAAAGGTATTTTGTATCAGTCTTCATAGTGAACGACACTAATAACATGCCAGTGATCGACGAAGAGATGAAGATTCTAGATTAGAGTGGTGTTGGTAAAGCACAGCAATTCAGGTAGCATCTGAGGAGCAGAATCATCGACGTTTCAAGCAAAAGCCTTTCATCAGCAATGCTCTGAACTGTTGTGCTTTTACCAGCTCCACTCTAGAATCTGGTTTCTAGCATCTGCAGTCCTTGCTATTACCAAAGAGATGAAGGTAGGTGAGGACTTGTGAACAATCATTATTACAGAGGAGGTAGCATTGGGCAAGCTAATGGAGTAATGGACCTAAGGTTAGACGAATCCCCTGGCCATGATGTAATGTATCCCAGGGTACTAAAAATATAGCAGGAGAAATAACAAGTGCACTTGTGGTAATTTTCTAAAATTTTCTGAACTCTGGGGCAGTCCCAGCAGATTAAAAAGCAGCAAATGGGACGCCATTGTTTAAAAAGGCAGGTGGATTAAAGTTGGGGAATTATAAACCAGTTAACTTAATCTGTGTAATGGGGAAGATGCTTTGACTGTATTATCAAGGAAGAAATAGCAAGGCATTTTGATAGAAAACGGCCCATTGCACAGATGCAGCGAGGATACATGAAGGGCAGATCATGCTTAACAAGTCTTTTGGAAATCTACGAAGACATTACGAGCAAGATAGACAACGAGGCCGCAGTGGATGTGGTGTATCTAGGTTTCAAAAAGGCTTTGACAGGGTGCCACATAGTAGGCTGCTGCAGAAGATAAAGATGGATGGCGTTACGGATGAAGTATTAGCATGGATAAAAGATTGGTTGACTAACGGGAAGCAAAGAGTGGGTATAAATGAGTGCTATCCTGGCTGGCAATCAGTGCTGAGTGGTGTGCCTCAGGGATCAGTGTTGGGGTTGCTATTATTCACAATTTATATAGATGATGTGGAGGTGGGAGCATGCGTAGTTTATCAAAATTTGCAGATGGCACGAAGATGAGCGGTAGACCAAAGTGTGCAGAGTACTGTGAAACTTTGCAGAGGAAAATAGTTACATTGCATGAATAGGTAAAGGTCTGGCAGATGGAAAACAATGTTAATAAATATGAAGTAATCTATATTGTTAGGTATACCAGTAAAAAGGGATGATTACTTGAATTGTAAAAAGATGCAGCATGCTGCTGTGCAGAGGGACCTGGGTGTCCTTGTACATGAATCACAGAAGGTTGACCTGCAGGTACATAAAATAATTAGGACTGTAAATGGTATTTTGTTCTTCATTGCGAAAAGGGTTGTGTTTAAAAGCAGGGAGGTTATGTTGCAGCTGTACAGGGTGCTGGTGAGATCATACCTGGAGTATTGTGAGCAGTTTTGGCCTCCTTCCTTGCAAAGCGATGTACTGGCAGTGGAGGTGGTGGAGAGGATATTCACTCTGGTGAATCTGGAGTTGAGGGGGTTGTCTTATGAGCAGAGACAGAATAAATCAGCATTATATTCATTGGAATTTATAATAATGAGTCGAAGATCTTATACAAACATAAAAAAATATTATGAAGGGAAGAGGTAAGAAAAAAGTAGAGAGGATGGTTCCACTGGCAGGTGAAGCTCGGACAAGATGGAATAACCTCAATATTAGAGGGTGCAGATTTAGGACTGAATTGAGAAAGTACCTCTTCACCATAGGCTTGTAATTCTATGGAACTCCCTGCCCGGTGAAGTAGTTGACGCTACTTCAGTAAATGTTTTTCGAGCTGAGATAGATATGTTTTGAACAATGAAGTAAATTACGGATAAGTGGATATGGGTCCACGAGTCGATCAGCCTTGATGTTACAGAATGGCTGAGCAGGTTAGAAGGACCAGGTGGCCTTCTCCTGCTCCTCGTCCTTCTGTTCTTATGAAAGGGAAGTGGCCAGTTCTCCCAGCGCAGACCCTCTGCTTTGATTTGTTTGGACTGATCTTTCACAGACTAGCTGTTTATTGAAAGCAGGCAGCCAGTTGTGAAGCTATCAGGCCAAAGAAGAAGGTCCATGCTGATCCTCCCCCCACCTCTCTGATATCTCTCCTGGAAGAACCTGGGTTTGATGTTTCCTTTCGAATTTTCCATGGGGTGTTTATGGGGATTGTTTGAAGTACTTCGAAAAACAACTTAGATTATTTATATACAGATTCCTTACAGCGTGGAAACAGGCCCTTTGGCCCAAGAAGTCCACACCGACCCCCCCAAAGAGCAACACATCCAGATCCATTTGCCGACATTTACCCCTTCACCTAACACTACGCGCAATTTAGCATGGCCGATTCAGCTAACCGGCACATTTTCGGACTGTGCAAGGAAACCGGAGCGCCCGGAGGAAACCCACACAGACACGGGGAGAATGTGCAAACTCCACACAGACAGTTGCCTGAGGCGGGAATTGAACCCGGGTCCCTGGCGCTGTGAGGCAGCAGTGCTAACCATTGTGCCACGATACCACCCAATGGCTTTCAACAATTTTCAGATTCTCAGTTGAGAAGTGGAGTGCTACTGAAGACCAGAAAGCTTCACCTGGAATATTAGTTGAGTAGCCAACTTTAAATATTTTTTAATATTTATTTACAAAACTTTAAAATGACAAAAGCTGGCAATAGTCACTTTAGTTCTACTTACTGTGGAACTGGTAGCATGGATATGGCTTCTAATTGGCTGCCTCTTGGTATTGTCATCCCTAATCATGTTGCACAGTAATGCCCTACATTTTTGTCGGCTGGATTGAAAGTCAGTTCTTGGTCTTCCCATGTACCCACTCCTTATGAATTTAATTTGCTAACATCATTAAGTTAGGATAATCTGTTGGGTTTTCGGATAGACTGTTATTCTGCACGCTATTCTCTTCTGTTTGTGTTTCATTCCGTAACCTTGAAAATAAATTCTGTTTTATTTCAAACTAAGTGGCTTGACCAGCTGCGTCACTCCTGGAATATCTGCCTTATACCTGCTTAAGGCAACAAGCAAAGTTTGAGTCTGTACTACTTCCTTGAAACGACTTGAGGTGGTCAGTCCTGGCCCATAACAGTGTGCCACAGTGAGATCTAATATACTGGCATGGGTTGAGAATGGTAGAGAGCTGAAAGACAAAGTGAGTCAGAATAAACAGCTCCTTTTTTGGGATGGAAAGCAATTACGAACAGGATGATCACGGAATTGATGTTTGGCACCCATCTAATCAAGAAGCAGATTAAACATCTGCGCGAGGGTACTAAATGTAATCTTTCAAAATCTGCTGATGGCATCAAACTGAGAATTGATTGGGTGAGGCGGATGTAAAGAAGTTCAAGGTAATTGAGACACGTGGAGGGAATGGGCAAATACGTGGCAGATGAACAGCAATGTGGATGAACGGAACACTGAATATTTTGGTTCGAAAAATATAATATCAGGCTAGCATTTCAAAAGGAATTGAAGTGAAAATGTTGATCTGTGAAGATACTAACGTGCATACTTTTGTTGATTTCTTCACCGAACTCTGAGTCCATTCACGGCAGTGAATTCTGAAGCCAGATGTCAATACTGGGATTGGAATTGGCACGCTGCCCAGTGTACATAGATCCACCAAGTGAGGATATGTAACATTGAAAAGAACCTGGATCTCCCTGTACACCAGTCACTCAAAGCATTATTGGAGCAACTGAAAGCAGTTAGGAAGGTAAATGATGTGTTGACCTTCATTTCCGGGGAATTTGAGTCCAGGCATGAGGGTATCTTATTACAGCTCTACTTGACCTTAGTGAGACCCCATTTCGAACATTGTGCAGTATTGACTGCAGTTTTGGTCTCCTTACCTAATAAAGGACAAACCTGACATTGAGGGAGAGCAGGAAAGAATGACAAGACTGATCTCTGGGATGACAAACTTGTTGTGGGAACAGAGTTTGGGGCGACTGAGTCTGTATTCCATGAGATTTAGGAAAATGTGCGGAGATCTCAGTGAGATATATAATACTCTGACAGGGCGAGACATATTGGAAACAGGGATGATAATTCACCTGGCTGGGACGTCTAAAACAAGCGGCCACAGTATTAGGAACAGTCAGGGCACTCTGCATTGAGATGAGAATAAATGTCTGAACTCACAGACTGGTGAATCTGGGAATTCTATGCTACACAAGCCTGTGGAAGCGAAGGCACTGAATTTCGTTAAGTATTTCTTGACACTAAAGGGACAAGGTTGCAGCAGAGGTTTGGTGTGGGGAGAAAGGATCAACCATCGTTATATTGAATGGGAAAGCAAAATTGATGGACTGAAGTTCCTAATTCATATTGTTCCAATAATTTCACTTCAAAGGATGCACAGTATGCAGTGTTTGTGAAAAACAATTGAAGATATGTTAGACCAAGAACTAGAATGTGGGAGGCTCAATGTGTTGAATGACCTACTCCTTTCCTACTGTTTCTGTGCAGTCTGTGGGAAAACTCTGTATATGTGTCACAAGCTCTCAGCTGTTAGGAAGGAGGCATCTGCTGGATCAAAAGGACTGTGTTTCCCATTCCCTTTTCTGATACCGAGACTCGTGCTGGGTGTTCTGTCCAATTTTATTCATTAAGGGCTCGGAACAGTTTGATACAATAGAATGTCTTGCTTGGCATTTTAGAGACCGTTGAAGAGTTTGCTCCATGTCTGTCGTCTGGAGGCACTTTTCGGCCAGAACAGGAAAGCAGGAGAGATTCACTCGCTGAAAGTACATTGGGAAGGCAATTGGTGTTTGCAATCGACATTGGCTTCAAGGTCACTGTTACTGACAGCAGATTTTAGATTTCGATATCTTATTCGTTGATGTTAACTTCGACCAGCTGCCAGACCATTAGCCTGGTCGGGATTGGTAATCCAGTGACATTTCCACAACAGCACCATCTCCACATGGGGACCAATCGGAAACCACACTGTGCAGATAATTTTTGTGCTGCTTGACAGCTCTGTCAAAAATAACTCACACCATTTTGTCTATCGTGATGGGACTGAGGGGGTGGTAAATGGTCAGATTGTAATTATTCTTCTCTTAAGGGACTGGACATAGTTGAGGAATTTTCCACGTTGTCAGGGAGATGTCAGAGTTGGAGCTAGAATGAAACAGTTTCCCCAGGGACACGGCTTGTTATGCAGCACAAGTCTTCAGTCCTATTTCAGAAATGGTGTCAAGGCCCATTGCCTTTTTCGTTCCTGTTGTGTTTCTTCATGTGAGGTGCAGCGTTTCGAATTGGTTGGAGACTGGCATCTGTGATTCTGTGGGCATCATCTAAGGAACACTTCTGGCTGAGGATGGTGCAGACATTGCAGACTGTCTTTTACACTGATGTGCAGCAAAGTTCCATTCTTTCGGGGAATGGCAAAGTAATAACCGAGTGGTATTGAGCTGTTAGTCTAGCAACCCAAGCAATGCTCATGTGATCTGAGTTCGAATACTGCCACAGCAAATGGTGGAATTCAAATCCAATAAATATTTGGAATTAAGAGTCTAATGATGATCATGAAACAGTTGCTGATTGTGTGGGAAACCCATCTTGTTCGCAGATGCCCTTTCGGGAAAGAAACTGCCGTTCATTCCTGCTCTGGCCTACTTGTACCTCCAGACCTACAGCAATGTGTTTGACTCTTAACTACCCTCCGGGCAATAAGTGATGACCTACCCAGCGACACAATCCGCTTCTTTCGTCAGTTGTTTCATAGTTCAACTCCATTTCTAACTGGCTGTGGCAGGACTGCAGAGCTTCGATCTGATCTGTTTGCTTTGTAATCATTTCGTCCTCCCTATCAGATGTTAGTCCTGTTGTTTGCAATGTATGTGAGTAGTCAGGTGTGGTAGCTTTAAATGGGTTGTCATCAGTTTTAGGTCCACACGGTTCTGACCCTGGTATGTTCACCTACACTCGTGACTGAAACATCATTCAGCTTAATGGGAATAATAGACTGAGGAATTATCCTGGGCAAAAAGTTACAGATTGTGACTCAGTACAATTCTCCTTCTGCCCAACTGATCTACACTATTACATGAAGTCCCGGGATTGAGCTGCAACTTCTGCAAAGCAATTCTGCTGTCTGCCGCCCAATTCATACCGAGACGCATTGACCCGTACCCCGTGAGCTACTCTGGTTTCTGATGTGGTAGCACTTCCATTTTCATATTCTCATCCCTCTGAGCGTTTGTTTATTGTGTCACACCTCTTACTTGTCATGTTTTTCAAAACTCCAAAACATATTCCGTGAGGTAACCCCATGGCTCAGTGTTTAGTGCTGCTGCCTCACAGCGCTAGGGACCCAGGTTCGATTCCATCGTCTAGCGACTGTCTTAATGGAGCTGGCGCATTCTCCCTGTGGGATTCTTCTGAGTGCTTTGGTTCCCTCCCACAAACCAAAAATTTGCAGGTTAGGTGCATTAGTCAGGAGTAAATATATGATAAGAAAATGGGTGTGCTTGGTTTACTCTTCAGAGGATCGGTGTGGACTTGTTGGGCTGAAGGACCTGTTTCCACAGTGTAGCGATTCTAATTCTAACATTCATCTGAATGTTTTCCCTTGCAGTTGTGCCACTTTCGGTGTTTAAATTGAATGTGCTTCACTCTGCTTCTCTCCATGACTTTCATTAAGAACTCTGTAGTGTCAATGATTCCAGTCGTATGTAGTTTCAGAACCAAGATATTTGTGCATCTTTTGTTATCTTACACTTCCCAGTGTACGGTAATCCCAGTGAGTCAGGACATTTGAGCAGCTTTGACATATACCTTTGAACATGTTCAAAACCAGAAATTTCAGGAGAAACTCAGCAGGTCTGGCAGCATCTGTCTAGACAGAAACAGAGATAACGTTTCAAGACCAGCGTTGCCCTTGTTCAGAACTGAAAAGGGCTGCTTAATGCCTTGGCAAAAGTGGACGAGCGATGATAGGAAACAGAGCATGTGGAGGTGCAATGGCACAGAGGTATGGGCTTTTAATTGTGGTGAAAAAGAAGCAGATATAAAATTGGTGTAAATTAAAGTGTAGATGGCAGACATGGGTTGTCTCTATTGAATGCAGGATAAACAAGACACAGATGAGATCATTGGGAGGCCAGGAAGTAGAATACATGAAAAATGGAGGACAGCCAGAATGGATTCAGGCTGTGATTTTGAAATTGTATATTAACTCCTGCAGGCTGTAATACATCAAAGTGTAAAGTGAGGTGTTACTCGAGCTTGGGTGGTGTTTCATTGGAACATTTCAGCAGCTCAGGACCAAAATCTTAGGATGAGCGCAAGGTCGGTTATTGAAATGGGAAGCAATGAGAGGCTCAGTGTCATTCCTACAGAGTGAAAGTGGTCCTCGAACAAGTCTCTGTTTGGTCTCCCCAATGTAAAGGAGACAGCATTGTGAGCAGCAATGACAGGAGACCGGATTGATAGAGGAAAAGGGAAATGCTCCTTCACCTGGAAGGTGTGTTTGGGGTCTTGGACAGTGGGGATGGAAGAGGTAAATGGGCATGTGTTGCAGCTTCTGTAATTGGATGGGAAGGTGTCATGGGGAGTTGGGAAGTGTTCGGGATGATGGAGGGTGTTACAGAAGAAATGGTCTCTGTGAAATGCTGTCAGTGGTCGCGAGAGGAAGATGTGTTTGATAGTGCTGTCCCATTGGAGATGGTGGAATGGAGGAAGATGTGAATGTGGATTCTAGTACAGCAGAAGTGAGGACGAGGGGAGGTCTATCATTGTTCTGGTAAGGAGGGGACGGAGTGAAGACAGAAGCGCGGAAGATGGGATAGTCACAGCTGAAGGTCCTGTCCACCGGAATTAGCGGATTTCTGATTTGAAGGAAAAGGAGGTCACATCACAGGCAGTTCCCTGGAATGTGGCATCATCAAGTGTAAACAACAGATACGGAGAAACTGAGAGAATGAAGTCAGCCTCCGCTGATCATGTGTACAGCTACATGCAGACGTCCCCCCTGAATGATTGAAAAGAATTTAAATTGATGCTTTCTGTCTCACATCTGATCTGAAGCGGGATGTGGAAGTAGACCCAGAGGAAGGTCAGTGGGTATACTTGGGCAGACGTTCAAGCAGATATCTAATAACGCTCAGAAATTGTTGTTTCTGTTCAAAAAGAAGGACTCGATTAAAAGATTACCACCCATGGTTGACAAGGATACTATGATGAGCATGAGTGTAGGGCCAGATTTAGGATGTTTATTTCAGGGATCATAAGCAGATGCTGGGCATGACTTTCAACTGTGCTTCCTGAATGCACCCCCCCCCCCCCCAGAAACGCCTGTCATTGCTGTTCCATCCTTTTCCCTGCTCCTCTCCCCTTCCTGATTCCAGGTTCTCCATCTCAAATTACAGAGCACATTCTCTCACATTATGGTCCCTCCCCACTTCACCTGAAGCTCTTTGACCCCTGCACTGGCATCAATCTGCGTTTTGTGCTGCCACCTTGCCTCTGGTCTGAGTCTGGCCTGGCCTCTCCATTCATGCTGTCTTAGACCTCCCACTCACATCACACTCCGGAGTGTTTCATTCTTGGAGTAAACCGTATTGAAAACACTATTATCCCTTTGCACTGAATTCACATTGTGATCCCAAATCCAAAAAGTACACCCAGCCTTCATCTCACTCTGCTAAACGTGCATGCTGACCGTATGGTATAAGAATTCCTTTTTTTTTTACATACAACTGGCCAAAGATACGTTTTTCCTGTAGAGATCATCACCCCCTTTAAACAAAGGAATTTGTTTGCTTGACGTCTTATTCGCACTCGTAAGAGTTGCAAGCTGCCTTAGTATTGTAACATGGAGAAAAACAAATCACATTATGAAGTTTGAGCTGAGTGTTGTTTTCCTGTCATTTTTAATACCCTTTCAAATTTGCAGTGCTTATCTTTAAATGCTTGCTCTTGAATCTAGAATCAGATGGAGTGTTGAGGGGTGACATTCGAGAAGTTTTAATATCATGGGAGGCATGGATAGGGTGAATAGCCAAAGTCTTTTTGAGAGGATAAGAGAGTCCAAACATAGATGACGTCGCTTTATGGTTAAAAGGAGGAAATTTAAAAGGGACAAATTGGACAACGTTTTCACACAGAGGGTAATTTGTTTATGGAATGAGCTGCCAGAGGAAGATGCAAGTACAGCTACAACATTCAAAATACATTTGGATAAACATATAAATGGGAAATGTTCAGAAGCATATGGGCTAAATGCAATCAGATGAGACTAGTTTCGTTTGGAAAGCCTGGCCAGCATGGAAAGTTGGACCAAAGGGTTTGGTTGTGCGTGATATGACTTTATGAATCTAGAAAGCAAGGAAAAAGTGGAAGAAAGGATATGATGTAAGAAAACTGGCAAGAAATATAAAAGCAAGCAGCGCAAGCTTTTCTGTGTATATAAAGAAATTCAAGATGAATGTATGCCCTTTGGTAGAAATGAAGTCAGGAGGACATTTGGAGTATATGCCTAGACGGAACAGAAAGATAATTTACACCAAAATTTTATATCATTCCTCACATTAGAATGCACTGTAAGTATTTCAATGATATAATCAACATAGCAATAGCGGGAAGTTCTTGAACTGCCTCTAACAAAAGGAACAAGGCTTTTTAATAAACAGAGAAGAGTAAAGGTACGCAGGTCAGCAATAATTCACAGTTGGTTTAAAAAGCAGCCGTTACAGAGTGACTGGTGTTCCTGTGAGAAATATTTCATAACTCCTTGGATTGCAGGAATGTTCCAGTGAAACTGGAGACCCTACAATGTGACGCCTCTTTTCTAGAAAACAGCGAGACTGAAAGCAGTAACCATTTAGCCTCAACATTATTGTTGGGAATCTGCTCGAGTCTATTATTAAGGAAGGAATTGCAGGGCATTTAGAAAAGCCTCACGCACAGTCAACATGGTGTTGTGAAAGGCGATCTATATTTTGCCTGTAAAATCATGCAATTTTTTTTTCTGGAGATCCCTGAGAATGTAACAAGCGGACATGATAAAAGGAATCTCGTAGATACGAGGCTTTCTCGAGATTTTTCATAAGGTTTCACGAGATAAAACTTGCTACACAAGACAGAAGCTCATAATTTGACAGATAGTATATTAACATGGGATGACGGTTGGTTAACAAATAGAAATCGCACTGTCAGGGTTAATGGATCTTCCTGATGAAATATATCTGTATCACAAAAATCAGTCCAATGCATAATTTAGTTACAATCTATACTGAAAGCCGGAGCTGAGTGCAATATATATCCGAGTTTGAGGATGACACTGAGAACCAAAAGGCTGGTTGTTACTTAATGGAGAGGACACCCACAAAAGGAGCAGTGCAAAGGGATGGGATTGTTTTTGTGTCTGAAACATAACGTCAGCATGCTGATGCAGCAAGTAACTAGGTTGGTTCATTAGGCGGGTTCCTGGAATGAAAGGGATTAATTATTGAGTACATCTAAAATGGTGAGGCATTTATTCATTGTAGTTGAAATGAATGTGGATGATATTACTGAAACGGACAAGATGCAGATGGGGCTTGACAAGGTAGCTTTCGAGAATGTGGATCAATTCCAGGGCAGAGAGTCGAACTCACGGTTGTAGATACAGAATAAGGGTTATCCATTTCAAACTGAGATGCAAAGAAACATATTCTTTCAGAAGGTAGTGAATGCCTGGAATTCCCTCACCCAGAGGTTGTGGAGACTGCGTCACTGAATGTATTTACAGACTGGCTGGATTGGGTTTGACATATCAGCAAGTTGAGGGATACAAGGGGTTAGCGGGAAAGTGGAGTTGAGCCCTGAAGTAGATCAGCCATGTTAATATTAAATGACAGTGCAGGATTGAGGGGCCGATTTGTCTGCTCCTGTTTCTATTTCTTACATTCTTATGTTATTCTTCTGGAAAGTAGTTGGTTATTTTCCTGAAAATGGTGTTATATAATGTTGCATTAAGGGAGAGCAGAGATTTATTTGAGCGCACGCTGGATGCGGGTACAGGGCTGTATTCACAGTGAATCTGGATCTGTAATATGATCCACATCTGGAGCAGAAGATACAGAGACGGGAAGCCTGAAAAGAGGGATTGGGGTGCGGGTCAATACCTGGCTCAAGCTGGATTTTCCAATTACATTTCCCAAACTACATCTAACCATCGGGGTGGCCTCAATCTGCCCCTGTGTAGCAGGTCCGAAGGGCTGAATGGAACATCAGAACATAAGGCTGAGGGACACGAGTGGGACGTTCGGCCCTTTGACACTATTCCACCAGTTAATAAGGTCGTGGCTCATCTCATTGTGGTCCCAGCTGCACTTTTCTCTCCATGCAGCATTATCCCTGATTCATCTGTCTATGGAAAATCAGATGTAGACAGACTCGATACAATATAAAGCTTCAGCGATCCCATACTTCTGGGAAGGAGAATTCCTACGTGAATAAATTCTCACTTTGTGAATTTCTCCTCACTCCGGTTCTGATGAGGTTGGAGGGTGTCACTGTTTCCTTTTCTAGTCCCACTCCTTCACTACCCACATCACATTTTAAATGTGACCAGATTGGTGATATGGCAGATGATAAAAGTCTTAGACTAGGTCTGGTTCAGTGATAAGAACAAGTCAAGCAGATTTCTTTAGTCAGACACAAGTAATGTGAAAACTAATGGAGGAGCATGGTTGATCTGTGTTTCACACTGTTGCCTCACATCTCCAAGGAGCTGGGTTCAATTCCAACCTCGGGCGTCCTGTATGTGGTGTTTGAACATTCTCCCTGTGCCTGTGTGGGTTTCCTCCCAGTGTTCCAGTTTCCTTCCACAGACCAAAAATGTGCAGATAGAGTGGATTGGCCATGCTAATTTGCCCATAGTGCCCAGGGATGTGTATGTTAGGTGAGTGAGTCTTGCGAAATGCAGGGTTACATGGATAGGATTGGGGGCAGGTCTGGCTGGGCTGCTGTTCGGTGGGTCAGTGTGGATTTCATGGGTAGAATGCCCATGGTTGAGGTTCTAGAACAATGGCAAGAAGTTTGGACTGTACAAATACCCAGTGGATATCTACCTGATACACTCTGCTGAAGGTTTTATATGTTTCAGTAAGATCACCTCTCTTTCTATGAGTAACCATAATATAAGGCCTTCATCCTGGAATACATGAAGTGAAACATCGCTGAACTGCTTCCAATATAATTATATCCAACCTCAGGGAAATAGACAAAAATTAACCTCACACCCCAGGTGAGGCATTTTTTTTTTGTTTTCCCAGTGCTATGAGTTTTTGGAACTCTCTTCCCCGCAGACCATTGGAGGCAGAGATATTGAATATCGTTGAGGCACAGACGGAAGATTCATAAGTAACAACAGAGTCAAGGATTTTCAGGGAATGGGCTGGAATGTACAGCATGGGGAAATATTGACAATCGTACAAAATGAAACTGCTTCACAACATCCGGCAAAACGAGATGGTAATCTAGAAAACATTTTAAAATGCTAACAGTGATAGAACAGAGTTCCAAGGGACCATAAGACGGCTCTGTCATTAGAGAGAGACCACTTGCGGTCGTTTAAGCTGAGGGTCACCGCGCCTCGGCTGATGGGTTGAGGGTGAGTCAGCGTCCCCATCAGTCAGTGTGGTGAATTGAACCGGCGCTGTTGGCCTCCATCTTCATCGCAAACCAGCCGTCCAGCCAACTGAGTGGGAGACAGTGTAACTGTTACAGACAGAAACAGTCACAGACAAAGGGCAAGAGAAACTTTCATAACAAGGAAAAAGGTACAATTCAGATAACAGTCAAAATAACGACTGAGGGTAAAAACGTCATCTGCTAGAAATTGTATTTTATAATGAGACAAGTATTTCAAATCTGTCTTTGGCTGAATACGGTAAGGTGAGAAACTGAAATAACCAGAATTATGAAGTGTGATTGGATATCGATAACCATAAAATCCGTGTAGATTTTTGATCGCTCTGTGTAAAATGTGTTTACCATTACATTGATGGAGAAAGCTGATGGAATATATTGTTGGGAGAGTGCGTCCCCTTGGGAAATGACCTCGCGCAGGCGCTTGAAGAAAACTGGGGTAAAAGTGCCTGAGTGTTGTCTGCTCAGTGAGAGGAACCCAGGGGATTCCTGGAGATTGAAAGCAATTATTTGGAAAATACTTTAAAAAGGTTGGCTTCATTTCGAATGCCAGAAAACCATGTTGAAGTAACACTTATGTACTATGAGTAATTAAGTCATGTGGATCAATTTGGAGCAGTCTATCTGTGCAGCCCCTGCTCCATTTGTTTGCAACGTTAAAACATCTCTAACCCTTTCCTGTTCCTGTGTTAGTGGCTTGAGAAGCTGAATGACCTCTTCCTGTTCCATTTTAATGACACTGGGAGTAAAATGGTCTCTTTCTGATCCTTTGTAAGTGCGTGTGGGAGTGAGCAGATTCCTTCTTTTCTTGTTTTATGGGCAGGAGGGACTGAATGGGCTATCCCTCTTTTTGCTCAGTAGTTTTGATGGGCTGAATGGCTTTCTCATATTCTTGTGAAGTGCTCAATGTGCTCCTCGTTTTACTGTGGAAATGTACAGTGCTGTAACGTAAATGTTACACAGATTTTAATAGCACAACCTTGAATGTTGTCCAGGTCTACTTGCACATGGACACAGACTGCTTCAAGAGCTGAAGAGGGACAACGTGTTCTAAACATTATGTAAATTTCAGTGAATATCCCCACTTCTGCTCAGTTTTGACTCAATGGGCTGAACGGCCTCCTTCCAAACTGCAGGATTCCCCGCTGACAAACAGAAGATGCCTGAGCTGAGGGAGCTACCTTGTGGATCTCCTGCAGAGATGCCCCATGGCCGAGATGATTGATGCGCACCAATGGTAATCATCTTCTCTTGTGCCGTGAATGACTCCAAATAGTGGAGAGGTCACAATCGATTCTCATTAAGTGTGATTTTCCTCAGGGTCCTTGATCTCATCCTCAGTCAAATACTGCCTTGAGTTCAGGACCAGTCTCTCTTACCTGAGCCCATGTGTTCCCTCTATTGCTCATATCAATAGGTCATGATGTAGAAGCAGAGAATGCTTTGTTCAAATAGAGGGTCGTGAATGTGAGGAATTCTCTTACACAGAGAGTTCGGGGAGCTAGATCACTGAAAGGGACCGGTGGTGTTTAGCAGGGAGCGGCTCTCGGACCCCTACTCTTTATTATTTCTATAAATGACTTGGATGGGGGTGTGGACTAGTGGGTTAGCAAATTTGCCAATGACACAAAGGTTGTTGGAGTGGTACAGAATGTGGAGGGCTTTTGTAGGTTGCAACGGGACATTGACAGGATGCAGAGCTGGGCTGAGAAGTGGCAGATGGAATTCAAACGGGAAAAGTATGAAGGGAATCCCACTGCAAACTCGAATGTGAATGCAGAATACATGGTTAAAGACAGGATTCTTGGCAGTGTGGAGGAACAGCGCGACCTTGAGGTCCGTGTCCACAGATACCTTAAATATGCTCCTCAAGTTGATGGTGTTTTTAAGAAGGCGTATGGTGTGTTGGCTTTCATTAGCAGGGGGTTTGTGATTAAGAGCCGTGAGGTTATGCTGAATCTCTATAGAACCTTGGATAGACCACACTTGGAATATTGTGTTCAGTTATGCTCACCCCATTATCGGATGGATGGGGAAGCTTTAGACCAGAAATTTACCAAGATGCTGCCTGGACTGGAGGGCAAGTTTTATGAAGAAAGCTTGAGGGAGCAAGGGCTTTTCTCATTGGAGGAAAGAAAGATGACAAGTGACTTGACAGAGGTGTGCAAGATGATGAGAGGCATAGACAGAGTGAATAGCTCGCGACTAGGGCAGAAATATCTATCACAAGGGGTCATAATTTTAAGGTAATTGGAGGAAGGTTTAGGGGAGATATCAGAGGTAGGTTCTTTAGACAGAGAGTGGTGGGTGTGTGGAATGCCCTGCCAATAGTGGAAGTAGAGTCAATTACGTGAGGGAAACTTAAGAGAATCTTGGATAGGCATATGGAAGAACGTGAACGGAAGCATGCAGGATAGTCTGATCATAGAATAGGATAAACGGGTGGTACAACATCGAGAGTCAAATGTCCTGTACTGTGCTCTAATTTTCTTTGTTCTGTGTTCTATGGAAGTGCTCATCGAGGTTGGAGAGGGATTTTGATGTATCAGAGAGGTGAGGGCTATGAAGCCATGATCTTAGTGAAAGGCAAGGCAGGCTTGGGAGGTGAACGACCTGCCTTTTTTCTGATATTCACACATTGTTATTGGAAAATTAGATTAGATTAGTTTAGATTAGATTAGAATAGATTAGATTAGATTAGATTAGATAAAATGAGATTACTTACAGGAAGGTACCTTGAAGGTCTGTTATGGGATGTTGCAGTCAAGGAGCCCAGAGGACTTTGTGATCCATCTCTGGGTGAGGTATGGGGGCTGTATTCACTGTGAATCTGGGTCTACCAACAAATGGAGCACAAGTTGCAGAGAGGGGAAGCTCTGGAAACAGAAATGACGGACCGCTTTCATATCCAGCCTGGGATTTCCAATTACATTTTCCAAATCTCCCAAACCGTGTGTGACAGTCATGAGAGAGTGAATGTTCTCCTCTGTTTCTGTGCACCAGGTGATAGCAGTAAGTGGCCTCCAACTGCTCAGATCCAGCAGGTCTGAGGGTCTGACTGGAACACAGAAACATGGGACTGAGGAGTAGGAGTGGGTCATGAGATACTTTGAGCCATCTCCACCAGGCACTATATTTGTGGCTGATCAGCCCCACTTTCCTGTCTGTATCCCATTAGCCATGACGCAGTCTCTGTGAAATATTTAACTCAATCAGCTGTGAATACTTGCAATCAGAGAGGCACCACAAACTTGTGGCGAAGAGAATTCCCATTCAAAAGCCCTTTAGTATTTTTCCTCGTCCCTGTGATAGAATAGGAGAGTCATACAGCATGGAAACACATCCTTTTGTCCAAATTCTCCATGCCAATGAGGCATCCTAACCTGACCTAGTCCTAATCCCTGCATTTGGTCCATATCCCTCTGAACCATTTCTGTTTATGTATCTATCCAGATACATTTTAAACATGTAATTGTACCCGCTTTCACCACAGCACTTTCCGTGCACCCACCAGTCTCTGCATGAAAAAGCTTCCCCTCAGGTTCCATCTAAATCTTTCCCCTGCCATCTTCAACCTCTGCCGTCTAGTTTTGGAAGTGCCTGCAATGGGAAAAAAAGATGTTGGCCATTGAGACTATAAATGGCCCCAGGATTTTATAAGCCTCTGTCATGTCACTATTCAGACTCCAACACTCCAGGGGGAAAAACCCCAACCTGTTCATCCTCTCCTGCAGCTCAATTCCTCAGGTTCCAGAAAATCCTTGTAAATTTTTTCTGCACCCTCTCAAGCTTAGCAACATCTATCCTTTAGCAGTGCCAACTGAATTGTATGCAGTATTCTTAACGTGGCCTCACCAGCGTCCTGTAGAAGCGTAATATGCTACCCCATCTCCTATACTCAATGTTCTGACTGAACATTAAAACTCTGTCTACCTGCTACTCCACTTTCAAGGAACTATGATCCTGCATCCGTAAGTCTCTTTGTTTAGAAACATTCCCCAGGGTACCACCCTGCTTTAACTTTCCAAAATGCAAAACCTCACAAATGTCTGCATTAAATTCTATCTGCCAGTCCTTGGCCCTTTGTTTGTCAAGGGTGCTGTTGTGCCCTGAAATAATCATCACTGTCCACTGCCCCTTTTTTATGTTACCTGTAAACCTACTAACCATACCTCCAATAATCACATGCAATTTGTGTATATATATGATGAAAAGCATTGAGCTCAGCACTGATTCTTTCAGCACACCCCGGCCCACAGGCCTACAGTCTGGAAAACAACGCATTACCTTCAATCCAATTTTGTATACAATTGGTTAGCCTTTCCTGAATTTCATCTGACCTAACCTCAGTATTCTGTCTACGATGAGGAACCTTATTAAATGCCTTGCTGAAGTCTGTGTGAACAATGTATACCACAGTGCCTTCCTCAATCTTCTTCGTCACTTTTTCAAAATACCAATCACATTAATGAGACATGATTTCCATCGTACAAAGCCATGTTGACTATTCCTAATAAGTCCTCATGTTTCTAAATGCATGTAAATCCTATCCATCAGAATTCCCTCCAACAATCTCCTCCACACGGGCATTAGGCTGACTGAGTCGATAATTTCTTGAGTTTTGCATCGATGTTCCCTTTTCTAGTCCCACTCGTCCACTAGCTACAAAAAAATAATTATAACTAGATTGGTGATATGGCCAATGATATAGTTCTCAAAGTGTGTCAGGGTCAGTGTTCGGAACAAGTCAGACAGTTTTCTTTAATCTGTTAAAACAACACGTATATGACCAAAGCAAAGTTGCTCAAACTATGATGGAAAGAAGAATGACGAGTGGATATTGCAAATATGTACATTGGTATTTCCCTTTGAAAAATACTACAGAACACACGCACACGCGTGGATATCAAGCTGAAAAGGAAAAGCTTTGCAAAGTTATCTTGAAAGAACGTTGTCCAAGTATGATTCGAACTCATGACGGAAGGACCAATGAGAGTTTGACCCAAATGCTATTCTACTTATGGAGTCATCAAATCCTACAGCATGGAGAGAGGCCCTTTGGCCCAAACTGGTCCATGCTGACACAAATATCCATCCACATTAACCTTTTTTCCGAGCACATGTCACTTGTTGTCCTTTCCTGTCCATTAATTGTCCAAATACCTTTTAAATAATGTTAATACAAATGCTTCAACCCCTTCCGCTGGCAGCTCATTCCCTTTGTGTACCACTCTCTGTGTAAAACAGTTTCCATCAGTTTCCCTTTTATTCCTTCCCATCTCATCTTAAACTGATGCTCTCTAGACCTCAATTCCCCAACTCTGGGAAAAAAGGTTCAGTCCATTCACCCGATCCATGCCTCTCATAATCTTGTACACTTCTATAAAATCCCCCTCAATCTCCTACGGTCTAAAGAAAAAAAAGTTCTCGCTTGTCCAACCTCTTCCTATAATTCATACAATTGAGTCCTGGCAACATCTTTGTAAATTCCGTCTGCACACATTTCAATTTAAAAACATCCTTCTGATCGCAACGTGACCAAAACTGAACACAACACTACAAGTGCAGTCTCACCGACATCCTGTATAACTGCAACATAACTTACCAACTTCTCTCCTCCATGTCCGGACCGTTGACTGCCTGTGAGCCAAAAGCCTTCTTCACTGCCCATGTCTCCCTGGGACTCCCCTTTCAGAGAACGGTGGACCTGAACTGCATGGTCCCTCTGCTCAACGACACTGCTTAAGGCCTTACCATTCACCATGAAACACCTACATTGTTTTAAGTTTGCAAAAAATATTCCTCAGCCCATTTCTCCAGTTGATCAAGATCCTGCTGCAATTTCTGATAAGCTTCCTCACTCTCCACAATACCACCAATTTTAGTGTCACCTTCAAATTTACTAATCATGCCTTATACATTCTGAAGAATATCATTGAAATAGATAATAAACAACAATGGGTCCAGCACTGATCACTGAGGCATTTCATGTGTTACAGCCCTCCAGTCGGAGAGCATCCTTCCACTCTAACCCTCTGTTTACTACCATCAAGCCAATTGTGCAGACAATTTGTCAGCTCCCTCTGGATCCCATGTGATTCTAACCTTCCAGACCAACCTATCAAGAGTAATCTTGTCAAAGGCCTTACTGAAAACCATACAGACTATGTCTACTGCGCTACCCCCATCACCATTCCTGGTTGCTTCATCAAAGAACTCAAACAAATTTGTGAGGCATGATCTCCCACTCACAAAGTTATGCAATCGTTCCAGTCTAAAAACAACTAGTAATAATAATTATTAAAATAAATAACACCAAGCAATAATAAATAATAGTAAGATAACATTTTCAATGGACAATAAATTATCCATGGTTTGTGGCATTGGAACCTGTATCATTGGTGAAGGGCAGAATAGATTTTGTGGAGAAAGTGAGGACTGCAGATGCTGGAGTTCAGAACTGAAAATGTGTTGCTGGAAAAGTGCAGCAGGTCAGGCAGCATCCAAGGAGCAGGAGAATCGACCTTTCGGGCATGTGCCCTTCTTCAGGGAGGGCTTCAGGATGATTCCTGAAGAAGGGCTCCTGCCCGAAAAGTCGATTCTCCTGCTCCTTGGATGCTGCCTGACCTGCTGCGCTTTTCCAGCAACACAGAATAGATTTTGTACCTGTGTCATTGAACTGCGTTGAACAAACGCAAGGGTGGCATGGTGGCTCAGTGGTTAGCACTGCTTCCTCATAGTGCCACGGATCCGCGTTTGATTTCAGCCTCGGGTGACTCTCTTTTGGAGTTTGCACATTCTCCCTGTGTTTGCATGGCTTTCCTCTGGGAGCTTCACTTTCCTTACACAATCCAAAGATGGAGAAAGTGAGGACTGCAGATGCTGGAGATCAGAGTTGAAAATGTGTTGCTGGAAAAGCACAGCAGGTCAGGCAGCATCCAAGGAACAGGAGAATCGACGTTTCGGGCATCAGTCCTTCTGATGCCCGAAACGTCGATTCTCCTGTTCCTTGGATGCTGCCTGACCTGCTGCGCTTTTCCAGCAACACAATCCAAAGCTGTACAGGTTAGGTGAATTGGCCACCGCCTTATGCGCATTAGTTTGGGGTAAATATAGATTATGGGCATGGGACTGGGTGGGTTGCTTTTCAGAGGGTCGGTGTGGCCTGGTTGGGCCAAATGGCCTGTTTCTATACTGTAGGAAATTGAAAAAATAAACTATTTCGAATCAAACCCTGTGTTTCCAAACGTGTGCATATCTTATCCCTCAGAATCTTCTCAAGTAACCTATCGAGTCCAGATGTTAGGCTTCCTGGTCTATATTTCCCAGATTGTTCTTTGCTTCCCTTCCTGAATAATGGCACAACATTTGCTACACTTCAATATTCTGGAACCTAACCTGCGACTAACGATGATACAAAAATATCACGCAGGTCCCCATAGTTTCTTCTGTAGCCTCTTGCAGTATTCTTGGATGCATCTGTTTAGGACCAGGAGATTTATCCACCTTCATACATTCTAATGCATCCAACACGTCCTCTCCTGTGATATTGACTAACCTCAAGATATCACCACGACCTTTGTTAACCTCTCAAGTCTTCATGTATTTCTCCACAGTAAAGACAGAGGAGAAATATTCATTGAGAATCTCACACATTTCCTATGGTTCTAGACATGCGTGTCCACTTTGGACCTTGAGGGGTCATATTCTCCTGTAGTTATTCATTTAACTTTAATATATTAAAGAACCTCTTTGGATTCACCGTAATCTTCTCAGACAATGCTATCGTGTGCGCCCTTTTCGCCCTTCTGATTTCCTTCTTCAGTAAACTCCTGTATTCCATGTACACCACCAGGGATTCCCTTGATCCCAGCTGCATGGATCTCATCCACACCTCTTTTTGCCTGTCAAAGGTTCAATATCTCCTGACATCCAGGGTTCCCTCTTCTTGCCAACCTTGCCTTTTACGCTCACAGGGACATATAGACCTTGAACTCCAGCCATTTCACTTTTCAAGGTCCCTTCGCCTGCAAACAAACTCCTCCAACCAACCCATACAAACTCCTCTCTAATTCCATCAAAATTCGCTTTCCCCCAATTTAGAAATTGAACATGCGGGCCAGTTTTGTCTTTCTCCATAAGTATTTTAAATCTATGGTCACGGGTCCCAGCGTGCTCCCCCACTGTCACCTCAGTCACCTGTCCTGCCCTATTTCTTAGAGTAGGTCAAGTTTTACCCCTTCCCGAATTGCATCCTCTACATACTGCTTGAGGAAACGTTTCTGAACACACTTAATAGATACACCCCATCTCAGTCCTTAATTCTATCTAATTCTCAGTCAATGTTAGGAAAATTAAAATCTACGACTATGGCAATCCTATTGGCCCTGCAAGTCTCCCCAA
Organism: Chiloscyllium punctatum; assembly: GCF_047496795.1. NCBI lineage: Eukaryota > Metazoa > Chordata > Chondrichthyes > Orectolobiformes > Hemiscylliidae > Chiloscyllium > Chiloscyllium punctatum. The sequence goes on from NC_092751.1 coordinate 51,215,091, forward strand.
TCTCTCTACAAATTTTAAGTATTCTAATTCCCTTTTACTATTAGGGGGCCTATAGTACCACCCAAATAATATCATCAACCCTTTTTTTATTTCTTAGCATCTCCCACAAATCCTCAATGGATGATCCATCAGTTATTCTATCTCTGATTACTGCTTTGGTACTCGCCTTAATCAAAAATGAAACCGCCACACCTCCTTCCACCATCTCAGTCTCGCATAAAGCACCTGTACCTTGGTACATTAAGCTGCCAGTCCTGTCCCTCCCTTAGCCATGTTTCTGTAATGGCTATAATATCGCAGTCCCACGTACCTCTCCACGCACTGAGTTCATCGGTCTTACCTGTCAGCCATCTTGCATTGAGATCGATGCAATTTGATCCAACAGGCATACCTTGCTCCATGTCGTGTTCCTGCCTAACCTTTCTCTGCACTTTGCTGTTTGTGATAACGGTATCTCCTTCCAGCCTCGCACTTGCAACCCTGCTGTTGAGGATCCCACGCAGTCCACCACGCCAGCCAATCTAGTTGAAACCCTCCATTGTAGCTCTTGCAAACCTGCCAGCCAGGATATTAGTCCCCTTCCAATTCAGGTACAACCCGTCCTTCCTGAACACCTCACCTCTGCCCCACAAAAGTTCAGAGTGATCTAAAACTCTGAATCCTTACCTCCTGGACCAATTATTTAGCCACGCATTCCTCTGCCATGTCCGCCTGTTCTTACCCTCACGAGCATGGAACACTGGAAGTAAACCGGATATTACCACTGTCGTGGTTCTGACTTTTACCCTTTTTCCTCGCTCTCTATAATCACTCTGCATGACCTCATCATTACTTCTATCTGTGTCATTTGTACCAATGTACACAATGACTTCTGGCTGCTCCCCCACCCCGGTGAGAACGTTCTGCAGCCGCTCTGAGACATCCTGGACCCTGGAACATAGGAGGCTATACACCATCCTGGATTCCCATTTGCAGCCATAGAATCTCTTGTCTGATCGCCTCACATATCGAGTCTGAATAATTACTTCTGAATTTATTCTGACAATGGGATTTCTTCATGGAACAGTTGGATTTGGCTGAATTACTTTGGGGAGATTCCAATGAATCAGCATCAGGAATCCTCCATGAGTGGAAAGACGACGAGGCTTTTTTTCACTCCCACACAGTGCTGTGTTGCGCGGCAGGGAAACAAAAAAGGAGCAATAGGGTGTTCGTTCACAGATAGGCTACATTTTTCTTTCTGTAAGTTAAATCAGTAACGTTATCAGGCCCCAAACGGGACCATGTGAGCTCTCCTTGAATATTGTCCGAACTATATGACTCCATCACATTCTCGACTCCAGGTCAGTGCATTATTGCTGTTGTCATACACAGAATCAATTCATTAACAATAAATGGCCCTACTTGTTTTGAAGATATGTTAATATGTGCCTGCATAATGTAAACATAAGCGTTTGATGACTTCACAATATTTGTGTTAAGATGAATATGTTTTATTCTTAAACAAATACAGAAATTGCAGGAAAAGCTCAGCCTGTCTGGCATCAGATATGAAGAGAAATCAGAGTTCAATTTTTCGGTCCAATGACTTTTCCTTTGATCCTGACTTATTCTTAAATTATTTCCCCAATTTTATTCTCCCACATAAGAAGATATATCCATCCGGTATTCACCAACTACACTCTTCTCAAGATGTTATATGGTCAATAAAACATCTCTGATTCTCATGTTGAACTGTTCCTTCTTCGGAAAATAATGCCTTCATCCCAAGAATGAGTAAAGAGAAAAATCTTTGAAACGTTTCGAAAGCAATTTTGTTTTTATTAGTTAAGGCAATTAAATCAACACATAATACATCAGATGTGATCTCAGCAATGCCCTGTACTGATGCAAAAAACATCGCTAAGATCAAACACAACACCCCTTACATGAAACAGAATAATTCCATTTACTTCCAAATCACCAGCTGAATCTTCAGAGTAATTTGTTGTGATTCATGTACTAAGACACACAGATCCCTCTGTACCACTCTGTTCTGCATTCTCCTTGCATTTAAATAATTTTCTGCTGTTTTGTCTTTTCCCCAAAACAGAAAATTCCCATCACAGAAATGTTGTATTTTTTTCTGCTGAAGGTTTGCTCAAAACTGTCCTCTGTCTGTGTGACATTGCTTGATGCTCTGCCCTGCCCCTGTCTCTATCCCATTGCAGACGCTCTGCCCTTCCCCTGTCTGTATCCCATTTCAGATGCTCTTCCCTCCCCTGTCTCTATCCGATTTCAGACGCTCTGCCCTCCCCCGTCTGTATCCCACTGCAGATGCTCTGCCCTTCCCCTGTCGGTATTTCATTGCAGATGCTCTTCCCTCCCCCTGTATGTATCCCATTGCAGGCGTGCTGCCCTCCCCCTGTCTGTGTCTCATTGGAGACGCTCTGTCTCCATTTGAAATCTTATTGATTGACTATCCTGATGGATGAGCAAACTGAGCTCCATCCTCTTCATCCAACTCATTGGTGTGGGTTGTAATTTGTTGATGACCCCACACAGATACCTGAAGAATTCCACTAGTTACAGCTTTCCAAACACAAAATGAATAATGATCTCTACTCTGTATTTCCTGATGCTGCCCAAGGCGCCCCTGCTCCTGCGTAACAGCCTGGGATGGTTATATGGCATCCTCCTGTGCTGTGTAATTTACTGAAATGATTTGAATACTTCATTCTATTCCTGCCTAACCCCATAGAGGTGCATTATGACCTGATCCTGCTGTATTATCACGATGCCAACTGGCTGAATGGTATCTTTCTCTCCCTCTGTAACAGCCTTGGGGGTGATTTGACAGAGCAACGGATGAGGTAGGAGCAGCAGTTGGCCATTCGCCCCCTCCAACTTGCTGCTCAGTTTAGAAACATCATGGCTGGTCTGATTTTAACTGAATACCGCTTTCCTGTCAGTTCCCAAAAACATTGACCCTCCTGTCCATCAATAGTCAGTCATGATCAACCTTGAATATCCTCAATGGCCTTCACTATTCCCGGGGGATGAGAACGCCACAGATCACATAATCCAAAGGAGAAAGGAGCAACGTTATCTCAAATGGAAATGGGAGAACCCTTTCATTTTAAAATGTGTTAACCTCACAGCAGGTCACCTTTTCAGGAACAAGGGCACAGCAAATAGGAACAAACATATACCATTCAGCCCCTCAAAGGTATCCCACAGTCCCATTGACTGTTCAGTCAAGTATTTATCAAACTTAGCTTCTACTGCACCCTTGGAAAATAATCATGACACCTTAAGGCCACAGAGCACAAGAAATTGGATATAGGCATTTGGCCCATCAAGTCTACTTTGCTATTTGATTCTGTCAGGTGTGTTTCTCAACACATCTTTCCCGCCTTCTCACTGTAACTCTCGATCGTTGTTTTAATCTAACCTTTGTCTTAAAGACATAGTTGCGTTGGTGTCTCTGTATGTGTGTGTGATTGCGTGTGTGTTTCTGTGTATATCTGTTTAATGGCAGGAGACAGGCGAGTGGTGGATGGTTGGTTTTTGAAATGGAAGCCTGTGAGCAGCGATGATCCAGAGGCAAAATTGTTGGGTCCTCTTTTATTTGTCATTTATATAAATGATTTAGATGAGAGTTGTAGAAGGCATATTTCAAAAATTTGCGGATGACATCAAGTTTTGGTGTACAGTGGACAGAATTTGTATATTGGCGAACAACTAAAGATTACAAAGAGACTTTCATTAATTAAATCAATGATTCATAGAGATGTACAATAGGGAATCAGACCCTTCAACTCTTTCATGCCATCCGATTATTCTAAATCAATCCACTCCCATTTGCCAGCATTTGGCCCATATCTCAATAATCATAAAGCCTTTTAAATGTTGTAATTGTTCCAGCCTCCACCAGTTTCTCTGACAGTTTATTCCATAGAAGCACCATCCTCTGCAGGAAAAAAAGTTGTTCTTCATTGTCTTTCAAATATTTCTCTTCCCACCTTCAACCTATGCCTTCTAGTTTTAGACTCTCCTACCTTAGGGGGAAGGAATCTTGACCAATCACCCCATCCATGCCCTTCATAATTTTATAAGCCTCTAGAAAGTGTAAATGTGACTCCAATCAAGAGGGTTGGCTGCGCTTTCAGTCATCCTGGATCTGTAGTTTCAAATTCAGTAGTCGTACCTCGTCCTTCTCCATCAAGGCACGATTCCAAAACAGTTTAATCAACTTGTTCAGACATATAATGGAACAGCTCTGTGGGATTTGGAACTAGAATTTGCGGCACAGTGATAGGGACACTATCATCATTCAGCATTAGCCCCTAAAGCTGCAACATGATGCGACTGTGTGTTTGTTCATCAGCCTGTTGTAACATGCTGTGACACAACTCCACAGGACATGAATGCACTCCACCTTCTCCAGAGATAGGGGCAGTATCAGACATTCATGGACTGGAATCGAATCCAGAGCTCCGGTGCAGAAACGTGGGCACCATCCATTAAACAAGGCTTAAATCATGCCCAGATTTCGGGTCATATATGAAGTGAATGGATTTATTATATTCTGGTTAACATTACCAAATTATACAGGGGACATTTCTAATTGAAAAAAAGTACAAGTTATTAGTCTCAACTAAAGGATGTTGAATGCATTCGCTATGCCATTGAGATAATCAATGAACATCTTCAATTGCCTTGGCTATGATTTCCGGTTTAAATGTCTTTTACCAGTAGTCTGCTGTATTAGGGAAAGAAATCCTGCAAACACACTCTGCACTATGAAGGATCTCGAGAAGATATCAATACTGAACACCAGAGAGGAGAAAGGAGCACAATTCTGGGCCCAAAACACCGGTCACTATTTCAAATCTCTATCATGTGGCTTCCCTCCTTCTAAAATCATTAATTGATACAAGGCAACTGTTTCCTTTCCAGCTTTTGCTTGCCGACACCTCCCTCTGCCTGCACAAGGAAAACCAAGCTCTGGGTCTTTGGGAAACTCAAGGCTGGTGTTTGTAGGCCTTCTGGAGAGGGGATTGTCGTTTTAATCCGAAGGGGGAGTGTGAGGGGGCAGTAATATCATTCACTGGGCTGGGGTGTGGCAGATGGAGTTTAACATGGATACATGTGAGGCATTGCATTCTGAAAAAAAAACAAACAAGGGGAGAGCTTATACAATTAATGGTGGGCTTTGGCAGTTATATAGATAAGAGGGACCCGGGGCGCAGGTATAATTCTTTGAAGTTTGTGGCGCAGGGTGTTTAAGGTTACTTCATTGCTCATACTTTTGAGGTTAGAAGTTGGGAAGTCATGCTGAGATTGTGCAGGATATTGATAAAGCCTCCTCTGAAGTACTGTGTGCAGTTCTGTTATAGGAAGGAGATTATTAAGCTGGAGATGGTTGAGAAGAGATTACCAGGATATTACCAGTAACACCTCATCTTCTGCCTCGGAAGCTACAAACACAAGGCATGAACATTGGATTCACTGGTTTACAAATCTCCCCTGGCCAACCCAGATCCCAGATCCAACCCCCGGACTCACATCTGCCCTCTTGAGGAGACTTAATGTCCATCTTCCTTCCCACCATCTGCTCCACACTCCCCACCGATCTATCACTATCACCTCCTATCTTCACTCACCTCTCACTGATTTTTCCCCCAGCATCACCCCATCACCCATTTTCTGTTAGCCCCTTCTCCCTCCCCAGTCCTGAAGAAAGGTCCTGCCTGAAACGTCGACTCTCTTGCTCCTCGGATGTTGCCTGGCTTACTGTGCATTTTCCTCCGCCATGCTTTACCAGCACTGAATTATCCAATATCTGCTGTCCCCATTATTTCTTAGGTACAATTCGCTTTTAACATAGCCATGTCACAGTCTGCTATAACCGCACGTAGTCTTACGGATATTATCTTCTCAGATCATGGACGATAAATGTTCTCTCAATGTCTTCCTGATATTGCAGTGCCTGATCAGTAGATAGAGAACGTATGTTTCAATTTATAAACGGAGAACCATGCTTATATTCTGATAAATCTCTAGCATTGCTCCCATATCCAAGGCAGATTGAATGCTTACACATGATTGATCTACCAGACCCAACATTTGTCACCTCAGTCACCCCCACATATCCCATCCAGAATATGTAAATTTTAATAATAAGTATTGAATTGAAATGGGTTAACGGGAGGTATTTGTTCAGCGACTGTGATTGATGTCAGTCTCCGTGCATCCTAAATGTGTCACTGGTGGGCTTTCCTCTTCTATTAATGAGGGACTCGGTTCAATGTATTATCCCATAGTATCGGTGGGAGCATCACCGACAGCACTAACAGGGATCAGCAGACCCAGAGAGAGGGGGAGGAGAGATCACAATCTGAGACCATTAGACTGGAATGTTCCAACAATGGATCAGAATCTGAGAACATTCGACTGAAATGTTCCAGCAATGGACATGAGTTTATCCGAGGGTCTTTACCGTCTCTCTCGGCCTTGAATCTCATTTGCTTTGCGGATCTATGATGTACTGATGGTTATTCAAGTTGGGTACTATCCCATCCTCGCTAAGTTGGTGTTCCTGGTAATTCATTCTATCTGTTCATTAAGCCAGGTTGGACTGAATTGCTGCACATATTATTTAAAATTTAGAAAGGTGGATGTCAACATTTTCAATTCCAACGAAATATTCCATTCCTCACAAATTGTATCGAGCAAATTACTCATGACAAATTACTCACCAAATTGTGAGGAGAACCAGACTATTCTGAAACTCCATAAGCCTTCTAGCCCTGCACAGATCTACATTTCTATATCCTCCCACTCACTAATCCTGTCCAATACCACCTTCATAATATCTGCGACTCCTCCCCTGCCTCAGTGCATCTTCTGAATAAACCATCAATTGTGCCTTTGTTAAATCTGGATACAATTTATCAAGTCCCTTGTAACCACATGTAAATTACAGAATAATTGCTCTTGAGTATGTTGAACTTGTTTACTGCACAGATTCTGTCAGACGGGCAGACACTGCATGCTGCTTAAATCATTGACACATAATCGAGAGGCACAGAATAATAATCTGTTGATATCTCATGAACAAAATTGATGTAATTGAACTGAAAATATCATCACTTGTGAGAAAAGGCCCATCTGCTTGCTCCATGTCCTTCAGAGAAGCCAATGCGTTATCCTTCCCCAGTCATGTCTGGGCAAACCCCCAGCAATATGTTTTACTCTTGATTGTCCTGTGGAACAGCTGAACCAGTCACTCAGTTCAAGCTTAGCATAACATGCTGGCCTTGTCAGGACTGCACACATCCCGTGACAGAAGAACAAAAGTAAAGTTAGCTCCCTTCCTCTGCCTGTTTTCCTTATTTCTACACTTCATTTCCATTCAGGTAGGTGACCATTCCCTGTTTCAAGTGCAATCTTTCTGACTGAGTCTCTCCCCAAGAGTGATGTTCATTTCCACGGGCACCTCTGGTGCTAGCTTTACTGATGCTGACAGACAGATGTAAGGAACTTTTAAATTCCAAAACAGTGGCAGTGCATAGAGAAGGAATGGGTTTTTATGTCACTAGAAAGATACTAAGACCAATAAGTGAGGGAAATGAATTATTGTGATCATCACTGAGCGTGTAGTTGAGGCAGTATTTACGGTATTATGGACAGATGTTTCTCCTTTAAAAGGAATTATCTCATTGCAATAGAGGCTGTGTAAAGGAATTTCATGAGACTAATCCCTTGGCTGATGGTAAAAGAGGAGTGAGTGAAGGTTAATCTGTAGCACTGCCAGACAATAAGAGGTCATTGCATTGAAACTTGATGGTGATGGACAATCACTCCTTATATTCTACACAGACACTGAGAAGGTGATAATTTCCATGGTTTGTATTTTTTATTTTACTCGGGCTGCATGATTCTGGATATATAATTTCCTCTGAGGAGAAAATCTTCAGTCAAATCCTGCCTTGATATTAGGGTCAATCCCTCTTACCTAAGCAGGTCAGTTATACACTTTTGTTAATGTTAATATGTGATGGTGTCTGTGTGGAAAGCGTTTTCTTCTCATAGAAGGTAGTGAATGTTAGGAATTTTCAGGTTTAGAAAGTTAGGGGAGCAATATCACTCCAAGTATTTAAAAAGGAGATAGTTGGATTTTTGACCTGTCATAGAGCTGAGAGGTGTGAAGAATTGCGCATTAAAGAAGAGTTAATGCCAACAGTAGTTCAGCCATGATAGCATACAATGGTGTGAGCATTCAAATTACTACTCCTCTTTTTATGTTCTCATATTCTTTCTTTGGAAAGTTAATGGTTTTTATTTTCCTGGAAGTGTTGTTATTGAATGTTGAGGACAATGAGAGAAAAGAATTTTGTGAGCCATCTCGGGGAGAGGTATGGGCTGGATATTCAAATGAATCTGGGTCTACAACATGACCAACAAATGAAACACCATTTGCAGAGAGGAGACACTCTTTAAAGAGGTGGGAGACCACTTTCATACACAGCTTGGATTTCCCATCACATTTTCCAACCCACAGCAAACCACACAGTGTTGAGGGACTGAATGATATCCTGTAATACTGCGAACCACGTATTTGGAGCAAGTGGTCTCCATCTGCTCCTATACAAGAGGTTTGAAGGACTGATTCTAACAGAGGAACAGAGAACTGAGGAGCAAGAGTGGGTCATTAAACACTTTGTCATTGCTCGACTGAATAATAAGATCATGGCTGATCTGATTGTGGTCTGCGCAGCACTTTTCAGTCTGTCCACAATTTTCCTCCATTCACATGTCTGTCAAATGTTGCAAACCACAACTTTGAATAAATGCAAGCATCCAGGCACAATAGGAGGAAACTGCACAAAGTCAAAGTACACAGGCAGAACAATTCTGGAAGGCAACAGGAATTTATCTATCAGCCTTGTTCCCATCCAATTAATTCTGCAGTTTATCATTTTAGATTTGTTCATGGAATGTGGGTGTTGTTGATAGGCCAACATTTATGGACCATGTCTAATTACGCTGAAAGTGGTGGTGTTGAGCTGCCATCTTGAGCTGAAACATCTGGGGAAAAGAATTCCCATTTGAACAGCCCATGTGAATTTCTCATTTCTGCTCCAACAAATGTTGGAGGGTCGTTGTGTCCTTTTCCAGCCCCACTTCTCCACTGGTTACAACAGTTTTGAAGTGTCTCTAGCCCAGTGTCTCGAAAAATGTGAGACACAGAGTCACATACGTACAGACACATACAAAATCGCACATGTCTGAAGACGAAAAAGAATAGGAAAAGATTTACAGAGTTTCATAGTAGTTGAACTCATTTCAAATGGAAAAGAGATAATGCATCCCAACTGATAGTCTGTCTCCGAGTTATTCTACTCAAACAAGCTGCTGGTATGGGACTTCTTCCTGGAACAGGTGGATTTAGCAGAATTTCCTTTCCTTCAATCAGTGGAGCGATTCCCATGAATCCTCAACAGGAATGCTCCATGTTTGTTGAAGATGACTCACAGATTTTTTACTCTCACATTTTCCTGCCAGAAGGGACAAAGTGAGAGAGAGGGGGTAATAGACTGTGGCTTACGACCATAAGATCATCGGATATTGGAACAGAATTAGGCCATTCAGCCCATTGAGTCTGATCCACTATTCAATTATGGCTGACAAGTTTCTCAAAATCATTCTCCTACATTCTCCCTGTAATCCTTGATCCCTTTGATACTCAAGAAGCTAACGACCTCTATCTTAAATATACAGAATGACCTGACCTCCACTGCCTTCTGTGAAAATGAATTCCATAGATTCTCCACTCTCTGGCTGAAGACATTTTTCCTTACCTCCATTCTTCAAGGATTTTCCTTTACTGTAAGGTTGTATCCTTGGGTCCGAGAGTCTCCTACCAATGGAAGTCTTCTCACCATCCGTACTGTCCAGGCCATTTAGTATTCTGTATGTTTCAATTAGATTCCCACACATCCCTCTGAACTCCATCAAGAACAGACCCAGAGTCCTCAAACGTTCTCATATGTTAAACTTTTCATTCCTGAGACCATTCCCGTGTACCTCCTGTGAAGCCATTCCAAGGTCAGCACATCCTTCTTCAGATATGAGGCTCAGAACAGCGCACACTACTCCAAATATGGTCTGACAAGAGCCTTATAGAGCCTCAGAAGTACGTCCCTGCTTTTATATTCAAATCCTTTCCAAATAAATTCCATCACTGCATTTGCTTTCCTAACTACTGAGTCAACCTGCAAGTTTACATTGAGAGAATCCTGGAGTAGAACTCCCAAGTCCCTTTGCACTTCAGAGAACTGAATTTTCTCGGTAGTCCATGTTTTTATTCTTCCTAACAACGTGCATGTTGCCACAATTTCCCACTTTGACTCCATCTGCCATTTCTTTGCTCATTATCCTAACCTATCCAAATCCTTCGTGAGCCTCCCTGACTCTTCGGCGTTACCTGCCCCTATACCTATCTTTGTATCATCTTCAAACGTAAATAGAAAGCCTTCAGATCCTTCATCTGGATTGTTAATGTATAAAGTGAAAAGTTGTGGTCCCAACACTGGGCCTTATGGAACACCACTTGTTACCGACTGTCAACCTGAGAGGGACATGTTTATCGACACTCTTTGCTTCCTGCCAGAGAGACAAACTTCTATCTATGCTAGCACCTTGCCTCTAACACCATGGACCCCTGCCTTATTCAGTAGCCTCCTGTCGGCATTTTGTGAAAGATCTTCTGGAAGTCCTGGTGGATGAAATCCATTGGTTCTCCTTGTTCTAAGCTGATTGTTACATCCTCAAGGTTTTCTAGCAGATTTTCCAGGCATGACCTCCTCTTGATGAAACCATGGTAACTTTGTCCTACTTTACCATCCACATCCATCTGTTCAGATATCTCATCCTTCACAATGGATTCCAGGATCTTACGTACAGCCAAGTTTAGATTAGTCAGTCTGTAATTTTCCGTTTTTTTGCTTTAATTTTAAACAGGGGTGTCACGTTCGTGATTTTCCAGTCCTCTGGGAATCTCCCTGATTCGAGAGATTCCTGAAAGATCACCACCAACGCTTCAACTATCTAATCAGCTATCTGCCTTAGAAATCTGGAGTGGAGTCCATCTGTTCCAGGTGATTTACTTACCTTCAGGCCATTCATTTTTCCCAACATCTTCTCCTAGGTGATGGCCACCATACTCAGGTCTGTCCACTAAGTCTTTTCAATGTTTGGGATATTGCTCGTGTTTTCAACCGTGAAGACTGACACAAAGTAATTTTCAGCTCCTCAGCCATTTCCTTGTTGCACATTACTATCTCTCCTGTGTCAATCTCTCGCGATCAGATTCCCATTTTTGCCTCTCGTTTGCCCTTTATGTATCGAAAGAAGCTCTTACATCTTTCTTTACATGACTGGCTTACTTACCCTCATATTTAACTTTCTCACTCATTTTTTTTTCTCTCGTTGGTCTTTGCAAGTGTTACGATATAGGGGTGAAATCCTCTGTTAATTAAACCAAACACCCAGGAGAGCTCACCGCACCTCATAATCTATTAGAATATGAGTGACAGAGAACTGCCAAATTCCACTATTTAAAGAAAATAACGCCAATTTATTTTTCACTGTAAAAGTGAACATTACACCACAACTTTAACCAAACCACCCCCCACAACTGCCCCCAAATCTCTAACATTATGCTGTTTCAATAAGACACTTATGAAGATTACATCAACTTAATTTCAAAACCACACAGCCACTGCCGTCCTCTGTGTTGTTACTCTCCTGGCTGCTGAATTCCCTGGGTCGTCGTATTTCTGTTAACTGTGAATAGGTTTCATTTTTAAAAATATATATAATTAGTGATATTTCCTAATATCTTACGGAGCAAGATGGTTGATCCCCAGGCTTCTTCTGTCTCGAAGGCATCTGCTCTCTCCCTAATTTTCAAAATGTTCGGATTTTTATGTCCCCAGCATCAAATTGTCTCACTGGTTCAATGTTGGCAAAACAATAAATTCAATCTCAATTTGCTTTCAGTGACAGAGAGAGTGAAGGAAAGAGAGTGTTGCATGCAAAGGTGAGAGTAGTGTAGCAAGAGCCTTGTTCTTGGGGTAAGTGCTGTAACAGATATACAGAGAGTGTGAGGGAGTAGAGAGAATAGGGAGACATTTGCCCCAGGCCGAATGGGGAAGGTTATTTTTGCTTGTCCTGTATAGATGTGCATTTCTTCAGATCATCTCAGCATCGGGGTGAGCCTCCCAAATGTCTTGTCAACGTCTATCACTAATAACACCACACACCACATCCCTCAGCTTCTTCGGAATCAGTTTGTATGGAACTTGCAAACAACAAGGAGGAACACACATTGGTGCCTTATTTATCTAAACCAAAACTGTTGTGCAACTTTGTGCATCCGATTCTCTGGAAATTAGATATGCAAATATAGTGGGTACTGCAGTAATATTGGATGATCTAAAGTTGCATCTAAACTGCGTTAACTAAATGATTGCTAATGCTGTGAAAAATACATTTCATAAGCGTATATGAGGTCGGCTGAAGAGTGTGTTGTGAACCAAAGTAAAGAGCAGGTTATTTCGGGAGTGGTGTTGTGTGGTCAGAAAGACTAATTACTTACCGTGCTCTGAGGCAGCTATTGGGCAATCGTGACATTAATATGTTGTATTTTACATGGCGCCTGCAAGAAATTTAGAATTTTTGAACATTACACTCAAATATCATGGAAACCCGAAGGCTAGAGGGTCAAGTGAATTGGAAAAATACAATATGACATTTAGTGTGAGACAAACATTGGCTGTTAGTGATAGAAATACTGTAACGTCTGAAAAATACGTACATATCGCTAAGTTACAAACACCAGCGAAAGGGAAGTTGACTCATTAATGGTTTACGTAAGAAATTAATGATTGCATTAAATCTAAGGAAGCAGTTTCAGAAGAATTACAGATATTGTGGAAACCTCAACATTCTGATAGATTTACTTTTCTGAAAATAAGGAAGGAAAGTGTTAAGGAAATCAAAAAGAACATGAATACAAACAAACAGGAAACACAAAGTCTGCTTACATCTCCGATTCATGTACAAAAGTTTATGGATTACTGCATAATCCAAAGTAAGGCCAAATGTGGAAATTTTTAAGGTATAGGAGAATTTATTGTTGGGAACAAGGAAATGGCAGAGAAACTGACCAGCTACTTTGCATCTGTCTTCATGGAGAAAGCGCCAGGAAACCTCCGTGTAATTTTATCACATGGGACTTGTGGAACTAAAGACATAAATTCCATTCATATCAGCAACAAGGTAGTACTTGAAAATTGAGCTAGATTGATCATTGCTAAGTCTGATGGGCCAGATATACTTCATATCAAATTGTCAGAAATAAAACAGCTTACTAATTGAACTGTTGGTGACTGTATTTTATTTTCTTGCAAATCCTGCAAAGGTCATAGCCATTGTAGATATCTGAAAGGTAGTAAACATGATCCATCTATGTACACAGGGAAGAAGAGATAATGTGGAGGACTGCAGACCAATTGATTTGACATATGTATGGAAAGAGTTGAAATCCATTATATAAGAAGTGATATTGGGTACTGAGAAATGAACAGCAAAATTGCAGAGAATAACAATGCATTTCTGTCAGAGAAATCATGCCTGAGAAAATTCGGAATGATTTGAAGCTGTTTCTTGCAGCATAGACCACGGACAACCTATGGAAGTAGTGTATTTGGATTTTCAGAAGTCAGGGCGAGAAAAATTTCTGGCTGTAACAGCTGCTACTTTTTTTGAGGTATTTTAGGTGTTGGAGGTCATTTCCTCGAATTCCAGAAGCAGCAATTACTGTTTTGTATGCTCTTGCATTGTTTTGGAACTTTGGGAAAAAAGGTCAAACAAACAGCAGTTTTAAGAGGGAACAGAACAGACAAAGGAAGCACATGGTGAGGGGAAGAAACTGACAGGACAGCGTACTGGCACAGTTCCTGCCTTTGCTGTTTGAATTCATGTATCGCTGGATATCGGTGTGCCTCTAGGAAAATTAACAAAAAGTGAAATTTACAACTAGTTTGGAGGAACTGTTTGAGCAAAGTTCCCAGCCAGATAGTGGATTGTTTTAAATGTGTCCTACAGAAAGTCTGCAGAAGTGAGTAGATTGGGTTATTCCTTAATTATATGTTTTTGAGATATGTCTCTTGATTAATCTTAAAATATAAGCCATAAATATTAATATAGCCTTGGGCAGTGTTTTGTAGAGGAATGAGACAGTTTTCTTTTTCTTGGTCTGTAGATTGTGAAGGAGCACAAACGGCCTTAGTCGAATCATATGCGCTTTTTGTCAGATGTGGGAGTTTAAGGAGGATTTAAGGGTTATTGCGGATTATATCTGCAATAAATGCTTCTGCTTGTGAATCCTATCAGATCGAATGGATCGGATGGAGAGACAGTTTAAGACAATGAAGAATTGGTAACAGCAACAGTATGTGATGGATGGCAGTTATAGGAAGGAGGGATACAGTTACAGATACAGTTACATAGATGGGTTGACTCCAAGAAAGAGAAGAGAGTTAAGTAGCTAGTGCAGGAGTCTTCTGTGGCTGTCCCCATTTCAAACAAATATGCTGTTTTGAAAAATGTAGCAGGTGATGGATTCACACGGAACGTAGCACAAACAGACAAGTTTGTGGTATGGAGACTGGCTCTAATGCAACAAGGGATACGTCGGATTCCACGAGGTCAATTGTGTAGGGGACTTGCTAGTCTGATTTACAGACAGACGGTTCTGTGGCCAGCAGAGAAATAAGTAGATTGGTGTGTTGTTTCCCTGGTACCAGGATCAAGGATGTCTCAGAAAGGGTGCAGAATGTTCTCACGGGGGAGAGGGGCCAGCAAGAGGTCATTGTCCAAATTGGAACCAACAACATAGGAAGGGAAATGTTTGAGATTATGGACGGAGATTGCATGGTGATAGGCAGAAATTTTTAAAAAGAGGTTCTTGAGAGTAGTAATATCTGGATTACTCCCGGTGCTACGAGCTATTGAGGACAGGAATAGAGGGAGAGAGCAGATGAATGCATGACTGTGGAGCTGGTGTATGGGAGAAGTATTCAAATTTTTGGATCATTGGAATCTCTATTTGGTTAGAAGGAACCTGTACCAGAAGAACGGATTGTATCTAAATTGGAAGGGGACGAATATAATGACATGGAGATTTGCTAGAGCTGCTCGGGAGGATTTAAACGAGTAAAGCGGGGGGGGGGGGGGGGGGGTGGGTCTGGGGGCAGGGAGATGGTGAGGAAATAGATCAATCTGAGATTGGTACAATTGAGAACAGAAATGAGTCAAACAGTCAGGGCGGGCAGGGACAAGGTAGGACTGATAAATTACAATGCATTTATTTCAATACAAAGGGGCCGAACAAGAAAGGCAGATGAACTCAGGGCATGGTTAGGAACATGGGACTGGGATATCATAGCAGTTACATAAACATGGCTCAGGGATGGGCAGGACTGGCAGCTAAATGTTCCAGGATACAAATCCTACAGGAAAGATAGAAAGGAAGGCAAGACCGGAGGGGGAGTGGAGTTTTTGATTAAAGATAGCATTACAGCTGTACTGAGGGAGGATATTCCTGGAAATACATCCAGGGAAGTTATTTGGGTAGAACTGAGAAATAAGAACCGGCTGATCGCCTTATTGGGATTGTATTATAGACTCCCTAATAGTCAGAGGGAAATTGAGAAACAAATTTGTAAGGAGATCTCAACTGTCTGTAAGAAAGTAGGGTGATTATGTTAGGAGATTTTAACTTTCCAAACATAGACTGGGACTGCCATAGCGTTAAGAATCTAGATGGAGAGGAATTTATTCAGTGTGTACAAGAAAAGTGTCTGATTCAGTACGTGGATGAAGCTACTAGAGAAGGTGCAAAACTTGACCCACTCTGTGGAAATAAGGCAGGGCAGGTGACTGAGGTGTCAGTGGAGGTGCACTTTGGGGCTAGCGACCATAATACTATTAAATTTAAGATAATTATGGAAAAGGATAGACCAGATCTTAAAGTTGAAGTTCTAAATTGGAGAAAGGCAATTTTGACGGTATTTGGCAAGAACTTTTAAAACCTGTTTGGGGGCAGATGTTCACAGGTAAACGGAGGGCTGGAAAATGGGAAGCCTTCAGAAATGAGATAACAAGAATCCAGAGAAAGTATATTCCTGTTAGGATGAAAAGAAAGGCTGGTAGTATAGGGATTGCTGACTAACGAAAGGGATTGATTAATAAAAAGAAGGAAGCATATGTCAGGTAGAGACAGGATAGATCGAGTGAATCCTTCGAAGAGTATGACGGCAGTAGGAGTATACTTAAGAGGGAAATCAGGAGGGCAAAAAGGGGACATGAGATAGCTGGAGCAAGTAGAATTATGGAGACTGCAAAGGGTTTTTACAAATACATTAAGGACAAAATCATAACTACGGAGAGAATAGAGCCGCTCAAAGATCAGCAAGGCAGCCCTTGTGTGGAGCTGCAGGAAATGGGAGAGAAACTAAACGAGTATTTTGCATCAGTATTTACTGTAGAAGCGGATATGGAAGATATAGAATGTCAGAAAATAGATGGTTAAACATTGAAAAATGTCCATATTACAGAGGAGGAAGTGCTGCATGTCTTGAAACGTGTAAAAGTGGATAAATCCCCAGGACCCGAACAGGTGTACCATAGATCTCTGTGGGAAGCCAGAGCAGTGATTGCTGGGCTTCTTGCTGAGACATTTGTACCGTTGAAAGTCACAGGAGAGGTGCCAGAAAACTGGAATTTGGCAAAAGTGGTGCCACTGTTTAAGAAGGGTGGTACGGACAAACCATGGAACTATAGGCCAGTGAGCCTGACGTCGGTGGTGGGCAAGTTGTTGAAGGGCATCCTGAAGGACAGGATGTAAATGGAGTTGGAAAGACAAGGACTCATTAGGGATAGTTAACATGGCTTTAAACGTGGGAAATCATATCTCACGATCTTGATTGAATTTTTTGAAGAAGTAACGAAGAGGGCAGAGCGGTAGATGTGATCTATATGGACTTCAGTGACGCGTTCGACAAGATTCTCCATGGGAGACTGGTTAGCAAGTTTAGATCTCACGGAACACAGGGACAACTAGCCACTTGGATACAGAACTGGCTCAAAGTTTGAAGACAGAGGGTGGAGGTGGAGGGTTATTTTTCAGACTGGAGGCCTGTGACCCGTGGAGTACCACAAGGATCAATGCTGGTTCAATTTTTTATCATTTACATAAATGATTTGGATGCGAGCGTAAGAGGGATTGTTAGTAACTTTGCAGATGACAACAAAATTGGAGGTGTAGTGGACAGCGAAGAGGGTTACCTCAGAGTACAACAGGATCGTGATCAGATAGGCCAATGGGCTGGGAAGTGGCAGATGGAGTTTAATTGAAATAAATGCGAGGTGCTGCATTTTGGTAATGCAAATTTTAGCAGGACTTATACACTTAATGGCAAGGTCCTGGGGAGTGTGCTGAACAATGAGACCTTGGAGTGCACGTTCATGGCTCCTTGAAAGTGGAGTCGCTGGTAGGTAGGATAGTTAAGGTGGTGTTTGGTATGCTTTCCTTTATTGGTCAGAGTAATGAGTTTTGGAATTGGGAGGTCATGTTGTGGTTGTACGGGACACTGGTTAGGCCACTGTTGGAATATTGCGTGGAATTCTGGTCTCCTTCCAATCGGAAATATGTTGTGAAAATTGAAAGGGTTCAGGTAAGATTTACAAGGATGTTGACAGGGTTGGAGAATTTGAGGTATAAGGAGAGGCTGTACAGGCTGGGGCTGTTTTCCCTTGAGCGTTGGAGGCTGAGGGGTGACCTTCTCGTGATGTACAAAATTGTGAAGGGCATGGAGAGGATAAATGGAGAAAGTCTTTTCCCTGGCGTCGGGGAGTCCAGAACTAAAGGGCATAGGTTTAGGCTCGGAAGCGAAGGGTGTTGGGAGGCGCAGTGGTTAGCAATGCTCCCTCCCAACGCCATAAGACTCGGGTTCAATTCCCGCCTCAGGCTGTGTGGACTTTGCACACTCTCCCTATGTCTGCGTGGGTTTCCTCCCACAATCCAAAAATGTGCAGGCTAGGTAAATTGCTAAATCGCCTGTGCTGTTAAGTTAATGGGTAAATGTAGGGGGATGGATCTTGGTGGGTCAGTGTGGACTTGTTTCCACACCTTAAAAAATCTAAACGTGAAAGAGACCGAGGGGGCAACTTTTTCACACAGACGGTGGTACGTGTATGGAATGAGCTGCCAGAGGATGTGGTGGAGGCTGGTACATTTGCAGCATTTAAAAGATATTTGGATGATTATATGAATAGGAAGAGTTTGGAAGGATATGGGTCGGGTGCGGGCAGGTGGGACTAGATTGGGTTGGGATATCTGCTAGACATGGACGGATTGGACTGAAGGGTCTGTTTCCATGCTGTACATCTCTATGCCTCGATAACTCGCAGAGTGAGTTCGTAAATGCAATTAGTGTGAATGGTATTTGGAGCAATACATGTAATTGGAAAGTTAAAGTTAGTTGGAGTTTGTTTAAAGGGATTGGAATATAGAGGTAAACACATCATGAAGCAGTTGCATAGAGTGTTGGTGAGAATGTACCTGAGGTATTGAGGGCAGTGTCAGTGACCTAATCGAAGAAAGCTTACACTGATCACAGAGGACGTCCAATGGACATTATCGAGATTAATTCCTCAGATGACAAGATTTTCTGATGAGGAGAGTTGTCTTGTGACCTCTCCAGTTTCAAAGCATGAGAGGTGATCGCAGTGAAATTTCAAAAATCTATGATACATGTGATGTGGTGGAAATAAATAGGAAATAAATAAATAGCTCTCTACTCTATATTTAAGGCAAATAATGACAGGATAAGGGATATGCCATTTAAGACCGTAATAAGGAGGAAATTCTTCCCTTGGCGGGGACTGACTAACACAGGGGCATGGAAGCCTGTTGGCAGGGCAAGATTAAGGAGAATCCCAGATATTCTTCACGTATATCAAGTGGAACAGCACAACCAGGGAACATGTAGGGCCTATTCGTGACTTGGCAAGTTGTATCCAAACTCAACTTCATGGCAGAAGGGGGTTTGTGTGACTGTAGCCCAATTTCCCCTGGTGTACCGCAGAGATAAGTGCTGTGTCCCTTACTATTTGTGGTATTCATAAGTGATGTGAATGTGAAGTGGGTAGGGGGAGTGTGATAAGTAAGTTTATGTTTGACAAAAAGATTGGCCGGGTGGTTGGCAGTGAGGAGGAAGATCTTATATTACAGTAAGTTATAGATAGAATGGTCAGATGGTCAGATCAATGGCAAATGGAATGGAGCCCTGATAAATATGTGGAAATACACTTTGGGAGAAGGAACCAGACAGGGAGGACTCAAAGAACGGCATCACACGAGGAAGCTCAGAGCGTGCTTCTCCACACATCCCTGAATGTGACTGGATATGATAATTGATGCGTTCAGCATGACTGGAGATAAAGCCTTTATTCATTGACCTAACGATTATCCGAGTTTTATATAGCACTTCGGTAAGGCCAAATGAAATATTGTGTGCAGTTCTGGGAGCCACATTATAGGAAGGATATGATTATACTGGATGAGGTTCAGAAGAGATTCACCAGGATGTTCCCTGGGATGGACCATATGAGCTGTGGAGAGAGGCTGGGTAAGCTCGAGTTATTTATTTTGGAGCAGAGGAAGTTGAGCGGATAAGTCAGTCAGGTTTAAAATTACAAGGGGCATGGACAGGGTGAATAGACAACAGCTGTTCTTTTTAGTCAAAGTGTCAACTTCCATACAGTCAGAAACCAGGGAATGGAGAATGGAGAACATAGAAACATGACACAAGTACTTCACTTTGCCTTCACAGAAAAATACATAAACAAAGCCTTCCCAGCAATAGGAGAAAACCTGAATCTGATGAGGAAATGATGTGGAATGAAACTAGTAAATAAACCAATTTGGAGAAATTATTGGAACTGAAAATAATGGGCATAGGAAAAAAACAACACACATTGATGAAATTGGAAACATATTTGAGAAACTGACTGTTAGATTAATTACAGAAAATAAAACAATAGAGACACTGAACTTGGATTTTCAGCAAGAATTTTAATAGAGTCCCAAGCCTCGTGTTCAAAGTAAAAGCACATCGGATAGGGGGTAATATATCAACATGGTGTTAAAATGGGAGTGTTGACAGGAAACAATGAGTAGGAATAAATTGATGGTTTTCAGTTTGGAAGGTTCATGAGTCATCACAATGATTGATGCTGGGGTGTCAGATATTCACAGTACATCTCAAACATCTCTTTGAGGGAATCAAATGCAAAGTTTCCAAGTCTGCTGAAGGAACGAGGATTTTGAAAGTGAGGAGGATGTGAAAAAATCTTCAAGGTGATTGAAACAAATGGAGTGAATGAGTAAACATGTGGCAGATGAAGAGCAGTGTGGATAGATGTGATGTTGTCTACTTTGTAGGGAAACACTAAAATTCCAGCCAACCATTGGAAAAGGGAGTGGTTGAGAAATGTCAATCTATGAAGGGAACTGTACTTTTCTTCTGTTATTGTTTGGACAGACATCTGCGTCCCATTCAGAGCAGTGCGTTCTGAAGACAGAAGCCAATACTGGGAATACATTGGCACACAGACTAGTTTACGCAGACCCATCATGTGGGGAGCTGTAACATTGAAAAGGATCTGGGATCTCCCTGTACACCAGTCACTGAAAGCAATATTGCAGGAGCAGAAAGCAGTCAGGAAGTTAAATGGGGTGTTGACCCTTATTTCAGGTGGGCTTGAGTCCAGGAGTAAGGGTGTATTAGTGCAGCTGTACAGGCCCTTGATGAGACCTCAACTCGAACATTGTGCAGTGTTGTGTGCAGTTTTTGTCTCCGTACCTAATAAAGTACAAACCTGACATTGAGGGAGTGCAGCGAAGGATGACCAGACTGATGTCTGGGATGACAGACTTTTTATGGAGCAGAGTTTGGGGCGACTGAGCCTGTATCCCATGGGGTTTAGGAAAATGAGTGGAGATCTCAGTGAGATATATAAAACACTGACAGGGTTATGTAGATTGGAAGCAGTGATGATAATTCCCCTGGCTGGGACGTCCAAAACAAGGAGCCACGGTATTACAGACAGGTCACATTGCATTTAGATACGAATAAATGTCTGCACTCAGAGACTGGTGAACCTGGGAATTCTCTCTCACATAAGGCTGTGGAAGAAAAGGCACTAAAGACTAATAAGGATGTCTCGATACTGAAGGGATGGGGGAGAGAGCAGGAGTATTGTGTAGAAATAAAGGGTCGGGCATCATTATATTGAATTGGATAGCAAACTCGACAGACTAGGGGGACGACCGCAGTTCCTATTTTATAGCTTCACAAGGTTAATCACACTAAGGGATGTGTACAGTGTGTGTGGAAAGTGCATTGAGGAGATGTTCAGACATTAACTATAATGGGGCAGGCTCAATGTGCTGTGTGGCCTATTCCATTCCCGATGTTTCTGTGCGGTCTGTAGGAAAGCTCTGTAAATGTTGTCACAAGTTCGCAGAGGTTAGGAAAGAGGTCTCTGCAGGGTCAACAGGACTGTCTTTCCAGTTCCCTTTCCCATACCGAGGCTGGGGCTGGGTATTCTGTCAGGTTTTATCCTTTAAGACGTCGGAGCAATTTGATACAATAGAGTGTCTTCCTTGGCCTTTTCAGAGACATTGAAGAGTTGATCACATGTCTGTGCCAGACCAGAAAGGCACGGGAGATTCACTTCCTGAAAGTACACTGGGGAAGGAAATTGGTGTTTACAATCAACATTGGCTTCAAGGCCACTGTTACTGACACCAGATTTGAGATCTCGATATTTTATTAATTGTTTTTAACTTCCACCAGCTGCCAGAGCATTGGCCAAGTCTGGATTATTAATCCAGTGACTTTTCAAAAACAGCACCATCTCCACATGGGGACCGATCGGAAACCACATTCAGCAAGTTCTGTATGTGCTGCTTGACAGCTCTGTCAAAAAGAACTCCCAATTTGACTATCATGATGAGACTGAGAGGGTTCTAATTGGTCAGATTGTAATTATTCCCCGACACTGAGTAATTTTCCACATTGCCAGGGAGATGTCAGAGTTGGAGCTGGAAGGAAACCGCTTCCACAGGGACACGGCTTGTTGTACAGCACAAGTCTTTAGTCCTATTGCAGGAATGGGGTTCGGGCTCATTGCCTTTGCCGTCTCTACTGTGTTCAGCTGTTTCTTCATGTCACGTGCAGCGAATCGAATTGGTTGAAGACTGATCTGTGATTCTGTGGGCATCATGATGACGGTGAGTTGAATTATCGACTCAACAACCGTAGCGAGGATGGTACAGATACTATTTTCTTGTTTTTTACACTGATCTGCAGAGTTGATCCATTGATAGAATGGGAATAATTGTGCAGCCCTCTCCATCAGTCAGTTGTTTAATCGTCGATCACGATTTTTGGCCGGATGTGGCAGGCTGCAGAGTTCGATCTGGGTGTATTGACCTTGTGACAATTTCTCTCTCTCTATCATTAGATTTGGATCCATTTGATTTGATAGGAGTCATTGTTGCATGTATGTAATTAGAGTGAAACTCTTTGTTTATACACAGTTCTGGCAGATCATAGTGAGAATTGGAGCTGCCTTTTTTTAGAGACATGGAGTGGCCGAAATTGAAAAGTCTACTTCAACTGTCCATTTTTGAAGAGCCACAAAATAGCCAGAAATTAAAATAGATTGCTTCACCATTCGTGAAAAAGGGCCTTTGAGAAGGGAAGTATTCCAAGGCAAAAGAAAGGATCATCTGATTCGCAAGATTCTGAAAAATGCCAACATAGTGATAAAGAAATTTCTTTTTTAAAAAATTGATGATTTTTAAACAAAACACAGATGAAATAATGAAACTGTAGCACAAAAACTTTGAAGAATCATTACAAAAGGTAACTTATTCTGATCCCAGTAAGGATTATTTTCATCCACAAAAACAGCAACTCAAGTTATCTTTCAGAAGCTCGCTGTGCCTTTGAAACTATTTACAATAGTAATAAGTCCGAGTTAAATATTTGGTAAATAATCGTGGACACAGCTTTCAACGTAATTCTAAAAGCTTAAAGAGATGCCTGGCATGTCTTGTCCAATTCACTAAGAAAAAGGATGTTAGTAGAAATAATAATAACAATACGAATTTTGTATCAGAATCAGCTTTTTAATGTAAAACGTGATCTCGGAATTTGATAAGAGATAGCCTGCCCATTGGAGAATAGAATTTATGCAATCCTTCTAGATAAACAATGAGGGATATGACTAAAAAGAGCACAGCCACGAACTTTGGAATGCATTATAGAAAGATCCCAAGGACTAGAGATAACAATAATCATTAAACTTCCAAAACAAATAAGAACCTCGGGCTGTCCCTGGGAGTGTCCATCATTGATCAGTTGTTTGACAAGATTGGTTCTGCAGAAGGGGAGTGGAGGGTACACTGACAAGGTTGTTTATGATCATTGCAACACAGAACGTATAAAAATACTGTCTTTTTACTGTAAACTCGAAGTGTGTCATTGATTTGCCGTCTGATCTGAGCTAAAGATTATGGAAAGGATTGTCTTCTCATGTCAAAGCCAGATTCGAGGAAGATCCTTTGGTATTCTCCCAGCATTAAGCAGGTTTTGCTTGAATTAAAGTCCACTCCGTGCCTGTGTCCTGTCTGCCTCCAGAGTCTTTGTCCCTCGCTGGGGAATCTCACTCCGACAATAAGCAAGGAACATACAGATCATAGGGTAAAGGAAAAACTTAGACTGAGGCATACAGGCTACACCAGAAAGGGCATGCAATAGGCAACATCAATGTTAGCAAGATCATCATTATTTGAAATTAAAGAGTCCATTCATTAGTTTAATAATGGCTGGGAAGATGTTGTCCAGGAGCTGCTGGTTTGTGTGTTCAAGCTTCTGTATTGTCTGCATGATGGAAGAGATTGTAGGAGATCCAGGGTGCGATGGGTCTTTGATAATGTTATCAGCCTTTCCACGGCAGTGAGCTGTGTAAATGGAGACAATGGATAGGACGTTGGTTTCCGTGATGGCATGGGCTATGCACTCAACCTTCTGTCATTTCTCTTACTGTCCTGGGCAGGGCTGTGGCCACACCAGGTCATTATGCACACAGATAGTTTGCTCTCAATGGTGCATTTGTAGACATTGGTGAAGGTCCTTGTGGACATGTCAAATGTCCTGAGCCGACAGAGAAAGAAGACGCGTTGTTGTGCCATCTCGGCTGTCACATCTACATGGGAGGTCGGTTATCGTCACTTCAAGCAACTTAATGCTTTCCACCATTTCAAGTTCAGTTCCATTGATGCAGATGGGGGCATGTTCTCGTCCTTTCTTTCTGAAGTCATTGATCAGTTGGTTAGTTCTGCCGACATTGAAAGAGGGGTTGTTCTCAGTGCGCCCCATCACCAAGTCCTCTATTTCCGTTCTGTATTTTGACTTACCTACCTGCCCTACTATGATGGTGTCATCAGTGAACACGTAGATGGCATTTGTTCAAAATTTGGCAATACAATCGTGGATGTACAGGGAGTATAGTCGGGGGCTGAGGGCACATCCTTTGGGATTTCATTGTAGAATGTTACCATGGAAGAGACACACTTACTTATTCTCACTGATTGTGTACTGTGGGTCAGAAAGATGAGGATCCAATTTCAGAGGACGGAGCCGAGACTAAGGAGTTTTGTGATTATTCTGAAGGGAATAATGGTGTTGAAGGTGAACCTATAGTCAATGAGCAGGAATCTGACGTGGGTGCCCTTATTGTCCAGATGCTCCAGGGATATGGCACCCGCAATGGACCCATTCCACTGGTAGGAAAATTGTAGGGGATCGAGGCAGGCTGGGAGACTGGAACTGATGTGGGCCATGACTAGCTTCTCGAAGCAATTCAATCCCCCCAGTCTCCTGCGCTCTAAAGAGAAATGTCCCAGCTTATCCAACCTCTCCCTGTTACTCAGATCCTTGAGTCCTGGCAACATCCTTGTAAAGTTTCAGTTTAATACCATCCTTCCTATAGCAACGTGACCAAAACTGAACATAATGCCGAACTGGGAAATATTTGGAACTATAAGTTTTACTCTTCTGCCAATTATTATGCTGCTGTGATATTGTTTTATTTTTTGTGTTATTCTGAAATCATATTATTCATTGAATCCTCTGACGGCAATCCCCTCGGGTGAACGTTCTCCTGACTGTTTGAATGTGAATCAATCTATTCTGTTTGGACTGATATTTTGAGGCCGCTGTATATCAGAGAACACGAAGAGATGATGGATGACTGTGCAGTGTGTGTCCTTTACTGGAACAGCTTGTCTCTCCAGGCACCTAAAGCTTTTATTGTGGGTCAGAGTACCTCAGAATCGTTACATCACAGAAGGAAGCTATTTAGCCCATTGTAGGTCTATGCACATAGAACATTACAGCTCAGTACCTACAACATCCTTCAGCACTGCCGACAGATCCACCGACCTTACTGTCAACCATAAATTTACTAACTCATCCTTCTATACACTCATTAAGGTCATTTTCAAAAGGGCAAACAACAATCACTCCAAAGCAGATCCTTGCAGTAGACCACTGGCAACTAAACTCCAGGATGAACATTCCCCATCAACTACCACCTTATGTCTGCTTTCAGTTAGCCGATTTGTGATCCAAACGTTAAATCACCCACAATTCCACGTCTCCATATTTTCTGGGAGAAAGTAAAGACTGCAGATGTTTGAGATCAGAGTCCAGAGTGTGGCGCTGGAAACGCACAGCAGGTCAGGCAGCATCCGAGGAGCGAAGAGAAAATGAAGACTGCAGATGCTGCAGACCTGAAAACTGATTCCTGATGAAGGTCTTACAAGAGAAACATCAACTTGCATGCATCTTGGACGATGCCTCATCTGTTCTGCTTTTCGAATGCCACACTCTCCACATTTTCTTCAATAGCCTATCATGGGGTCCTTATCAAATGCTTCACTGAAATCTATATACCTCACTTTACCCTCATCCACCTGTTTGGTCACCTTCTCAATGAACTCGGTAAGATTGTGAGGCATGACATACCCTTCACAAAGCCTTGTTGACTATTCCTAATGAAATGATTCCTTTCTGGATGATAGTAAATCATATCTCTTATAATCCTTTCCAACATCTTACCCAAAACCAAAGTAAGACAGTTGTGTAGATACCAGGTTTGTCTCTTCTCCATTTTTTGAGCCAGAGGACAACTTTTGCTGTCCTCCAGTCTTCTGGCACTATTCCTGTAGACAATGGCGATGTAAAAATCCGAACAGATGGTTGTGTAAACTCCTCCCTAGCTTCTCAGAGAAACCTAGGATAAATCCCATCTAGCCCAGAGGACTTATCTATTTTCACACTCTCCAAAACTGCTAACATCTCCACGTTACGAACTTCAATCCCGTCTAGTCTAATAGCCTGTATCTCAGTATTGGCCTCGACAACATTTTCTTTTTTATTGTGAATACTGTTTCAAATATTCATTTACAGCCTGTCCTAACTCCTCAGACTCCACACACACCTTCACATTACTGTGCTGGATTGCCATTAATCTTCATTTGGTCATTCTATTATTCATGACGTACTGATAGAAAACTTGAGTGTTTTCCACGATCCTACTTGCCAAAGACTTCTCATGCTCTCTCCTGGCTATTCTTAGCTCTTTCTTTAAGTCCTTCCAGGCTAACTTGTAACTCTCAAGCATCCGAACTGTGCCTTCACGTTTCATCTTTGCATAAGCCTCCTTCTTCCTCTTGACAAGAGATTCAACTGCTTCAGAAAACCACAGCAGCCTCACTCGACCACTTCCTCCTTTCCTGACAGGTATAAACTTATCAAGGACACACAGTAGCTGTTGTTTGAAAAAGCTCCACTCTTAAATTGTACCCATCCTCTGCAATTTCTGTCCCCATCCTATGCATCCTAAAACCTTTCCTAATCGCATCATAATTGCCTTTCCCCCAGCTATAACTCTTGCCCTGCGGTATACACCTGTCCCTTTCCATCGCTAAGGTAAACATAACTGAATTGTGGTCACTATCAGCCAAGTGTTCACCTACCTCCAAATCTAATACCTGGTCTGGTTCATTACTCAGTCCCAAATCTAATTTGGCATCAGCCCTTGTTGGCCTATCTACATACTGTGTCAGGAAACCATTCTGGACAATTTGACAAAAGCTGACCCATGTGAAGTAATTGAACTGCAGCATTTCGAGTCAATATTTGGAAAGTTAAATTCTTCCATAATAACTACTCTGTTACTTTCGCTCCTATCCAGTATCATCTTTGTAATCCTTTCCTCTACATCTCGGAACTTTTCAGACAGCAAGAGAGAACTTCAACAGGGTGACATATCCGTTTTTGTTTCTAACCTCTTCCCATACGACCTCACTAGACGAGTCCTTATCAAGCATCCTTTCTACCAACGTAATGCTGTCTTTGATTTTCAATGACACCCCACCCTCCCCCACCCCCAACTCCCACCCCCGCCCCACTGTTATTACCTTCCTTGTTCTTAATGAAGCATCTAAACCGCGGACCATCATTCGATCAGTCCTGTCCTTGCTCTATCCATTTTTCCAAAATGGCCACAACATCAAGCTGTATGATTACACAATTTGGAAAGAGGGAGTGATTGGAGGGATGTTAAACGAGGGTGAGTTGGATAGATCAGAAGACTGCATGAGTAGAGGTAGACAGGAACAGACAGAAATTGGAAGTTTTATTTAGAAATTCTCACGGACTGTAAGGCCTTTATCTATTGCCATACCGTTTGAGCACTGTGCGGATACTGGCTGTGGTCCCAGAGCATTTATCGCTAATAATATCACAGAGGTGAGTTGCTGACAGTGAAACAAAGTCCAAAAGGCCGAGTGTTTTTTTTTTACTCGACAGTGACAGGTGATTTCATTTAAATAGACGGGGTGAACAGCAGCAGGAAATGAGAACCCCCTCAATACTGAGATACTGCGCCAGAGAATCTCAATGAGGTGGATCACTGACAGAGGGGAAATTAGCATCTCAGCTGTGGGCAAAAATGATTGATAAAGAATTCACGCCACTTCCATGGTTTTGTAACACACATTTCAATTTATGTAGCTCAATATCATGAGTGTATCTTATTTCTTTGTCCTTCCCATAGTTCAGTACGGACAGAGAATCATTTTGTCTCCGTATTTTGTGTTCAATAAACAGATTTTACTTCTCATTCCTCACTTTAGATGTATCCTTGAATCTGTTCTTCACATAAGTTAGAAAGAGTAACATTCCAATACTGATGACTGAGGAATATTATTGTCCCTCCCTCCTGTCTGAACTGCCATGTCCCACAATTCTCTCTGTTTCCTGTCTCCTCCATAATGCCATAATCATACTGTAATTGAAGTCCAGTAAATGACATTTCATCACAGTTCACTAACATCGATAACATCAATAGCACAGGCCTCAACTGCCTCTCTCTCTGAACCTGGAATAACAATCTGAATTGCATTTGTCACGTACAATTCTCTGTTAACATATCCATGCCATTTGTCTGTTATAACGCAACGTTGTCTCAGACACATATTCCCTTCAGATCATTAACTATAAAAATTGTCTCAATGTTTTATTGAAATTATGATGCTTGATCAATAGTTCCAGGATGTATGTTTCCATTTATAAACAGAGACGCATGTTTACGTTCTGATAAACTTATGGCATTACTCCTGCATCCAAGACAGATTGAATGTTGACAAACAATTAATCTACCAGCCTCAAGATTTGTTCCATCAGTCACCCTCACATATCCCATCCAGGAAATGACAGTTTGAATCATTGTTTTGAATTTTAATAAAACAATATTGAATTGAAAGGCGTTGGCTGGAGCTATTTGTTCAGTGACTGAGATTGATGTCAGTCTCCGTGGATCCGAGATGTGTCACTGGAGGGTTTGCCTCTTCTATTAATTAAGGACTCGGTTCAATGTGTTATCCCAGTATGGGCAGGAGCATCAATGACTGGACTAACAGGGATCAGTAGCTCGAGAGACAGGGAGGAGAGATAAGAATCTGAGAACGTTAGACTGGAGTGTTCCAATAATGGATCAGAATATGAGAACATTAGACTGGAATGTTCCATTCATGGATCAGAATCTGAGAACCTTAGACTGGAATATTACAACAGACAGGAGTTTATCCTGGGGTCTTTTCTACCTTTCTCAGCCTTGGATATCATTAGCATCACGGATCGAAGATATCCTTTGGATTATTCAAGGTGGTTACTATCCTATCCTCGCTATAGTTGGTGTTCCTGGTAAGTCATTCCATCTGACCATTAAGCTGAGTCGAACTGAATTGCTGTTCATATTCAAATTTTAAAATTTGGAAGTCATCATTTTCAGATCCAGTCAAAAATTCTATTCCTTACTGATTATAACTAGTAAATTACTATTCACAGCTTACTCAACAACACGCGAGGAGAAACCAGACTGGTCTTAATCTCCATGATCTTTTTTCTCCATTCAGGTTTACATTTCTACATATTCTCCCCACTCACCAATCCTGCCCAAGACCATTATCAGGATATTTCAGTCTCCTTCTCAGTCTCAGTGCAGCTACTGAATAATCCATCGTTTGTGCCTTTGGTAAATCCAGATATAACTGTTTCAAATCCCTCCTAACTATGCTTCCGACACAAAATATTTGCACTTGAGATGGTTAATTTGTCCACTCCACAGAATCTGTCAGATGGACAGACAGTGCATGGTGGTCAAGTCATTTACTCAGAAGCAAGCGGCTCAGAATAATAATCTTTTGGTGTCTCATGCAGGAAGTTGATGGAATGCAAATGAAATCATCACCACTAGTTTTTCACAGAAGCATATCTGTTTGCCTCATGTCCTTTAGAGAAGGCAATGGGTTATCCTTTCATGTTCAGTTCTCTGTGTGACTGCAAACCCACAGCAATGGGGTTTACTCTTTATTATCCTGTGCAACAGCTGAATCAGCCACTCAGTTCAAGATCAGCATAACATGCTGGCCTGACCAGGGCTGCACACATCCCGTGAGGGAAGAACAAAAGGAAAGATAGCTCCGTTCCTCTGCCTGATTTCCGTGTTCCTGCAAGTAATTTCCATTCAGGTAGGTGACCATTGGTGATGACTGATGCACAGATGCAAGAAACGTCAAAATTCGCAGTGCAGAGAGAAGGAATGATTTTTTATACCAGCGGAAAGAAGCTGAGACAGCTACGTGAGGGAATAGAATTATTGTGAATTATTGTGATCAACCCAAGAGTGTTGTTGAGATCGTATTTGGAGTATTGTGCACAGATTTTCTCTCCTTTATAAGGAATAATCCTCTTGACAGAAAGAGTTTAAAGGAGTTTCACCAGACTCATTGTTGGGATGATTGTACAATCGGGAATGCATGAGGATTAATCTGTAGCGCTTTGAAGAATAAGAGGTGATTGCATTGAAACTTAAGACGATGGACAGTCACTCATTATATTCCAAACAGAACTAATACGGTGATAAATTCCATGTTTTTTTCGCTTAGTTTACATGATTCTCAATGGCTTAAAAGACTCTGAGAATGTTCTCTCACCCACGCCACTTCCCATTTCGATTGAGAGAGAGAGAACCAGTCTTTAACTTAACTCTTCAAAACTTAATACAGTGCATTTGGTGTGTGATCATACATAGAACTTCACGTTATCCACCATCCCGACAGGAGCCACAATACCTTCATTCTAAAACAGTTAACTGTCCACACCAGCTTCTGACCCCCACGGAGAACATGGGTCTGTCTTCTTGGAGATAGAAGATGTCTCCTTGAGGCTGGGCACAAAACATTTGGCTTCCTTCCTCACTGCCGGCAAAGCACGTCAAAGAATCATTTGTTCCACAGGCAATGGAGCCACGAGGAACAATGTGAGCAGTCTATGAGTGCAGTCTCTGCTCCATTCTTTTTCCTGGTTGGAGCATCAATGACACCCTCTTATTCCTGTGTAAGTGTCTCGAGGGGTGGTCTCCTCCTGGTTCCATAGAACAGGTTTAGGGGTCTTACTGGACTCTGCCTGTTCCTGTTTAACAGCTCAATGTACTGACCAGACGCCTCCTCTTCCTGTGGAACAGGCAGTAGGATTGAATGGGCTGTCCCTCTTCTTGTTCAGTCATTTCGATGGGCTGAATGGTTTCCACATATCCGGGTGTAACCAGCTTGAGGTGCTGAATGAGCTCCTCTTTTAACTGTGGAAATGTGCAGTACCTGGCTGTTCTGTTACATGAATGTTACCGACACTTTAACAGCACAAACATGAATGTTGAATATGGACACAGACCGGTTCAGGAGCTGAGTGGGGAAAAATGTTCTGAATATTGTGTGATCTTCAGTGATCACTCCGCTTCTGATCTTGGGATAGATGGGGGGCGACGGGAATGGGGGCACATAGACGTTGACGAAAAAGCTGAAGTGCTGATGAAGTTAATCTGAGGAACTCCTGAAGAGATGTCCCGGGACTGAGAGGATTGTCGGCCACCGACCACAAACATCTTCCTTTGTGCTCTGAAAGACCCCAACCAGTGAGGAGGTTAGACCTGATTCTCATTAAGCTCAAATAAGTAGGTGGTCCCGATGACATCCTCAGTCAACTACTGCTTTGATATCAAGGCCATTCATTCTTTCCTGAGCCCCTGTGTTCACCTCTTGTTCAAATCAATAGGTAACGGTGTATGTGCAGAGTGTTTTCTTCTCACAGAGGGTAATCAATGTCAGGAATTATCTGGACTAGAGAGTTAGGGGAGCTACATCACTGAAAGTATTTAAAGAGGTGGTGCATGAATATTTGACCTGTCGGAGAGCTGTGGAGTGTGAAGGACTGGGCATTAAGGAGGAGTTAATGCTAACAGTAGATCAGCCATGATCGTTTACAATGGCTTGACCGTCCAAATTACCTATTCCTGTTCCTTATGTTTTCATTTTCTGTAATTTCAAAGTAAATGACTGTAATTTTCCTGGATGTACTGTTATTGTATGTTGTAATCAGAGGGAGAAAAGCATTTTTTGAGTCATCTCTGAGTGAGGTATGGAGCCTTATTCATAACGAATCCTGGTCTAGACCAAGACCAACAAATGAAGCACAAGTTGCAGAGAGGGGGCACTCTGTATACAGACCAGAGGCGTCTTTCAAAACCAGTCTGGATTTCCAAATAACATTTTCCAATCCGTACCAATCTGAGTGTGACAGTTGTGAGTGATTAAATGAAATCCTGTGTTACTGTGGACCAGGTATTTGGAGCAAGTGGCCCCAATCTGCACCTTGCAGGAGCTGTGAGAGGCTGAATGCACCATAGTAACAAGGGACTGTGGAGCAAGAGTGGGTCATCAGGCACTTTGTCACAGCTCTACCATGCACTATGATCTGATTAAGGTCTCAGTAGCACTTTTCTGTCAGTGTACCATTTCCCTACATTCATTTGTCTTTCAAATGTCTTACATAGATAATTTTGAACAAATGGAAATATCCAGGCATCACAATCTTCCGTGGAAGGGAATTCACACCTGAACAACCCTTTGAGAATCTCTTGTTCGTGTTCTGACCAATGTGGGAGGGTCACCCATGTCTTTCCCCACTCCTCTATTGGTGAAAGCAAATTTTAAATGTTACCAGTTGAGTGCTGTGTCCAATATAGGTATCGGACTGGGTAATTTTCTTGAAAAATCGGAGACACAGAAAGTTGAACTGTGAACAAATGGTAAAATGATAGTGTCCCAACATGTTTCTGACTTTGAACTTATTCTGCTCACACAAATGTCTGGGAATGCGGATTTCTTCCCAGAACATTTGGATTTGGCTGAATTCCCTTTGTTTCGAGCTGTACAGAGATTCCTATGAATCCTCATCAGGAATCCTCCACGAATGGTAAAGATGACTCAGGATTTTTCTGCTCTCACGCCTTGCTTTCAGGCAGAACAAAGTAAGAGAGAGAGAGAGACCAATTGGCGGCTGCTTCTGAAGCAAGTAATATTTTTTCTCCGTCTCTGTGTGGAAAAATACAAGAATGTCAACTGAACACCAAACTGGACTATGTGCACTCTCCATGTGCATTCTCTGGAATGGATGATAATAGACAATATTTTATATGCAGCATCATTGCTGTTGTTGTGCAGAGTGCATTTCATTAGCAAAAGAAAATAATGTGCCCGTTTTATGATTTGATGAGATACTTATATGCATCTGCGTAATTTTTAAAAATGGGTTGATATCTTCATAATATTTTTGTTAATACCAATGCATCTCATTCAAAAAATTATTATCTAGCTTTAGTCTTCTTAACAAGAGAAAATATGTATCCAGCTGACAGACTTCTCTGAAAATCGTGGTTCAGTAAGATTTCTCATCTAAGATCTAAACAGATAATCCCCGATAACAAAAGGCCTTCATTTCAGGAATGAGTAAAGGGAAGCATCTTTGAACATCTTTGAAAGGAATTGAATCCGTTTTTTTAGTTTAGAGAATCAGAACTGCACCCAGAGTATCTGATGTGGTCTCAGCAATCCTTGCACAGATACAATGAAATATTCCTAATTAAACCCAATTCCCCTTGCCACAAGCAGCATCATTCCACTTAACTTCCGAATCACTTGCTGCATCTGCAGACAGACTTCATATGATTCATGTACCAAGAATATGAAAAACATCTGCATCACAGAGTTCTGCAACCTCTCTCCATTTAAATTGTTCCCGACTGCAATAGACAACTCACATTATATTATTTCTGCTGAGGGAACGCTCACTAACCTTCCCTGTCTACATCATAATGCAGATTCATTCCCTCCATTTGAAGATCCATTGAATGATCATTTTGGTGTACGAGGTAGTTCAGCTTTGATCCATTCCGTCCCTTCATCCAGATATTTTATATAGATTATTGATCATTGATGACCCTACAGTGATCTCTGAGTCAAAACTAGTTACAGTTTTGTTTAAAAAGATCATATATCACTGCTATCTGCTTCCTGTTATTGACAGCTTCCCTGTTCCTGTGCAACAGTTCAGGCTGATTGAATGGCCTCATCTGGGCTGTGGAATGTACTCAACGACCTGAATTACTTCATACTATATTCCTGTGTAATTCCTTAGAGGGGCAGAATGGTCTCCTCCCGTCTCATTGTAACGATCCAGTCTGGCTGAATGGGATGGTCCTCTACCCTGTAATCGCACTGAGAGGTGGATTGAGGCAACAACACATTGTGTAGGGAAGCAATATATCTCTGTAACTGCATCGAGGGGTGGATTGAGGGAACAACAAATGGGGTAGGGTCAGCAGTATATCTCTGTAACGGCCGGGAGGGTGGATTGATGGATCAACACATTGGAAAGGGGCAGCAGTCGGCCATTTGGCGGCACCATTCAGAATGGTCATGGCTGATCCGAGTGTGTCTGACCATCCGTCTCCCGTCTGTTCCCAATAAACATTGACTCTCCTGTCCGTCAAAGATCAGTCAAACTCAAACTAAAATACCTTGATTAACCGAATCTTCACTGCTCCCTAAGGATGAGGACACCACAGATAGCAGAACAGTAAAGGGAAAGGGAAATCCTTCTTTCAATGTGGGACACATTTTTAAAAAAACTGTGTCAACCTCATTTCAAATCACTTCCCCTTTTCGGATATAGTGGTACAATAACTAGGAACAGACATTAACCATTCTCCCCTCCAATCTTTTCCCTCATTACCACTGACTGTTTCCAATCAAATATGTTGATGCTGCTGTCTCAGGAAGAGAATACCTGAGAGCATAACACCACACGAGCATTAAAAAAGCAGCAGAATTAGACCATTTGGCCTATCGAGTCTGATATAACTTAAAGTCATTTCTATAATGTTCCTCAACATCATTCTCTTACCTTCTCCCAGAATCCTTGATCTCCTTATAAATCAGAAACTTATTTATTTGTGTCTTAATGGCACTCATGTCTGTGTCTTAATGTGTACTTAAGTGTGTGTTTGTCCATGTACTTGATACTTTCGTATTTGTGTGACTATGTCTGTCTTTGTATCAGCCTGTGTGTTTCTACCTGTGTTTGTGTCGATTTGTGTGTGACTTTTTATGTCTTTGTGTGCTTCTCCGTGTATGCATGCTTATCTCCTTGTATGCATTGTGCATGTTAGTACATTGGGGTATTTACCAATACGTCTGTGTATTTCAATGCCTGCATCTCTGTGCAATGGGGTATATGTTCTTCTGCGAGTGAGAGAGATGAGGTTGGAAATGACAGTAGGTTTGAATTGAGAATTGCTCTTTACTAAACACTGCTCCTTATTCGGTGGGTGGGACGTGGATGTTTCAGAATCTCCACCCAAGGCCTCCTGGTCCTCTCCAGCTCTCTCCAGGATCCTCCCACATATCATGGTAGGGGTATGAGTGAACGGATATCGGGCACTCCACCATCCGGCGTGGCCCTTTCTGTCCTATTCCAGGCTGTTTCTCCTGGAATGGGAGAAAGGGAAGGAATGAGTGTGGGTGGAAGTGGATGGTCCTGCTGATAGTGCTGGACTAGGTGAGGTGTGACATGGTGAGGTGGCCCGAGGGAGTCAATCCATAGTGTTGTATCCATGTCGTGCTATTAGTGTGCGGAGCTATTGCATCAGAGACAGAAAATGTGGAGGAGGGAAGGTACTGAATTCAACAGTGAGTGTGGTCGTACTTGAGCATTTTTGGAGTTAGAGTGTGAGCCTTTGTCGAGGGCAGGTGCTGTAGCAGATATACAGTGAGTGTGAGGGAGCAGTGAGAATATACGGTGACACGAATCCTGGCAGAGCGGAATGGATATTGATGCTTGTCCTATATTGCTGGACCTGTCTTCAGATCATCTCAGCATCGAGGTGAGCCTCCCCGAATGTCTTATCCAAGTTTATCACTAATAACGCCACAGGATCTGTCCCTCAGATTCCACAGAATGGGTTTGGGTAGTTCTTACAAATAGCAAGGAGAAATAAACTTGTTGTTATATATCTGAACCAAAACTGTCACGCAACTATTTTGCATCTTATGCTCTGGAAATTATATATGCAACTATACTCAAAGGGAAGCTATGACATACTGATATTATCGCTGGGCTCTTAACCCAGAGACCCAGGTAATGTTCTGGGGACATGGTTTCAAATCGTGCCATGGCAGGTTGTGGAATTTGAATTCAATAAGTGTCTGGAATCAAGGGTTTATGATGATCAGGAATCCATTCCTGATTGTTGGAAAAACTTATCTGGTTCACTGATGTCCTTTAGGGAAGGAAACGGCTGTTCTTATCTGGTCTGGCCTGCATGTCACTCCAGATCCAAGGCAACGCTGTTGACTCTTAAATGCCGTCTGGCATGGCCAGTAAATGCTGGTTATCCAGCTAAGCCCTCATCCAGTGAATGTGGAACAAATTCTCGTGGGTTCTGCAGTAATAATGGATGGTGTCAAGTTGCATCGAAACTGAGTTAACTAAGTGACTGCTAATGTTGTGAAAAATAAATTCCATAAGTGTATATCAGGTAGGTTGGAGAGTATGTTTTGAACCAAACTAGAGAGCAGATTATTTCGTATTTGGTGTTGTGTGATACTGATTAAGGATGATCAGCCATGATCATATTGAATGGTGGTGCAGGCTCGAAGGGCAGAATGGCCAACTCCTGCACCTATTGTCTATTGTCTATTGTGTGGTCGGAAGGACGAATTACTAACCTTGCTCTGAAGCAGCTTTAGAGGAATAGTGACATTAATATGTTGTATTTTACACGGCGTCTGTATTCAATGTGGAATGTTTGAACATTCTGGTCAAACATCATGGAAGCCCAGAGGTTAGAGGGTCAAGTTCACTCCAGTGAATTGGGAAAATACAATATAACATTCAGTCGGAGAACAATGGTTGTTAGACCCATATAGTCTTACAGCACAGAGACAGGCCATTTGGCCCAAACTGGTCCATCCCGAAAAAAATATCTATTCACACTAACCCCATTTCCCTGCCATTTCCCTGTATCCTTCTAATCCTTTCTGACCTGTGTATTTGTCCAAATGTATTTTACATTTTGTGAATGTACCCGCCTCAATCACTTCTGCTGTCAGCTCATCCCATATGCATACCACCCTGTGTGTAAAAGAAATTACCCCTCAGGTTCCCTTTTACTCTTTCCCCTCTGACCTGAAATTGATGCCCTCTAGTCCGTGATTGCCCAATCCTGGGGGAAAAAGACTGAGTGCATTGACTCTATCCATGTCTCCCGTGATCTTACACACTACTATCAGATCCCCCTCAGCCTCATACATTCTAAAGTAAAAACTCCTAGCTTGTTCAACTTCTCACTCTAACTCAGACCATTGAGTCTTGGCAACATCCTTGTAAATTTCTTCTGCACGCTTTCCAGTTTAATAACATCCTTCCTCGAGCAAAGTGAACAAAACTGAACATGACACTACAAGTATGGACTCGCCAACATCTTGCACAACTGCAACAAAACTCCGTAATTTCAATACTCAGTGCTCTGACTGATGAAGGCCAGTGAGCCAAATGCCTTTTTCAGTGCCATGTCTACCTGGGACTCCACTTACAGAGAACCGTGCGCCTGAATTCCCAAGGTCACTCTGTTCCACTGCATTCCTTAAGACCCTCCCATTCACCATGAAACTCCTGCTTTGATTTGACTTTCTAAAATGCAAGAACTTACACTTATCTGAATTAAACTCCATTTGCCATTTCTCGACCCACTTCCCCACCTGATCAAGGTACTGCTGTAATTTCTGAACTTTCTGATAACCTTCCTCAGTGTCCACGATACCACCTGTTTTAGTGTCACCTTGAAATGTACAAAATCATGCCCGTACATTCTCATCTAAATCATAGATATATGTGTGTGTGTATATATATATATATATATATATATATATATATAGTCCCAGCACCGACCCCTGAGGTATTCCATTCATCACAGGCCTCCAGTCCAACAATCATATTTCCACGATTACCCTCTTCTTCCTATCACCAAGCCAATTTTGGACCTAATTTGCCAGCTCCCCCTCAATTCCATGTGATCTAACCTTCCAGAGAAGAGTACCATGTGGAAACTTATTGAAGGTCTTACTCAAATCCATATAGACTATACATACAACCATGCCCTTGTCAAAGTTACTGGTCACTTTATCAAAGCAGTCTAACAAATTTGTGAGTCATAATCCCCCATTCACACGGCCCTATCTTTCCAAATGCATGTTTATCTTCTCCCTCAGAATCTTCTCAAGTAACTTACCTGCTACAGATTTTAGATTTACTGGTCGATAGTTCCCCGGTTTTACTTCGTAGCCCTTCATGAATAACATCAGAGCATTCACTACCCTCCAGTCCTCCAGGACCTCGCACGTTGACTACTGATTATGCAAATGTACCAACCAGGGCCCCCGCTATTTCTTTCCTGTCCTCCTGCAGTGTTTCTGAAAATATATGGACAGTACCAGGAGATTTATAGAAATACTACAAAGTCTGAAATATATGTCTATTTATTTCAGGTAAAACACCCAAGAGTGAGAAAGTGAGTTAACAATGATTAGCATAATAAATTAAAGATTATATTAATCACACGAAGTGACTTCAGAAGAATTCCAGACATTGTGTAATCCTGAGAATTCACAGAAATTTACGAACCAGAAAAAGAGGGCTATGAAACAGGTAAGGAAATCAAAAAGCGATCATGCATGCAAACAAACAGGAACACAAAGATTGCATAAATCTATGTTCTGTATTTCAAAGGAAAGAGAAAAGCATAGTCAAATGTGGAAATCTGCAATCAGGAGAGACGAGCTTATTATGGATAGCAGGGAAATGGCCAAGCAAATAACCAGTTACCTCGCATCTGTCTTCATGTAGGAAGATCCAGAAAATCAACCAGAAATACGAAGTGATCATATAGGACTTGTGGGTCGAAAGACATAAAGTCAATTTATATCACTAACAAGGCTTTACTTGAACATGCAGCTGGACTGAGCATTGCTAACCTTGACAAACCAGATGTACTTCATACCCAAATCTTTAGAAATAAACCACTAATAGAAATATTAGCTGCACTGTCGATGACTGTGTTCTATTTCCCAGTGCATTCTGCATAGTCTGGAAGCCGTTGTAGATAAATGGACATTTGTAAACGTGATCCAAGTACTATAGATGTACGGTAGTGAACCAAGCATCGCGAATGCGAAGAAGAGATAGTGTGGAGAATTGCAGACCAATTAACTTGACATTTGTGGGGAAACTGTTGGAGTCTATTATATAGGATGTGATATTCGTTATTTAGAAATTAACAGCAACATTGGAGAGAATCAGTATGCATTTCTGAAAGGGAAATCATATAAGATTTGGATTGTTTGAAGTTGATTCTTACAGCATAGATAATGGGGAACCAGTACAATTGGCACATTTTAGATTATCAGGCTTTCTATAAGAACTCACACAATGAGTTCGTAAATGCAATGAATGTGAAGGGTATTTGGAGGAATATATGCAAGTGGTAAGTTAAAGTTTGGATTGCCTTGTTTTAAGGGAGTCAGAATACAGATGTAAAGACATGTTGAAGCAGTTTAACAGCGTGTTGGTGAGTACTGGAACTGGAATATTGAGTACAGTTTTGGTGACCAAATCTGAGAAAGAAAATACTAACGACAGAGGAAGTTCAATGAACATTCTCCAGATTAATCCCTCAATTGGCGAGATTGCGTGATGAGGAAACTCGGCCTGTGTTCTCTAGAGTTTCAAAGAATGAGAGATGGGTCACTGTGAAATTTATAAAAGTCACAAAACATGTGACAAATTGGCAATTAACAGGATTTTTCTCCGCCTGCCTAATCCACACTCAAGGGAGATAATGGGAGGATAAAGGACGACCATTTAAGACTGCAATAAGGAGGGAATTCTGCACGCGTAGGGGACTAACTAACACAGGGACATGGAAACCTGCTGGCAGGGCAAGATTAGGGAGAATTCCCAGATAATATACAAGTGTGCCCAGCGGAATCAGAATAACCATGGTACAGATAGGACTCATTAGTGACTTGCCAAATTTCATCCAAATGAGATTTAGTGGTAGGAAACAGAAGGTGGTGGTAGACGGCTGCTTGTGTGACTGGAGACCAGTGTCCAATGGTATACTACAGGGATCAGTGCTGTGTTCCTTATTATTTGTGATTCGGAGGTGCTGGTGTTGGACGAGGTGGACAATGCTATAAATCGCATAACACCAGATTATTGTCCAACAGGTTTATTCGGCGGCACTAACTTTCAAAGTGCTGCTTCTTCATCAAAGCTCACAATCACCTGATGAAGAAGTATCGCTTCCAAAGCTAGTGCCTCCGAACAAACCTGTTGGACTCTAACCTCATGTTGTGTGATTTTCCACTTTAATATTTGTGGTACTCATAAATGTTGTCGCTGTGATTATGGACGAGGGGTGGGGAGTGTAATAAGTAAGTTTGTGTTTGATACGCAGATTGGCCGGTTGGTTGGCAGTGAGGAGGAAGGCCTTAAATTACAGGAAGATACAGATGGAATGGTCAGCTGGGATGTTCAATGGCAGATGGAATTAACCCTGATAAATATGAGGTGATACACTTTGGAAGAAGGAACCAGACTGGGGAGGATTCAATGAATGGCAGCACACTCGGAAGGTCAGAGGGTGCTTCTACACACATCCCTGAATGTGATGGACAGGTTAATACACAATTTGGGAAAGCATAGGTGACTGTAAACATAACCTTGATTCATTGAGGCACAGATTATAAGAGCAATGCAGAACTTTGGTGTGACCAACATGGAATACTCTGTGTAGTTCTGGAAACAACATTACAGGAAGGATGTGAGTGCACAGGAGGGTGTGCAGAGGAGATTCACCAGGATGGAGCATATCAGCTATGGAGAGAAGCTGGACAATCTTTGGTTGTTTAGAGTGAGGAGAGGAGGCTGAGGGGGACGTGATTCTAATGGATAGGATTACGAGGAGCATTGTCAGAGTGGATGGACAACAGCTGTTCCTTCTAGTCAAAGGGCCACACTTATAAAGTGAAGGGTTTGCGGTTTAGTGAGGATTTGAGGATTGTTTTTCACCCAGAGTGTGTTGGGGTCTGAAATGCAATTCTTGAGAGGGGAGTTGTCATGGTAACCTCAAAACATTTAGAAAATACACGGTTGTCCTTTTGAAATGCCTTAAGATTCACGGCTCCGGGTATTGTGTCGGGAAATGGGCCTCATTTAGACCGTGCTGTATTTCTGATGGTACAGTATCTTTGCTTCTGTGATTGTATGGCTGTAGAAGGCCAATCACTGAGTACATTAAAAAATGAATTGATAGGTTTCTGAAGAATATCTTAACAAAGTTTATAAGACAGAACTTGTAATATTTTCTAAAAATATGTCAATTGCAAAATTAAGAGAAAGAGAATGTACAGTTTTCTTACAGTTTGACACCAGATAATTGAGGACCGGGAAATAGCAGAACTATGGAGCAAATACTTCAGTTATGCCACCACAGAGGAAAACAAAACAAAAAAAGAAAACTTCCTAGCACTACTCGGGATCTTTAGTCTGGTAAGAAAAAGGGAATAGAATGAAATTAGCAACTAAACAGTTTAGAGAATGTATCGGACTGACATTAATGGGCATAGTGAAAATCAACAGAGATTTATGAAATGGGAATCATATTTGAGAAAGTGGCTATTAGCAAAATTATGGAGAAGCTATCAATGCAATACGAATGGAATCTCAGAAAGATTTTTGATAAAGCCCAAGCCTATTGTGCGAACTCGAATCCTGTGGGACGGAGGCTAATATATAGTCATGGTTTTAGAATGGGAGAGCTGGCAGTTGAGTAGGAATAAAACAAGTTTTTTTCAAAAAATGGAAGTCTAGGAGGATATTGCAAGGATCGTGGCTTGGGCCCCAGCTATTCCAAATACACATCATATGTTTGGTTGAGGGGCTCAAATGCAACATTCCCAACTCTGCTGACAGCACTGAATGATGTCAGCATGTTAGTGGGTGAGGGGGATGTAAAAAAGCTCCAAAGTGACTGAGGCAAGTGAAATTACTGGGAAAATACGTGACAGATGGAGACCAATAGGAGAGATGTAATGTTGTGCACTTTGATGGGAACAATAAAATGGCAGCCTCTCATTTGAAAAGGGCGTGGTTGAAAAATGTTGTTCTATAAAGGAACTTAAGTTGCATTTTTGTTTATATTTCTGCGCAGCCCTATGGGTACATGTAGGGCATTGAGTTCTGAAGTCAGAAGTCAATACTGAGAATGGCATTGGCACACTGACCAGTGTATATAGACCCTGCAAGTGGGGAACTGGAACATTGAAATAATTTGGATCTCCCTGTACATCAGTCACTAAAAGCAATATTGCAGGAGCAGAAAGCAGGTAGGCAGATAAATGGTGTACTCACCTTCAT
Source organism: Chiloscyllium punctatum (assembly GCF_047496795.1). Taxonomy (NCBI): domain Eukaryota; kingdom Metazoa; phylum Chordata; class Chondrichthyes; order Orectolobiformes; family Hemiscylliidae; genus Chiloscyllium; species Chiloscyllium punctatum. Next base: position 51,257,726 of record NC_092751.1, read on the forward strand.
TTCAGGGGAATTGAGTACAGGAGTAAGAGTATCTTATTGCAGCTGTACAGGGCCTTAGTGAGACCCCATCTCGAACATTGTGCAGTATTGTGTGCAGCTTTGGTCTCCTTACCCAACAAAGGACAAACCTGACATTGAGGGAGAGCAGTGAAGGATGACCAGACTGATCTCTGGGATGACAGACTTGTTGTGGGAGCAGAGCTTGGTGCGACTGGGCTTGTATTGTCACATCCACGGCACATCTTGTCAAGACACAGTGGAGATATGGAGCTGTAAATGAATTGTAGGTCACATCCAGTCACTTCCAGCATTGACTGCAAGTTTCCTCACACTGGGCCGTGATCTAACATAGTGTTACCGAACAATGCAACAACCTGGGTTTCTCTAGGAACGAATCAGTGCGGTCTGCACAGCTCGCCACACTGGATATTTAGCCCAGGATTGTAGATCAAGCATTGGTGTGGGCTGCACAGAGTTCAATTCTGGATTTTGCTGGGATGCATTCAGCAGTATGATAGCTGGATCGACACAGTGCTCCGTCCTGAACATATCATGGATGGGCTGGTTATGTGAGTTGGATTGCAAATGTGAGAGAACTAAACATCTGGCAATACCTTAATTTTGTGTTTTCATTCTTGTGATTGGATCTGTCAAATCCAGAATCATCCGGTTAGACCCGACCCTCTGGATGAGTCATGGTGACTGTTGCTACAGCATCTGTGTCGGCAACATGACCAACAAATGGAGCAGAGGCTGCAGAGAGGACAGTGTCCGTAAAATGGAATGAGGGAATCACCATCAGATCAGCCATGGTCTTAGTGAATGTTGGGGCAGGATTGAATGGACCACTGATGCAACTTCTTCATCTATTTCTGTTTCTTCCAAGCAAACTCCCCTTCTCTCCCAGTGTCCCATACTGGTGGGGAGTGAGTCACCTCCTCCTGTTCCTGCGTAACAGGTTCCTCGGGCCTCACTAGCCTCTAGATTTCCCTGTGTCCCAGTTTTGAGCAATTGAGTGACTGCCTCCTGTCCCTTTATCACAGTCTCGAACAGTTGAGTGACTGTCTCCTATTCCTGTGCCCTAGTCTAGAGCAGCTGAGTGACTCCCTCCTGTTCCTGTGTTCCAGTCTTCAGCAGCTGAGTGACTACGTCCTAATCCAAAGTTTTGTGAAAATACATGTCCTCCTCCTGCTCCAGAATACCAGGTTCCAATATCTCTGAGCTCCCCTGCTGCTCCTGTGGAATGGAATTGAGGGATTGAACGGCCTCTTCACATTCTTTACGGCTCTTCTTGACGAAAACCCTTTCTCCTGTTTCTGTAAAACACCATCAAAATCTGAATGATGTATTTTTGTTTTTGACTCAGTAATTGAGCAAACAAGCTACCTGACAGAATTCAGAAGCTGAATAGCCTCCTTCTGATCCCATGTTAAACACTCATATTCAATAGACTCTCAGAGATGTACATCACGGAAAAGATCCTTCGGTCTGGTCATCCACACCGACCACATATCCTAAATAAATCTCGTCCCCCTTGCCAACACTTGGCCCATCTCCCACTAAACACTTCCCGTGCGTGTATCCATCCAAATACCTTTTTAAATGGTGTAACTGTACCTTCCTCCACCACCTCTTTTGTCTGTTCAATCCATACACACAGCGGTCTCTGTGTGAAAATGTTGCCCCTCATGTCCCTTTTAAAATCTTTCTCCTCTCACCTGAAACCTTTGTCTTCTAATTTTGGATTCGCCTATCCTGGGGAAAAGACATTGACTGTTTACCTTATCTATGCCCCTCATGATTTTATGAACCTCGTTAAGGTCCCCCCTCAGCCTCAACTATTGAAAATACTCCCAACCTATTCAAACTCTCCCTGTAACGTTAACCGTCCAACACCTGCAACATTCTTTTAAATCTCTTCTGTACCCTTTCAAGTTTGACAACATCTTTCCGATAGCAGGTTGACCAGAATTAAAGGCAATATTACAAAAGTGGCCAGACCAATGTCCTGTACAGATGCAACATGTCATGCTAATGTTTAGACTCAAAGCACGCACCAATAAAGGGAAGATCACAAAGTGCCTTCTTCACTGCGCTGTTTATCTGTGAAGGCATTTTCAAGGAACTGAGAACCCACACCACAAGGTGCCTCACAGGGTAGCGACCTGGGTTTAATTCCATCCTTGAATGACTGACTGTGTGGAGTTTGTACATTCTCCCCGTGTCTGTGTGAGTTTCCTCCGGGTGCTATGTTTTCCTTCGACAGTATAATGATATACAGGTAAGGCCATCCTAAATCGCGCATAGTACCCAGGGATGTGTAGTCGAGGTGGATTGTCCATGGGAAATGCAAGCACAGAGAGATAGAGTCGGGGGGTTGTCCAGTAGGATACTGTATAGAGGGTCGGTGTGACCTCGATGGGTCGAATAGCCTGTTTCCTCACTGTAGGGTTTCTATAAGTTCTACGGAGTTCTCTTTGATTGACAACTTTCGACAGGACCCTACCTATATGTCTTGCCCTGATTTTTCTTGCCAAAATTCAACACCTCACATTGATCAAAAATAAACTCCATCTGCCACTCCTCACGTCACCTCATCAATGTAATTTGATTCTGAGAGATCATTCATCACTGTCGACTTCACCACCAAATTTGTTATGATCTACAAACTTACTGACCATTCTTCACAAACGCAAGTGCAAATGATTTGTATAAGTAACAAAAGGCAGTGGAACCACTCTTGATCTTTGGGGCCCGCCACTGGTCACAGGTCTCCAAGTTTAATGAACAAATATCCACTGTCACGCCCTGTCTCCAATATTCATGAAAATGTTGGATCTAAATGAAGATCTCTCCCTGGATTCCAGGCAGTGTAACCTTGTTAAACAGTCTACCATGTAGAACATTATGGTTTTCTAACTGTATTCCATAAAGAAAACATGCAATGTCCTGCCTTCATCAATCATCTTAATCACTTCCACAAAGATTCCACCGTGTCAGTGAGATGTGATCTCCAACGTGCAAAGCCCTCTTCAGTCCTTGTCTTTCCAAATGCTTATACATCCTTTCCCTCAAAATCACCTCCTACAATTTAGTCACCATTGTCGTCAGGCTCACCAGTCTATAGTTACCTGGTTTTTCCTTACTTTCTTAAATAATGACACTATGTTAGCAGCCGTCCAGTCTATTGGCACCTCACCTGTGCAAATCAATGAGACAGATATATCAGCAAAAGGCTGAGCAGTCTCTTTCCTAGCTTCCCACAAACTTCTGTGATACAACTGATCAGGTCCCAAGGATTTGTTCACCTTTATATGTTTTAAAATGTCTAACATCTCCTTGTAATATAGATACTTTTCAAGATTCCACTATATATTTTTTCATTCTGTCGTTCATGTAAACTCGTCCACACTAAATACTGAGGAGAAATACTTGTTTTGTTTCCCTCCCATCTCCCGTGGTTCCACACATAGGTAGCCTTACTGATTTATAAGGTGCCCTATTCTCTACCTAGTTAATCTTTTACCATTAAAGGATTTGTAGAATTTCTTCAATGCCGCATGAACCCTATTTCTAAAGCCATCTCTTGTCCATATTTTTCTGGCCCAATTTCCCCATTGTC